>NC_090781.1:24675578-25408078 GCF_040054535.1 Antennarius striatus | reverse complement strand
CAGCCCCCCGCTCTGGTATCTATTGGCTGCAGGACACCCATTCGTCCTGCGACACGCATGTAGTCCATTAAGCCCTGACAGAAACACTATCAGCGTCACACGGTGCAATAAAAGACAGAAACAAACCAGCATGAGGTATTAACGGTGAACCGGGGGCGTGGGGGGGAGAAGCCGGCGTTCAGGGGGAGGTGAGCGCGGAGCCACGTTGTGTTTTCGCTAACCTTCAGGGAGAGGTGAGGAGCTGCAGCCTGCTGCCAACACCACTCCCTTTGAGGTTTTCTTGACGCGCTGCCAGCGCCCAAACGATTCGCAGAAGCCGGCCTACGTGAGCGGTAGAGAGCGGTAGAGTCGACGCCGGTTGGGTCGGTTTGCGTGCAAATTGAGAGGGAAGAGGAGGTTAGACTGGTTTTCACCCAGATACCCCCCCTGGTCACCTCTGAGACATGTCCATGTCTTCATCCTGGGATCAGATTTCAGGCCCGAATCCAAACAAGCCACTTCGTTAGAGGTAATTACACAGGTAGTCTACCTCGCTGGGCAAACAAACATGGCCGTCAGCTGACATCCTGCAGACAGATCAAAGCCCGGGCCCGACAGCGAACATGCAGACAAACGCCACGGAACAACTCCCAAACTTTTAACTTTCTCTCAGTGATGTGTTTTTTAACGACGTCAAGTAGACGAGGGGTGAAAACTGAGTTTGTCCAGGCAGGAGACTCTGATCTGAGGGCAATCGGAGGGGAATGTAGGGTTCCTTTACAGGTGAGCTGCATGTGAGGACGGGGCGCGTTAATGGGGCAGAACATCAGAGGCATGCTGGGTAGAGCTGTGCTGGCGGTGCTGATCGACTCTGGTGGTCTTGGTGAGAAATGATGGTAGACAAGACGGTTGGGGTACCAGAGTGGTGCTTTTCCAAGACAGGTCATAGACTTTCGTACACTTGGGGCAATCATTAAGAACACAACTGATAATTACTTGATTTTGAGCGGGTTTATCTTGTTCTAGTGTTTTTAATTTGCCAATTTTTGCCCAAATACTAGACAAACACGCGTCTCTTTTCCCAGTTCTCACACACCTTCCAGCCTGGTTTTGAACCGTGGTGTTGTTGGGGCAACTGCGCCACATTAGTCTTCCTCTCTCCAACATGCCAGTCTACCCGTGTACAATAGGGCAGAGCGTATGTGGGTTGCAGTGAATAAGGTAAGAGATGTTATCTAATCGCTGCATGGAAAGAGAACAAGGGGAAGCCAGACAGTCTCCACGGAACGCCAGCTGGTCATGATGGTTTTTCTATTTGCGTCGACTCTCCCTCTGTCATCAGCGTTCTGCATTGTTCTTGTGTTGCTCCTTTATCTCCAAATCTCTTCATTATTCATGGAACCCAGAAACAGCTCAGGGTCTGTACTTTGTTAATGACAATCTCCCTGATTGGTGCTGCCGTGCATTACACCTCAATGTTTTGGTACGCGCACAGAACACGTAAGGAAACGGAACGGGGGGGTTAAAAAACAAATATTAATATCTGTGTTATTTGTAAGTGGGTACGCCTGTAAAAAAGACCGTAGATCAAAACTGTATAACAAAAAAAAACCCATAAATCAGAACACAACAGGAGTGAACAAAGGAGAATAAACCTTACAGCTGATCATACAAAACATTCAATCAACAGAGAGTAGATCAAAATACAAGAGGAGTGGAACCTAGCCTCACCTAGCCATAGCCTCCTCACCTATGCCATAACCCCGTAGGGTCGTTGGGGCACCAAAGACTATCTGTGGTTGTCATCATATTGTTGTGTGTTGACCAATTAAACTTGGCGACGCCCATCTCTCTCCGGTTGGATGCAGTTTAATGTCGTACCCAGGAGAACAAGAACCAAGACAGTCAGAGACTGAAACATCCCGCGAAGGGTAGGTCAGGGTAACCTGGAAGTAGTACCTGACAAGTGCATAGCTTTGACCTTTCAGGGTAGGTCAAAGCTATGCACTAGTTCTGACCATAGATCAAAGCTAGTGCATAGATAGATCAAAGCACTAGCCACACTTGACTTCTCCCTCGTCTATCTTATCCGGTTCCTGAGTGCACAAAAGTTGAAATTTGACCTTGACCTAGTTTTCTCAAGGTCAAGTTCATCATCCCATTGTCATCCCCTTTGCTGCCTGAGTAACCTGCTTTTTGTTTCATCTTTCTATCTGCACCGGTTGTGAAGATACTTGGTGGACATACGAATGGATGAACGAACACATGAACACATGAACACTGACAATAACAACACATCGACGCTTTGAAACGGGATGTAATAAACGTTACAGTTGATTGCACATCACGTTCAATCAAAGGAGAGTAGATCAAGACATATAGGGAGCGAACATAGGAGAGTAAACTGTGCGGCCGATTGTACAGTACGTTCAATCAAAGGAGAGTAGATCAAAACTTTGACTTACCTGTGTGTACAGGTTGCAATTCTTATTACAGGATCCACTTATTATTACGGTTGGAAGGACAAGCAGGGATTATCTTTAATCTGACTGCCTTAAATAAATAAATATTTTGAATAGCTGGTGCTGACAATCAAGATAATAAAACACTCTATAGATATTTTGATTATGTTATCTGAAATTTGCACAGGTCTGCACTAGATGATATTAATCATGGAATATTTTAGTTTAAGATTTCAGTTTACTAAAAATCCAATTAAACACACACAAACAATCCAGAGTATAAAAAAAATCTCTTGATGGGGTTTTAAACTTGTCACATGACGCTGCACGTGCCCAGAGATGTCGTTTAATCCCCCCCCCCTGCTGCCTTGAAACACCCATTGAGGTTAATTTGAAGACGGGATCTAGAAACCACTCGCACATGTACGACACAACAGGCTCGACCAGCGGCGTGGCGTTCACCGTTTGTGCACCGCACAAACCTCCACTATCCCATCTCTCCATCGCAGCCACAATAACAAAAACCCAAGACAAGCAACTCAAAGAAACACAACAAAACACACATCTATCTATCTATCTATCTATCTATCTATCTATCTATCTATCTATCTATCTATCTATCTATCTATCTATCTATCTATCTATCTATCTATCTATCTATCTATCTATCTATCTATCTATCTATCTAGTCTCAGGGAGAGCAGAGCAGAACAGACTAGGGGGGATTAAAGGAGAGAGGGAGAACACTTCCTGTGGTGCTTTTTGCCCCTCGGGGCAGAAAGGAGGATCGGGGCTGCTCCCCTGACGGATCTGAAGATGTCCTGTTTTTCTTTTTCTCTCCTCTCCCTCTTCCTGCAGGAAGCAACATCACGCTGGGCACCAAAGCCTCGGTCATCCAGATCTGTGCTGTGGACGGTAACGCTGACATGAGGGACGGACGTGCAGATGTCCAAATAGGACCGTTACAGCTGACACGAGGCAGAAGAAGAGAGTGTTCCAGCATGCTAACAAGAGTCTCCAACACGGAGCAGTCGATACCACTTCCTGTTGCTCCAGGAGATAAAAGTGTGTCCACATTCTGGGTACAAAAAGTCTGATAAACCAGTAAAAAGTCATTTAGTTCTGTTTTTTGAATGAACACTGACAATTTAAGCTCATTCATTCATTTTCTGCTTTCGTGGGTCACCGGGGTTGCTGGAGACTATCCCAGAGGACTTATGGGCAAAGAGATGGATGCAATTCATTTCTTAGAATGAAATAAGTTGAAATATTAAATTAGTTTGAATGTTGTGACGTGAAAAAGAGAGAGGAACCCCCCCGAAGTGGCAGCTGACATACGATTAAGATGATTCAGATGGACATGGAACAAAGAAACACATGCCGAGCTGCGTGCCGACTGTAGTTCTCCGTCTGCACTTCAGGATTTCACACTGAGCTCACCAGCAACGCACACCCAGTTTAGACTGGGAGGTCTCCCAGGACACCCCTCAGCCCTTTCCAGTCTCCATCCGGAGGGGTCAGGGGGCTTTTCTGCCGTCGCTCCCCTTCATCGGCTCGCCTCGTTGCTGGCGAGAGGCGGTGGATGTGGATCAGATAAGACTCCGGCGCTGGTCTTAAGGCTTCAGCCGACCTGTCCAAACACATGAGCTCATGAGCGCCGCTCGCCGCTGCCTGTTAGCGCCGCCAGCTAATAAAGAGTCCACGTGTTGGTCGCTCACGCCGCCTGGACGTCATTTCGTCGCCCCGCGTTTCCCCTGTTCTTCTTATTTGTGAGGAAGAGGAGGATTTATCTTCCTGGATGTGATCGTCTCCGCCGTATCAGAAGGGGAGATCTCAAACACAGGGTGTTGTCACGGCGACAAAGCTGAAGCCACACAGGCAGGACCGGGCCGGACCTGCATGATGGTGTCTATAGTAATATCTGTGTGTGTGTGTGTGTGTGTGTGTGTGTGTGTGTGTGGAAAGGTGTGTATGCATGCATTTCATGGACTTGCTGGGAATGTGAAATCTGTGTGTGCACGTGTATTTCATCATCCTGTGTGGTTCGATGTGTGTGTGTGTGTGTGTGTGTGTGTGTGTGTGTGTATTACATCCCTGCAGGGAGGGGTGGGGGTCCGTTCGGAGGAGCACTAAGGTTACCCCCTGGTAGAGGCATCTCGGGGTCATTCCGCGGCGGGGTACTTCTCGGCGGTGACCCCGCCGCCCCTCGCTGTCCCCCCCCCAGCAGACGGCACTTCTGAGGGGAGAAGAAGGAGGACCAGGAGGAGAGAGAGACCCCCGGAGAACAGGACCCCCGGTCTGCCCCCGGACCCCGAACCCCAACCCCAGCGCGGCCTGACCCGGGCCCAATGTGTTCCCAATCAGGAGAAACACAAACAATACTTTTATTAAAGAGAGGAAGCCAGCGACACACACACACACACACACACACACACACACACACACACACACACACACACACACACACACACACACACACACACACACACACACACACACACACACACACACACACACACACACACACACACGCTTCTCCCCTTTAAATGTGATTTTATGTTTTATTAACACAAAGAGGAAACATCTGTAAATGGCACAACTGTCAAATTGTCAAATCTTAAACCACCCCCCCCCCATCCCCTCCATCCTCTGTCCCCCCTCTCTCTCTGGGAAAACAAACGGAGGGATTAAGGATTTGGGAGGGGTAATAGGAGCCAGGTGGAAGAGTGTGACTACGGGGGTCTCCTGCCAGATTAGGGGTGGGGGGAAACGAACCCCAATCCCTCACACTCCTTCCTAAAGGCAGCTAATGTTTCTTTTGAAGAAATAATCCCGTTTGGCCATCTAATAGCATTTGGCAATTATGAGCCTTTGCAGGGCATGTATGGTATTACCAGGAAGGGCTACCTGGTAAGGTGGGGGGTGGGGGGCAATCTCTCTTTCCTCTTCCTTGTTTTCAACAGTCAGAATTAGAAGAAATGAAGAATGTTGAGCGTTTGAGGCTCTGGTGCTGAGATGCTGTTATAAAGTTTAAACAGCATCCAGCTGGAGGACGAAATGAGTCGTCTGCAAAATATGTCAATATGCACGTTTGTCCCAAATGAACTTTACCTTCTGCTGCACAAACTGGTTCAAATCACCAGGGAAATCAAATAAAGGTCGTCCTCAACATACAAACACAACTGGTTCAGAAAGGCTGTTCATAAGTTGAATTGTTCGTAAGTCGTTATTTATTATGTTTCAATCTATAATCTCCATTTGAGGTCATTTAAATGTCATTACTACTGTAAATACTAAAGTAATGTCATTACTACTGTAAATACTAAAGTAATGTCATTACTACTGTAAATACTAAAGTAATGTCATTACTACTGTAAATACTCAAGTAATGTCATTACTACTGTAAATACTAAAGTAATGTCATTACTACTGTAAATACTACAGTAATGTCATTACTACTGTAAATACTAAAGTAATGTCATTACTACTGTAAATACTAAAGTAATGTCATTACTACTGTAAATACTAAAGTAATGTCATTACTACTGTAAATACTAAAGTAATGTCATTACTACTGTAAATACTACAGTAATGTCATTACTACTGTAAATACTAAAGTAATGTCATTACTACTGTAAATACTAAAGTAATGTCATTACTACTGTAAATACTAAAGTAATGTCATTACTACTGTAAATACTAAAGTAATGTCATTACTGCTGTAAATACTAAAGTAATGTCATTACTACTGTAAATACTAAAGTAATGTCATTACTACTGTAAATACTAAAGTAATGTCATTACTACTGTAAATACTAAAGTAATGTCATTACTTAATACTAAAGTACCGTAATCTAACTTTAACATCTCTACCTCTGCTGAATGATTTTTCTCCTGGGGGGTGTAGAGGCTAAGCACAGCTTTAATCCACTGAGGTGTTCCACCACACTGACCTGAATGACGCGCTGATGTCACTTCCTGCTCATCTAAAGTCAGACACGCCCCTTTATGTTTGATGTCTGTTTGATTTCATGAAGTTTCTCAGTTAATCCACCAATAGTTAACATCAACTAGTAAAAGATTCAGAGTTCAGGGGTTAATGCTTCCAGGTAGAAACCTGACCCCGACAACATTGGTTCCTACATCATTTAGTTCCTACAGGAGGACAACATTGGTTCCTACATCATTTAGTTCCTACAGGAGGACAACATTGGTTCCTCCATCATTTAGTTCCTACAGGAGGACAACATTGGTTCCTACATCATTTAGTTCCTACAGGAGGACAACATTGGTTCCTACATCATTTAGTTCCTACAGGAGGACAACATTGGTTCCTACATCATTTAGTTCCTACAGGAGGACAACATTGGTTCCTACATCATTTAGTTCCTACAGGACGACAACATTGGTTCCTACATCATTTAGTTCCTACAGGAGGACAACATTGGTTCCTACATCATTTAGTTCCTACAGGAGGACAACATTGGTTCCTACATCATTCAGTTCCTACAGGAGGACAACATTGGTTCCTCCATCATTTAGTTCCTACAGGAGGACAACATTGGTTCCTACATCATTTAGTTCCTACAGGAGGACAACATTGGTTCCTACATCATTTAGTTCCTACAGGAGGACAACATTGGTTCCTACATCATTTAGTTCCTACAGGAGGACAACATTGGTTCCTCCATCATTTAGTTCCTACAGGAGGACAACATTGGTTCCTACATCATTTAGTTCCTACAGGAGGACAACATTGGTTCCTCCATCATTTAGTTCCTACAGGAGGACAACATTGGTTCCTACATCATTTAGTTCCTACAGGAGGACAACATTGGTTCCTACATCATTTAGTTCCTACAGGAGGACAACATTGGTTCCTACATCATTTAGTTCCTACAGGAGGACAACATTGGTTCCTACATCATTTAGTTCCTACAGGAGGACAACATTGGTTCCTACATCATTTAGTTCCTACTGGAGGACAACATTGGTTCCTACATCATTTAGTTCCTACAGGAGGACAACATTGGTTCCTACATCATTTAGTTCCTACAGGAGGACGACATTGGTTCCTACATCATTTAGTTCCTACAGGAGGACGACCCTGTCAGTAATGAATGAATGTGAACTAACAGCAGGTGGTGATAGTTTTCTGACAGGTAGTCTATCGTCTACATCGCTGCTCTAACTTTAACCTGAATTGTCTTCAGTCTCCATGTTGGTGAACGTCTCCATGAACAGAAATGCATTGTGGGTTTGTTTCCCGCTCAGAAGTTCACAGAGATGTGGAGAGAAGGAGGAAATGCTGCAGATGACGCCAACCGGAAAGACCAAAAGACCACAGGAAGTGACATCAGAGCAAACTGGTCCCTGAGTCTGATATCTGCTGAGTCACGTTAACATGACACGTGAAATCTGAATCTACGTTGTGTTGATCTTACGCTAATCGGCGGGGGTTGTGGCAGTAAGGGGAAGTATGGTAGTCGGATGTGGTGGCGCACAGTCGTTCATATCCACGAATGTTTGTAAGTTGATTGTCCATATCTTGAGGACTAACTGTACTTGCCATCTTCAGACTAAAGAAAAAAAATCTAATAAAAGAACTAAGGCAATCAATTCATCCATCACTGCACATCATTGAGACAACAAACACATCACAGAAACTGACCACGGATCCCTACGCTGCCCCCTAGTGGAGCGCTGCACAGACTAAACTCTGACCGTGTGTCTGACTGACTGACGGTCGGCTGATAACAATCTGCTGACGTGTTATTCCAAACAGCTTCTGTCTGCAAACACACAGCAGGCCTCATCCGACAGGAGCAGACACGATAATCGCCCACTTTTTTATTCCGATGAAGGAAGACGAGCTGCGCAATTATCTGATTTTTCTGCGTGACGGCTGGACGTTGAAATCCAAGAAGGGTTTTGTCCTCCAAAACCAGACACACATGTATGCATCTGTTGCCACTTCAACCCCCCCCAGTCTTCTTTTAAATGTTAAGTAAGCCGGATGGAAAGAAGAATTAACCCCCATCCAGAGGGAGGTGAATTAGAAGTCAGACTTTTCGCACCTTTTCTGCTTTGTGCACACGGAAAGCAGGCATTCTCCATGTTAGCTCAAGCATGACATCCAGCAGACGATGGAGAAGTGTGTGTGTGTGTTTTTTTTTGGGGGGGGGGACTCAACTTGTAGCATCTTATCAGCTGCTGTCTCTTCATCATCTGTCTCGGGGTGGGGGCTCCTCCTCCTATCAGACCATCGGTGCAGTAGAGCCGCGGGACGAGTGGCTTTTTATTGTCTGTCTAGACAAATAAGAGAAAACAAGTTTCCAGTAAAAACACAACGCCGTCGGTTGTCAAGAGAGTTAGAAGAAGCTCCACAGAGGTTTCCTTGTGATCAACAGCTGGGCCCGGCAACAGAAAGAACACATGATGGTCATTACTGTTGGAGCTAAAGTTAGGAATGGCCCACATCGGGTCTGATGCGTGTGCTAAAGTTGAAGAGTTCACGTGTCACGTCAGCTGTGTTTAAATGAAAAGCTGCTGGCAAAAAAACAATCAATTGTAAAGACTTTAAAAGTGATTGAAAAGGAAAGAAAACTCGGCCCTCCTCTCCGTACGCTTTTGCCCCCCCTGATAACTCGGCGAGCGGGGCGGCGGCGGCCAATGTCGGTGCGTTGCACATCAAAAGGAACACGCCTGAAGTAAAAAGCCGGCGAGAAAACAAACAGCAGCCTTTGTTCTGAGAGCGGACGGGCGTTTGGGCCGTGATTAGAGAAAACACAGAGGCTCCAGCGTC
Organism: Antennarius striatus; assembly: GCF_040054535.1. Lineage (NCBI taxonomy): Eukaryota > Metazoa > Chordata > Actinopteri > Lophiiformes > Antennariidae > Antennarius > Antennarius striatus. Next base: position 25,398,832 of record NC_090781.1, on the reverse strand, counting down.
GCCATGACGTCACAACTGCCAGCAGCCATGTTGGCTTCTCTGAGACGAATCGGTAGCAGCGACAGAACAGGAGAGCGTCCGTCAGCGGGGGCACAGCCGCCAGGAAACGACGCTTTTGGGGGGGTGGCACGACATGGCTAATCAGGAACCGTTGATTAGCGCTTCCGTGAGCGGAGATAGTCGTGAGACCGAAAACGACCACCGTTTGTTCTGGGTTTGAGCCCAAGTGTCAGTGCGTAAGGGTTTTGATGTTTGCTTCTAGAAATACGACGAGATTCAAGGGAAGAAAATACATGATAAGAAGCAGAATTCATCCGTTTGGTGAAGTTTTGATCAAAAATGTTTACTTGAAGATACTTAACCCTTTAAATCCAAGTCTATTGTATTCAACACACAGTTTATTTTTTTCTTAAAAAACCTGATGTAAACAATCATTCAAATGCATCTTCATAGTGCATGCAAAAAAATTCCGGATGTTGGAAAAAATATACAAATTAAAGCTCATTTATGAAAAATTCACGTAAATTTTTTTTTGACAGAAAGTTCCATTATTTAATTTTTGGTTTCATTATATATATTTTTTGGATGATGTTCCATTATGTATTTATATACATTATATAACAGGTTCCATTATATAATTTTTTTCCATCATCAGAAGGTTCCATTATATAATTTTTGACAGAAGGTTTCATTAAGACCTTATTTTCCAAAAATGTGATTTTTCTTAAAATCAATTATTTAATAGTGGATGATTATTTAATAGTAAGGACCAAAATGCATCACTTTCACTGTTTCCCTTCGCTGCTTTGGTTAATTTTCATAATCCTGACATAACAGGCTACGATTTCAACAAATATTAAACTTGTTTGTGACTGATAAGCACCAAATAACTGTTGAATCCAGCAGCTTAGCTGGGAAACAAAAAGGTCGACATGGAGCCAGGAGTCGATGAGAACCAAAACTAAGAGCGTAAATATTCCAGGAGACCAGAAACTTGATTCAAATACGTCCTATAGGTGTATATATACTGTTAAATCGCACATTTGCTATGATACATCTGTTTTGTGTTTTCAGCTTGTCGCCTCCATGTGACCAAAAAAAGCCCAACAAATGCAGCTTTAGAGTTCATGATACGCTTGAAGAAAGCTCAGCGTACATCTGGCCCTCGTGCCTTTAACTCGTTCCTTCAGAGAATCGGCAAACAGTCAGAAAGTGAATGATTCCAGATTATTTGGAATAACCATATAGGAAAATCTGGGACCAAAAAAAACAACAAAAAACGCAGGTCATCGTTATTTCCCAACCACCGTATCCACCTGGATGTGAATGGACGACTGCCACCAAACAGGAAGGACTAATAGTCTTGAAATCTACCAAAGAAGATTGGTAATGTTGGAAATCAAAGATTAATTCCCAGAAATTAATCCCCAAAATAAAGGAAACAAACTAAATTTGCCCTGAACAGTGCTGTTACCTCCTATCTGTAGTGACATACGAAGAGTCGGCCTCATCTTTAGGCCGTTTGAACGTATTGATTTGAAAAAAGAGTTGTATCTCTCTCTGGTCAGGGAGATTATATCCGACTGCTGTAAATCAGACACAGGTGGATGAACTTCCTCCTTCTCATGTCTGCCTCCCAGCTAACCTCTCCTTTACCCTTTTGTTCTTTTCTTCTTTGTCAATCTCTTTTTGTTTCTTCTCCCCTTTCTGTATTCCACTTCAGGGTATCACGAAAATGAAAAAGGAAGGAAACGATTAAAGCCCTGTCAAAAATGTCCAAGCGATGACATAGTTCGGATGCTAGGAGGCACACAGTCAATACACAAATAGCTTCTTTGTGCATATCTTATATTTTAATAAACATTACTGAATGCATTGATATATAGCAGCATGAAATTATTTCCATGCGAAATACAATAAATAAGCCTATTTTACCAGGATTGGAATGCAACAAGTATTTCTGTGCACACATACATTATATATATAAAAGCCTGTTTTCTGACTCGCATTGAATTCCAAGCACAGTCTGATATATTAGCGTGATTTTTGAAAATGATTTCAGAGGAAGGAAGCCCGGCGTTGGATAGTGAGGCTCGCCGTGTGGTTGGACAAAAGCGTCAGCGACATGGAACGTCCGTCTGGACTCTTATTCATCAAACTTAAAGGCCTTCAGAGGAAAAATGTTGCCCTCTTGAAAGCCTTTTGTGCAGCCGATGCATCAGCGTCGCGGCTCGGCCGCCTCGGGCCAGTCGGGCTCATTAAATACGTACAAAGTCTTCTGACATCTACAACCAGTGTGTACAGGCAGCGCCTGGAACACCAGAGACGCTACGCAGGAAACCTGTTGTTAGCTAAGCCTGCTGGACGTTGTAGTGATGTAGCTTCGAACAGACGTTACATGGGGAATCAACAGAGAATATATAACCTCTATTTGAATTCATGTGAAATAAAATACAACCTCATCCATTTCAACAGATTCTGCGATCACTGGACTGGCGGCAGCTTTGTGGACTTTCGCAAATTTTTAAATCAGCAGCTTAAGAACAATAATTGTTAATATCACGAGTTATTGATTATCATAACCTTTAATTTCTCGGGCAGTGTTGCATTAAAATCTGAAATAATTTTATAAATATTTAAAATTTACTATTAGTAGATATTATTTCTTGCTACATTTTGCACTGTTCAGAAAAATGTGCATGACTAACTTGAGGAACTTGTATTCATTGATATATCCAGGCATGCTCTTTTGTTTTAATCATCATGCTGTTTGTGCACCAAACTCCTAATTTTTGTTTTTTGAGGCACTGCAAAATAAAAAAAAATTTTAGCGACCAAATATTTTCCCAAGTTGCTTCTGATCCAGAGTTGTGGCTGAGCATTCCACGGCGAAGGCCATCATCAGATCTGGCGAGTGCGTCCTGTTAGGGGCGGGGCTTCTGTGGCGGGACTGAGATTGTGACAGACATCAGGTCAGCGAGGAACCGACTGTTCTCCAAACGTTCCTCAAGGTGAAGCCTTGGCCTGCAGCTACCGTCTGCAAATTTAAGCTATCACCTGTTCAATTCAGTTCGATTCAGTTTGATTCAGTTTGATTCAGTTCGATTCAGATGAAAGTTCATTTGAATTCGATTCAGTTAAATTTAGTTCAATTCAGTTAAAGTCAATTATAATTTGTCGTTAAAACATTAAAGTTAAATTATGAGATACGTATCGTTGAAGCTCTTGCAGTGCCTCAGGAATACAAATGATTCAAAAAGTTTCAACCAAAATTAGTTGATTTTGTTCAAATTTAAAAACTTTTATTAATTGTGTTCATAAATTACAACCACTTGTATTTCTTTAAAGTACCAGAACCAGTCGTCTCCCTCTCTACAGTGGATTTACAGTGGTTGCTTCTGTAACTTTGACCCTCTTGTATTTGACACGGTGCTTATCGCGCTTCACTTCATTAAATAGAAACTTTAAATTGTTGAATACCCTGAAAATATTGAAGTGAAGAGTGCCGGGCTAATCTCTGTTTAAAAAAAACCCCCTCCCGTAGGCATAATACACCGCCGCATGTTATGACAGATGTAAGACCAATATTATGACAGCGCTGTGGAGTGTTTCAGACACATTTCACAAGTAATGGGATCGGGAAGATAATTTTGCAGTTCCAATCAATTTGCATTGTGTTGGCCTTCATGAGCGGATGAGTAGAAATGAGCCTGATGTATCACCCAGAATGCATCTAGCCATGACAGACGCCTGGAGTGTGTGTTCAGTGTTGGGTCGGCGTTGTAGAGGGTGTTATGAAAACAGTACAGCTCTTCATTCATACAAATACATTACACACACACACATGGACACACACACACAGATTCTTGTTTGTTCTATTGTCCTTCATTACAGCAGTCGGGTCATTTAAGAACATATTCTGATGTACAAGGACGCAGCAGGGAGTTCACCTCCTGCCTGACGAGAGGAGAGCAGGAGAAATAAGGCAGAAAAGAAAAACACTGGACAGGAAAACTAGACCGAGATCCAGAACAACAGTAAATAGGAATAAGAAGAAAAACACAATTAGAGAAGGGGCGGAAAAAACAAAGGATGCATATCAGAGGATGCGTATGAAGTCAAACACACTATGTTTGGCACTTAATTCATATAATAATACTGTAATTAAATGAAACCAAAAATCTACACTAAAGACAATTGCAATTATTAATGCAGCTGCAAAGTCGTCCCAATAAATGACTAGAAATATGGAATAAATTCAGCAAATAAAAATAAGTTGAATGATGCAATAAAAAGAGGATGTATTAATGTCACACACTTAAATTGTCACGCCTTGGTTGTGTATTTCTAGAGTTAATAAACTGTCGGCTTCCTCTTGAGATAGAAACGACATTCTGTCAGATATTTATTTCTGAAAAATCTTTGTGTTTCTTTTCATTCTCTGTCTTTGTTTATGTAACTCATATATAATTAATTATACACAGGTAAAGTCTACATGCATATCGGTTGATTAAAATGTTCTTTTTTTTTCAGAATTTAAGAGTTTGGGGATTTTTTTACAAGACTAGAACAGATTACAATGATTTTAGTCATTTCAAATGGGAAACTGACTTTTGATAAGTACTATCTATGTTTCCTCTCCCTCAAATCTAGTGATAAAGATAGAAAAGCATTTTATTTGTGGGATTTAAACATATATTGTTATATATTGTTATGATATATATTGTTAAAATGCATCTGAACTATAAAACGCCTCTAATTGCTGGTTCCACCTGTTTGAGTGGTCACATCCTGACCTCCTGCTATCTGCCCCCTCTGGAGGTGCTGACGCTCACGATGTTCCTGATATCTGGGAACAACCAAACCCCCCCCCCCATCCTGAATACCAGCCCCCCCCCCCTGTCGCTCCCGAGGCCACAGGCCTCCTGGGAACCGCCTATCGCTACCCGGCGCCCTATCAGATTGTTGACACCAGCAGATACCCTCGCAATGAAAATATTTTGCTTCACCTAACACTGACATTGGCCTACATGGAGCTACATCTCTACCCCTGTTGGGATAAACAACAGCTCCTGTGTAGTGTGTGTGTGTGTGTGTGTGTGTGTGTGTGTGTGTGTGTGTGTGTGTGTGTGGGCAGCTGCGGATGTTGTGGGCGTCCGCAGTTGCTGACAGGTGCATAAAATAATCAACTACGGCGTTCTTGATATTGCATCCAGCGCTCTGTGTGTGTGTGTGTGTGTGTGTGTGTGTGTGTGTGTGTGTGTGTGTGTGTGTGTGTGTGTGTGTGTGTGTGTGTCAGTAAAGGATGTAAACCGGAAGCAGAAACGAGCTGAGAGGTGAAGGTACCCAACTGGAGATGAGGACTCGACCCATTGGGCCTCAAGTCATAGAGACTGTGGAGAGGTGAAATGGCTGATGGGAAATTAAAATCAAAACACCACAAACCTGAGAGGTTGGCAGAACGTAGCTACAGGGTAAAGTCAAACTGAACAAGTGGAGACGTTTTAGCAACAGACACTAACCCAGATAACAATGTCATGCCCGGGCGCAGACATGCAGACGCTGGCCATCCATTGCAAGACGGTCGCGGGTTCGATTCCACCTGTTGCGGTGTGTGTGTTCTCCCTGTGTCTGCATGGGTTCTCTCCGGGTTCTCTGAGTTCCTCCCGCCACCAAAAACGTGCAATTTAGCTGAATTAGTGACTGTAAACTGTAAATTGTTTGGGTGTGACCCTGTGGTGAGATGGTGTTCTTGATGAAGATGAGGTTACGATTGTCTTGTATTCAAGTTCAAGGGAAAAGTAGAGTAATTTGAGTTTAGCATTTAGCATAGCACCACAAGTTGACCACTAAACGCCATCAGATACCAGGTAAGAAGAGAGTCCACAGGAGGCGACGGCAGCATTCCAGACTACAAACTCCAGTCGCCCTCCTGCCCTCCACAGAACATGCTGCCCCTGGAGAATCCAGAAGAAAAACAAACCAGTCATGGAGAGACCCAGAAGGACCCCAGCGGCCGAATGCATCTGTGGAACCGCTCGATTATTTTTACGTGACACAGGAAAGAGCCCACTCATAATAAACGCAGGATGAGGTGGTGACAGATCGAGTTAACCCCATTACGAATGAAACGGGGAACGGGGACAGGGTGTGAGGTGAACGTGTGCCTCCACGTCTCCCTGAGGTTCGCTACTGACCTTTAGCGTAACCTGACCGAGGACACACACATGCATGTCCACGCTGGTATACCAGCAGGTAGGCATGAGCGATCCAGCTTCAGATGTGTGGGTTTAAGGTCCTAGCTTGTGAACTCAGGCATCCAAAGTGACCTAAAGAATCCCAGAGTCTGACCACATAGTCTTCAGACTGGTCTTTGTGGCTTTAGCAGCTCCATCAACGGTAACGTTAGCCTGACGAGGCAGCTAACAGACATTAAACACTCTGATTGTACCTGATTTCAGCTAACAGGCAAAAAAAATATGGTCACAATATGTTATAACAGTCTATAATGACATTTATAGACATTCAGATAGTCTTGACAATCCACCAGGTCGCCACTGGCTACTTCCTTGAGGAGATCTAAAAGTTGCCCTGTGGGTTATCCAGGCATGAATGGCAGTTGCCCCCGAAACTGACAAAAGATTATTAACCAGGTGTTAAACCATGACCACGAGCTGATTCCTCCACTTTGGCACTATGGCCGTCTTGTTTCGGACCAGGAACTGACTGGATTTAGACGAGAGAGTGCAGCCGTGAAGGATGTGCTTCAGTACACCCACAACCTGTTTGGATCTGACTGACACTGGCTTCTATTGTTGGGGCTAGAATCTCCATCCAAACTGATATCATCAGACTATCAGTGAATTGGGCAGATAGACACACAATGATGACTTTTGTTCAACATACGAGCGAAAATCTAAGCCAAGAGTTTCAGGACACCAACACTAGTTGGTGGAAGGATACAATATCCTTCCACCAACGATAAAGAGACTGGATTTCGATCTCTTTATCATTCATGGAGTAAAGACAGAGTTCAGTCATGAAATAAATGAAACAGTAAACTTCCTGCAATCAGCTGAGACGCCTTCATTCTCTTGTAGAATCAAAGATGTACCTCGGAGGTCTGTTAAACTGTTAAACTTCATGGTTTTGTGTGACAGAAGCAACTCAATCAAACGTCCATTAGGAAGTCTTTATTATGGACGCGAGTTTTTAAGGTTACAGCCTGAACACTTGTAATTTGGTTAAGAGAATACTAATTAGGAAGTGAGTTGAAACAAAACAAAGGGAACATGAAATAGATGGAGAATCAAAAACAATCAACAAGAAGCGTGTGGACCTGGAGGCCATTGTTCCAATGGGTGACCATTAGGAAACGGACTGATTCCCTCTCAGAGACCTTAAACTAATTTCCTGAGGCATTGCAACTCCTTTGAAGAAGGGCGGTGCTGAGAGGCTGCGTGTGCCACTGGGTCGCCAAGGTGACGGGACATCCCGGCAGGAAAAACAGGAAGTGAGGGCAATGAGTGACTCTGATTGGACCCCTCCTTGCTCGCGTGCGGCCTCTTTCCTCTTTCATTTGTGCTACGAGCGCTAATAGGACCGTGTCACTAAGAATAAACAGAATAAACATGGTGACATGCGGACACGATTCAGGCAAACATTTGACCTTCTATTTCAACACGTATGAAAAGTAGAGATGCGGGTTTAACCCGTTTGGTGATGAAACTCGTTAGTCAACATTTAAAATAAATAAAATCATTTTAATCCGTTGTAGCTGTGTAAAAAACCCCCAAACCACCTAAATTATGAATTTAAAAAAATACATATTTTTTGTCAATTTGTTTTATCCACCAACACGTGGTAAAGAACGAGATACGGTCTCACTGATGTTGTAACCACCCACCAACACGTGGTAAAGAACGAGATACGGTCTCACTGATGTTGTAACCACCCACCAACACGTGGTAAAGAACGAGATACGATCTCACTGATGTCGTATCCATCCGCCATGAAGCACGACTCGTATCTCAGATTTTCGCTCGTATGTCGAACTAAAATATGGACGGAGCAACACTCGTATCTCAAAGAACTTGTATGTCGATCAGCTCGTATCTCCAGGTACTAGTGTATTTGCAGATCTTTCCTAACTGACAAGCAAAGTCACTTGAAATTTAAATGAAGACAATCCATCCACCTTTGTCTCAGTGTCTCATGAACTCAGTGACTCTGTGCCACCTCCTACCCACTTCCACACCAGCGTACGGCCGTCCAGCGATACGGCCTGAGGCTGGAGGTCGTTATTAACCCAGCTGCCTCTGTTCTTTGTTATCTCCCTCCTCCTCTGCTCTGGGGCCTTGAACTAGTTATCAGACAAAATAACTACTCCTCCATCCCGAAGACAAGCTCTCATCGGGTTGAGTTAATCTGAGAAGTGAAAATACCAGAATGGCTTTTATTCATAATGAGGTGTCCACAATGTGTGACCGAATGTAAAACGCTTGCTGTAACTTGGTTTGTCTGGGGTTTGACCCGCTGCCTGGAGAGGATGAATGTGTTGAGGACACATGTAGAATCGGAGCGTGATGTGGACGCGCCGTTTGGTGTCAGTTATAAGCTGGATGTCATATTACGAGAGATGGAAGTCGATGCTCTTGATTTACCAGGCGGTCTGCATTCCAGCCCGTCTACGGTGATGAACTCTGGGTGAAAACAGATCTTTGTCATCCGTTTGGACAAAATAAGTGATCAGGGCTGTGTTTTGCTGGACTGCAGCCTTTAAATTCAACTGTAAACATCAAGACCATGTAGGAGATGTCTGCTAACAGTAATCTCCATTTATCATATGGTGCTGAATGCATTGTGACTGTAAAAAACAAACCGTTTTACCCAATTTGTGGGGAAAAAAAGAGGTGAGCAATCAATAGGATTGATTCTTTTTGAGGTTAAGAGTTAATTTTCGGCTCTATGAGTCTCAATTGTAAGCATTTGAACATTCATATTTAATACAAACTTAAAACAACGTAAAATATTTAATTTTTTGCACTGACCACGATGTGAAAGATTTAAAAAAAAAATTATTGACAGGGTCGTCCTCCTGTAGGAACTAAATGATGTAGGAACCAATGTTGTCCTCCTTTAGGAACTAAATGATGTAGGAACCAATGTTGTCCGGGTCAGGTTTCTACCTGGAAGCATTAACCCCTGAACTCTGAATGTTTACTAGTTGATGTTAACTATTGGTGGATTAACTGAGAAACTTAATGAAATCAAACATAAAGGGGCGTGTCTGATTTCAAATTAATTCAGCAGAGTTGGAGATGTAAAAAACCATGGGGGGTGATCCCCCCCCAACAAACCACATCCTGCTCATACCCATATTTTTGCATATTTTTTATCCTCTGGCTGCATCTATAGAAATTAATCAGGTAACTTGAGTAAAATATGTCTTAACTCTAAAATACAGAGCTAGAAGGAGACGACGCAGCAATCCCAGCATGCAACGCTGTGATTGGTGAGGCGTGAGCTTAATCTGCATCCTCCTCACCTGAGACCCGACTGCACCTGAGAGGTGTCAGGGGGGGGTCTGAGGGCTCGTCACAACACTGCGCTGCTCACACATGTCCAAGGACAAAAAGCCCAACACCTGTAGGAGCAGAGGTCGAGGATGAGGATGGGGCGGGTGTCGGGTGTGTATGTGTGTGTGTGTGTGTGTGTGTGGGGGGGGGTCTTTGTGGGTGGATGGGAGGAGGGCGGGGGCGAATGAATGTTACGGAGACATGCATGGAAACAGAGCTGAGTGCTGGAAGGCATTTAAAAGCATCTGAAGCAGGACTGGAGGGAAATGAATGAGAGTCTGCTGCATACATGCATGTATAGGTGTGTGTGTGTGTGTGTGTGTGTGTGTGTGTGTGTGTGTGTGTGTGTGTGTGTGTGCAGTTCTCTCCACGTCGCTGCCTTTCCATACAGCCCAGGTGTTCGTTTAGGATCTATTGTCACCCGACTGGACTTATCGCCCCCTCTCCCCCCTGTCAGCTACCTGCCTTTTGAAGTCTGGGAAGTCTTTCACCCTCTTTCCGTATGGGTCAACATTCCAGCACACACACACACACACACACACACACATGCACGTACAAAAACACACCTGCACATACACACGCAGACATGTGCTGGAACACATACACATGGAAGAAAGAGAGGGATGAAGAGAGCAAAGGGAGGAATAACAAAAGAGCAGGAGGGGAGTGAGGTACAAGTAAACACTCGCTCCGTATCAAAGAGAAGGGCTTAAAGAGGAGCAGAGAAAACATGTGAGGAAGGTAGGAGCCGCCAGCATTCACTGTTCGGAGGAAATAGTGTTCACAACTCATCAAAATTTAAAAATTATAACTGGAAGGAAGATTTAATTAAGGATGAGTTCAGTTCTTATAGAAATTTTCTGCACTTTTTTAAAATTTTTTTGTTTTGTGCGATTTGAGGGTTTCATTTCACTTTAAATGTCACCTTCACAAACTTTTGTGGCAAAACTCTCCCCACTTAAAATAACCAAAATCCATTTCAATCCGTTCCAGCCTTGTAAAAAAGACCCCAGATTATGAAAAAACACGTCTTTTTATCAACCAATAGACATGCAGACTTTACCTGTGTATAATTAAGTATATATAAGTTACGTAAACGATGATAAAGAATGAAAAGAAACACAAAAGTCACGAGAACACACGAGCTACGTCTTTACGCCACCAACGAGAACGAGATCTGGTCTCACTGATGTTGTATCCATCTGCCAAATATGCAGGAAAGAACGAGATACAGTCCCAGTGAGTTGTATCCATCCACCAACTAGTGGTGGTGTCCTGAAGCACGACTCGTATCTCACATTTTCTCTTGTATGTCAAACAAAAATATGAACCGAGTGACGACTTGTATCTCACAAAACTCGTATCTCGAGGTTCTACCGGACTACAAACTGCTCAGTGAAGACATGTCAATAAATAAACTGGGTTTGACTCTCGCTTTGTTTATATATCTAAAAACTTTAATGGATTTTTCTAATGGATGAATTAATCACAACTTATTTCTGTTTGACTTCTGTCAACTCTCCAATCCCACTTTAACCCCTGTCTGCTCAGCAGCAGGGCAGTTTGAGAAAACAGCCTTCTGGAGAAATGTGTGCACAACACAACTGTAACGCAATGCTACGCCGGGTCTGTCTCATGCTAACTTAAATAATACCGTGTAATTCCCTGACCCTGGAAACTCACTGGCGGCATTTGAAATCATGTGTTTATCATCAGTGATTTGTGGGTTAACAACAAAAACATGTAGTCTCCCAAATGGCAGATTCTGATTTTCTTTTTATGTTAACTTCTTATCGTTCACAGATGAAACCCATTTCAGGGACTCCGACTCGAAATCATCTCAGCTACACGCTGCAGTCGTAGCACTGTCGTGCTCCGACCCCTCCCCCGTCACCCAACTGTGACCCACTGTATATCCAATATATAAATTAATCTCCCAGATCCAGACTATGACCCACATCTGGATCCAGTACACAAAAACCATCTCAGCAAGAAAATAAAGAACTCATCTGGAATCTACGCACAACCGAATCACGACTCTTTAAGACACGATGTGACAAGAACACCAAAGGATGATGAAGTAGAACCTCGACATACAAGTTTTTTGAGATACGAGTCGTGCTTCAGGTCACCACCGCTAGTTGGTGGATGCATACAACATCAGTGGCACCGGATCTCGTTCTTTACGTCTTGGTGGATGGATACAACATCAGTGGCACCGGATCTCGTTCTTTACATGTTGGTGGATGGATACAACATCAGTGGGACCGGATCTCGTTCTTTACCGCGTGTTGGCAGATGGATACAACATCAGTGAGACCGGATCTCGTTCTTTACCATGTGTTGGCGGATGGATACAACATCAGTGGGACCGGATCTCGTTCTCGTTGGTGGAGTAAAGACGTAGCTCGTGTGTTCTCGTGAGTTTTGTGTTTCTTTTCATTCTTTATCCTTGTTTATGTAACTTATATATCATTAATAATACACAGGTAAGGTCTGCATGTCTATTGGTTGATAAAAACATTTTTTTTTTCATAATTTAGGGGGTTTGGGGGTTTTTTTTTTTACAAGGCTGGAATGGATTAAAATGATTTTAGTTATTTTAGATGATTAAATGTTTGACTTACGAGTTCAGTCGGATTAAACTTGTATCTCCAGGATCTACTTTTCCTGCGGGACGCCTCACGTGAACGTCCCATTCATAATCCTGATGACGTTACTCGTGGAACCAGACTGAATGATAATCATCTTCATTACAGAACACCATCATGGAAACTGACTGCAGACAAGTTCTACAAGTTTTTTTTGTCTTTTTTTTCCAATTGGAAATGAAAATGTTCGTTGTCACACACACGCACACACACACACACACACACACACACACACTGAGCTTGAACACATCCAGAGACGTGTCCCCTGGTTTTCCATCATGTCCACCAGACGTTCATGAAGTCACCTCATTGGTCTTGGTGTTTGGTGTGTCTGTACGGGCGTATATCACATCCTCGTACTAAAACAATGTCCAACCACAGTTTCCTCTCCAGTAACACTCGTCGCCGCTCTCCTCGCGCTCGTCTGCGTCTGTGATTGTTTTCTCAGCGCTCTTGACGACGAGTGCTGACAGATGACAGACTGTCAAGGAGCGCCGAGGGCCTCTGATCACACAAACACTTTCCCCCGCCGTTACATCCGCTGCTAAACTCTCGGCTTGATGGACGGCCCCCGCAGAATGGAAGGAGACAAGATTAAACTGAGGCTTGAATTTTAACCGTTCGCTTTTTTTTTTAAAGCTGCTTCCATTTGTTTTCCGTCTGAAAACACATTTTGAGGCGTCGCCAGGAGGGTTTGAAACACGACCGAAGGGTGGTCTTCCTGTTTGACCTTTGTACCTGATGGTGTAGCTTTACATTTAAGGTTAATTGGTGCAGAGTCGACTCTGTAGATGCATGTGTGTGTGTGTGTTTGCTTCTGGGCATGTGTGTGTATCAGGGTTCGGTCCACGTCTTTCTATCTGCGTCTCCCCCTCTCAGCCAGGTGCATGGCACTGCTGAGGAGCTTTTATCCCAGGCAGATCCCTGGGAATGAAGGGAATTTCTCCCAGACGCTCCTGGTCACAGTGCCCCGGCAGCTCCTACACACACACACACACACACACACACACACACACACACACACACACACACACACACACACACACACACACACACACACACACAGATACGTAATCACACCTCCTCCACCCCACCCCTTAACCCCGACATCATTGACAGACACAGCCCAAAGAGCAGACACCTGGCTTCACACACACACACACACACACACACACACACACACACACACACACACACACACACACACACACACACACACACACACACACACCCTGGGGAACTGCAGGGAAAGTCAGGGATCAGCAGAAACACTCTAGAGAAACAGGAGAAGAGGGAAGGAACCAGATGCGAGACAGTACTCAACAGGAGAGGAGCTGGTTGCAAAGAAAAGTGAGACTGAAGCAAAGAAACTGAGATTGAAAGGTCAAAATGTCAAAGCAGTAAGCGCTCATAAATTAAAGACAATATGTCAAAATAACGTATTTAATGTTCAACATCATTATTAAGGTATGGTTCAGGAAATTTATTGGCTGTAAAATATATATCCAGAGTATTGCAGCGGTAATCAGTTTCGACAAACAACATTTAACTATTTAAAATAACACATTTTTAAAACTTGTCAAAAAAGCCCCAAACCCTCTAAATTATGGAAAAAAATTTTTTAACAACCAATAGACATGCAGACTTTACCTGTGTGTAATTAAAGAAACACAAAAGTAACGAAAACACACGAGCTACGTCTCACTGATGTTGTATCCATCCACCAACACGCGGTAAAGAACGAGATGCAGTCTCACTGATGTTGTATCCACCCACCAAGACGTGGTAAAGAATGAGTTCCGGTCTAACTGATGTTGTATCCAACCACCAACACGTGGTAAAGAACGAGATACAGCCCCACTGATGTTGTATCCATCCACCAATTACTGGTGGTGTCCTGAAGCACGACTCTTATCTCAAATCATACTTGTATGCCAAACAAAAGTATGAACAGATTGACGCTCGTATCTGAAATAACTCGTGTCTCGAGGTATTTCTATACTCCTGTTTGTCACGTGACTGAAACATGTTTCAGTAAGTCATGCAGGCAGCAGAGGGCTGGGTGATGAAGGGTTAACTGGATTCCCCGATGAGGGCGCGGCCCTCCTGTCAGTCAGGGGTTAACACCACCTGAGAGTCCCGTCAGCCTCACTTCCTCTCCTTTCTATCTCCTGTCAATCAAACCATGGCACCCATAAACAACATGTGTGTGTGTGTGTGTGCGTCCTCACGGCGTACGTAAACCTGAGTTTACACACACACACACACACACACACACACACACACACACACACACACACACACACACACACACACACACACACACACACACACACACACACAGCGTAAAGATAATAAACTTTAATATAGCTGCGTCTCGTTAATGAAGGCAGCAGTGCCGTAGGCTTGACTAGCCTACAACACAAAGACTATAGACTTTGTCAAGACTAGTCTTGAGTAGCGGGACGCAGCGACAACGGAGAGGCGGCGCTGACATCCGTGTGTATTAACGTGTTGTCTCAATTCACACGCTGAAAGAATGAAAATCATTTGGCTGGTGGGAATACACACACACACACACACACACACACACACACACTGGTTATCTACACACCACGGGGCCCGCTCCTCCACTCCCCGCCTCGTCTCTCGGTTCGTCTACACTCCTGAGGCCAAGGCAAACACAAGGTGTGTGTGATACACTCATATCTCAACACTTCCACCTCTCCTCCCTCCCGATCCCCCAGAACTTAAAGGCAGGTGGTTTGTTTTCTTTCATATCAAGAAAAAAAAGACCCCCCCCCACCCCAACAGTATTCACATTCTATCACTCTATCAAGCAGAACGTCTTCATCCTGTTACCCTCCAGTGAAACCAATTGATTTTCTGTTCAAGAGGAAACAACTTGTTTGCAGATTGGGTCTCAAAAGACGAGCATCTGTCCCTTGTTGTCGTTGGTGACCACTTGAAAACGCCGCTCGACTGGGGTCGACGCACCAAAGAGAGAGAAGGGGGGGTGGTTTTGAAGACGCACAACGCCGGCGAGGACAGCTTGTCGGCTCACAGCTGTGTGGCGTCTCTGTCAGTCGGCTGGTCTCTGTTTCACAGAGAATTTCTCTGCAGCTCCTCATCGGGATGAAGGCCTCACAATGGTGTCCCGCTATCGGCTCCCTGGGGGGGGACCTCCCCCACACTCGCACCAGACTCACTTAAAAGTGTGTGAATGAATGTGTGTGTCAGCGGTGTGCAGACGTCTGCCTTTGTGTTAAATTTGTCCAAACCTGCAAAGATGCTAAAGATGCTAAGTCGCTATAATCAAATAAAAAAAAAGAATTGTGTGGCAGCGGAGATGAAATTCCAAAAGGAGGAAAAAAGTGGAGGAAATATGAAAGTAATTGTCGTGTTCTGATGTGGAGAATGTGTCCCTTTGTATGCTGTGGTCACATCCTGTGGGAATAAACCCACGGCTTGAAGCAACAGTTATGAAGGGATCACGCATGTGAACTGGTTTGAAAAGCACCACCATGTTGCAATTGAAGATTTTGTTTTGACCTTGAATACCCTTGGTCAGTCATTTAACACTTTAAAAAAATAATAAAAATTTGCTTCTTGCAACAGGCGTGTCGGTAAAATCAGAAATATTCTACAAAGTAATCGTCTCAGCGTCCAAATCAAAAGTATGAAGAAGCTCAGATACTCCCATTAATTAATATGGTACCTGATCTCTAACAAACAGGAAGCTATCATGGTTTACTTAACCTTTCAGAGTAAAAGCCAGTTGTAAAAAAGACAAAGAAATAAATATGTCTTCAATAAGCAGAGCTCGCTGTCCCGTTAGCGACCGAGCTAAGGCTAAACAGCTGTTCAGCGTTTAAACTTTCATTCTTTGATTTAATTCCACAAAACAAAACTGTAAGCAGAATATCAGAGAGAATCGACTGTAGCCTGCACTTTTATTTTATGGCGTTAAAACCAAACGACGATAAAGTCATCTTGATGTGAGACAGCAGGAACGTGGAGACTCTGGAAAGAGACTCGCTCACCCAATGCCAATAAAGTTGATACAAACTGGATTCATCTCATTACAATATCTAAAAAAATTACAATTTTATGCTTGTATTGTTTTATTTTTGTCGTATTTATTCACCACATCTTAAAAAACGTTAATGAAAATATTGTCGGACGTTAAACGGGTCCTTGACGCAAAAAAGGTTGGAGAACACTTGCTCAGCCTAGAGCTTAATAAAAAAATTATGTTTTTTTTGTGACTAATGGATAACTTTAATCAAATTGGATATAATAATAATAATAATAATAATAATAATAATAATAATAATAATAATGCAGTGATCCCTGGTTACTTGTGTTTAATGCCTTCCAGGACCACTCGTAAAAAACAAAACTCCTCGATATAGCGACAAACGATTTATTTTATTATTCACAGTAATTTAAACGTTTATGAACCCCCCCCCTACTGATACGAAACCACCTTCTATCTGCATTATCTTTTCCCACACTCTGATAGACTGTTTAAAGCACTTTTGTATTAAAGAAAAATGTTTTTTGACCTTGACAAAAATAGATCAAGGTCAAATTGTAACTTTTGTTCACTCAGGAACCGGACAAGATAAAAAAAACGAAGAAGGCCAGTGTGAGTAAGACCATAGATCAATGACAGTAGGTCAGAGCACTAGCTTTGATCTTTGACCTATGAAAGTAGGTTAAGGTAAAATTTTGAATTCTGGGGTGTCGCGGGATGTTGCAGTCTGTGACTACCTTGGTTCTGGTTATTATTATTATTATTATTAAGACAGTAAAGCCTGGAATGCCAAGCTGCCTTGGATAATAGCAGTTACGAGTGGACTTGTCCTGCAGCTACAGAGCAGATTTATTTATGGTAACAATCTTGTATCGGCATAACTTAACTCCTAGTACAACAAACACATTCCCAAATAACCAAACAAACAAAAAAACAGAAAAACAGAATTTGTTTTTTAATTTCCCTTACAGGAGGTTTAATAGTCTAAACGCGAACTGAAGGCCAGTAACGACGGCTCTGTTCTCTCTTTGTTCGTTGTGTTTCGGCAAACAGAGGGTGTCGTTCCCCAGATCCTCACATCCCAACGCCAGACCGAACCCTCAAACTGCCAACGGGAGTTTTCTGGTGGGTGAGAGATTAATCCTCACCCACCACATTCAGGGCCTGGGAGGCAACTGCCTGTGTGTGATCACAACCAACTGGGAGCCAGAAAACATTCATAAACAGTTCTGTTTGACAAATGTTACGAGGATGTGGTGGAATCACCTAGAACCTGAGCCAACTGTAGCGTACCAGGATTCAACAGCGCAAAGGAAAAGAGTTCTTCTACTCTGGAAGCAGTTTAGCTGCTCTGCTCGTAAGATTTCCACCAGAATAATTGAAGCAATGAATCGCTCAGTTCTGGCACCGCAGTAGACGAAGGGTACGCGGCCAAAAACGGAGCAAAAAACTACACGGACATGAGTTTGTGTTTTGATCAGAACCTCTGGTGGTGTGCAGAGAGAAGAGGAAGAAAGGGTTCGAGCGGAGGTTAGAGGAGAGGATTTAAAGGACAGGAATCTGTCACACAGATTAGCACTGACATGGCTCTGACAGGAGAGGAGGAGAGGAGGAAGAAGGAATGGGGGGTTATCTGTTGTTTAAAGGGAAAAGTTTGATCTTCTGAGGTATTACAAGTTACGTCACAGGTGACGACCACATGCCAGCAACACAATTAGACAAACAGCGTCTTCGTGACGAGTTGAAGGCCTTTGCAGAGCGTGTAGAACCGGTATCGAGACAGAGTGTACCCAACAGACGGAGGACAAAAACAGGACAGGATCGTCCTGACGTGAGGAGCGCTGATTAACACAAACAGGAACCAGGCGCATTGGATGGGGAGAGACGAGAGGCTGGAACGAAGGAGGGAAACACGAGGACTCTCCTGTCCGGCTCCACAATCTCTCATCATCCTCATGTCGTCACTCAATTAAAAGGTTAGGCCCTGTTTACTGATTCTATTAGCCAGACGTGGAAAACATCAACAAGCACTTATTACACAGTCTCACAGCCTCCGGGCAATGCTAATTGTAGTGTGTGTGTGTGTGTGTGTGTGTGTGTGTGTGTGTGTGTGTGTGTGTGTGTGTGTGTGTGTGTGAGAGACAGAGACTATCCGGAGACACAACTTGTTCTTGTCACCTCTATTTTAATGTCGGATTCTCGTGTCACTAAAGTCATTAAATACCAACTTGAGTGTGGAAGCAAGTTAAATTATGACTAATTGATGGATTCAGATAATTTTTTTAAAAAAACCCAGAAGTTTGACCAAAGTCCTCTCTTTGTGTACGAAATATACAGTAGTACCATGAGATACAAGCTGCTCCACATACAAGTTTTTTGAGATGCGAGCCGTCGCTCTGTGCAGCCCTACGGGAGCACAAGCCAGTGTCGACTGTGGGCCGATCCAGATCAATGCAGAGGGTTACTGCAGGAAGGGCATCCAGCACAAAAAACAATACGAAACAAATATGGGAAAAAAAATTGAGGAAAAAAAAAAAAAAGCTCCAGGACTCCACGATTACTTTGGTGAATGGATACAACATCAGCTGAGAGTGTACCTAGTTCTTTACCACGTGTTGGCGGATGGATACAACATCAATGAGACCGGATCTCGTTCTCGTTGATGGAGTAAAGACGTAGCTGGTGTGTTCTGACTTTTGTGTTTCTTTTCATTCTTTATCATTGTTTACGTAACTTATAAGGGGTTGAAATGATTTTAGTTATCTTAAATGGGGTGTTTGGCGACAGCAGTATCTCGTTTTTGAGGTATTACTCTAGTTGGGACTAGTTTGTGAAAACCTGGGCGTGATAAGCAGGAATATATTTGGAAGACGCAGAAATAGTTGGCCTGAGTCAGAGCTACTCCTTTCTGTCTGCTCCTAAACTCATCCTGTAGGGTCCAGATATGCATCTCCTCTTATTCTCAGACAGAACACACACACACACACACACACACACACACACACACACACACACACACACACACACACACACCACCAGCACAGACTGCAGAGTAAATGAGTGTATGCCCTAATCTGTGCTTTGTGAATGAACTGCATGAAGTTATGTGTGATTGAATCTCCACCAATGAGATAAAGTCAATGTGATGATGCAGTGTGTGTGAACGAGTGTGTAGAGCGCATGTGTGTGTGTGTGTGTGTGTGTGTGCCAGTTAAAGCAGGAAGCAAGTTGCTCTGACTGCACGATGCTGGTGATAAGGGTGTGTGTGTGTGTGTGTGTGTGTCACCCGGGAGGTGGGATGGGGTTCAGTGGTAGGACATGGTCGACCATGCTGGTATTCGTGAGAGGCTCCCAAATACCCGGGTGGGGTTGGGGGGGGGTAAGATGTGGTGGTGAGGGGGTGGGGGGGAGAAATGCCCCAAGCCCGGTGTTTTATCTCCTCAGGAAGAAATGATTTCTGGTACAAAAGTGAAACAGCAGCATGTTTCCAGGTTCCTCCCTTCACCCAGGAAGGAGACTGGACTGCAATGCATGATGGGTAGTCTGAACAAGGGGCAAAACTGTGGACTAATTACCCTCACAAACCTTTTTCTGCATGCATTCACAGCTGGAACATCACTCAACGACATTCTACCAGACATTTCAGAGACCGTTGGTCTGTGTGGTTCAGTTTTTAAAGTTGTAATCAGCTGTTTTTTAATTGACCTTTTAACCTTTTAAATCCAAGACTATCACTTGGACTTTGAGGATCTTGAGACTTTGATTATTCTTTCCTGAAAAACCTGATTTACACAATCAGACGCATACATTTGCATTTTTCATGTGAAAAAACTCCCGATTTAGCAAGAAATTATACAAAATAAAGCTCATTTATTCAAATTTATGTAATTTTTTTTTAAACAAATCTGAGTTAAGGTTCCATTAAGATTTTATTTATCAAAAATCAGGTTTTTCTGGCAATAATAGTTCAGGCTTCATGCATGTAATAAACTTCTTATCAGGGTTTAAATGTAAACCTGCTTTGTTGTGATTGGATGCTTTACAAATAGGCTCGGCAGAGGAAGCACGTGATTGGACGACACTCCACCTCCATAGTTCAATCTTTCTAACATTGTTTTGACTGAAACACTGAAACAATGTGTGTGAGGGTTTCTGTGTATGTACGCGTGAAGCAGTGTGTGTGTGTGTGTGTGTGTGTGTGTGTGTGTGTGTGCTGTAGCAGGTGTCGGTCGTGATGGGGGGGTGTGATGCTCAGAGGAAGTGTGAAGTGACACTCGGTGCTAACATGCATTTTAATTGCTGTTCCTTGCAGCTGTTCAACAAGATGCTCATACATAACACATAACACACACGTAACACACACATAACACACACATAACACACACATAACACACACATAACAAGCATGTGCTCATGAAAATGGTGCAAAGTCATGTTTAGCAGAGGAGGAATGCACCGATGGGGGCTGTTTGCTCCCCCCTGGGCTTTGTGTAGAGAATAATATTAGAATAATATTTATTCCCACCTGCTGAGACACTGGGTTCTAGTTTAATATGAGTTCTTACATTAGTTTGTGTGTGTGTGTGTGTGTGTGTGTCACACTGACGTGTTTCATTAAAGATTTGACACCTGTCTTGTATTTGTGTATCTCTAAAAACTCATTAATTTCACAAAAATGATAAAGATGCAACATGAAAATCCATTTCCTGACTGAACTCAGTACAATCAATCAATCAATCAATGCCGTTATCAATCATTCTGCAAAACCATTGGGATGCATTTTGTGTGGAGCGGTTTGTATGATATCCTCCATACCTACTTAGATGGACACACACACACACACATGCATGCAGCTAAAACAACACACACACACACACATTTGCAGGAAGGGAATGATGAGGTGTGTGACAGCAGCAAACAAAAGCTGTGCCCCTAGACAAACACGCAAACACAATAAGCATTGAGAGAGGTGACACACACACACACACACACACACACACACACACACACACACACACACACACACACACACACACACACACACACACACTTAGTGTAAAGCTTATCTGTGAACGAGTCGGTTCAATCTGTCGTGTTTTGTTATTTTAAAAAAAGCATGAAAACAAACAATCAGATTCTCACTGGTGTGAAGACTGGTTCTAATGGTCATGGTCATTGTGTGTGTGTGTGTGTGTGTGAGTAGCTGCTTCATGATGTAAACAGTGAACATGAAAACAAGTGTAACTGTTCCGTGCTTGTTGACACACGTTTGAACGGGGCGGTCACACCTCATTAGACACTTTTCACACTTCCTGTTTACAGTAAACGTAAACGTGTCGCTCATTCGTTCGTTACTCATCATCATCCGTTACACTGAATCAAATACAGGTGTACAGTTAACTCTATTAATGAACGTATTTTAATACTGTTTGGTTCATATGAATCTATTTTAAGCTGACATTTACATTTTATTCTTTAATATAAAGCTGCTTCTTCCTCATTGTGGGTCACGGGGGTTGCTACAGGCTAATATGACATTATATGTTTTATTCTGGTTTAATAATGATTTATTGATTCCAGTATTTGTGGAGTAAAATGACGTAAACTTTATTTTTATTTTTCCGTATATATTTTGTTGTTGTATAATCGAGAACGACGGACATCAGCCGAGGTTTACTGTATTTTGGTTGATGACTCTGTTATCACTGTTAACAGTGAGTCTTGATGTGATGACTCATGTAGACGGATAAGTTCTGGTTCTTACCTCTGGATCAGTGATCTCTCCATTGAGCTCAAACCCTGCAGCCTCCTCCAGAACATCACGATCCTCGTGTCGCTGAAGAACCGAGAGACAAAAGTCAATCTCAAACCTGAAACTAAAAGTATCAGCAATTAATTCAAATGATTCACAAAAAGGCAAAATACTGGCCCATTTTATGCTTTGTGCAGCAATAAACCTGTTTTATTAAAACTTTTTTTTTTTGGTATATTTTTTTTGGAAAACCGACATGTAATCGAGGACGACGTAACTCCAAATGATGTAAAAGAACGCGTCCTGAACAGAATAGAAAACCCCAAACTCCGTCCTAATAATTCCTCCTTGATTCATATTTGATATCCATCTGCGGCGTGTGGCACTGCGATGCTAAAGAGAAGCTGAACAGAGAAATGAACGGGGCGAAAGATAAATATTTGGTCTGGTATAAGTGCTGGTGTTTATCTGAAGAGTAACCAAGCTGTTTGTCTGAAGCCTTTCTCTCTTTCCAGACTATAAACTTGGCCAGGAGATAAAAACTGGGCCCTGCTCGCCTCCCAGAGATGAAGACAAAGAGTGAGGGAAGGATAACAAAATAAACACAACACAAATGAAGGAGTCCTTTTGCAGCGGCTGCTATCTCAGAAACATTAACTGTACCGTGGCACAACAAATAACGAGGTGACAAGTGAGCAAAACATAAATACGACTGCTGAGGACCCACACGGAGGACAAGAAGAATGAAACAAGATATATAAACCCAAGGCCGGCGGTCGCCCTGATGGAGAGATCAGCTGGAGAAATATCTCATTCCCACAGGGTCCGAAAGCACTTTATGACTCAACGACTGAATAATTCTGTACAAATATGTTCCAGCCAAGACAGAAGTTCAGGAAAAGGTGGTAGAAAGGTTATTTCTAGAGAAAAGAAACTCAGGGGATACTTGAGGACAGACGTCTGCAGTCAGGGGAGGAAGACCGGCAAACAGACGGAGATGTAGAGATAGAAAGACGACCAGAAAACACAAGGTCGAGTCAGGCCAGAGATGGATAGAGCAGATAGAAAGATAGAGCACACGTAGAGATAGAGTGGATAGAGAGAGTATATAGAGAGATAGAGTAGATAGAGGGATAGAGTAGATGGAGAGATATAGCAGACCTTGAGATAGAGCAGATAGAGTAGTTAGAGATGGAAGAAGAAGTACACTTCATTAATCCCACAAGGGGACATTACATTGTCACTCAGGTTTAGTTTGTACATACTGTGTTAGTTTTTAACAGCATACAGGCCCCCTGAACACAGAACACAAGGGGGCCTCGAAGCATGCAGTTAACATACACACACACAACAAACTACACACATTGGGAGGCAGAGTGACGGGCGGCAGCTTCTGGAACGCGCCCCAAATTGAGCAGCTTGTAGGGGGGACGGTGCCTTGCTCAAGGGTGCCTTGGCAGTGTCTGGGAGATGAGCTGACACCTCCCACCGCTCACACTCCGCTGATATCATGGCGGGAGTGGGATTCGATCCACCGATGGCTGGGGTGATCTGTCTGCAAGACATCTGCTCTACCGCTGAGCCACTGCCACCCCCAGATATAGAGCAGATAGAGCAGACGGAGAGATAGAGAGATGGGGTAGATGGAGAGATAGATCGATAGAGAGATAGAGCAGAAAGAGAGAGTACATAGATAGATAGAGTAGAGAGAGTAGATAGATAGAGTAGATAGAGAGTAGATAGATAGAGTAGATAGAGAGTAGATAGAGAGATACCGTAGATGGAGAGTAGATAGAGTAGAGAGATAGAGTAGATAGAGAGAGTACATAGAGAGATAGAGTAGATAGAGAGACAGAGTAGATAGAGAGATAGAGTAGATAGAGAGATAGAGTAGATAGAGAGATAGAGTAGATAGAGTAGATAGAGAGATAGAGTAGATAGATAGAGTAGATAGAGAGTCCGAGAGTGTGAATGAAAGAGGATTTTCTGTCGAAACAAAACCGAACTTTCCAGAGCGGTGTTTAATCAGCAAATATGGATGGATGAAGGATGGATGGATGATGGACGGATGAATGATGGACAGATGGTTGGATTGAAAGTAGTTTGTAAATATACAGGTAAAACATACAGCTAAACCTTGGTTTACGCCATTAACTAGTTCCAGGAGATGTGATGTAAGTCGAAAAACGACGTTAGTTGAATGAACTGGTCTCCAGTTCTGGACTGGACTTTATTAATGAATGTATTTTAATAATATTTGGTTCATATGAATCTATTTTTATTCCGACAAATAAATTGTATTTTTTTATATGGTACAGAAAAAATGTCTCCATCTCGTCTTCAGCTGGTTATTCCTCATTGTGGGTCCCGGGGGTTGCTACGGGCTAATAATGTGACATGTTTTCTTCTGACTTATTGTACAGTAACATGATATAACGTGTTTTTAACGGTTTACTAGTGATTTAATGATTCCAGTATTTGTGGCAGACAGACACAAAGTAGAGGAAAATGACATAAACTTGATTTTTAGTTTTATTTCAGGTGAACATTATTTGATAATAACCTTTAAGTTTTTAAAGCTGATGATTGTGTTTACTTCACATTAAATACTACGATTTAAACATTCTCCCTGATTTTAAATCAATTTACAAATTTCTCTTTCGTCAAACTGTCTCAAACAAATACGTAATTCATGAAGACCAACATTTGTTTTTTGTGTTGCTTCTATTGTGTGTGTTTGTGGTAGTTTTTGGTCTGCAGCTTTATCTTGTTTTGGCTGAGTCAGTTCTTTGTTTGCTTGTAGTAGTTTTGTGGGTTTTCTATATTTGCTTGTGGTCGCTGGTCTTTTCTTTAACATCTAAGTGGCAGTAGTACTTTATTTTACAATTATTCCCTTCTGTTCAGATTCTACCAGACAGGTGAGCTATGCTGCACCCAACCTGAGACACAAAACACACAACATAACACAATAACGGCCCAGCTAGTGATGATGTCTGCACAGCTCAACAAGAGGCCTCTGTTGTGTCACTACACTAGTACTCTGAGATACAAGCAGCTCGATGGACGAGTTATTTGAGATACAAGTCGTCGCTCTGTCCATGTTTTTGTTCGACATACAAGACAAATTCTGAGATATGAGCCGTGCTTCAGGATACCACGTGTTGGTTGATGGATACATCAGTGAGACTGTATCTCGTTCTTTACCATGAGTTGGCGAGTGAATACATCAGTGAGACCGTATCTCGTTCTTTACCACGTGTTGGCGGGTGGATACAACATCAGTGAGACCGCATCTCGTTCTCGTTGGTGGAGTAAAGACGTAAGTCGTGTGTTTTCCTGACTTTTGCGTTTCTTTTCATTCTTCATTATTGTTTACATAACTTAAATAAAATTAATTATTCACAGGTATAAAGTCTGCATTTCTATTGGTTGATAAAAAAGTGTTTTTTTGTGCATAATTTAGGGGGTTTGGGACTTTTTTATAGATGAAAATGATTTTAGTTATTTTATATAGTTAAATATTGTTTTACTTGTGAGTTTGGTCAGAACGGATTAAACTCGTATCTCACGGTTCTACTTTACATCACAATAAATATGTGTTTCTATTTATTACATGCATTAGGGTTTCCACACACTGTCAGTCTTTGGCACCAGAATGCAGATTTAAACAGGTCTGACTTCAGCTCTGATGTATTGTGATTAGGAATTAGTTTTCCTCCCCTTCTTGTTGACCAGCTAAACAAGCCCCAGCTGTACAAGCCTGTGATTACATCTCATCTCCCCACTGTTTGCCCCAAATACCCCCGCAGCAGACACATTGCACCCTCCACCAGAAAAGTAGGAGCAGATCTGCATGCAGTTAAACGGGGGTGTCACAGAACACACAGGCTTGTGTATTAGACATGCATAGGTGTGTGTGTGTGTGTGTGTGTGTGTGTGTGTGTGTGTGTGTGTGTGTGTGTGTGTGTGTGTGTGTGTGTGTGTGTGTGATCTGTGCATTATTGGGTGGCTCATGTAAGAAGCCCTCGTGTGGCGGGGCGGCACGCTGATTCAGCTGCAGGTTGTTGTCCCTCATAGATGAAAATGTTATTATACATCTGCACTCCACACACACACACACACACACACACACACACACACACACACACACACATACACACACACACACACACACACACACACACGTACAAGTACACGTACACACTCCCACATCAAACACACAACTCAGGAATCCAAGTGGGAGCTCGGAGCAGTAACAGTCTATCTGTGTGTGATCAGCAGCCCGTCAGCCCACAGTGGAGGTCTATTGATCAGTACGACTCTTAATCTGAAGCGGACTAACCCGTGGCGATTCCCTTCCCTCCGCTCCTGACAACCAAATGTTTCCCACTAAACGTCTAATAGGACTCTCAGTGCAGCTGGCGGGTACGCATGGTGGAAATAAAAAACTCTCAATGGGCCAGGAATTCTTTGAAGTGCGTTGGCTCGGGGGTTGAGGTTTCTAGACACACACATCCTTGTATTGTTAGACGCACGAGGACAGTGTGTTGACTCATATTGTGTCTTTAGCCCCTAGATTTGACAAGCCAGCATGCCAGCACTGACCTTAACCTCTTCCTTTAACTTATTTTTACTTTGGTTCAGCCGTGATTCCCCCAAAAATAGCTCTTGACTGATGCCAAACTTCACTATTATTAACCACTTTGTAGTTTCTGCAGATGTTTGGATCTTTTATACAGAAGAACCTCGAGATACGAGTTGAATCCGTTCTGCAACTGAATTTTTAAGTCAAATAACATTTAACTATTTTAAATAAATACAATTATTTTAGTTCATTCCAGCCTTGAAAAAACCCCTGAAACCCACTAAATTATAAAAAAAATCCCATTATCCACCAATAGACATGCAGATTTTACCTGTGTATAATTATATATAAGTTACATAAACAATGATAAAAAATAAAAAACGCAAAAGTCACGAGAACACACGAGCTACGTCTTTACTCCACCAACGAGAACGAGATACGGTCTCACTGATGTTGTATCCACCCACCAACACGTGGTAAAGAACGAGATACGGTCTCACTTATATTGTATCCACCCACCAACACGTGGTAAAAAACGAGATATGGTCTCACCGATGTTGTATCCACCCACCAACACGTGGTAAAGAACGAGATACGGTCTCACTGATGTTGTATCCACCCACCAACTAGCGGTGGTGTCCTGAGACACGACTCGTATCTCAGATTTTACTCGTATGTCGAACAAAAATATGGACTGAGTGACGACTCGTATCTCAAATAACTCGTACGTGGAGCCGCTCGTATCTCCAGGAACTACCGTATAAATCATGTAACCCGTAAGTAGGAATCGTGAAACTGCTC
The DNA here is from genome assembly GCF_040054535.1 of Antennarius striatus. Taxonomy (NCBI): domain Eukaryota; kingdom Metazoa; phylum Chordata; class Actinopteri; order Lophiiformes; family Antennariidae; genus Antennarius; species Antennarius striatus. The sequence goes on along the minus strand of NC_090781.1, from coordinate 25,371,426 downwards.
AGCATCCAAGCAGCCCTATGACGTGATGAAACACTTCATTGGAGCTGAATATCGCATGAGACCTGGGGGTAACCCTGCATGACCCGGTGGGCCTTCAGACTGTGGCACCATCAAAACAAGGCCTCGCTCCTCGCCGCTCTCCTCGTATTATTTGTTCAGTATGTAGTACAAATTTCCTGGTGTTGCAGCCATACACGGATCAGCGCGGCGAACTGTGCCCAACCTCAGCTTACCTTATGGAGCTCATTACGCTGCCACAGAGTTCAGGCCTGACAGATCCAATAACCCCTCTGCAGTCGTTCAGGGGAGAAATTGCTCCGAGCAATCCACGCCGAAAAACGCCCCGCACCTCACCCCGCGTTTAAAGTTATGATCCTTATCGTAATTAATTCAATAAAGCGGTAATGTGCTGCAAACCCGGCACCCCCCTGCTTGGACCAGTGCATGGAGGGAGGGGGGAGATATAGGCTTTCAGGGGTGGACTCTGTCACTGACTTCAATGTTGAAGGTAATAGGGAGCAGACAGGAGTTGGACAGCGATCCGTCTGCGCCGGTGCGAGTAAGGACGCCTAATCAAATTTGTTATAGACTTTAAAAAGATACTTTCAGGGGTTTGCGTTAATAACCTAATAAGAAGAAGAAATGGAAAGACGATCCAAGGTCAACAGTGGAAGGAGGCCATTTTTAATTTGGAAAACTAATTTGGTCTCCAAATAATTGGCCACCATCCTCTAGCTTCAAGGGACGCAACAACATCCCAGAGTAAATTACTGCAACAACTGTTGAGGAAACATCACGACCTATGTTAACACAAATAAAAAATAAATGCAAAGGAACAAATAAATAAACGTGGAAGGAATCAAGATGTTTATATGAGACGAGAATGTGAAAATTGTAGGATAGAACACAAATCGGATATTTTGGTTTCAGTGAGTTTTATATATTTAATCGTTTTGGGGTTTTTTTTTGTCGGTTTTGTTTCGGTTGTGACAGAAGTGAGACTTAAACTCCTGTTCAGAGCGACGCTGTGATGCATTACCTGGAATAATATCAATATTATCAGTGCTAACAGAGAGCGTGTCATCACAACAGTTTAGAGTAATTGGGAACGTGACCTGGATTTAGATGAAAAATATGGAGCAGTTTTGTGGATTTACTGAAGTCTTAATTATTTTAACTGGCTTCTGAAGATTGGAACACTGATTATCTGACATAGTGTGTGTGTGTGTGTGTGTGTGTGTGTGTGTGTGTGTGTGTGTGTGTGTGTTACGCTTATGTCTGCCTGCTAATGCGTGATTAAGCCTCAAGACAGAGGTGTAAGCTGCTGATGTTGTAATGAATGGAAGCACATGTGACCTGCAGAGGAAGAAAAGGTGACTGAAATGTAGAAAGTTTCCTTCTGCAGCAGCTCTGATGTGAATGTTTAGTATTTAGTTATTAACTTTGAACAAATTAAAGGGACAGTTTCAGGTTTTCAAACATTTAATAAGAATAAGAAAACAGATATCTCATTTTTACTCTTTCACAGTTACAGGACAGATATGAAGTTCAGCTCTGGTTTAACAGAAGATTATTGAAGCGTCTGATTGGTTGGAAAAAAGATTTTAAAAAATCATAACTTTGGGTTCAAATGAAAACAAACATGAAAAAACAGGAAATAAAAGAAAAACATTTATGGATGTTCGATCAGACGTCCTTCTCTAATGCTATTGGTGAGTAAAAATCGTGTGTGTGTGTGTGTGTGTGTGTAGCAGCAGGCTTCATAGATGGAACACAGCCATTTCTACCATATTAGACAGAATTACGTTTCCATTCTTCTAATCTTTTTGTAGATAAACGTGTTCAATAAGGCACATTCATCATTTTCATTGAAAAAAAAATTGCGTAGAATGTTTTTTATTTTAATACAACGAACAAAAGCTGTAAAAGTTTCATTCATATTTTTCCAAGATAAATTTTTACACCCATGTCTTGATTTTGCTTACTTTATTTTTATCTAAACATGAACATTACGGTTGAAATCAGTCTTGAAAGCATGCAAAGACAAAATCTATGGTAGTAACAAGACCGTTTTGAAATTTCAAAGAGTAGAAAAGACAGATATTTGTGATAAAACATTAAAAAAATTGCCAAGAGATCCGTATATAAATACCTAAAAACTGTACTCAAGTGTAAGATGAAAATATTTGACACTATATTGCATCTCATTCCCACATGAATTAGAATTAATCAATCTTATAAATTATATTTATCAATATTAATTATAAATATGATGGAGTAGGAGTAAATGGTGTCTACCATTAGCGGTACGGAAAACACGACGACCTCCTGCCCTCTCAGAATAATGGAAAGACACTGATGTACGACGTTAGAACGGCTCTTTTTATTACATCTGTGATTCAGTTTCCATTTGTTTCTGGATTATTTTTCCTACACATTTTGGGAAAATGTTGAGGACTTTCAAAACAAGTCGCTCTGGCGAACATCATGAGCTCACTGTGTAAAAACATTCCTGCTCTTACGGCATCACGGTGGAACAAAGTGCCACATTTACAAGGCACTAAAAAAACGTTTTGAAAGTATAATGAAATTTGCCTGAGGAAAGATTCAAAAGCCAACTCTTACCCAATACCTGTCGTAGGATTTTATACCTTTCAGTGCTTCAATGGAAATTCATTAGATGTCTAAAGGGAAACTACAACGGCCACCTGCGTTGTCAAAACAGTGAAAAGCCATATTTTAGTCAAACGTCACCCGTGCTGGTCTAGTGGTGCAGCCCTGAACCACAGTGTTTGGATAAATGTGACCCGGTCATGTTCGTTGCCTAAACCAACACATTCTCATGGTCACACACACACACGTGCTTTGACATATCCTTGCCTTTTGGTGTCCTTTCTTAAAAAGTACTTAGGTAACTTCCTCTAGCACAAAAACCACGTGGTTAGGTTGAGGAAAAGACCTGTGGCCTCTGCTAGACATAGTCTCCGGGTCAAAAGTCCACCTCCACCCTTCTGGACTCTGAAAATTCAGACCGATAGGAATCTGGACCCAACAAGTTACACAACAAGGAAGGATCAAAACGAGTTTGGGCGAAAAATAAAAGAAACTGGGAGGAGACACCAGCAAGTCTGAATGGAGAGGGGCGTGAGTAAAGGAAACAGACGTACGTACAAGACAATGAACAAGCGTTTGACGCAGACCGACTGACGAGGCACCTTCTACTCAATCCATAGAGACCAACGTGTTCAACTGGAGATAATCAGTCAATCATTGGCATATATCTGGGGCTAACCAGCACACATCCATCTGGGTTTTCATCGATGCCCCTCCTGCATAAGACCACACTCATTCTAGCCGGGGTCACTCTGGGCCACCTCTCCTGGATCGGCCCCAAACCCAACAAGTTCTGGCAGGACGTTTTTAAGTGCTTCTTAAGTGGGATATCACATCAGATCCCTGCCCTTCATGTGGATCCTGACATTATTAATTCCACCCCCCCCCCCCCGTAAGAAAAAAAGACAATATGGGATTGCAAAAGGAATATTCAGAGTGTGGAAAAATGAGGATGGGACCTCTTTAAAGTTCTGGCTCGCACAGTTGACTAACTTCTTACATCTGGAGAAGGTCTGACACAACGTTTCTCTGAACTCCTCAACCTTTGATAAAATGTGGCAACCATTCCTGTATTGTCTCTCAAGAATGGCCAAGAGGCTTCACACATACATATGTATGTGCATGTAAACTGCTGTATCTCAGCTCCACATGTGCACCCTTACCTTATGTTTGTGTGTCCTGGCCTCAAAACAATGGAACACGTTGTAAATATTCAATCACAATTTGACGCACATTGTCTCGCTGATTTTATTGGCTTGTATTTGACAGTAGGAAACCTTGTTTTGTTCAATAATAATAATAAAAATAACAATAATAATAGTAAATCTCAGTTTACGTGATGAATTAATTCCAGGAGATGCAACGTAAATAGAAAAATGACTTACTTTGCATCTCGTCTCCAGACTAAACTGTAGATAACCATTCCCAGTTCTGTACTGAACTTTATTAATGAATGCATTTTAATACTTGGTTAATATTTTAATATGAATCTATTTTAAGATTGCAAAAAAAAAAATTACATTTTTTAATGTAGTAACGAAAAACGTTGCCGTCTCGTCTTCAGCTGCTTCTTCCTCATTGTGGGTCACGGGGGTTGCTACAGGCTAATAATATGATATCATGTTTTATTCTGATTTATTTTACAGTAACATGATATTATGTACTTTTAACAGTTACTAGTGATTTAATGATTCAAATATTTGTGGGGAACAAACATAAAGTGGAGGAAAATGACGTTAACGTGACCTAAAATGACGTAAATTTGTCTTTTTTTTAAACTGACGTATAATCGAGAACAACATAAGCCGAGGTTTACCTGTATCAATAAAATACGAAAAAATTGAAAGTCTTTATGTTCTGTGATCGTATAGCGGTAGTCATACAGTATCTTCCCTGATATCCAGGCCTGCATCAGGAACCACGGCTGAGGGGCCAAAGCTCCTCTTTGGTTCTTTAAGATGAAACGATTGTCAAGATCTTAAAGTTTCAGACTATGGATATGGAGGGAAGCGTTTCTGTAAGACCAAACCTTTTTACTCAGCACAAAGGGAAAGAAAAATCTTTGGAGAAAAAAAGTGCTAAAACAACTTTGTAGCTGGACCACCTTAGAAAACAGGAAAGCCTGGCTAAGCAGGGGGATCCGATGCCGTGAGGCAAGGAGTGCTTACTCACATCTCCGGTTACATTCCAGAGAAACAACTGTTGTCAGGAGATGTTACTGCACAGAAAAACGCAGTATATAAATATTTAGCAATGAATTGATTATGATGAAATCCTACCTCACATGTTGCATTAACATTAATCTTCTAAAAGCAGTGAGGATACTCAGACCGTACCAATCAAACACTGATCCGGTGATCTTTGGGGGAACTAATCTGGGTGTAGGGATGAGATGTTTTTGTGTGTGCGCTATTGGGCGAGTGGGTGGCGTTGGATGAGGTGGTGGGGGGGGGATGGACAGCTCAGTCAGTTCAGGATATTTGACCATTGTTTGCACCCCCCTCCCCTCTCCTCCCCGGGTCCCTCCTCAGATTGATTAAATTGGATCAAGATGACACCAATAATTGGCTCAAGCTGGAGTCCGTGTGCAGACCCAACGATCCATATCTAACTCCTTTTGTTGCGATGGTGTCCCTTTTCCCGCGCCGCGCTCCATTTGGAATGGTTTACCTTGGCTCCGTCACAAGCTTTTTAGCCCGATCCCCAGCTGAACACAACAGCACCGCTGACATCATGAGAGAGACGGAAAGGTTACATTTTTCGCAGATGTGTAGGAAATTATCGATGCGCTAGCTTTTTATGGCCTCTTCATTCATACCTCTTTGTTCAGTATCCCCAGAGGACGCACGCAGAGATCAGATGAAGAGTTTTTTTTGGTGCGAAATGTTCCTGTTTGATATCAATATCCATGACCTAGTGGGGAAATCCAGATTTAGGACTCTAGGAAATGATTTATTCTGAGTGTTTGAGTGTCATGCAGCGATGATAGGACGATTTACAGATGAAACAGGAGACTGTCACGTTGGTAAAAGTGAAAAAATAACAATAAAGAAATATATCTGCATGCATTTAAATGCAGTAAAATCCATTTCTGGTGCAGAAAATGAAGCAAACGCTGCCGCTAATCAGCCCCCTGCTTCATTACTCCCACAAGGAAGATTTATTTTTTATGGATATCACAAAGCAAAATGTTTGAAGCTCTAATGAATTGAAAGTAAATTGTTACAAAGTGCGGCAACACGAGAATAGAAGAACTTAATCAGAAACAATATACATCTCGCGGCTCCGCTGGTGACCCGCCGTTGCCCGCTAAATAAGTCTGACATGTTTGTTATGCTTAGAAATTCCTGACTACTGGAATCTACTTTCAACCTGAAGATTGCTGATTTTTCCTGACCAATGCATCGCCTTGGCCCCGCACCTTCGACATCTTTAAAAAGTACATAAACAGATCAGGAACTTTGGTTGACATCCGTTGATGTTTGGAGCCACAGAAGCTCCCAGAGCTTGTTGTCGCCATTGGGCGTTAGCTAGCAAGTAAGGGGGGGGGGGCAGGCAATCAGGTGGATCGGGTAAACGGGGCAGGTTATCAGCGATATCAGTGCACCCGTTGACCGAACACGGCTGATGCATCCAATCAGGCACTTTATCTAATGCTCCGATTCACCCCTATTGGCCAAGATGATCCTGCCGTGCTGGAAACGGGGACAACAACTGGACCTGTCAGATCTGATCGAAGCAAAGCCTTGTGGATCACATCGCTTTGTCACCAAGGTTACTAATCAAATTTCCATCAAGTACAGCCGCACGGAGGATTTTCTGATCAAACGCTGCAACTTGGCCCCACTGGCCAGCCCTGGTCCATTATCTAACATGTTTTCTATGTGCTGGGGTCAAGCAGAGTGTAAAGCCCAGGGAGAAACACTATACCTGCCTCTCCGAGCAGACTGGAGGTAGAGCGATCGGCAGGTTAAAAAAGAAAAGAGTGGATCTGAAGAGGGTCAAAGTCGGGACTCGACTCACATCAGGGGACAAATCCAAATAACACTGGAAAGTATTAAGAGCTCCGTCAATCTGGACGTTTGTGAAACGCAAGGAGATTCTTGTGAACGACTTCAGATGCTGTTGATTTGATGAAGTCCAGCAACGCAGAGGTGGGACCCCAAATTAAAAATTAGAACTAATAAAATCTGTAGTGCATTTTTGAGGATGAATGAGTTAAAGTCAACTTTTCTCTCTATATTAATCAGTAAAAGATCAATTCAGGGATGGTAGCCTGGGTTTAAACCAATCCAACAAGGCAGCGGTAATGCTTTGAGTCACCGTGGAACCAATCACATGGTCCCATGTTTATTGACACAGAGCTGACCTTTGAACCCAGCCTGTGCCTGCCAAGAGGTAAAATATTAGTCATGGTAACTCCATGAGTGTGTGCACACAAGTGAGCATAAGGTGCGTTTGTGTGTGTTTGAGAGAGATCTCTGGCTGCAGCTCGGCCTCCTTCAGCAGCAGCCAAAGCCAATACCTGTCCAACGCGGCTGTCATGGGAGTCAGCCCAGGTGTAAACACAGAAACGACATTATCACAAGACAAACTGAGAGCTCCAATCATCCAATCATCTGTCTGGATGGAACACAACACAGTAACGCAGTCCCCGTTCCACAGCCAGGCTAGCAATAATAAATGTATTCCTAATTACTTTTAATGATAATTAAATTTGTGAAATTGCCTCATTAGTTTTTATGATACAGGTAAATCTCGGCGTATACTGTACGTGGTTTGGTGTTACGTCGTTCTTGATTTTATGTCGATTTAAAAAAAATACACACAACAAAAAAAATCAAGTTTATGTCATTTTCCTCCACTTTATATCTGTCTGGCACAAATACTGGAATCATAAAATCACTAGTAAACTGTTAAAAGCACATAATATCATGTTACTGTACAATAAATTAGAATAAAAGATATTATTAGCCCGTAGCAACCCCCGTGACCCACAATGAGGAAGAAGCAGCTGAAGACGAGACGGAGACGTTTTTTCTGTACTATATTTAAAAAAATTTTTTAATTGTTTGTCAGCTTCAAATAGATTCATATTAACCAAACATTATTAAAATACATTCATTAATAAAGTTCAGTACAGAACTGGGAATCGTTATCTACAGTTTTAGTCTGGAGACGAAGACAACAAAACAACGGAAGTTGATTCACTTATAAGTACGTCGTTTTTCGACTTACGTCGAGCTAGTTAACAACTTAAGCCGTGGTGTTTCTGTATTCATCTCACATTATTCTGTTTTTAGTTGAGTCTCAGTTGACTTTAAGTCTGGTCGTATCTGTAATACTGTAGTGAAACACCAGTATTTAATTTTACTTGAAAGAAATGAAAATCAGTGATATTTGAGACAGTTCTAAGACATCAGGTTATTATCAACAAATCAGTTAACCGACTTGAGCCAAAACTGATTTCATTGTTATTTCACTTTTTTTTTTCTCATTTACTTCACATCAGATTACGTAATTATTTTATGATGAAAAGCAGGATGGATGATTAACAATGCTGCTTTATCGAAAGTGTCTGTTCAGCTGATATCCATTAAGAAGTACATCCATCCTACGCCGATTTGTTTGTATCCATGAAAGTTTTGTTTCTCACTAGTTTAAAGTTTGACAACAGGCAGAGATAATTTTGCTTTCGAGTTCTCAAACCTCAGAAATAACCAGAACCATTGATTTTCAGGTCAGTCAGTGTTTGCCTTTCAATAATCTGTGAGCTTTAAGAAGAGGTTTTATTTAAGCTTGAAATTATCCATACAGATTATTGTAAAAAGAACCAAACTGACAAACTGCAAGTTTATACAGTCACAGGAAGTCGTTACTACTCTGGCGTCAAGTCATGTGATAGACAATTGTTTTTCATATGTAAATTCTGACCATGGCGTTTTATCAGGGGTGCACCCCAACTTTCACCCATAGCCGGTTGGGAAAGGCTCCAGCGGACCCTTGACCAACAAGGTGGGTAAACCACTGAAGACGATTACAATCGTTGGGTCTTCAAGGGGATGGATGTATGTATGCATGGATGGATCATGAAATGAAGACATGAGGTCCATCCTGGATGAGTTACTTCTACCTAAACTGCTGGAGAGCAGCAGGTAAAGGCAGATGTTAGAGCCGTAGGAAGACCACCAGGTCTTACCAACAACAGACGTGCCTGAAACACTTCCGTTGCTACCTAAGCTAGCTCAACACGAGTCGACGTGATGCTTCTGGTCTTCCAGGGTGTTGAAGGCGACGGCATTTTGGTGAAAGAAAGAACAGCACAGAGGAAATGTGAACGGTGTTGAAGTGTCCAAGACACTTTGGAGACTTTGGAGAGACTCAAACATGGAGAGAGTGTCAGACGAAGAGACAGAGTGTTGAAGGTCGGACTGATTCTATTTCACTTAATGTAACCGTGGAGGGCTGGGAGCAGCGGCGCTGCCAGGTCTGAGCTCTTTAATGTAAATAGCCACCGCCGCCGTGATGCTGAGGCACATGTGAACACGCCATAGCCGTGTTATATGACTCTGTCTAACCAAACAGCACTCACAGACACAAGAATTCCTGCTCCGGCTCTTTTCCCATCACTTGGGGGAGGGGATAGACGGACAGAATGAGAAAGAGAGAGAGAGAGAGAGGAAACATTTATTTGGCATGAAGCAAAATACAATTACCAGAAAGACATATTTCGCTAAGACAGAAAAAAAAAGTGATGAAGAAAGAGAGGGAGAGATCTCCTGGAGCGAAAAGTTCACGATCTCTTCAGAAATGTCCTCTGCGTGGAGTTCACTGGTCTCTCAGGGACCTGAAGTGCCATGACCTGATTGGCCGTCAGCCTGAAATTGAGGCGCTTGATTGGCTGTGGCACATTCCACAGTCTAACCCACTCCAACTTCCATTCCCATTGATGTTGTCCCGTTAAATTACCCAACGCTGCTAAAGATGGTGTGCTAAATTTATTCTAACACCAAGTCCAACACTCTTGAGGTAGGAAACTGGCCCAAACTTGCAGGTCCGTGTCAGGGTAAGACCTTTAAATGCTTTTCTTCTTCCCTTCTAGACCTTGTTATGTCATGATAACATCCAGTCACAGTGAAAAGTTCATGTTCCCAGTTTGGGTCAACTTCCACAACCTCACAACCGTCAGTTATCGGCCTCGACAAATGTGTCAGCCCTTCGTGTTTGCATCCAACAGCGCTCGCTCCGTTGCCCCGTGGGTTAACACAACACGCCACATCCTTCCATTGTGCCCGTCGTGCCCGCTTCGACAAGCGCCGGGCCCCCCCACCCGCACCGCCACGCCTACTGCATCCCACTGATGTTGGCATGAGTGGGTGCCCATCCTGTGGCGAGGCGCGATACGTGTGCGGGGTCACGTGTGTCCGCGCTGCCAGGCTGGCGGCGAGGGGAAACAGACGTTCACACATGCGTGTAGAAGCAAGGATCCATTAAGGCCCATGTAAAACAAAGTCAACATGCACCGCTTCCTCTTCCTACAACGGAGAGCTTTTATCCAGCCTGACCCCGAGCTGCTGTTTGAGAAACGTGATGTCGTTCTGTTCATGTTTCTGTTTGACATACGAGCAAAATCTGAGTCGTGTTTCAAGACGCCACCACTAGTTGGCGGATGGATACAGTATCAGTGAGACTGTATCTCGTTCTTTACCACGTGTTGGCGGATGGATGCAACATCAGTGAGACCGGATCTCGTTCTCGTTGGTGGAGTAAAGACGTAGCTCGTTTGTTTGTGACTTTTGTGTTTCTTTTCATTCTTTATCATTGTTTTACATAACTTATATAAAATTTATTATACACATGTAAAGTCTGCATGTCTATTGGTTGATAAAAATATTTTTTTATATATATAATTTAGGGGTTTTGGGGCTTTTTTACAAGACTGGAACAGATGAAAATGATTTTAGTTTCTTTAAACGGTTAAATGTCTTGTATGTCAAGGTTGTACTTCATTTTAGTGACAACCTATACATTATCAAATCATTATTAAAATTCCAATCAAGCATATCACACATTCTCCATCAGCTGTCGCACACACACACACACACACACACACACACACACACACACACACACACACGTATAGAGTTGTAAATGTGTGCTTTATTTGGTTGTGTAGTCCTGGTGGCGCTGTGGGTCGTGCCGCTGTCTCACAGCCAACAGGTTCTGGGTTCAGATCCCTGTGTGTGTGTCTGTCCATCAAACTCCAGCGTCAATATTAATCCCACCGCTCATGTAAAATTCCAACTGATCCAAGCGATAACGTGAAGGGAAGACCCTGGCGGAGCACCAAGAGGAACTGTAGGGATGGAGCGAGGCCAGACTGAAAGGTACGCGAACAAATGAGCTCATGTAGGCGACATGGAGGGAAGGGAAAGGGAAGCAATGTCTTCCACAGGTCGGGTAGTGTCCCGGGGTGAGCGAACCAAAAACACGCCGCTCTGAATGGCCGAGGTTGAAGTTTAGCTTGTCATAACTCCGACTTAACAATGAGATCTGGTTGAGATCCAAGATAACAGGAACCGATTGGATCACGCCATGAGGAGGGGAAGAAGATGTTTAGCTGAAGCAGTTCCTCCAGGTTGTACGGAGAAGAACTCAATGGAGGCCAATGGAAACACTACCACACACACACACACACACACACACACACACACACACACACAGACACACACACACACACACACACACACACACAGCAAAGATAGATTTGGGAAAAATTGAGAAATTGATCTCACTTTGCATAAAAGTCGTGCAGAATAAGATTCATAACAAGTCCTTAACTGGAGACAGTGGTTCAGCAGTTCACCGGCCAAACAGAAACATCCAGAACAAAATCTATTCCACATTTTAGATTTAGAAATTTAAATTAAACCCCGAAAAAAAATAAAAAAATAATTGTTTTATTTCAAAATGAATACCTGGAAAAACGCAAATGAATTCTGCCTGAACTAGCAATATTAACAAAAATTAACAAGTCAAACACACACTCACACACTCTCACACACACTCACACAAACACACTCACTCACACACACACACACACACACACACATGCAGTGTGGTACTAGAGTGGTCTTGGTGGTAATCTGAGACCGGAGGGGACTTTTCAGAGAGCGGCTCAAAGCTAAGTGAGAGCAGCTGATGTTGCATCATACTTCAAACATTCTTCAAATTAACAATATGTCAAAGGCTATGGAGCACACACACACACACACACACACACACACACACACACACACACACACACACACACACACACACACACACACACACACACACACACACACACACACACACTCAGATCTGCTATATGATAAGAAATAATCCCACCACCTCTGCAGATGATTCCATTCAGTGTCAGGCCGATGCTGCGAGGGGCTCTTGATGCTCTCTCACCGCTTCCCAGAATGCACCAGGGGACTGAGGAGCAACGGCTACCAAAGCAAAAAAAAAAAGCCTTTTTTAATATAGTTCCTCAATCCGCCAACTCTATTATTCTAAGGTTGTGTTCTGAAGCTACAGGGGTGAGTGTGTGTGTGTGTGTGTGTGTGTGTGTGTGTGTGTGTGTGTGTGTGTGTGTGTGTGTGTGTGTGTGTGTGTGTTGGGGGGGGTTCTCACCAGTGGCGGACGCTGCAGATGTTTCTGGATCTATCTGAGTCCAGCTGTTGGAATGTTTTCCCACTGCATGAAGAGGCAACACTAAAGGCTGCCCCGGCCAGGTCACGTGACCAGGGTCATGTGACCGAGGAGAATCTGACCGGCGGCTTTGGCATCATCGTGGCTCCGGTCATCTCAACCGGTCCTGCCCACGCGGGGGCCCCCCCCGGGGGCCACTGATGTGAGGCCTGAGAGGCGAAGCGACCGTCAGCCACATCAAACGCCCGGAGCCTCCCACGCATGAAGGGATGCACAGGCTGGAGATACACCACGGCTCACACACACACACACACGCACACACACACACAAACACACACACACACACAATTCCGTGCATGCAAGCTTCTTCTGATGCATGCATTTTTTAAAAAAAATTGTAGACTTGTGTCACTGTGGGATAATTCACCTGCAGGAAACCGCCAACCCACTCATTAGAAAAAAGGAACAGCAACCGCAAACCAACACGTCTGAGAGCGGCTGGCGGCGACAGACACATCCAAACATCTCCAGCACTGCTCGGTAATTAAGGTCAAACCCTTCTGCACGTAATGTCAGAGTGCAGTGTGTGTGTGGGTGACACAGCCAACACACACGCATGTAAACTAAGACGTGCAATCCAGAGTTCAGCACGAACACGTGTGGCTTCAGCAGCAGTGAAGCCATTTAAATCACAACAAATGTCTTATCTGTTTTTTAAAAAGCTAATTCCAGCCTCAAACAACTGTTTAAATATTATTTATTAATTTAGAATAATTTTTTGTTAATTCATATAATATCTTTTTATAACAATAGACAATAGAGGGTACAATTTCTGCGTATTAATTTGAAAAAAACTTATTTCTGTTGTTTTACTGTATATCCGCTAGTTTTCTTTTTTTAATTCTCAAAATAATTCAAATAAAATAGGCACTTTTAGTTTTATTGATCATATTTAGAATAAAATTAACAGTTATTGATGAAGTGGTTGAAAGAAGGCTCACTATGTCTTCTTTGAGGAATTTAACAATTTGATTTCTGAGTCAGATTGAATTAATAAATGGGTTTATTTATTTATATATCTTTAATTTTAGCTTTATAATATATTAGATTAAATTATTTTCCCAGCTCTAGCAAAGAAATTAATTAATCAAACTGCTGTAAGAGGAGTGAGGTGGATTTGAGGGAACGAGGTTCAGCTGTCGCCCCCTAGTGGTCAGTCCTCCGTGTGGTGACTACAGCTTGGAAGGGATGAGATAAAGGGGGGTAAAAAGTGAGCAGCGTTACAGAAATGTAGAGCAATATCACGCTGGGAGTGTGTTGAGATTGCGTCGGGGTCAAAGGTGAACGCTGGAACAGAATAATGAGATAAAAGAGATGAGAAATTGTGCTGAGAATGTGTGACCTAATGTTGAAACGGTGGTGTGGATGTGTTATCAGCGCACGGACAGGCACAGGGAGTCAGAACACTCTGTCTCCCTCTGACAAACTACACCCATCCTTCACACCTCCAGCCCCATCATTACATTTCATTTCATACCTACAAGGTGATAGGGAATAAATTCAGATGATCAGGAGCGAATTGGGGTCGTTTTTAAAAAGAAAAAGATGTGAAAATTAATTTTTATCAATCGTGAATAATGCTGATGTTTATTCTGGAATAAATATGTTGATTTGAACTTTTCACGCTTCTTTAAAATAATTTAAACCCTTCATTTTAACTGAATGCTGCCAAACTTTGCTTTGCTGCAGTTCAACAAATAAAACCTGCACACGATCCTCAACAACAGCAGCTGTTAGCATGTTGCGGTTAGCGCCGTTTCCCCTCGCGCCAGTGCCTCGCACCCCCGCGCCGTGACAGACATGACAGTTATTAATCACCTTCTCTTCCGTCTATTCCCAACCGGACCGGGACGCAAAGCGCTGCTGGTCGGGAGCCGGAGGTCTGCGGCTAAAATTAGAGGCCGGCTCAATCAGCAGCCTGGTTTAGTGGCAGCAAGAGTGTGTGTGTGTGTGTGTGTGTGTGTTTGTGTGTGTGTGTGTGTGTGTGTGTGTGTGTGCCGGACAGATCAGAAGGCTGATCCCACTGGATTTCCTGTTCCTCTGGGACCTGGGTCGGGCGAAGCGTCGCCACCCGATCGTTCTGCCGGTTTCTTGTTAAATATTAGAGGCTAAAAAGAAAACCCCTCATCTGACATAGATTCAATTATTACCCCCCTCCCACCTCAACAACCCCCCCATAAAAATCCCAAACTACCACCATGACGACGTGACCTTTGACCTTTTAAAAAGCCGGGTATTAGCTACGTCAGCAGTGCCACGCTCCTCCTGTCACCCCATCACTAACCCGCCCCCCAGTCTAGAATTATTAAAATAACAAAGTGTGTGTGTGTGTGTGTGTGTGTGTGTGTGTGTGTGTGTGTGTGTGTGTGTGAGGAATCAAGGAACAAACGCAGGTAGATGAAGGTCAGTGAAGAAGACTGTTGAACTCTGCACCAACAGCTTAACACACACACACACACACACACACACACACACACACACACACACACACACACACACACACACACACACTCCTCTTCCTGCAGACCTCGTCTTTATCTTTTCTGTCACTTTCCAATAAATCCCATCATGCATCTCTTTCAGTGTGTATTTTTTAATTAATATTAATTTCCTGCACATGAACGCACTTGATGCTGCAGCAGAGAATCAAACGGGGACACACACACAGACACACACACACACACACAATTTCTCCTTGTCTTTGAATCTGAAGCAGCGAATCAGCTTCAGAGGGAGGCTTCAGAGGTAATGTCACTGTGCCCTCTCTCACCCCCACCCTCTCTCACCACCCCACCCCCCCATCTCGTATCGCCGCGTCTTCCCGGCCTTCTATCTGCCCTCTTTCCCATCCTCATTCCTCTTCAAAGAATGGGAGGAGGAGGAGGAGAGGAAGACTGGCCTTGAGTGCCGACTCACAAGTCACAATATGAGACACACACACACACACACACACACACACACACACACACACGCAGAGCAATCTCCAAATTCTTTGACGAGCGGCTGCAGACACCATTAAAGTCATGGTGTCGATAGAAAACACTTTAAAATTAAACATTTAAATGTGAAACTATAAAACATCAGAGCAGCAGCGATAAACCAGCAAACAAGAGAGAATTCAGGAATAATAATAAGAATTAAAAACATATACACGTGTAATAAAATAAAGAATATACAACAGGAGTAAATTAAAATGTTTAAATCCTCATTTCTTAAAAACTTGCAGGAAAAAGCAGTTGTTTCAGTAAAATTTAGTAATATGTTTAAGAATTTTATTTTAAATGACTCAAGATAATTTATCAGTAAAATAAAATATTTATTCACCTATTTATTTATACATTTATTTATACACACACTGATCATATGAGGTCTAAATGGAATCAAAATGTTTCTTCTTCATGGCGAGAATCTTATTTTGTCATGTCTGTGTGATTGTTATCATTTATGTGTGTGTGTGTGTGTGTGTGTGTGTGTGTGTGTGTGTGTGTGTGTGTGTGTTTTACACACAGAACGGATTGGAGGTCAGACGAAAAAACAAAACATTGAATAAATGTTAATTTTAGTCGTTGTTGTTCCTATTTTTTTTACATTAAATATAAAAGCATCCGCTGCTTGTAGAGATGTATAGATAAAACATATCTGACATCCTCACACACACACACACACACACACACACACACACACACACACACACACACACACACACACACACACCCTTTCCGCTTCACCCTGCCCTGAACCCGTTCTCCTCAGTCGACTGTGCAGAGAGCTTCATAAACATGTGGCAGGTCAATCCCAGTGTGCCCCCCCAACCACATTCCGCTGCCCCCCCCCCCCCCCCCCCCCCAACCTACCAGCCCACTTACCGACACACCTACCGGCCCACCAGCCTTTAACCCCCCCTGCATCCCCTCCACCCACATACAGTCCCTCCGTCCACTCAGGTTTCACCTCTCAGCTTCCTGCTGCACACACACACACACACACACACACACACACACACACACACACACACACACACACACACACACACACACGTTGTCATTCAATAAAAACCTGTAGTGATTTAACGGTATTTTAATTTGAAATCCTGCAACAGGAAGTAGCAGGAAGCAGAAAGGAAGAGAAGCTCAAGCATCTGATTGGTTTAAATATCATCACATCATCAGCATCACGGCTGTCCTCAGAGGGCCAGGTGTAACTACTAAATGTAACTAAATGTAACTCAATGTAATTACGTTTTAGCATCTGATTAGATCAGGGGTGTCAAATTCATTATCACCAAGGGCCACATCAGTGTAATAAAATAAAAAATAAAGTGAATGTAACTCAGTGTAATGTAACTAAATGTAACTACTCCTTAATGTAACTAATAAATGTAACTAAATGTAACTCAGTGTAATGTAACTAAATGTAACTACTCCTTAATGTAACTAATAAATGTAACTAAATGTAACTCAGTGTAATGTAACTAAATGTAACTACTCCTTAATGTAACTAATAAATGTAACTAAATGTAACTCAGTGTAATGTAACTAAATGTAACTACTCCTTAATGTAACTAATAAATTTAACTAAATGTAACTCAGTGTAATGTAACTAAATGTAACTACTCCTTAATGTAACTAATAAATGTAACTAAATGTAACTCAGTGTAATGTAACTAAATGTAACTACTCCTTAATGTAACTAATAAATGTAACTAAATGTAACTCAGTGTAATGTAACTAAATGTAACTACTCCTTAATGTAACTAATAAATGTAACTAAATGTAACTACTCCTTAATGTAACTAAATGTAACTACTCCTTAATGTAACTAATAAATGTAACTAAATGTAACTCAGTGTAATGTAACTAAATGTAACTACTCCTTAATGTAACTAATAAATGTAACTAAATGTAACTCAGTGTAATGTAACTAAATGTAACTACTCCTTAATGTAACTAATAAATGTAACTAAATGTAACTCAGTGTAATGTAACTAAATGTAACTACTCCTTAATGTAACTAATAAATGTAACTAAATGTAACTCAGTGTAATGTAACTAAATGTAACTACTCCTTAATGTTAAATAACTGAATTTCTGACTGATTCTAGTTCCAAACATTACAGTTAGACAGAAAAAACATGTTTGTTTGTTTCTCTGTTCTAACATAAATCCTTTTCATTTGTCAGGTTATTAAACCCACAGAACTCCATCAATCAAGGATCAAACTATCAATCAATAAAGAAAAATAACATCAGACACAAGTTAGGACGTTAACTTTGTTCACAACGTTTAGTCAGTTAAAATGGGCTGAACTACTGCATTGTGGGAAATGCAGTTTTTGGTCAAAGCACACTTTTGACCTATTTATTTTCAGACATTCTGGCCTTTCATGCTCTGAGGGCCACATAAAATGATGTGGAGGGCCACATTTGACCCCTGGGCCTTGAGTTGACACATGTGGAATAGAAGCATGTTTGGATGGATGGATGGATGGATGGATGGATGGATAGACCGTCGGCCCTTCACAGCATAGGTTCTAATCCCGTCCGGGACTGGGGTCCCAGGATTACTTTCTGTCAGCGGGTGACAGCTGTGGACATCTGGGTGTGGGTGTGGGTGTGGGGGGGCTCTTACAGCTCAATCTACACGTCGTTTGGTGTCGGGGCCCCCGGACTCTCTGCCACCGCTCACCTCATTACCCACTGAGCCACACCTCCATCTGTCCGCCTAATATCTAAATCCCACAGCAGATTAGTGTGTGTGTGTGTGTGTGTGTGTGTGTGTGTGTGTGTGTGTGTGTGTGTGTGTGTGTGTGTGTGTGTGTGTGTGTGTGTGTGTGTGTGTGTGTGTGTGAGTGAGGGGGGGGGCAGGAACAGGGAGGAAACAGAATCCTGGAGGAAGGCTGTGTGAGTGGCAGATGAGGTTTTATTAATGATCTCTAAAGTTGTGTGGTGACGGCTGTTTAATGAGGAATGTTGTGGGTTGTGTTGCATTCTGGGTAACATGACTACACAAAACTGTTTGTAAACATAAACAACGTGAGAAATCTGATCAATTGTAAACTCAACAGCCTCACGGGTTTGTGTAGATTTATAACATAAAAACACAAAGGTTCAAGATTTATTTGTTAAAACTGATTTAATCTGTTATTATTTAGTTTATTTTAAAAAGTAAAAGATTAAAAAAGTACATTATAAATTGTATTTGTAACATTTTTAATGGGATTAAAGGCCACAGAGGCACCAAACATGTTGTTGCCTCCATTTTATTAACATTACAGATTAGAGATTGGAATATAATATTGTCAGGATTTTACTTTATTATAATATTAAACTGCATAAAAGTTTTTTTAAAAAAAAGGAATTTCCCTACAGAGATATTAAAGGATTAATTTTTATTTTTATCTTATAAAAATCACTTTCACTTTCACCAAAGCAGATTTATTGTGTCTTCCACATTGATCACGTTGATCAATACAACATGAAGTTTACACTCCAAGGATAATAATATTATGTACTAAACAAAAGACGAGGTCATACTTTCAGGATGTTTTGGGTAAATCTGAACTAATATCACTTTTTTTCCAGATAAACATAAAAACACAGATCCAACTCTGTTTGAAATAAATATTTTCACCAAAAAAATCTAAACAAAAACAGGAAAATAAAGTTTGAATGTGCAGCAGTGAATCTGGAACGGCTTGTTGTAATCTAATGTTAGGAATTTAATGATAGTGTCAGAGACAGTGGGTTTGAAGCCTCCTTTCCACCTCCTGGTATTTAATAATAATGAAAAACGCTGCCGCAGCAGCAGCACCTTATCTGGTTGCTCATCGTCTCATTACTTGATTTGTGGTTGGACGTGTCGGGGATTGACTCACAGCTGAAGCTGAGAGAACATCTTAACCCAGTGACGTATCTCTGCTGTTCAAGGACGCGGCTGAAACATGGAAGCAGTGCTCAGACGTTTTATCGCTCCAACCTGAGCGCTTTCACACGTGGCAGCTTGGAAAGACTCGATCTGATCACCGGCGTGAGCAAGGACACGACTGAGAGATGCACAAATCAAGTCCACACAATAAAAACGCACAATGTTTGTGTTTGTTTGTAAGTCTACTGTCAGATTTTTTAAATTTTATAATAAATAAAAAGGTATTTCAAGACTTTTTCATTGATTATTAGTTATTTTAGTGTCATAAACAAGAGAAAAATTGAAATATATATATTTTTTGGCTGAACTCTCCTGAAATTATGATCAATCTGCAATTTGTTACGATCATGAATATTAATATTTCATGAAAAACTTTTTCTGCTAAATCAGATTTAAAGCTAAATAGAGCTGGTTTGATGGAGTGTTTTTAAAAAAAAAACAATTATGTGAGTAGCTTTTTTTTTTCTTATCGTCGAGACAGATTTTTAAATTATCTGCCCATTGAAGAACACACTGTACTCACGCGTTAGCAGCCTGTGTAGGCTACACAAAGTGGAACCACAGGGGAAATAGACAAAAGAATCCATGAGACACTGATAGAAATACACAACATGGACATGAGCTCCAACTGAGATTCTGCCTTCTGCAGGGAATTCAGGTTATTTGGTTGTATATCGCCACCTAGTGGTGAAAATCGTTTTTGCTGCTCTGAAAAATTCCTGAAAGTGAGTTTTTTATTCTAAGAAAATACAGGAAGTGAGCCCAAAACACACTCATAATCAAGATTAAAATGTAATCAACATTTTATATAAGTAATTAGGTGTTGCCGTTGAAATTTCATATCCAAAATATTGCATTTCTAATTGTCTTTTAGAAGAAGAACAAGTAAAAGTACACTTTATTAATCCCACAAGGGGAAATTACATTGTCACTCAGGTATAGTATTACTTAATTTATCAAACTTATAAGTATCTATATTTGCTTTTCTTGTGTTTTTAAGCAACTTTTTATTTTAAAAGTGCCACAGTTATTAAAAAGAACATCATAATGTTTGCATATTGTTTTGTCTGATACATGTTTGATATATCGATGGCTGCCAGAAAGACACACAAACATCTGAATGCATGAAATACAGCAGGAAGCTCAATCAACCCCCAAAGGGGGCTGATGGTTAAAGCATGTTGTTGATCAGCTGTTTGTAATATCCAAAGGACAAAACAATAGTTTAAATGGTTGAATACGATTCAAAAGACTTTGATTTGTTTTTAATCCCAACATTAATCCCCAGTGCAATTTCAAAATTATAAAACCTTGTTATTTGTTATTTAATAATTTGCAATGAGGTTATTTAAATCCACTACTACTCTAAATACTACAGTACCATTCCCTAAGACTGACCAGAGGCAACTCATAATGAAATAAAGTACTGTAGTACAGATCTACCTCTGCTTTAGCGTCAGTTAATGTTCCGGGCAGAAACCTAGCCCAAAAACATTGGTTCCTACATCATTTAGCTCCTACAGGGGGACAACCTGACAACATAAAAAAGACACCTAATAAAATACAGGTACGATAAAATAATAATCAAGTTTACATTATTTCACCCAATTTTATGTCCACCACAAACACTGGACTCTTAAAATTACTCCTAAAACCGTCAAAACCACATAATATCATATTAATGTACAATAAAATCAGAATAAAACATAATCATATTAAAATAGGTACGTGTAGTTCCATTATTTACCGTGGAGCGTCACTCGTGATTAAGATGAGTTTACAAAACGACTTGTAATTATGTTATGTTGAGCTATTCAAACTGTTCATTTGTGATTCGTTGCAGTAATAGTACAATAAATGAAATATTTAAGCACTGACATTAACTTTAACACTCACGTTTTAATTGGTGCTTCCTTTGTCGCTGACTCGTCAATAAATCACCCTGCATGTACCTCGAGAAAGGAAAGGAAGTACACTACATATCCCATCAACACTCGCGCATGGGACCCGGTGAGTGAAAAGTCGACTATTGATGACGTAAAGACAAAGATGGCGGCGCTCCGTTCAGCACGGTGTTTGTTTCGGAGCTACTTGCGGGTGAAAAACATTCAAAAAGACAAGGAAGCGGCGCTCAGATGGAGCAGCAGGACGTTTAGTAGCGGAACACAAGAAAAAAGTGAGTTTTAATCAAGTTTACGTCATCAGAAATTATGATTTTATAAATATAACTCTGACCTTGTAGCGGCTTTTTGCTAGCATTAATGCTGCGGGTGTCGAACTCCCTGAACTAATCAATCAAATTAACAGTATCTCATCAATAATTAGATCTACATTAGTTTTACAAGATTGCATACTGTATTTTAATAATAGTTAGGTTTTTATGTATTCGGCGTAACGAAAGATACAGTGGAGTGTCTCTTAGGCTGATATCAAAATAGTATAATAGTAATAGTATAATAGCGCTAGAATAAAGCTTTAAATATTAAATAATGATAAAATATAAAAATTCACATCTATATATGTTTTTTAAATTTTGTATTATGTTGTATTTTAAAGATAAGCTGCAGTGACGTTACTTTAACTGTCTCTCTCTGGTAGTTTTTATCAAGTACACTTGTACTGAAGTTGAGGTAGTCTGATTACTGAATGTGTGTAACTGATTTAACTGCTGTAACTTCTTATCCAGGCCCGTCCGACAGTGAAAAACCCAAGTTCACAGATGCAGCAGTGCAGGACATCCTGAAGAGAATAACAGGCCTGGACCTGCAGAAAGTGTTCCGCCCCATCAAAGACGAGCTGAAGCTGCCCTCGTACAAACTGATGACTGACGAGCAGCTGCAGCGGGTACGCTTTACAATGCATCAGAAATACCTCGCTGTCACACACACACACACACACATACATCACGGTGAAAACCGTTCCATCCGATGACCTTTTGTGTTTTCTTAGGCGACAGATGTGGCCACAGAGCAGGCTCTGAAGCGGCTGCAAATGCCTCCCGTCCTCCCGGAGAGGAAACCCATCAACGATGTGCTGTGTGACGACAAGTTCCTGGACGGCATGGCGACGACCAAATACGTCTTCACAGACATCACCTACGACGTCCCACACAGGGTAAGAGAACAGTGCCGTATTTTATGCACATGTGTGTTAAAAAGCAGCTGATTGTGTGATTTCATGACGTCCAGGAGAGATTCATTGTCGTACGGGAGACCAATGGAACCCTGAGGAAGGCAACCTGGGAGGAGAGAGATCGTCTCATTCAGGTCTACTTCCCCAGGCAGGGACGCAAGATCGTACCACAGTCCATCTTCAAGGAGGAAAACCTCAAGGTAGGAAGAGTCAGATTAAAGGAGGACATGAAGAAACACTTTGTGATTTAAAAACTAACATGAAAGTTGCCCTTTTTTCTTTCACCCCTTTTCCAACAAAGTTAACTGGCTTCAAACAATATCAATCTTGGACACCATGTCTCTATTTCCTTTGTGAATCGGCTCATGGAACTTACGTTGGCTCTCAGTACTGCAAACCGTTGGCAGTGACGTCGATCGTGGCATCGGATTCTCGTGCATCAAATCGGGGACTCGCTGCCCAACGCTGTACAGTTCCCACCTGGTGTCTTCAGCAGACGCAGTTCCATTTCTGTTTGAGCTCATGTGTGTAAAGAAGTCTTTGAATTCATACATTAAATTGAATATGTGGGGAGAAATGGAAGCGAGGAATGGCCAGAATTCTTGAGTTGGTCGTAATGTTTCAAAAATCGTGAGGATGTGGCAGAAACGATGACCTTACCTTCCTAGGAGTCGTCCAATCAGGCGTCGTAGTGAAAACATGTGTGTGTCCGGGAGACGTTTCAGCTTTGTTCTTGTCTACCTGTCAGATGGTGTTTTCTAAGGACCGTCACGAGGACGTATTGGACCTGTGTCTGGTCCAGTTTGAACCGGACACCTCAGAATACATCAGGGTGAGACTTTCACACCCAGACAGCTGCTGGATACCTGTGGAAACATGAACGATTGGATTAATATGACGTGACACCCGTGTTCCTCGTGTCGTAGGTGCACGTGGCCGTCTACGAGGACATGGACAAACACGGCAAATACGAGCTGCTGCGCTCCACCAGACATTTCGGGGGCCTGGCCTGGTACCTGGTGAACGCCCGGCGGGTGGACGGGCTGCTGGTGGACATGCTGCAGAAGGACCTGTGGGTTTAACCTCCGTTGGCTCACGTCAGTGTCTCTCTGCTGGTGCGTCAGTCGTCTGTTTGTGCTCCCAGTCTGCAGGACGCCGTCAGCCTGGTGTGTCTGTTCCACATGGTCCACCCCCACAGCGAGTCGGCGCAGGAAGCCTCCAGCCGGCAGGCGGCGGGCACCGACCTGCTGAAGGTGAGTCTAGAAAGTCACTGGAAGGGACGTGGAGGAGTGTGTGTGTGACCTTTGACCCTTGTCCCTGCAGATTTACGCCCAGAGAGAGTCCCAGCGGGCGGGGTACATCGAGCTGGCTTTGCAAGCGCGGGAGCAGGGGGTTGAGAAGAGCTCCGCCGCCTGATTGGACCGTTTCTAGACGGGAATAAATTCACCCAAGAGGAAGGAACCAGAGCGATAAACTCGACACACTTGGGTCGAAGACGCTCGACTCAAAGGGGCGGCGCCCTGTTTACAGCCGTCAAACACGGGGACGGGTTCAACATGTGCTGAATGTTTGTGTCTGTGTTCATTTCATCTGTTTCAAACCTGATGCGTCACATTAAATAAACGTATGCTTGTATGTTTTTGTAGTTTTCATTATTTAATTCAGTTTAATCTACATTACCATCCAGTCGGTTAAAAAAAACACCATGTAACAGACCTGTAGGATGTAAACATGCACCTAAAGGGAGGAATAAAGACACAGTGACATTTACAGGAAAAAAAAGCCCAAAAACATCCATCGGAATGTTGGAAAACGGCTCAGTTTCACTTCAAGAGTGAAAATGTTCCACTAACACCTTCAGTACCAGGAGTAGGAAAGGATTTCCACTGTAAACTGAATATAACGACACCCATCCTGATAAACGACAGGAAACCGACTGAAACCAGATTCCAAACACACACCTGTCTATTCCTGATTCCAGCTTTCTCTGCGTTTAGATTTATCGTTAATCTGACCTCCAGATGAACGACGTGCGGTGTGAACACCGCCTGGTGGATTATTTGAGATGAAACCTGCACGTTGAAACGTTTTCGGTCTCCTCTATCACGCATGCACACAAACAAAACACTTTTTTGGTTTTTTTGGCAGCTGATTGTCCCAGGAAACCCCCTGAAAAAAACCAAACAAACAGGTTTGACTCGTGAAAACTTCACTGCAGTTCGTTCAGGAAGTCGTCATCGAGGTTGACGTCCACCGCGTCGAGATCCAGTTCAAAATGATCCAGATCCAGATCGTCCAGTTCCTACGGGGAGAAACAAACATGAGACGACACGCTGTGTGTTTCTGTTAGCTGTAGCATTGAGCTAATTTACCTCTTCGTCCTGCTCTGAGTCCACATCCTCTGGAGGCTCCTCCTCTTCATCTTCTACTTCCTGCTCTGGAGCTTCTACCTCAGGTAAAATCTCCGGCTGGTCGTCGTCAGGCTTCTCTGGTGGAGCTGCAGCTGGTCCTTCTAGTTCTGGTCCTTCTAGTTCTGGTTCTTCTAGTTCTGGTTCTTCTACTTCTGGTTCTTCTAGTTCTAGTTCTTCCTGTTCTGGTTCTTCTTCTGGTTCTTCCTGTTCCGGTTCTGGCAGTGAGACCGGTGTCAGGAACGGAACCGGATCTCCAAGCAGGTCCAGGAGCGGCTCAATGGTCGTGTCTGGAAAAGCTTGTTCACGGATCGGCAAATCCAGCAGTGGACCGGCTGTGTGTTCAAAGGAGACGAGCTCGTCCGTCGCCGAGGGCGATGGTTCAGGAACATCAGCCTCCTGCGGGGAGTCAAGGATGGGCGGGGCTTCTGAAAGGGTTTCCTGTTTGTCAGTTCCTGAAGATTCTGTTTGAATGAAACGATCAGGGTCTGTTGCCGTGACGATCTCTGTCTCAGCTGATAGAGCTTCACTGAATAATCTATCATCTCTGGAACCGGACTGGACCGCTTCTGAAACGGATTCCAACTCGTCCTCCTCCTCCTCTGACTCCTCTTCCTCTGATTTCACCTCGTTTTCCTCCTCAGACGACACAGACTGGGTTTGTTTTGGATCTACGTGCTCTTCATCCTCCTCATCCTCTGTGGCTGGTGGAGGGGCTGCTGAATCATCATCTGTTGGTGGAACAGGAAGCAGGAGCTCCTGTTTCAGTGATGCTGGTTCTTCCAGCTGTTGTGTTTCTGCAGGCGGAGCCTCTGAAGCTGCTTCAACATGGAGCGTTTCAGCCAAGCTCTTCACTTCCTGTGGAGAACAAACAGGAAGGATTTATCTCCAATGAAGTCCAGGTTTATCTCGGCTTACGCCGCGTTCGTCTCCAGACTGAACTGTAGATAACCATTCCCAGTCCTGTACTGAGCTTTATTAATGAATGTATTTTAATTTTAAAAAATAAAAAAATATAAAATTAAAAAAAATATATATATATATATACTGTATATAAATATATAAAAATATACATGAATATATAAAATAAAAAAACAAAAATAACATTTGGTTCATATGAATCTATTTTAAGCTGACAATTACATTTTATTTTTTAATATAGTACAGAAAAAACGTCTGTCTCGTCTTCAGCTGCTTCTTCCTCATTGTGGGTCACGGGGGTTGCTACGGGCTAATAATATGATATTATATGTTTTTATTGTGATTTATGTTCAGTAACATGACATTATGTGCTTTTAATAGTTTAATACCGATTTATTGATTCCAGTATTTGTGTCAGACAGACGTAAAGTGGAGGAAAATTACCTCAACTGGATTTTTATTTTTTCCTGTTTTTTTAAAAAAATGTATAATCGAGAACGACGTAACTCCAGACGACGTCAGCTGACGTTTACTGTATTTTGGTTGATGACTCGGTTAAAACAGAGACTCTTGGTGTAATGACTCATGTGGACGGGCAGGTTCTGGTTCTTACCTCTGGATCAGTGATCTCTCCATCGGGCTCAAATCCTGCAGCCTCCTCCAGAACATTACGATCCTCGTTTGGCTGAAGAACCGAGAGACAAAAGTCAAAATTAAACAGGAAACTAAATTTATCAGCAATTAATAAATGATTCAACATCGACAAATTACCAAAAAAATTCACAAGAGACCAACAAGAGAATCAGAAACTGTCCCATTTTACACTTTGTGCAGCAGTAAACATCGTTCCCAACATAAAGTTGATTTATTTTTTAAAATTTTTCCAGTGTAGTTATCCAGAAGTCCACAGACCATGATGAGGGGGTAGTCTGAGGCGGGCCTGACCCTGGTAGCCCCCCTCAGGTACCGCTCAGCCAGCAGGGCCTGCTGGAGGCCGGGGAACAGGTTGCCGTAGTGACCGGGGTCGGCCAGAGAGTCGGCTGCCTTCTGGTTGACCTTAGACAGACTCTCCTTCCAGAGGTTCACCACCCTGGAGCAGAGAGGAGGACACGCAGCTAAAGGTGATGCAAAATGTAGAAATACATTAAATACAGACACATCAGCCATAACAGCACGACCACCGACAGAACACACGGTTATATCTCTATCTTTAACTCAACACACACCTCGACACCTGGCTGGGCAGATACGTTCTTGCCAAAAATGCTGCTTCTGGCAACCGATCTGTTTTGATGAGGAGGTCCAGACATTTGTCCAACCTGGGCGACAATAATAAAATAATCAATACCAACATAAAGGTAATCAAAATATAAAAATAAATCTTGCTCGTCTTCATCTTCTTCCACCCACTTTCCCAGCAGGAAGTAGGAGAGAAAGGCGATGTTGTTCTTCCCGTCCACCTCCGCTCCCTCGGCCAGTTTGCCCACCATGCTGGCGTTGCCCGATGTGCTGGCCAGCATCAATAATCCCCCATAATCCTGAGCGTGTTGCAGACACTCCTGGGCCAGGCCGTACTGGCAGTTTGCAGTGGCCAGTTCTGCCAGCTGCTTCCATTTCTCCTCCGACTGGAACCCCAACAGAAGAACATGACAAAGAGAGCAGAGAGGACGTAGGGTGAGTGTAGGGTGAAACAAGAAGAACCCACTTGTAACACGGATTATAACTGACAAGACAGGTCGTTTTTCAACCCATTTCCCCCTCGAGGATTAATAAAGAATTATGAGTTTATTTTTGTACAGTAGAACCTCGAGATACAAGTTTTTTGAGATACAAGTCGGAGCTCAGTCCATATTTTTTTTGGACATACGAGTGAAAGTCCCGAGATTGGAGTCGTGCTTCAGGACACCACCGCTAGTTGGTGGATGGATACAACATCAGTGAGACTGCATCTCGTTCTTTACCACGTGTTGGCGGATGGCCACGACATCAGTGAGACCGCATCTCGTTCTTTACCGCGTGTTGGTGGATGGATACGACATCAGTGAGACCGCATCTCATTCTTTACGTGCTAACGTGTCCCAAACTCGTTAGAAACCGATTCTAAGGAAAGGAATTTTTGCAATTTCCCCCAGAGCAGATCTCTCCAACTATACAGACTAGATTCACCCAACTTTATTTATAAAAGAACCAAGACAAACAGTCGTGTCAGAAGGTTTTCGTCGCCAACTGAACAAGGTCGATTGTGACTCCTACACAAAGATATTAATCTCATAGTATTAAAGTACGTTGGGATTTGATTGACGAGTGATGTCATGGAGAACTTCCTGCTGGGAAAAATGTGGATTTGGTAAATCAACACGAGGACAAACAGAATGTAGATTCATTTATGCGTTCAGGTCAGGGAGGTGTGCAGTCAGTCGACCAGCTGATCAGAAGTGCTCTCCAGTTTGAGTCAGTTCTAGAATTACAATCTGGATATTAATTGTTTTTTATTCTGGATGATGGATAAATTTAGTGTTTAAACCTCGGGGTTATGACTTGTTGTCGTGACACAGCTCAGCTGTGAGCTTTGCTTTCCTCACCTCGGCCTCCAGGGCCAGCTGGTACGCCATCTTGACCTCCCCCAGCTGCAGCGCCAACTCAAACTTGTGTTCTGGGTCCGTGGAAACAGCTAGGGCCTGCTTCTTGAAGCCCTGATGAAACAAGACATATTAGAAAACATTCTAAAAAATACTCCATAAGCTTCTATTCTGTTTCAAGACAAGACCTGGTCTCACTGAGTTCCTGCAGGCAGGAAACGGTCAGGGGACAGCTGTACCTGCTTCTCCAGGAAGAAGGCCACCCTGACCCTGTGCTCCTTGGAGATGGTGGGCAGAACCTTGTCGGCCAGAGAGAAGTCCCCCCTCATGACGGCCGTCTGGTACTCCAGCACCGACAGCAGCAGCGAGTAGCTGACCACGTTCAGCTCCTTGTCCCCCAGGTAGAGACGGTCGTCCCTGGGGATGTAGCCCAGCAGGTACATGGTCCTAGAGGGTGGGGGTGGGGGGTCCAAGACAATAATACAAATGTTTCTCAAAGTGCAGACACATTTTGTATCTCGGATTTTCGCTCGTATGTCAAACAAAAAGACAGACAGAGCGACTTGTATCTCAATAACTCTTATCTCGAGGTTCTACCGTTCTTGTATTCTAGCGTCTCACCTGTCCAGGTGAGCGATGGTGATGATCTCTCCTCCTACATAGTAGTTCAGTCGGTTCAGGGAGCTGGTGTAGATGAAACAGTCCCCGACCCAAACTCCAGTCTTCACCACCTCGGAGATCTCCCCCAAAACCTGCTCAGCAGAACAACACAGACACGGGTTTGATCAGTTTCCTGATCTTTAATGTGTGTTAATATGTGATGTGTGATAATATCAGTCCTCTATGGGCGTCTGACCTCGAAGGCGCTCTCTATTCCATCCTCTGTGTTCTCCTCCTTGGACTCTCGTGCTGCTGCGACCTTCTCTGAAAGGTAACGCAGCACGAAGAACGACTCGCTGGTCGCGATGCAGACGAGGTCTCCAGAGTCCGACCAGAAAACCTGAAGAAAAGACAAGATATAAGAGGAGAGCTGCTTGAATTCATTTATTCACAAAGTCAATCCTGGGAAAAATTCATTTGTTCTAAATTTGAATATTCAGCCAATCGCAAACAGTGTTATAATCTGAAAATCTAGTTTTCCTTCACAGGGACCTCTTTTCTCACCAAACAAGGAAGAGCTGAAATATTTTATTCAGCTGATTTGTTATTCATACTGGATAATCTAATTTTAATTTAATTTTAGATTTTCAATCCTAATTTTTAAATTAAATTTTAAATAGGATTTAATGTAAATTAATTATTAAATTAAATTATTAATTGTATCAATAAATAAATTGTTAAATTAAATTATTAATTGTATCAATAAATAAATTATTAAATTAAATTATTAATTTAAATAATACATTAATTACTTAATTTCATTATTAAATTAAATCAAATTTAATAAGCAGGAATAAGTCATGCAAATGAAACTCAGTCAAAAGTTGACTCACGTGTTTGGGTTGGATCTCGATGCGGCGGATGAGCTCAGCGCTCTCCCACTCGTAAAAGGCCAAACCGCTGCTCGACCTGACTCCCAGCAGGAAGCCACCAAAGATACCTGTGAGAACAGGTGTGAGCCATGATGGACGCGTTCGAGTCACGATGAAACACCAAACAGGAAGTACCGCCCACCTTCTGCCCCAAAGTCAGGCTTGAACGCCGTCTTCTGCTTGAAGTTCTTAAATATTTTAACGGTGACGTTGTTCTCCTTGATGGCGTACCTGGAAAAAAGAAGCACATTCTTAACGCTAAGCTAAGCTAACAACGTGAAGGAAGTACAATTCCCAAATGTTTGGGACTTACTGGGAGGAGTCATGTGACCACACAAACTCTTGGGCGGAGCCATAGCTCTTGTTCCTCAGAGCCATGGCGGTGTAGATGATGTACTCCCCGTCTCCACACACCACCACAAACCTGCACACACACACATCGTCTGAACACACTGCACTGTGTGTGTCCCTGGACACACACACACACACACACAGTCTCACCTCCCATTGGGGCTGTGTTGGATGGTCTGGGGGTAGATCTCACAGCTGCCCATGTCCTTGATGCCCAGCAGCAGCTTCTCCCCGTCCTGGACCTCCGCCTCCCCCCCCATCGCCTTCAGGTTGGCCTGCTGGACCTCGGAGTGGTGAGCCCAGATCACCTTCCCACTGGAGTCCATGGACATGGCCGGCTCGTCCCGACCGAACTGGGATGGAGGTGAGAGGATTCAGAGAAATGAGGTAAGAGTAAAAAATGATAGAGTTCAGTAGAACCTGGAGATACGAGTTATTTGAGACACGAGTCGTCGCTCTGTGGATGATTTCGTCTGACATACGAACGAAAATCCGAGATAAGCGTCATGATTCAGGACACCACCGCTTGTTGGCGGATACAGTAGATACAACATCAGAGGGACCGCATCTCGTTCTTTACCACGTGTTGGCGGATAGATACAACATCAGTGAGACTGGAACTCGTATCTCGTTGTTCTACTGTAGGTTCTACAGTAATGGCCAACAATTATCCTTCCCTCTTCAATAATTTGCGGCAAAAGGCAGGACTAGTGAGGGTATCTTATAGACATCCCATAATGAACATGACCCTTTCCTCTCCAGAATACCTTAATGATGATGCTGCCGTCATCGAAGCCTACAGCCACGCTGTTGGAGCCGGTCTGGCTGGAGATGCACCAGACCCTCTCCATGCCGTAGTTCAGCGTGCTTTCCAGTCGGTAGGTGTTGGAGTGCCACACCCGGACGGTGCCTACACCCCCAGGGGACAAACAGGAAACGGTTCAAACTCAAACTCCACTCTTCACTGATTCGGGACAACACATTTTTCGGCATTTGCGTGTCTCTAAAGCGTTTTTGATAAAACACACGACCCACCGTCCTCCGAGCCCGTCAGGATGATCGGCAGCTCGGGGTGGAAACTGACGCAGGAAACGTTCTGAGTGTGACCCTCCAGGGTCTGAACACACGTTTTGTTCTGGGAGACACACACACACACACACACACACACACACACACACACACACACACACACACACACACACACACACACACACACACACACACACACACACACACACACACACACACACACACACACACACACACACACACACACACACACACACGATGTCACTGACATTAACATAGTGTGATATCCATTTGTAACCTGCTGCTGTGGACAATAAATATCCACATAAGAACATAACATAACGGTTTAAATGAGATTATTAGAAAGTCGCTGACAGACGAGGGTTCAAAGGTAAACCGTTGAGTCATCTGCATAACGACATACATACACTGTATGTCTATATTTTCAGTTTCTCTAAGGAATATAAAGGTTTTGGATTAAGACTTGGATAAAACATGTTTCTGGGATGATGTCATGAGATTATTGGTACTAAAACATCGTTTCATAGGATCTAAGGGGGGGGAGCCCTTCGTCAGGATTAACTCCAGGCCTGGAGCCGATCCTTCAGTGTGCTACCTGATAATCCCAGATTTTAATCAGGTGGTCGTCGGCCCCTGAGATGAGGTAGGGCTTGTCCCCCCCGCTGTAGTAATCGATGCAGTTCACCCCCTTCTCATGACCCTCCAGAGTGAAGTTGGGAATCTTGGAGCCCAGCTGCCAGACCTTCAGCAGAGCACAGAGAGAGAATAACGAGAGGATTAGCAATCTCAAGCCTTAGACTACGTTTCCCATGAATGCTGGCACAGGTAGTCCTCAACGTAAGAACATTCGGGGTATATGAACAAACACACGCCTCCATGTTCCACTATTTTCCCGCAGTTCCCCTTTCTGCCACAAAGTTTAAAGTTCACCGTAAACTAATCTGGATTAAAACGATCACGTGAATCTCGAGTGACGCTCGACGGTAGATATTGGAACTATACGTAACGTATTCAATATGTTTTAATACTGTACTCATTTAATGTAATTACAGTAGTAATGACATTACTGTAGTATTTACAGTATAATGACATTACTGTAGTATTTACAGTAGTAATGACATTACTGTAGTATTTACAGTAGTAATGACATTACTATAGTATTTACAGTATAATGACATTACTGTAGTATTTGACTGACATTACTGTAGTATTTACAGTAGTAATGACATTACTGTAGTATTTACAGTAGTAATGACATTACTGTAGTATTTACAGTAGTAATGACATTACTATAGTATTTACAGTATAATGACATTACTGTAGTATTTGACTGACATTACTGTAGTATTTACAGTAGTAATGACATTACTGTAGTATTTACAGTAGTATTGACATTACTGTAGTATTTACAGTAGTAATGACATTACTGTAGTATTTGACTGACATTACTGTAGTATTTACAGTAGTAATGACATTACTGTAGTATTTGACTGACATTACTGTAGTATTTACAGTAGTAATGACATTACTGTAGTATTTGACTGACATTACTGTAGTATTTACAGTATAATGACATTACTGTAGTATTTGACTGACATTACTGTAGTATTTACAGTATAATGACATTACTGTAGTATTTGACTGACATTACTGTAGTATTTACAGTAGTAATGACATTACAGTAGTACTTGACTGAAATTACTGTAGTATTTACAGTATAATGACATTACTGTAGTATTTGACTGACATTACTGTAGTATTTACAGTAGTAATGACATTACTGTAGTATTTGACTGACATTACTGTAGTATTTACAGTATAATGACATTACTGTAGTATTTGACTGACATTACTGCAGTATTTACAGTAGTAATGACATTACTGTAGTATTTGACTGACATTACTGTAGTATTTACAGTATAATGACATTACTGTAGTATTTGACTGACATTACTGTAGTATTTACAGTATAATGACATTACTGTAGTATTTGACTGACATTACTGTAGTATTTACAGTATAATGACATTACTGTAGTATTTGACTGACATTACTGTAGTATTTACAGTATAATGACATTACTGTAGTATTTGACTGACATTACTGTAGTATTTACAGTATAATGACTGTGGACCACACGTTCTTCACACACCTTGACGGTGCGGTCCAGGGACGCGCTGGCGAACTGGTTGTTGTCTTTGGGATTGATGATGATCTGCATCACGTAGTGGGTGTGGCCCTCGAACACCTGAGTGCACGCCCACTTCCTGTCCCAATCCCACAGCTTGACCAGCATGTCGTCTGCACACAGAACCAGTGGGGTCAGTGACATCAGGTGTGAATGAAGGCGTTCAGACGGGAACGGCCCCCACACCCCCTACCGCTGCAGCTGAGGACGTAGGGCGCCGTCGGGTGGACAGCGAGGCAGCGGATGTAGTCGACGTGAGCCTCGAACTTGTGAGCGCAGTCCAGAGTGTTGTAGTTGAAGACGCGGATCATCATGTCGTCCTGTGGAACAGGAAGTACTGCATGTGAAAGAGGAGCTTTCAAAATAAAAATGAAAGAAAACACCTTTAAATCCAACAATATTAATATGTCCAGGACATGAAAAGTAGGTTTTATATTCTCAACGCAATTTAGTAAATATATAAAAGAATCGTAAAGCAAAAAGAACAACATTCCCTCACTGCACGGCAGTAAGCTTTGTAAAAAATAAAAAATATTTCTCGAGTTATGCTCCGGAAACAAAAGCAGCCCCATAAAACATCTCAGGAAGGGTTCATTTAAATCTACTGAAACTCCACTCGTTTGGGACCCGAAGGCTTTTTAAATATAAGTCACGTCCTGAAGTAAAAACGTTGGTCCTATAGTTTGGTACGATATGCAGTGAAATAAACTATTCTTTAAATTTCAGAACAATTTTAAAACCAGAATTGTTTTTTATTTCTAGTGGAGTTTATTTGATGGAGTCATAATGAAATAAAACGCTGTAGAATTCATCTTTCATTAAATATAATCATTTTAGAGTTAATAAGTGATAAGATATAATCCTAATTCAAATCTGTTGTCGTAAACGTCCGATAAACCCAGTTTACCAGTAAAGGAAGAAGCAGCTGAAGACGAGACGGAGATGATTTTTCTGAACTATATTAAAATTTTAATTTAATTTGTCAGTTTAAAATAGATCCACATTGACCAAATATGATTAAAATACATTCATTAATAAAGTTCAGAGCAGAACTGGGAATGGTTATCTACCGTTTAGATGGTTAATGACGTAAATTGAGGTTTACCTGTTTCAGAATGATTTTATATAGAATATAAATATAAACTGGAAAGTGAAATTACTCACGGCTCCGACGATGATCCAGTTCTTCCTGGCTACAAACTTGGCCACTCTGATAGGAAGTTCACACACCTCAAAGGTTTTCACCATCATCTGTACACACACACACACACACACACACACACACACACACACACACACACACACACACACACACACACACACACACACACACACACACACACACACACATACACATACACACACACACACACACACACACACATGTCAGATTAATTTATTAAAATCGGTCACTACAGGTGATGGTGTGTGAAGGCGGTTGTGATCGCTCCGGGGAGCGTCCGACCGGCCGTCACCTGTGTCCCGTCACCTGTGTCTCGTGGTTCCACACCACCACAGTGCCGCTGTAGAGGCTGATCACCATCCAGGGCTCGGTGGGGTGGAGGTCCACGCTCTTCACCCGGTCCGACCGGGCCGTCAGCTTCCGCTTGATGTCCAACCGCAGCGGCTGGAGGAAGGAACATGGATGGTGATTTGATTTTTTTTTTTTTAAATTCAAAAACTCAAATTTAAAATAGAGTAAAATTCAGAAAAAGGATTTTCTTTTTTTAAATTCACTGTTTTGAGTAGAAGCAAAAAAAATTCACAAAAAAAAATAAAAAATAAAAATTTTGACATTTCCAGAAACCAGATTTAATTTTCTGGCTACAGAACCAAATCACCAGATGCTAATTTAGGTCTGCTGGGGGGGGGGGGGGGGCAGACTGACATTCAATATAATAAAAAGAAAACTAATTAAAAATCCAATTACTTTTTCAACAAGTCACTCTTTCCTTATAAATAAAAACAAATAAAGTACTGGGTACAAAAAGGAATTGAAAAAACTACCCGAAATGTTTTTTTAATGAAATTGTAATTGATGGATGAATCCATCCATCCATCCATCCATCCATCCATCCATCCATCCATCCATCCATCCATCCTTGGGGGGGCGTGTCCGTGGATTCTGCCCGGTCCACATTTTCAACGCATGATTTTAAAAACAACAAAACGCGTCATGAAGCTCTTCGTGTTTCTTAATAATAAACTTTAATTTCTGTTTAAACATGTTTTTTTTAAAAAATCTGATTGATTTTAAAATGTTTGTCACTCGAGTTCCTGCGTGTGTGTGTGGGTTGTTTTTTTTTTTTTTTTGCGTGTTTTGTTGCGCGTCTGCCCTAGGTGTGAAAGTTTCTCAGCAGGTAGACACGAACATTTTGTCCCCCAACCCCCGACAGAAGAGAAACGGAACCCCCCCCCCGACAGAACAACGGATTAACGTTCAGGCTGCGTTCGGTTCTTTTGTCGTTCCTACCATGTTTCCACGTCAGCAAGTCTCCACGGAGAAGTTCGATCAATCCGCCCACCGGGACGCCCTGCTGATCCGGTCGCGCTGCTCCACAACTCACCGGAGAAAGTTTCCTCAACAAGCTACCGGAAATGACCGCGACAGCACTTCCGGTCTTCGGTTAGACAATAAAGGTCCGGTTCTGGAGTAGATGAGGTTTACATTATTAAAATAAAATGAAATAAAATTGAATAAAATTAAATTTAAAAAAAATCAATTAATAAAGAAATAAAATAAATACTGTTTAAGTAAACTTGTAATAACCACAGTCTGAAACATTTTACTTAGGCAATTTAACATTGCATTATATTTTTAGTTTTTATCTTAGTGTATCATATTTTTAATAACAGTAGACCCTGACTTTCAATAAAAGTTATAAGAAATGCAATGATGTGTAAAATTTAAGAATACTTTTTAATTTTAAACAAGTATATGTGTAGCTTGTATGTGCTCATATTATACAGTCCAGTGCGCTCTTGTGCATTCGCACACCAACGCTCACGACTCCACCTCATCGCGGATTTTTGGTAGGCAGTCACGTGATACCGCATGCGCATTCTATTGGCTGACGGAAAGTGCGCTCAGTTCCGTGCGTCTCGGACTTCTATGAGACACAAAAGTGCTTTAAACAGTCTATCAGGTTGTGGGAAAAGGTAATAAAGATAGAAAGTGGTTTAATATCAATATGGGGGGGGGGTTCATAAACATTTAAATTACCCTAAATAGTAAGATAGTTTGTAGCTCGATTCCTTAATCGCGTGTGGTTTCTGCAATGCATTAACCGCAAAGAACGAGGGCGCACTGTATTTAGCTTCTAGTAGTTATATATATATATATATATATATATATATATATATATATATATATAAAATATATTTTATATATTTTTATGTATCTATACTTAGAAAGTTTTTTCACCTTCAAGATTCTTGTGGCACTTATTTAAAATATTTGTTTATTTTATTTATTAACATCATTTATTATTTTTGTATACCTGTAATGTATTATGTTTATAATGCAGATGGTTAAGCGTAAAAGGCTTTTATTTTGAAGGATATCCGGTTCCGTCTCGGTTCTAGTCTGATCTTGCTTGACGCACCGTCTTTTGGCGACGTGGATCCCGACGCTTCCTGTCAAAGTGGATCCAGATCCGGCTGCGAAGTAGGACGAGCTGTACCTGAGAACTCATCGGGACTACACAAAAACTAAACAAATACACTAAACAAACAAACAAACAAACAGACAAACAAACAAACCAGCAAGGTTTATACTTGAATCTCAATTCCCAGCATTTGTTAAGTTAGGAAACATGACAATGCAGTCATGCTGTTTTGGGTAAAGACAAAATCACATTGAATTTTGCAATCAGATGCGTGTGCAGGCGTGTAGGCGTGCATGCGTGGTCACATCTGCCAGGGCAACACGTGTTTGTGAATCAAAATTTACATTTTATTTTCCCAAGCCACACAGAGCTGCAGTGTAAGGATGAAATAAGGCCCTGGGGCCATCGGTTGCTGACCCCTGGTATAGGTGACGATAAGAAAATAAATAAACCAAGTAAATGAATAAACAACCA
The DNA here is from genome assembly GCF_040054535.1 of Antennarius striatus. NCBI lineage: Eukaryota > Metazoa > Chordata > Actinopteri > Lophiiformes > Antennariidae > Antennarius > Antennarius striatus. The sequence continues at coordinate 25,333,891 of NC_090781.1, read as the reverse complement.
CCATAAAACTGATTGGTGTTTCGTCAATTTATTACAGGTTTTCCATGTACACTATAAATAGACACCCTGGTGTCGTCCTCTAGGCCCGCTTGAATATCTGGTGGCAGACTTTGTCCAGAGCAGTGATTTCCTGAAACAGAAGATACACACGCTCAGACGGGGAGTCCAACAACCAACAACTGGGAGTCCAACAACCAACAACTGGGAGTCCAACAACCAACAACTGGCAGTCCAACAACCAACAACTGGGAGTCCAACAACCAACAAGTGTCTCAGTTACCCAACCAGGCGGAGCTTCCACCTATACATTAGAGATAGTGGTTCATTATCTGTCTGTCGTAACGGTTTATCAATAGGACTTATCGGTCTGATTTGGATGAAGGCTACAGACGATTCTGTCACAGATCTCAAAGGGGAAAGTGTTTCTCTGTTGATATTTACTCTGTTGTTCAATGACGTCTGTTTTTAATGGAGGTGAACGGGTTAACAACTCTGTTCCACGACTGAAGACTAAGTCTGTCTCACCAGGTGGAGCAGGTCTTCCACTATCCAGTGAATCCAACCACGATTTTCTTTCTCCCCCTTCTGAACGCAAACCAGCTTGTCTCCGTCCCAGGTGACCAGTGTCTGATGACATCACACAGAATGCATGTTACTGGTTAGTGTTTAAGACATTTACCACGACTAGAGACTGAGAAACAGATTCAAGCAGGCTGGAACGGGAAGAGTCTCTGCTAGACTGAAGGGCAAGTTTAGAAGACAGTGGTGAGACTAGTCATGATGGGTGGATTAGAGACAGTGGTGAGACTAGTCACGATGGGTGGATTAGAGACAGTGGTGAGACTAGTCATGATGGGTGGATTAGAGACAGTGGTGAGACTAGTCATGATGGGTGGATTAGAGACAGTGGTGAGGACTTGGATGGTTTGGGCACCAGGAAAGAGGGCAAGAGGAAGACCAATGGATGTAGTGAGGAAGACATGAGGGCAGTTTGTGTTCGAGAAGGATAAAGAAGACACGTCCAAAGGAGAAGAAGAAGACCCTAACTAGAGACTCCTGGGTGTCATTACAACTACGTTTCACTGAGGACTCTTCCTCGTTCCATGGAGATGATGTAACTCCGTCCCACCTGGACCTTCCTGTTGTCCAGACCCTTGGTGTGCTCCTCGAACTCCTGTCCCACGGTGAAGTTGACCTCATAATTCCTGAAGGTGCTCAGCGTCTTGGTTTCAAACTTGTCTCCGTTCTGGACGATGACTTTGGTCTGATGCAGGTGGGAGGCGATCTTCCTGGTGGCGAAGTCGATGTCTGGGAGAGAGAGGCGGGTTGAATATTGAGGTTTAATGAAGAATTTTCACTGGGGTTGACATGACAGGCCACTTTTTATGATTTGTCTCCTGCTGCCTGGTCTGACAGCCTCATTTACCCTTTAAAAATGACCCCGCTCCCATTCTGAAGGGGCTAAAACGAGCTTCTCCGCCCAGTCCTGGTCTCATCTCGGTCCTGCCTAACTGAGCCACCCACCCCGACCGTTTAGGTATTCATACCCCATTTGCCTTAAAGTGGAAATTCAATTTTCTCCCATCATTCCTGCAGACGCGGCCCCCATACTTACCCATCTAAATAATATTTTGATCCATTTCCATAAGGAGGTGATATTCCTCTCTGCTCCGTGGAAATGAGGCACAGGCGCACAGGGTTTCCTGGATTTCCTGAGTGCTTTGTGTGTTTTTTTTTAATGAATTGCAAATAGAGTTGTGAATAATGAAAGTGTTCTGATTGGGTGACAGTCCAATGCTGGACTTTCTCTCTTTTCTGCAGATGAAAACGCCGACCGAACTGAATCAATATTTATTTAGCAACGGACTGCAGAGCGGAGGTCAACGTGGGCCACTGGCGGCTCAATGAGGAAATGAAGCGCTCCCAAATTATTCTTCACCCTGCACTTCTTCCTCTTCTTCTTCAGTTACCCCCTTGACTCTTTCTGCTTCCATCCTCCCAGACTTTCCTCTCAGCCCTCCTTCATTTCTTTGAACACCACCTTCTAATTTTGCTCCAATCCTTAACGACAGCTTGAACCCATAACAGCAGGTCTTCTACTTTAACGTGAAGGCGTTTCGATGATAACTTACCGAGGGCCTTCATGAATTCTTCGAAGTTCTCGTTGGAGATCATCTCCCACCGTCCGTTGTAGTCTGCAGGCATCTTTACAGGTGTGTAGTGGGACAGAGGTGAACCGCAGAGAGACCGTCAAAGAGTTCACGCCTTTATATAGACAATCTGCATGTGTGTGTGTGTGTGTGTGTGTGTGTGTGTGTTTGTATTAAAGGACAGGGTCCGTCTGATAATTCCCAATGTGTGTGTGTGTGCATGTGTGTGTGTGTGTGTGTGTGTGCATTCAAAGTTCAGGCCTACATTGCACAATGAGGAAAACCATTCGATATCTGCAGACCATGTGTTGTACCATGTGTTTGTGCAAACACTTGTGTGTCTGGACATTTGTGCACTTGGATGCACTTAGTGTCTGCTGCACTTTTATTTACAATTTTTATTCCCCATTAAGTCGGCCTTAACAGTTCCACATGGGAACGTCCTGGAATGGAGAGACGAAGAGAGGAGGAAGAGGAGGGAGGACTTCTGTCCCTCCACTAACTTCACTTCTCAAGGCTTTCTTTCTTGTTAGTCATCCCTCTATGATTTAAAATCGGGAACCAAGTTCAAGAAAGTAAATTCTGTTGACTCTAACGCGGCTCCACATTTTTATTTTTGCAGAACTACCTTTAAAGATTCCCAACTTTAAGTTTTTCCTCAAGAATTCCAGATAAGACACCTCCCCTTATCAGCAGAAGTGTGTTAGCATATGCATATATTCATGCTAACATTAGCATATGTGTGGCTGTTTTCTCACCAGGTTATTCTGGGGTAGAATACGTCATTTACACTCAGAACATGTGGTTCTGCTGTTGGGTTACCGACTGATATCCATTTCTGCTCTTTATCCCAGATCTATCAGAGACTCTCTCCGCACTAATCAATACAGTTTCTTCTATTGATCGCTTTCAACGCGCTGTGATCACGACAGTCACGAAGCCCTTCAGCCCTCTATGTGGCGCTGACTTGACCCCGGGCGGATGGGGTTGGATACGGCCGGTGATTTTTGTCATCGCTTATCAGAACTGATAAGAAGAACAAGCCTATGAAGGAACACTTAGGTCCACCAGCTGTCAGCTTTTATTGTTGCTCATGTCGTTTGCACAACAGCCAGTTTCATCTTAAAAGGCCAATTCCACATTTCCTGTCTGTTAATATACACAGAGCAGGTGAAATACAGGTAAACCTCGTCTTCCTGCTTCATCTGAGGTCACGTCGCATAATTTGAGGCCTTTTTTTGACCCGACTCTTAACCCTTGTCTCAGTCGGCTCTAATTTCACTTTTTTTTTTTTTTTTTTTGGATGCTGCTTTTTTGTGCCGAGAACATGGAAGATCAAGCAGCCTTCCAGCCCCCAAAAGTCACCAAACTGCCGGCTCGTAGGGATCCCATAATAGACATTTCAACATGAAGCCGCTGAGCAGCAAACTGAAGGCCAAAATGTACAATTTGGATTCAGACACATTAAATTAAACTGGTTCTACTGGTTTTGTCCGTCAAATCCCATCAAAGCTCCCCCACTCCTTTCTTGTACTGCGATTCCAGATGATCTATTCATGAATATTCAGTTAGAAATATAATATTAATATAGTCTCATCGTGATTTGCTACTCAAAATACTATTTGGTGCGTCAAGCTTTTAATGGCAGTCAAATAATCCGTTTATTTACAGTAATGAAGGTGAGACTGAGCACAGAGCGCGTCTCTCCACACGGGGGCGATGTTGCTGCGTGGAAGTTCCACTCAGTCCTCCACAGGAAAAGACACATCGGTGCCTCTGCTCTCCGTGGAAAAACAAAACAAAACAGCAGCTCACGTTATGTTGTGATCAAACTGGAGATGACACGGAGCCATCTGGTACCCGGGCCGGTGGAAACCTGCCCTCCGTGGGTTGTTCTGCTCCGTCAGGTGGGATGGGAGGAATTTGTAGGTTGTTAGAACAGGTTAAAGAGAAGAGGTAAACGATTTAGAGCAGGATGAGGGAAACAGGTAGAATCTGAACCCGCTCTTAAATAAAATAAGACGCCATCCCGTTAGGAACGCCTACATCCACTCGTTCGTGCGCACGCATGCGGGGACGCGCACCTCACGAACGTATTCAAATGTAATTAGGGTGCTTTAAATAAATCAGGACAGCGGAATCATTTCTAACACCTGAAGTGAGCATTTCCCGCTCATTTTAACCTTGGAGGCACGCGTGGAACGCGCTCCAAAGTCGTGCGTCGGCGGCGCGTCTTTTACGCGTCGGATAACGCGCAACTTCCGTGATTCCCTTCAATTTGCTTCATTAGCGTGACATTCAAAGGAGTGCATTACTAAGTTTTTACAACCCCACGCATCCCGCCCCCCAGCGGCCGCTCATCTTTCTCCTCCCTGTTGTTTTCACAGCATCAAAGGTTGGATTAATCACAATCCTCAGAGGAGACAAATGACAGAGGAGTCTGCTCTTTGTTACCAAACCATCGTGGGTTTTTCTGCAGAGAGTGAATACTGTAATATTTTCCCATCCCACCCGTGGACTCTAATAACAGCAGTGTCTTGCTGTGCTGTTTGAAGTCCCAGAGAGAATTGAAAAGTGCCCCAGTGTTCCCACACAATTGAATGATTTTTTTTATTTCTTTTTATCCTCATGGTGGAAAAAAAAAAAGAGAAAGAAGTGAAAATGAAACGTAGCGACACAATATGGAAGGAATGCACACGCACACACACACACACACACACACACACACACACACACACACACACACACACACACACACACACACACACACACACACACACACACACACACACACACACACACACACACACACATATGAATCCACAAAACACACAAAAACCTTTTTTTTTTTGTGGCACAGGATAAAAGCCAGGTTGTGTTGTGACCACTCCACAATCAGCGGTGAGCAGAAAATAAAAGGTGTGCCGGCTGGACGGCCTTCATGTGGACAGACAGGACCCACTCAGGTGCCACTTCCACAGCGAGGCGCCTTGTGGAAGCATTTTCCCAGTTAAGGTCACCTTGTGCGTAGGCGAGCGTCGGTTCAAAGAAATTCCCTGGTCAGGGAAATAAAAGAAAAAGTGCGTCACGTGTGTTTGTGGCCTGTCATGAATGCATGCATGTATGTTTAGAGCGTTTATTCACGCTAAACCATCATCACTCCATCCCACTCTCATCCGCCCAAACCCATTCTCCCCACCGCTTCTTAGGGAGCATAAATCAAATCCCATGTTCCACCTCTCTGTGTGTCATCCCGTCTCCCTGAGGGGGGCAAATCTTGCAATCCTGACCTCCACCCATCCATCCACCGACTCCAAGAGGCATCCAGATAATCGCAGGAAGAAACAGACTCTTGGCTTTTTTGTCATCTTTCACTTGTGTGTGTGTGTGTGTGTGTGTGTGTGTGTGTGTGTGTGTGTGTGTGTTTTTAGGACTTTTTTCCCTCAGGAAGTTTCATCTGGAAAAACAGAAGGGGTGAAGAAGGGGATGACAATGCTAAATATTTCATGTTTTCCTCTTGGTAATTCCACACGGTCGGAACAAGACCTCGTTTTCCACAGAAACACGAGCGGCTGTGGGACTGAAGCTCAGTGTTTTCTCTCCATTTTTCTTTTTTTTTGCTCTGAAATAGGATGGCGATGCATAATGCATGGGGCTCCCTGTGTTCAGCTGGAAAAGGGCTGTGGGTCCTCAGGGATCAGCCAGGCAAAGAGTGTCCAGATTTGCTTTCTGCAGTGCAGGCCCCCGCCGTGTCAGAGGAAGGAGATGGAAGGAGGAGATTAGTCTGCGGTGCCGTCGCTGCAGCGTTTCTGTTTCTGATTGGCGACCATCCTGCATCCGAAAACATATTTATAAAGAAATAGTTCCACGTATGTGATGTTTACATCATCATCGTCCTGCTCTTTTCTGTGAAAGTGGAGAAAATGAAGGAGTAAAGAAGAAGTGGAAGAATCTCTATTGGATATTTACAGCAGTATCTCTATATTTCATTATTTATATGCTCAAGTTTCATTTACATTAAAATGCTGAACTTCTGCTGCAGTTTTTATATAAAAATGACATTTTTGGGGGCCTGAAAATGCTAATTCTTGCAAATCATTTGCAAAGTGCAACATTTTTTGAAAATGCCAGCGTTATTGTTGACGTTTAAATTGGCAAAATACAAGAAAACAGTTTGACCAATCACTGCTTCACACACACTCAGTAATGGTTCTGAGTTAATACACACACACGTCAACAAAAACAACAACAAGGTCAGTGGTGGACTACCGACTTAAACGTGTGCAAACCCGACTATTTTTGGTAATTCGATTTTCTGCATGATGTTGAAAACTTTTGAAAAATGTTACAAGAAATAAAGTTTTGTTAAGTCATCAAAATTTGTACTTTTGAATGTCAAAGTATTTCACTGAGTTCCCCATAAAGGGTTAATATGTAAAGGAATTAATAATTAGTTTTTACTACACATGATGTCTGTAAACAAGGCTTCAGGCGGTTTCGTTGCCCTCTGACTCATGTTCTTCAAATCGATTGGGAAACTTTTCACACCCAGCTCTGAAACTTTTTGTATTTCCACTTCTGTTTTTACTTTGCAAATTAAAAATATTCATAATGTTGAGATGATGTGAATCCACTCACAGACGGTTCTTGACATCCAGTTTTAGAGGCTTAAGGCACAGGTGGAGATCTCAGTCTTGTGTCTGTATCTCCACCTCAGGGTCCACCTCCTATCACAGCTTTGAAGTCCATCTCAAGGTCAGACCGGTCAGCAGCAATGCTTCGTGCAGCGGCGCTGGAGTTAACATGTTTTCTTTACCAACAGCATTCCTCAATCAAAGGAGCCGCTGCAGCTTCAGCTCGTCTGGAAGAGAATAAAACGTCACAAGAGACCGAAAAAACCCTCCAGGACGAGACCGTCCTGTCCCCAACGCGCCGGACGGACGCCAGCCGGTCAGGAGGAAGCTCCTGACTCCAGGACAGAGCTGGAATCAGTCCTGCTGGGTGAGACAGTGGTGACGGATTAGAGACAGTGGTGACAGATTAGAGACAATGGTGACGGATTAGAGACAGACGGATTAGAGACAGACGGATTAGAGACAGTGGTGTTGTATTAGAGACAGTGGTGACGGATTAGAGACAGTGGTGACGGATTAGAGACAGTGGTGACGGATTAGAGACAGACGGATTAGAGACAGTGGTGATGGATTAGAGATAGTGGTGATGGATTAAAGACAGTGGTGATGGATTAGAGATAGTGGTGACGGATTAGAGACAGTGGTGACGGATTAGAGACAGTGGTGACGGATTAGAGACAGATGGATTAGAGACAGTGGTGCTGAACAGAAGACAGGAAGTGGAGGACATGAAGATGTTGAGGTTGTCTAGGAGTGATCGTGTTTGATGGGACCCATCAGGTCTGGTGTCTGACCAATCCGTGGACCTCCTTTAAACCCAACCTCACACTTTGTCGTGTTGTAACATAACTATTTCAATCCATCACGAGCTGCAGAGTCAAGGCAGCTTCCTTCAACAGTTTTTTTGTTGTTGCTCTTCTTCAGCGAATGAAGCCAAAACTGGTTTCTATCTGGTGATGTTTGGCCTTTTAATACAACAAAACCCTCTTCTTATGGTCGTATGGTCATCTCCTGTGCATGTTGTGTTGCTATGCTACCAACCATTAACTTGGTATCGACCAGAGAACGGACGGATGATCTATTGTGTAATTTGGTTTTATCATGTATCACTGAACCAATTAATAAGAACAGTAATGTTGGAGGAAATGGATTTAAAATGCAGTCTGGGCCCAGAGGTGTCCCCTGAAAGTATTCCTCATCCTTTCCACGACTAGAATTCTATTTTTTTCCATTCCTTCTTGTTCTCAGGCCATCTCTTCGAGCCGGTGTTGCGTGTTTCAGCGAGGCGAGGAGAGGAGCTGCTGCTGGAATTGAAAGGCTGTTCTGCTGAGACAGTCTGCTGCCAGTCCATCTGGATAGAGATGGAAAGTGCTCCAGCTGTCACAAACATTGTGCATTTGCGTCTGCACACGACGGTAAACACCGGTGCGGAGAAAAACGAGAGAAATGGAATAACGTGTGTGTGTGTGTGGGGGGGGGGGAGAATGACGTAAGGCCAAAAGTCCTTCAAACCGGTGAGGAAAGAGATAAAAATATAAAATATGGAGGAAGAGAAGGATGAAGGTGGACTGTTACGTCACGTTCATTCCTCCCGGTGAGGCACAGGTGCAGAATGAGGAAACTTTGGCCCGGGTTCGCGTCTAATTTCTTTTAGTTATTTGGCCTTTCCGCTTCTGAAGCTTTCAATCTCAGAAGCCTTGGGGGGCGTCCAGATTATCTTTTTTGGTTTGGAGAAAATGAGCTGAGCTGGAAGCTACATTACCCCCCCGCCTTATGCGAGCTCATTTTCCCCCCACACCGCCATTAGCTCGCTAAAGCCATTTGGAGATGCACAGTGGAGTGTTTCCATGTTCGTCAGTAAGTGGCTGGCATTCCTTCAGTCAATTATCACCGGGGCCCCCTCCGTGCGAGGATTCACGCCTCGGGCTCACGTCTCTGCACCAGGACCCGCGTACCGGGGACACTTTGATGGAGGCTCTCAATCCAGACTTCCAGACCAGTTTTCAGTCATTACTGCCTCTCGCTCACATTTGAGCCTGTTTGAAAGAATGCAAGCAGCAACAGACTCACCAACGAAAGCATTTGTGTTGGAATAAACACACAGAACAGGCGCACAAACTGCATTTTAAAATTCTGGAGGTGTGTGAGGACCTGCTAATGCAAAATATTAGATTAAATCACTGCTGCTGCAGTCACATTATATATTCTCCCACCTGTTTGGACTGGTTAATTCTGCTCTTCTTCCTTGACTTCAACTGTAAAAGATTCATGATTTTAACCTTGAAGGTGAGATTTTTTTCACCACAAACCATCTGAAAACAGAGAAAGAGAGTTTTGTTGTCCAAAAACTTTCCAAACTTTGACTGAAAAAAGGAATTAAAGTGAATTAAAAAGCAAACTGCTGCAGGTAAACGTAAAAAATATTTCATATTGAGAGCGAATAAGAAAAAGAATTCTACTCTTATCTGTGTTCACAGGTTGATGCTTCCAGACAGAAACCTGACCCGGCCAACATTGGTTCCTACATCATTTAGTTCCTACAGGTGAAACACAGTTGTTCGTATCTACGAATGTCCATATGTTGGGGACTTCCTTGTAATAGAGGAGGGAGGTAACATTTAAGTCACTAAGAAATGAACTGCAGCATTTCGTGTATGTAACACATCCAGCTTATCTGACGTAGCATTAGCGCTCAGACGGGAGCCGCTCCGCCGCGGCGCCGGGTGTTTGTAACGACACACAGCTCAGGATTGAGGTGCACGGCTCCAACAAAATGTCAGGAACACAATTATCCATATCTTCATACATCTTTCTCTAGATTCTGTCCCGATATCTTCACGGTGTCATGATCTTCAATAACCCGCCTTTCCGCTCAGCGGGTCACATGACAACCCTATGATGTGTAACCTTTAACAAACATAACATGCCTGCGAGGAGAAGGCGCCGACGACATGGAGGACAAAACTCACAGAGGACGATGATGATGATGATGATGATGATGATGTGAGGCTTCAACAGTCTGAGAACTGTTTGGTATCTCTCAAAGTTAATGTTTGCAGTTAAGATCCATATTGACTTTGGTTGGCGCGCTAGTGTGTTTAATTTGGTTTCCATACGCTTTTAGAGGTTAACAAGGTATGAAACATAAAATATTAAACACTGAACCTTTAATAAATTGAATCCCAGGCCTCTCATTCTGAGTCCCCATCATCCTGGATGCACAAAAAAAGGTTATGTGTTATTTATCCTCACTGATACGGTAAATATTCACGCTGTTTTCGAACGCGTTGGTAGTTCTTCCCCTCTCTGTCCTCTCTTTATGATAATATATTTAAAATATATACATTTTATAAAAAGACAATTCGCGAAAAAGGAAAATAAAGGAAGCAATGTAGATAATAAAATAAATAAATAAATAATGCAAGGATGTAAAACAAGCAGCTCATGCAGTAAAAAAGAAACAAAAGAAAGATTCAGTAAAAGATTTGAATGAAGTAAATGATGCTCGATTTCAGTTCGCACGGTTTTCTGCAGTCTGTGGAAAGCAAGAATAATAACGGGCTAAAAAGTTCTCTCTGGCAACTTATTTTCAAAATAAAATAAATGTGTTAATTATCTTTCCAACTGCTTAGAAAGTTGGTATCGCAAAGTTTGTGGAACATCGCACAATATAACGACGCGTTTCTCCTCTCAAATGAAATGTGACTGCAGAGCATCGCTCAAGAAATCTGGTCCGTGGCTGGAAGAGAAAGGATCGACTTTATGTAGGAGAACATGTCATGATGAAGAAGAGTTTTCAGAGTCAACTTCACAGAACAACAGCAGGGTAAAGAACGAGATGCGGTCTCACTGATGTTGTATCCATCCCCCAACACGTGGTAAAGAACAAGATGCAGTCTCACTGATGTTGTATCCACCCCCCAGCAGGTGGCAAAGAACGAGATGCGGTCTCACTGATGTAGTATCCATCCACCAACTAGTGGTGGTGTCCTGAAACACGACTCGTATCTCAAATTTTCACTCGTATCTCAAACAAAAATATGGACAGGTACTACTTTACTTTAAAGTGGTGAAATTTGTTGTACATTATTCTAACTACCATTACTTGTGAACATATCCAGGAGACCTTTGTGGTTCGTAGTCTAAGTGACAATCCGACCTGGAACAGGATGTTAAAGTGACTTAAGTCACATGATAAAATCTCTTGGAGCGACTTTAAGTAGTCCCGACTGTGATACCCAAACGTTATTCCACAGCAGGCGTTGGATATCAGATTACTCTTCATAGAATTACTGGGTTGAAGTCAGAAGTAACTAAGTTGAATGGTATCCATGGTAACACGTGTCCTTGGGTCCTTCAAACACGGCTATGGTTGATACAGAAATCCACATTTTTCCGACCTTCTGCCCTCCCGTTTGTCTCGTATTTCTGCCGACACTCTGAACGTGTGCTTTTATTAACTTAAGCTTGTAATTCGTCAAGGACACCCGAGTGATTTCAATATTACCCTCTCCATTTTTCATATTTAAATGTAGACACTCAAGACATTAATTGAATCAGAAAATACTTTCAACTCAACCCTGTGTCATTCAGTAGTCCTGATCAAATGGTGGGCCCCGTGACCCGGGTGTCACCACGAACTGGAAGCAATAAGATTCATGGGCAGTCGATTTCGTGTTGCGTTACGTTTCCTTCAATTATCATGTATTTGAAGTGCGACATCGAACAAATATCAGTCATAGGTTTGAGTCCCTCGACTGGTTGGTCCCAACATTTAAACTTAGCCCAGCGCTTCTGACTTCACTTCCCTGTCTCTCTCAGGTCAGACTGTCTCAGCTGACGTTTTCTACCAGTTATATACCTGTGAAATATTTGATTCTAGCTCGATTCTATTTATTTTAACTAACTAGGTTGCTAACTAAATAACTAGGTTTTAAAATTAACTAGGTTTGTAATAAATAGCTAACTAGGATTTAAACTAAACAGTTTCTGAACAAACTAATCCATTAGGTTTTGAACAGATTCTAAACTAACTAAGTTTTCAATTCTTATTTAACATAAACATTGTATTTATATTCATATTTATGTTATTATTTATGTTTATTGTTTATGTTTACACTGTTTACACTGTATGCCTTACATCTATCCTGCTTTATCTGCTTTCAATTGCCCCTTGGCGACTAATAAAGTTTTTTTGAATTTGAATTTAAGCTCTCGACAAAGAAGAAGAGACAAAGACAAATGCTGGGTTCCACTGACTGATATTTCAGCAGTAGCCGCTCCAAACAGGAGCGTTCTTTAATCGTTCCAACACTTCATATCCTCTCCATTCCTCTTGGTTTCTCATACTTTCTTCCGAGAGCCTGACACTATTTTAAGAACTGGATGGGTTCCAGACAGCATGAAGGGTATTACAGAGGTGTTGCTGCAGTACCATGACGGATGATGTCGGTGTCAGCCAACAGCAGATAGCGAAGGCTAAAGATTTATGTGTGTGTTTTTGATGGCGGACTGGCCCTTTAGAGCCGGAACCAGAGGGAGATCGTTTGGAAGCTACGACTAAACTGTAGAACATCTATTAGTGATAGGAGCTGAAAACCGCGATCGATGCTGATCACATTGGGCTCACGCATCTGGGCAGGGAGCCCAATTTATGAAGTGTGTATCTACATGTATTCATGTGTGTTGTATGGCTAGAGGGCAGAGGTGTTGTACATCATCCGTGTGTGTGTGTGTGTGTGTGTGTGTGTGTGATTGCGCTCACACCACTGGATCGAGAGTGGTGGATCGTTAGGTTGTGTACATGCAGCAGGGGGAGCAGAGAATATGAATTCAGTAATGAACACACACACACACACACACACACACACACACACACAGGCGGGTGTGTGATTCACTCCAGCAGAGACTGTCATGAGCAGCTCACCCCCGTGTTGGAGCCGTTATCCTCCCCCCTCTGCTGTGAAATCATTGGACGACTTCAGCAGAAACACGAGCCTCTCAAACCCCTCTTTGTTGGAGTATCGGTAAAATGTGAGGCGTCATCTGCCTGGAAAGATTTGCACGACTCGCAATCTCCATCTCCGTCTTGGTCGTCTTCATCATCCACATCTTTTCTCGGCCCGCTCTCGCTCTACAGCTGTCAAATAGAAGAGTCTGTCTCCATCAGTGACTTCTGTAGATTTAGACATCATGTGAGAGGTCCGTGAAAGGTCTATTGAAGTGAAGTGGGCAGACGGATGAAAGGCTGGAAAAATGAATAAAGGGCAAGCTGTATCCAGGATTGATTTAATATATGGAGATCTATTGAAGGTTTTGCTGCTACAGACACATTCTGAAGGGTGAAAACGTAGACTGCACGTTCCTTCATTCTATTTTATGATACGTCTGGTTATATATATGTGAGAATGTGTAGTGATAAGTCATAAGTGGGAGAAAAATCTCTGTGCGGTTCTGTCCTGCTAACCTAAACGCACATGATAACAACACTAACACCTTCTGACAAGGCACATCGGATGGAAAGAAGAAAAACATGTCAGACGTGGCTGATGGATTGTGCAAACTTTATTGTGGTGCCGGGAATGAGAGAAGGGAGGAGTTTTTAGGGCATTTTTAGACAGCGATGAAGACGTTGATTGATGTTCTATCAAGTGAGGAATGACATCAGATTAAGGATCCTCATCTACCCTGTGAACCTACAAGTCTGTAGGTCTAAAGAACACAAACTGAATAACTAGAGAAGCTAGAATCACTGGAGACTGGAGAAAGACTCCAGAAAGGAACGGAAGGAATCTTCTGGCACCAGGAAACACCTGAGGCTGGTTTATATAGTCAGCTGATCACAACTACACACAGGTGTGACTCGTTACCTCACTGATGTTGTATCCATCCAACAACACGCGGTAAAGAACGAGATACGGTGTCACTGATGTTATATCCACCCACCAACATGCGGTAAAGAACGAGATGCAGTCTCAGCCAATATTGTATCCACCCACCTACATATGGTAAAGAACGAGATCCGGTCTCACTGATGATGTACCCACCCATCAACACGCGGTAAAAGAACGAGATACAGTCTCAGCTAATGTAACCATCCACCGACACGTGGTAAAGAACAAGATGCGTTATCAGCTAATGTTGTATCCATCCACCAACATATGGTAAAGAACGTGATTCGGTCTCACTGATGTATCCATCCACCAACACGTGGTAAAGAACGAGATGCGGTCTCAGTTGATGTCGCCTCCACCACCATCCCAGACTCCCGTATCCAGGTTACAGATGCGTTTAGCAGGATGTTATGACACTTCTGGCAGCGACGACCTCAGACTGGGTTCAAAAAGCAAAAGACAGATCTGTCTTATCAGCTCTGATATTAAATTGATCAACAGAAGGTATGATTGCGCCTCAACAGTATTTTTTTTATCTTGAAATATAGGCGCCTGCGATGCAAATGATGCTGCTTCACCAGATTCCTGCCTGTCTCTTATCACGGAGGTCTATTAACCCTGAGCTGTGAGAAGTGACTTCAGCACGCTTCATACCAGTGTGTGCTCAACTGAATGTGATAATTATTCTGACAAAAGCGTAGGAAGATCTTTTGTTGGGAATGACATGAAATAAAAAATACGTGCATTTCTCTGACTGACGTACGGTATAGGAGAATGAAGGGAATATAAAAGCGTGTGCTTATGTACACCACAATCCATAACAGTCTTCTCTCAGGGTTACTCACCACTATGTCTAAAGGATGATTTCAGTGTTTGAATATATGTGAATTAATCGTTTTGTGCTTTGTATGTTGAATTACTGCAATGACAAACGTAAAGCAAAACATGAGTGAACTGTCAGTCTGGATTTTTCTGATTCTTAAGTCGGGTTGTTTCTTTTTAAAGTTCTGTCTATAGAAAATTACTTGTCACACTGTTTGTACTCTGTAATTACTTATTGCTTTACTTTCACCAAATAAATGTATGACTAGGCAGTGAATGATCACATTACAGCAGCGTCTCAATTTAATTGCAGGTCATTATGAATCCAGTCATGGCTGATATTATGTTTTTGGCCTTTGAATGTGGTTTCACTGGAATCAGACTTCTGATAGATGCTGAGACACACCAATATGTGTCAGTCCATGACCATATTAGGCAAAAATAATTTGCTCTGAATTCACCATCTGCAGCCCTATGGGGGTATAAGCCAGTGTCAACTGTCCCAAGCCCAGATATACAGGGGTTTGCCGCAGGAAGGGCATCCAGCACAAAAAACTTTGCCAAACAAATTTGAGCGTTCATCTAAAATGGAAAAAGGATGACATGCTTTGCTCTTAATTCTGGGAAATTTAAGATTAAGCTTTACACCCCTGACAGAATTGTACATATTATCATATTATATTATCAAAAAAGATGGACCTTAAAAGCATAGGTCGAAGTTTAAGAAGTATTTTGGCCACAGAATTTGTGTTTTAGTAAATCTGCCGTCTTTAAAATATACATTTCTGTAAACTAGCAGTTATACATCCAAAAACCTGATGATATCCATGCTGTCAGTGTCTTAACCCCCCCCAGGATGACCCCCCCAAGGACACATTACCTGACTAAACATCCATCCATCTACTTATATATCAGACGATCGCCAACGTCTCGTCTACAGTCGCTTATCCATCCTGCTTGTCACAGGTCTGCTGGAGTCTATCTCAATTACCTACGGGTGTGAGGTGGGGTACACCTCGGATGAGACGCCAGCTTATCGCGGGGTGACAAGTCAAGGATGACTCGCAAAAGATAAGACAAACGATCGTGCACACATGCTGTCAACATGTCCAGAGAATTGTCCTGAAACCTCCATAATATCGTCTCACGTCTCGATCACAAAATGCTCCGTTCAGAAAACAATGCAGAAAATATTTTAAACATTTTTTAAGTACATGACAGACAAGTTTACGTTGTGTGAATGAGCTTGTAAGTCAAACATTTCCCCATTTAAAATAACTAAAATCATTTTAATCGTGGTATAAATATAGCAGAAATTTCTTTGAATGTGATTTTCTATTCTACATATTTTGCAGAATAGAAAATAAATCTGCATTTATTTTACATGTATATAAAATATATGTATATATGGATATCCGCTGCTCACGGTTGCCGTTTGCTCTGCACACACAACCATCACCAGGATTATTCTGATGCAGAAGAAGATGGTGAGAAGTTAAAAAACAGGCGTGTTTTCATTATATCCCATTATTTTTCAGATATACTTTATATGCATTAGGAGACCATTCATTTTTTTAATGTGTAGCATACTCAGCTTTAACTATCAGTGCAACCCATTTCCCCTAACTCAGCTAAAATAGTCCGGCTTGCTTCGTAAACCCTTAGTTGGTCCTGAGTGAGCTGAGCTAGCAGCTGAGTGAGACGCTACTGGTGACAACCTGCCAGGGTTTTTATGCGACTGCATTGTTTCTGCATATGCAACGGTTCAATGCGGTGAAAACACGTTAACCCCTTTCGCTTGACTTGCGAAACATTCGTCGATTTAAAGATCTGCTCTTCGACGAGGTCGTTTTTGGAGCATCGTAGCCTTGAACGTCAACGTTCAGCGACGCCACAGGTAAATCGAAGCAAACGCGTCTGGAATCCCACCACAGCTCTCTCTCTCTCTCTTTTTTTATTATTAGAAAGATACTCTTTGCACCAGTTCCATCTTCCTCCCTGGGAGGTTGTTTATTTATAGAGCCATCTGCATTCAGATTTACACAAATCCATCTCCTGCATCCCAACGCTCCATCCCCTCACCGCTTCACCATGCCCCATTCTAACCTGTCACAATATTTTGGGTTCAACCGTGACAAGCGGTACCTCCTCCAGCGTTTCTGTGCAAAGCGGTGTGTGTGTGTGAGATCGAGTGTGGCCATATGCATGTGTCAATGCGATAAAAGACAGATGTGTGACCTAAGCAGAGATAGCATGGAGCAGAGGAATCAGGCCAGCTGCAGCAAAGTGGCTTGGAGTGGGCGGAGAGAGGCAGTCAGAGATAGCGGAGCAGTGGCACATGTATATTTGACAAGCTACGCTTCGTCTCCTTAGAGTTTATGACATTTTCTCGCTGTAATCTACTTTTCTTGGCCAGCAGAGAAGGTTGTGGGCTGGGCGAGGCGAGTTGATGGCGAGGAAATGGCAGAGCAGAGCCAAAGCCTGGCAAAGGGAATGTGAAAGGGAGAGAATGCCAAGGGAGCCTTGATGGTTTTTAGTGTTTTACCACCGTGTTGCCCTTAAAGAGAGAGGAAGGCCTGTCGCTCATATGATGAGGACGGGAGAAGAATGTGTAGAAGCTGGCAAAGGTGTTGAGGTTGGGACTGATGTGAGGAGTCTCTTATATGTCTACCAAGACTATCCAAAGCCCTTCATTTCCCCTAGCGATGGGGAAACACTATCCCAACACCATCCCGTAGTACATTACGGGGAATTTATATTTGACCATGGGAATGACCACAAAACACATCTGCTTGAGCAAACATAGATAGTCCTTATGTAATAATCCTTGTCTTTTACATACTTTTCTAAATAAAAGTACAGAACAAGAACAGCACATAGGTAACTATAACTGATACACGTGCTGCTGGTGAGCTCATCCTTCAAGGACTGTCTAACCCAAACACTATAAAGATCACGTTCAATGAACATCCGGGGGTCTGTTGGTGCACCTGTTGGAGAGTCCAGTGCTGTATCCTCACCAACTTCTAAACTACTGAACTTGGTTTGGACTACAACTTGTCTCATCATTGAAGATGCACCTCTCAACCGAGCTCAAAGGGTTTTGCTCTTAAGTATTTGCAGAAAATGTATTGGTAGGATTGAGCATATTGGCGAAGTAAAATTTAGATTTTGAAGGATATGCACTCAGCAACGTGAGTTCTCTTCTGGTTTAGGACTCTTTATTTCGTTAGTTCATCTGTAAGAGAAATGGAAAATATCTGACACGTGATGAGACTCGCCGTGCTTTGGGGTAAACTTAATTTTTTTTCTTCCAAATATCTTTATTTAAGAATACATGTTAGGCTTCAGAGATCCTCACACCTGCCTCCAGGTGAGAGGCAGAAGGTGAGGAATAAACAGAGAGAGAATTATTGAAACACAAGTGAGGGCTGAACTCGTGTGTCCATTGCCACACTGTGTGGTTGTCGCGGGGCTGGAGGCGGCGGGTTACGGACTAATCTCCTCATTCTTAGCTGTGTGACCCAGCTCTGCTGATTAGACTGTACCAGTGCAATCCTTTGGGGTGGCAGCAGTGCTTTAAGGCACCATCATTTCTTAAAGTTCATCCAAATGTCTCGGAGTGAATACACATCCATGTGAGCAGGACTCACAAAGTCTTTTTGAAGCAATGTTCGGTTTTTTAAAAAATGTAGTAGGAGCTTCATTACAGACGAGGAAGCAGAAAGGCCAGAGGTGGAATCAAACCAATGACCGCTGCTTGGCCGACTGGTCGACTGCTCTACCAGCAGAATTAAAGCGCTGTATTTTCTCTGGGCTCTGGGCAACCCCTGAAGTTCCCCGAGTGTGGAGTTATCAGTACAAGTCTACATGGAGGGTTTCTGAAGTGGATTTGGAAATACACCTCCAATAAACATGCTCTGCATTGAACAGTAGGGCTCTAGCCCAACCTTTGGCATCCCCAAGATCTGGAACGTAACTAGAGTAGGACCTCGGGATACGAGCTGCTCCACGTACGGGTTACTTGAGATACAAGTTGGCACTCTGTCCGTATTTTTGCTTGACATACGAGCAGAAATCTGAGATACGAGTCGTGCTTCAGGACACCATCACTAGTTGGTAGACGGATACAACATCAGTGAGACCGTACCTCGTTCTTTACTATGTGTTGGCGGATGGATCCAACATCAGTAAGACTGTACCTCGTTCTTTACTATGTGTTGGTGGATGGATACAACATCAGTGAGACCGGATCGTGTTCTTTCCCACATGTTGGTAGATGGATACAACATCAGTGAGACCGTACCTCGTTCTTTACTATGTGTTGGTGGATGGATACAACATCAGTGAGACCGTATCTCGTTCTTTATCACATGTCGGTGGATGAATACAATATCCATGAGACCGGATCTCGTTCTTTACCACGTGTTGGCAGATGGATACAACATCAATGAGACTGGATCTTGTTCTTTCCCACATGTTGGTGGATGGATACAACATCAGTGGGACCGGATCTCGTTCTTTCCCAATTGTTGGTGGGTGGATACACCATCAGTGAGACCGTATCTCGTTCTTTCCCGCATGTTGGTGGATGGATACAGTGCTTCAGACTCGTCCCCCAGCGGATTGCTAATTCTTCCTTCCTTCCTCCTTCCCCCTCTTGTTGTGACCCCCCAGCGTGGGGGTGTGAGCCATTAGTGTTGATGCAGACCACTGCCTCAGACAGATTGTGTTCTCGTCACCACAGCTGTTCTGTGCTGCAGAATCATCCACATCTGTCTGCTGGGGACGAATCCCTGCGAAACCAAACAGAGATGGTCTTTATACTCCAGGGAACTCATGATGCATCCAAACGACCAAAAGAAGACCTTTTAATTCTTCAGAATTGTTTTCGGCTGGAAATAGACCCGTCTGTTCGGCTCCAGTCACCTCGCCTCGTGGAAATGACGACGACAGTTTGCAATCTGCTCTTTTCATTGTTATCTTCTACTGAAACCAGCTCAGACGTCAGCCTGTGAAACACGTTAGCGTGGAAAACCCCACACTGATACCGAACACTGATACAGGTGACAAAACAACACGCACACTGGTTTTTAGCAAGGTTTCAGAAAAGCTACCAGGTGGTTTTCTGGGAAGTTCGAACATATGAAAAGAAAAAAAAATTACGTTTTGGAGTGGTGGAGTTAATTATTAAGTTTCCTGAATACTCCAGAATAGGATTTCTTTAGTTACACATAAGTGGAAGGTGGTTAGATCCTATTGAAAACCGCTTTTAGTCAAACATTACATTTGTTAAAGTCAAATTCAGAGTAATGTGATTTTTTTTTTTTGCGTTATGGAATTAAATATTTAGATTTATATTATATTTATGTGTTACGTTACACTTTTAATCCGTAAGCATCGGACACCCCCCCAGATTCATTGTTTCTCCATTACACTAGGTTTCCTGTTTTCTATCTCTCAGTACGTCTGACTCTGTTCCTCACGCCTTGTTTTATTTCTCATCTCATGCATTAGTTTCTCTCACCCATCACCTTTATTTACCATCGCTGCTTAGCAGCTAGACTCTCCCTCCTTCCTCTCATATCCTTATTTTTGCTCGTTTCCTTTCTTATTTGAAAACGATTCAACCCTAGGAAGGAAGTGTGGTGAGCATTCTGTTAAATACATGGATGTGACTTTACTTATTCTCATTTTAATGACTTATTTCTTGTTTCCAGTCATACATTACATGTATGCTATATAATTAAACCTCTATTTTTAGTACAATCATTAGGAAAGATAATTATAATACCTGTGCGTGTTGAATTCTGCCATCGCCACTGATTTGAGACCTATTTCTTGTTTAATTCGATGAGATTTGTCAGTATGAGAATTTACAAACACAAATGAAGGGAAAAAATGTCAAATAATCAAATAAAACTTTATTTTCAGAACAGATCAGAGAAGATTATTTGATTTCTAGAAAATGTGCATTAAATCTGCTGTGGACCCATAATTGTGGCCACAGACTCTCTGCAGTGTGACACACACTTCCCACCACATCAACCGTCTATTCTACGTCTCTTCAATTTCACATGAATGTGGGGTTTTTTTTCTTTAAGGGCATCTGAACATGCATGAAGGGAAGATCTGACCCAAATCACCAACCCTGCAGCTCATAAACATCCTGTTCCAAAACCTGAGCTGCAGAAACTCACCTTTAAATAACAATTTCTACTTCAGATACAGATTTGCATGGATTCAGATTTCAGGTAAATCTTTGATAAACTCACCAAAAGCTAAAAATAACATTGTGTTTGTTCTATTTCAGGTGTTTCCAGTGAGAGACAGTAAAGAACAAGGCCTCATGTGTACCATTAAGTACTCATCAGACTGAATCAATGATAATATGGGAGCAATTTGACGCTATAAAAGTTGGTAATTATCAACTTAAAGAGTACAGATAGTGAGTTTCAGCCGTGCACTTGTGACTTTACTGTTTCGGGTCGCTCCCATTGCTCTTATAGCTACATTTACAGCCACAGTAGGAAGAACGTTTACAATGAAAAACACCCACAAACCACTGCACACCACAAAGTCAGCAGCCGGCCGGCGAGCAGGAAGCGTTTACAGTCGAAAGCAACAGACGTTCCTCTACGGAGTCCACAGAAGTGGAGATAAAAGAGTTTGTTTCATGGCTTAAAGAATTAAAATCTGTCCACGTTAACTATAAAACATGACAAAAGGAGAGTCTGAGAGGTTTTTAATGGTCTGTAAATCACTTTTTCACCAGATGAATGAATTAAATTAATAATTTTGAATAATACATAGTAATGGAGAAATTAAATTATTTACAAGCTGAACTAAAAGCATAACTTTATTCCATCATTTCATTACTATTTTCAGTCAAATGCTGTTTGTGTGTGTTTTCCTTCTCCTGGAGTGTAAAGTGTTCTCCGATTAGCATTATCCTACCAGAAGTGACGCATCATGTGTCAGACCATTTACAGTCACACATGCAGATGTGGCCTTTTGTTCGTGATTATATATAATTACGACTTACGGACGTGGAAACCCACTTTGACACCAGCGTAAAAATTCTGCCACGCTGTGAAACGCTAAACGATGGGCGTTTTTCCGTTCTATTTCCTTTCTTTCACACAACCCAGCTAGAAAAGGAGAGGAATAAGAACTTTACAGACTTTTGCAGACGTTAAATTCATTTCTTTTCAGTCATTTTTTCCCCCAGCTAGGACTCGATTTGACTGCGTCCCAAGTCTGTCCAACTCTAATCATCACAGGAGCGATGCGGCGTTGTTTAGCCCGGCGGGCAATGCTCGAAATGATAACGTTCTCCTCTGTTAAATCTGTTTATTTCTGCTGACAGCTTTATCATAGCCTTCAACTCATTTGCATAGGTAATCAGGCCGCACTTTCAGAACCTGTTAACATTCACGATGGCAGCGACTAATTGGAAAAAAAAAAAAAAAAAGGGTGGCTACCGTGTGAGCTTCAGCTTCCTGCTTCCTGTCTTTGTGTGGGACTAATAAAGCGGGGGTCCCCGGCACGCTTTGTGTTTTTGGCCCCCGATGAAACAAACTGAAGAGGGTTAATTGCTTTGGCCCAGCTGGTAATGGCAGAAATCATCTGAAGCAGATAATCTTTTGAAATCCGAGGTTCTTCGACGGTGCGCCGCGCTCCACATCGACTTGTTTGTGACGCTGATATTTACCTGATTGATGCTGCGATGGGAGGGAAAATTAATTTGTCGGCGTTCACAACCATCGTGGCACAACCATAAATGTTTTATTCTGATTTATTGTACAGTACATACGTGCGTTATTTTAATGGGGATAAGAACCGACTCTGAAACGTCTGGTAAATATACTCACTCCAAATTCTGCTACAGGAGTTATAAGCATGGTTATAAGCATGTCAGGCCAAGGTTGGTTAGTCAGTCCTTCATCACTATGTGGCAAACGTCTATGGACTGACTCGTGAACACTCCAACACAAACACAGTTACGTAATGTCACATCCAGTCATATATAAGAGAACAAACTCAAGGATGTTTTGCTCTAACATAACAGGACTGGATAAGAGACAACAGATCTATCATCTATCCGTCTAAGCTGGCAGAACCAACAAGAAACAAACGCTGGTGTGACGTTACGAGGACGCTGCTAATAAAGTTGATACAAACTGGACTCACCTTCATTCTTATAGTAAGAATAAAACAGTTTAATGCTGGTCGTGTTTTATTTTATTTATCCGCCACATCATGAAAAATATTGTCTAACGTTAAACCGGTCAGTGGAGCAAAGAAAGGTTGGGAAGAGCTGATTTACAGCACACACACACACACACACACACACACACACACACACACACACACACACACACACACACACACACACACACACACACACACACACACACACCTACACACACACACACATATGGGGAGAAAGCGAGAATTCTACAAACCTACAAGAGGAAACGACGGTTGTAGTTCTGACTGTACAAACAGGTCAAAGAAATCAATAGAAGTAAAGGGATTGCTGTAATTCACAAAACAACAAACACAAGCCCTGAATCTGATTGGACCACATGTCATCCGCAGCTCATCATTGGACCAAACAACATCTTGATGTCCGAATAATATTTCAACCAAATGTCAAGACAGTGGTGTTAAAATCAATCAAACGTTGGGACGCTGGTTTCTGGGCACGTTTGTCTCCATGGACCAATGGTTCTGGTATGTTGGAGAATTCCTGGGGGACCTGATGGTGTTCATTTCAAGAAGACCCTTCTTTTATTTGTATGTTTGGCAGTTTTTCCCTCCAAAGGTAGTCGTGTTGAGGATCGTCGAGTCAGGCAACAATGGCTGAGTTGATTCAAGAACAATCTGGATCCCAAAGAGACAGATCCGACTGGATGTGTCATGGATATGGTTTGGACCCATATTCAGAACACCAGTAGAGAAACTTTCATTCATAGTCTACGGAAAAACCCAGAAACACAAGAAAACTTAAGAAGTCCAACAAACTAAAGGCGCTGACAAGGATACAGAACAATCTGAGACAGAACCAATGGAGAAGTCGGCTTAAAAAGCCTCAGGCTAATCAGTCCGATGAGGCACAGGTGTGGAGATGAGGCACAGGTGCGTAGACAAGGCTCTGCCCACCAGTTTGGCCCTGCCTCCTACCAAACATGACACAAACACAGAACCGTGACGGAGTTGTCCTCTAGTATCTGACCTAGACTTTAGAATGTCAGATTGGGACTATCAACTGGGAAACACGACATTCAACGAGGCAGTAAAGGTTCCAGGAGGACTGGAGATCCAGGTTCCAAAGACACAAACATCAGGTTGAATCTAAACTGAATCTCAAACCAAACGCTGACGCAATCTGAAACTTTCCACAGTGTTTGTGGCAGGAAGACTGAGATTATCTTTTGCTGCCTTCACACAAGACGTGATGATAGCATCACAAAGCCGACGACGACCTGGGGCTGATGTTGGGCATCGTGATCAAAAGTGTGAACCGGTGTCTGTTGTTCAGGGTGTAAAACATTATTTCTAGGAAACTTCAAATATATTTTCCCTTAATTTCTCTGATATTTTCTGCTTTGTTGGCTTGAGTCTTCCTGGTACTGACAGGATGGCGACGTGTGTCTAGACGATTGTCCTGATTTCTGAGCAACCAACAGACAGACTAAACAGAAAAAAGAAAGAGTACAAAAAAAAACGAGAAACAAAAATTATATATTAAAAACCTTGACTCGGTTCGTTCAATCATAAACATTAATTAGGTCTTTAAATTTTAACTGCCCCAGTCTATTTATCCGTCTACACTATTACCAGGTTTTGCATTTTTAAAGCAATGATTACAGCTTTTTCTTTTTTAAAGAGAAAAAGAAATACACATGCATTACTAACATAATACATTTCTTAAATATGAGTACAGAGCATTGACAAGTCAGTCAGTTCTATAACCCACAAAACTATTCCAAACCTTTTATTGTGGAAGTGAGCCAAAATCGCATAATTACCTTCGCTATAGCAGCAATTTTGATTTCAAAAGGTTAAAGCAAAGAAAGTCTGAACGGCTTAAGTGCTGAGATGGTAAGGTGAGATTTATGGAGCTCGGTATTGATGAGTCGAGACGATTCGATCACCTCGTCTACAGGAAATGGACCTATTGGTGCTACTAGAGTGATTGCACATAAATAGTCTGTTTATCTCCTGTTAGGTGGTTTGCACATACAGTATATAACTACATATAATAACCAACACTTAGGCCTCCATTAGGTACAGTTATGCTTTTTTCTCTACTGCAGCGCATCCAGTAAGGACTCTCACTAATAGCTTCAGAAGTCAGAACATTTTATTGCATTCTACTGGCGTTTTGTGTGTTGGTGGCAGGTAGGAAACACCCCACAAGGACAATGGAACAATATGGAAAAAACAGTCGCACCTCAAGATACGAGTTGTCACTCTGTCCATATTTTGTTTCGACATACAAGCAAAAATCAGAGATACGAGTCGTGCAAAATGTTTTCTACTTTCAGAATAATTGAGAAGCACATTAAAGTAAATCATCTGCCTGTGATTTATGCTTTATATAACAAGAAACACCACAAGACATCCTGTCATCAGTGTGTGTGTGTGTGTGTGCAGTCGCTGACACACTGGTTTATTTTTTAATTGCTTCTTCATTATATCTGCAAAATACGAGAAGGACTAAAGTTCCACAATTAGATGCACAGATAAGAAGTTGTGACATAAAATTGATGCTGTAACTTTGCATTAAATGTAGGAACATGAGTGTGTTTAGTAAATACATATATTTACTATCTGAGAAGCGTTCCGGTGTGTTTCCCTCCACAGAGTCAGATAATCAATGGTTCGATGTGAAGCTGGAGAGTCTGTCCAACAACACGTTTAACCTCTAATTGGTTAATAGCCAGCCTTGTAAAAAAGCCTCAAACCCCCTAAATTATGAAAAAACAATACATTTCTTAAATACACGGAGACTTTACCTGTGTATAATTAATTATATATAAGTTACGTAAACAGTGATAAAGAATGAAAAGAAACACAAAAGTCACGAGAACACATGAGCTACGTCTTTACTCCACCAATGACAACGAGATCCGGTCTCACTCATGTTGTATCCATCCGCCAACACGCGGTAAAGAACGAGATGCGGTCTCGCTAATGTCGTAGCCATCGACCAACACGCGGTAAAGAACGAGATGCGGTCTCACTGATGTTGTATCCATCCACCAACACGCGGTAAAGAACGAGATGCGGTCTCACTGATGTTGTATCCATCCGCCAACACGCGGTAAAGAACGAGATGTGGTCTCACTGATGTTGTATCCATCCACCAACTAGTGGTGGTTTCCTGAAGCACGACTTGTATCTCAGATTAGCGGTGATGTGTCGATTTATAACACGGACAGCGGTGACTCGTATCTTGAGGTTGTACTGTACTTAAGAATCACTGGGTGGGAGGACCTTAACTGTAGTAACACTATCAAAAGCTGTTTTAATCAATCCACTGGACTTTAAGAAAGTTCTTGAAACTTGCAGTAGCAGTAACACACCGGATAGAGTGGTCAGTCAAGAGAAACAATACGAGTTGGTCCAAGAAGATGTACTACCTCTGCTATGCATTGTTGAATGATGCCTGTTGATCTTTCATTTAAAGTGTAACACGAGGCGTTAATGGCGTTGCCTTCAGATGCTGCAGCAGTAACCACATTACCACAGTACCTCAATGAGGCAACATCTACTGTAGCCTAACTAGGAGTGTAGCTCTCACACACAGAATCACACCTCGGACACCACACTGGTGGTATAAAACAGGAAATATCACACACTTGGGTCGTGTTCAAGTTTTGTTTGAACACTTTTGTTTGCAGATTCAGTTGGATTAAGCATCTTTTTGTTTGAGGAGTGCCGAAAAAGTTCCTTAGAAGTTCTACAATAGTTTAGTTTTTTCTGGGCCACAGATGGAATAAGGAGTAAAACTCTTAGAAATAATAAGAAAAAGAGTTGTTCTAGATGTAGAATTCAACATCAGGATCAATGATTCAACTCCACAAAGTGTTTGAAGCTGTCCAACATGAGGAAACACACACACGGTTCTCTGCCGTATGAAACACGGCGACTGAAACATAATCATAGGAATTCTGAACCCCCTGCTCCTCCGGTGACAAGAGTATATTCATTAATTAACATAATTGCACAGCTTATCTTGAATTTCAATGGTAGAAGTGCCTGTGTGGGATGGATGGGGTGTCAATCCACTGCCGTTAAATACTGCAATTCACAGACAAAAGACGACTCCAACAGAATTAATTCCTGTCAGACGTTCCTCTGACAGGAACTCTTACTCCGCCGGTTTCACTTGAAAGCTGTAGTTTTTTTTTGGTTTTTTTTGTCAAAGCTGTTTCCTGTTTCAAAACTTTCCACTGCTTCCACACGCATCGCGTCCTTCTTCACGCCGGTCTCACATCCGTCTCACGAGGAGGTGGAATGCTTGTGATTCCGTGTTGCGGTTACAATCTGCTCCTTTGGATATCTGAATCTTCTTAAAGATGCACGACGTCTGCAACTTAACCGCGACAGGAAATGGAACTAAAAATGAGCTGGAAATGAGGAACACGGCGTACGCCGCGGTGTTTGGATCCGTCATGACCTTGGGTCTTCCTCTCAACGTCGTGTCTTTGTGGATATTTCTGCGCTGCCACAGCCTCAAATCGCCCGCTGCCGTCTACATGGTCAACCTGGCCATCTCAGACCTGCTGCTGGTCATCTCCCTACCTACCAGGGTCTACTTTTACGCCACGGGCGTCTGGCCGCTGAGCTACATGGTGTGCATCTGGATCACGATGCTCTTCCGCAACAACATCCGCTCCAGCTCCATCTTCATCACCTTCATCTGCGTGGACCGACTCCTGGCCGTCGTCTATCCCCTGAGGTCACGCGGACTTCGAACATCGTCCAACGCCTGGAAAGCCGTCGCTGTTGTTTGGCTGTTTGTGTTGGTGGTGAACGTCCCGGAAAGCGTGGAGTTCTCCAGGTTTTTAATCAAATACAACATCGCCACCTGCTTTGAATTCCAATGCGTTCACATTCCTGGAGCGGCCTACGTCCAGCCCGCGTTGGTGCTGACCATGCTCGCCGTCAACATCGTCTGCACGGCGCTGGTGTCACGGACGCTACGCCGACATCTCCACGAATCCGCCATGGTGGACAACAAGGTGAACGTGCTGCTGATTTTTATCATTAACCTGCTGATGTTCGCGTTATTCTTTCTGCCCGTGTCGTTAGTCGTCTTATTTCACAACTGGAGATCTGCTCTCACGCCGCTGATGTGTCTTGCGAGCGTCAACTGCTGCCTGGATCCTTTACTGTATTACTTTTCGTTTGACGGATTTTGGAAGAGAAAGAATGTGGATAACACTCTTGATGCCATCGCTGACAGCAACCGACAGGTGTAGGTAACTTTACAGGATTTTCCGTACTATAAGACGCACTGGTCTATAAGACGCACTGGACTATAAGGCGCACTGGTCTATAAGACGCACTGGACTATAAGGCGCACTGGACTATAAGGCGCACTGGACTATAAGGCACACTGGACTATAAGACGCACTGGACTATAAGGCGCACCTTCAACATTTCTCATATGCATACGCTCCTAAATTACAGTTTTAGTTACGTTCCGAACGGCCGAACGTAATGTGAAAATGAGCATAAGTTGTTACTGTTCGTTCCAGTAATGTGTGACCGTTCATACTGTATGTACATCCATACATTCTATTACCTAATCTTATAAAACACCACGTCTGTTGACTACCACTTTCACTTGTAGACTTACGCTTTTGACCAAGCATATTTGCTCAGGGTTACAAATACGCAAAACAAATATGTAAATACAGAGATCCCAGATACGACGTCTTAACACAAGGGTAACACGCGATGAACTGGGAAGAGCAAGGCAAATTCAGTCTGTCGTTTGCACCATGTAAACAACGGACGCAGTGTCAAACGTAAGATCGTTTGAATGATCGAAAAAAACATAAAACGAATGAACGTAAGTAGAGGAGCGTCTGTATAAGGCGCACTGGACTATAAGGCGCACCTTCAATGAATGGCCCATTGTAAACCTTGTTCATATATAAGGCGCACTGGATTATAAGGCGCTCTGTCGGTTTTTGATAAAATTAAAGGCTTTAGGTGCGCCTTATAGTGCGGAAAATACTTTAGATGATATTTAAAGGGAATGTGCATTATTTCTTTTTGTGATATGAAGAATCACATTTTGGCTTTTATTTTGGAGAACAAAAAAAAAAATCATATGAAATGTCTGACATTCCACGGCCATTTTTTTTTGCCTCCGTTTGAGTTCATACGCGGTCAAACACAAGCAACACCAGCCATGCATCACTTTTTTTTTTAAATGAATGTTGTCGTTGTTGTTATGACTGAAAATAAATCATAATGACTGATGCAGCTGGTCAAAAACAGGAGATTTAATGGAGAACACTGCAACACCATCATAATGAGAAATGCAAATAACCAAAACCTGCTTAACATGAAGAAATATGAATACATTGCACTTCTTTAAGGCACCAGTGTTCAGTCTTATTCACACTGTCTTTCCAATTACGTTCTTGGATGGTTCATTTGCATCACATTGCAGCGGTGTTGTACTGTGATGCGGCCTTGAAGTGAAACGTGTTCAAGAACAACACGCATTCAAATATTCATCATCAGACGAGACGCTGCGGCTCTCTGTAGATTTGAAAAGCCGTACATGTCTGCGAACACAATGGTCATGTTTATGGAACATGTTAAAGCTGCACCGTAACCAAGCATCACCGAACCGGATCGAAAATGCATATGAGCGTCGACCTGTCAAGTTTATTTCTGATTTTTATTTCACAAACTGAAAACCCTCTGGATGTAATTAGATGGATGTGCAGCTGATCAGATCAGCAAAATGTGAGATAGTGCAGATTTAACTAATGAGGCAGCAGAAGAATCACTGCAGATGAAATGTAAGATAATTAGCTGACGCTAACGCTACGACTCGTGCTCAAACCCTCGTGCTGACTGAAAGTTATTGTTTAACTTCTAAAAAATAGAAGATAAAACCTTCCCCCTGACAAAAACATGTTTATTTATTCATGATCATGAAAGATCACTTCATTCCACGTACAAGTAAACGTCATTACTCGGTTCCAGGAGACGTGATGTGACTTGAATTAATTCCCAGTTTGTACTGAACTTTATCAATGAATTTATTTTAATAATATTTGGTTAATGTGAATCCATTATAAGCTGACAAACATTGAAATTTTATTTTTTAATATGGTACATAAAAATCGTCTCCGTCTCATCTTCAGCTGCTTCTTCCTCATTGTGGGTCACGGGGGTTGCTACAGGCTAATAATATGATATTATATGTTTTATTCTGATTTATTGTACAATAACATGTTATTATGTGTTTTTAATGGTTTACTAATGATTTTATGATTCTGGTATTTGCGGCAACAGATGTAAAGCGAAGTAAACGGACGTAAACTTTATTTTTTATTTTTTGAAAACAGACGTATAAACGAGAACGACGTGACTCCAAACAACCTAAACCTGAAGGTTTATCTGTCATTACTTGCATGGAGGAGGCTTATTTGGTTATTGTCTGTTTTTTGCGGGTTAACGTAAAAATTTAAGGGGGTTTTAAGGGATTTCAAATTTTTAAATTGACAACAGAGTCTACCCTTCGTAGTGTTTGGGATACTTGAATCTTTGGAACTCTGATTTTGTTGTTTACGTTAAAATGCAAGAGATTACAGTTCTCCATTTCTGTTGCATCTCTCTCTGTGTTTTTTTGCCATCATTTAGCTGGTCGTTGTGAGTCTCTGGGTGTAAATCCTGTGCTGTTGCTGAGGCTTTCCCGTCAGTGCCTCAGTTCAGGAGCCAGCAGCACTCCAATCCTGCAGGCTTTGCCAAATGTAGGATCATCTGCGTCAAATTGATCTAAAAAGGATCTAGATTGCACATAATCCTCATGTGATGTCTGGAATCAGACGCAGGGGATTTACTGCTAACTTCTGGGGCACTCCACCAAAGTTAAGCCCGCCACTTAATCATCTGTTCATGGGACATGTAGTAGCAGCATGGCACAGCCCCGCCCTCAGCCCCGCCCTCAGCCCCACCCTCAGCACTGCCCTTGGCACGCGTTGGTTTTTGTTTCTTATAACTAGGCCGCTGAGCCACAGGAAGTAGATGGATATCATCACGCCCACTTCCTATTTGTGGTCTACAGATTACGTGGTGAACGTTTTGTGATACACTTTGCTTTATATTGAAAATTCCTGTTTTGATATTACGTACACAAAGAATGTAATAAATGTGTTTGGAACAAATCCATTACAACATTTCTATTTCTCTCTCTATTTTTTTTTGTCAAAAATAACTGATTTTCATGTTTTCAATCAAACGCGCCAAAAGAAAAGCTTCATATAAATCTAAAATATCCATGAGTTGAGCTCAGTGTTATTTTTATAACCTTTAGGTTTAAAATTGATGAGCAGCTGTGGTTTTAACACAGGATGACGTCAGAAACAAAAGAGGAAACCCTGCTATTTACAGAAATACTGGTTCTGATGTCATCCTGAGATGCGAATGGTTTCAACTCCGCAAAAAGGAGTAAGTTAAGTTTTATTTTGAAATAAATGATCAACCTTTATCAATAAAACCTTATTTATAAAGCATTCAATCACATCAGCAGACATTTCAAAGCGTTTAAACAGACAGAGAAACCCAACAGGACACTCCAGAGAAAGCATAAGCGACAGCGGTGGGGAAAAGCTTCCTCATTGAGGAAGAAACCCCGGCCAGGACCCAGGCTCTGGAGGGCAGTCATGGAACTTCTAAGAGGTGAATCAACCTCAGAAAGATTTCATCACTTCAGAAAGTTATTAAGTGTTTTGGCCTCATGTTCTTATGATTTGGTGTTGATGAGCTCTAACAGTCCTGTTAAGCCAAAGGTCTTTAATTATAAACTGTCACTTTGATGCTTTCTTTAATAAAATGTACCATCATTCATGAACTTTTCATTCATGAACTGCGTGGAATGATTTCAGTGTGGAGCCTCCTGATTTCCACCTGGTTGAAACTGGTTTAATTAATGTTATTGGGACAATAATTTAAAGTGAGCACATATTATATGTGTAGCGTTCCAGTGTGTGTGTGTGTGTGTGTGTGTGTGTGTGTGTGTGTGTGTGTGTGTATGTGTGTGTGATATGTTAGATCAGAGCAGCCGGTCTGGTTGTATTATGTGTATTTCTGCTAAAGCTAGTGGCACCCGTCAGCCCCAAGGTAGAAACAGGAAACACACATTTGCGTTCTCGACATCTTGATTTCCTTCCTCTTGCACTAACACCGCAATTTTTTTTTTTTTTTACCATTTGACCATTCAAAAACAAAAACCAAACAAAAACCAAACAGGTACACTCAGGCCTGCAGGAATCGCTGCCAAGACCCACAAACAAGCCTGTTGAGCTGCGTCCAAGTCCATCTTGGAGCAGGAGAGGGTTGTTATTCGGAGGCAGCAGCAGCTCTTGAGGCTGTGGAGAGTCGGGCAGCACAAAGAGCCAAAAGCAGAGCGGAGGGAGGAAAGAGGAAATGCTAACAAACAAATGCTGAGCTGCTGAATGGAGACACCAAAGTGCAGAGGAGCAGCAGTCGTGTGGCCGATGAAGCCATGAGAGAACCCAGAGAGGATCTGAATGGACTGAAATGTGCAGGAGAACATGCATGGAAACATTTTATCAACCTCCAGCCTTGAAGGTGAATGTTCTACCAGAACGGAGCAGAAAGGACAGGAAACGGCTTCTTCACTGCAGTGCGATTGGTTCCAGGTGGCGGTGATGATGTCACAGGTCTCAATTAGATTTTAGGAATAAACAACACACATAATCTAGTTTTTTATATTTTGATGTATGCAAATAAATTTATGCTTTTGCTGTTTTGCATTTATTTCCATATGAAAATCCGTCTGACTCCTATATAATTCTGCTGACTGCCTGCAAAATTATCATTATTTTATTCCAAGGACCAGAATTTAGTAACAATTCCTCGCATTAAATGATGATATTAATGATAATATTATATAAGTTTGAATTTTTTCGCTTGTTTGCATTTAACATTTAATTTGCATTTAAAATAATAGTACTGATAACGATGATGATAATGTGTGATTTGTAATAAAGAGACTAAAAGTAGCCCTGCAATAAGCTGGCGTCTCATCCGGAGTGTAGTGAGTTCTTTAGATGAGAGCTGGGTGTAAAAAATATTGCTTTTAAAGCCTTTTTGTTTTTCTGCTTACGAGTTTCAATTAAAAATGTTAATAAAGTTAATAAAATTATTAATTTAAAAGAATGTTAACTCAAAAAAAGAGTCCTAAAAGAGTCACTCCTGGAGTCGGGACTCTTTTAGGAGTATAGGAAGACGGATGGATGGATGGATGTGCTAAAGATGTAAAACCGCTCGTAGAAGAAGCGACGAGAAAAGTTTTAGAAAAGGAATTTTAATGTTCTTTCAAGAGAGAAAAAAATATTTACTCATTTTCAGTGATGAGATGAAGAAATTCGTGGGGCTTTGAATGGATTACGACTCCTGGCCCAGTTCCTGGAGGCGAGGCGAGGCAGAACCAGAGGGGTTTTCCTCACGGCGCCGGTCCTCTGCGTGATGTAAGCAGCTTCAAAGCGACGCCGCCGACGCCTCCTCCACCCGCCTCCACCAGCTGTCAGCCGGGGTCGGAGGAGGGGGGAGATGGAGAGCGGTGATGGTCGTGTCACCTGAGTGATGAGGTGGTGAACGGAGCTGAGAAGATGGAGCCGTCGGGTGAGGACATACGGAATGAGAGACGGGACCAACGGGAACACCAGAGGAGGATTTCTTTGAGACAAAATGACCTCTTGTTTGAGGGACGGGAGGTGAAGCGGAGACAGGAGGTGATGAGGAGCTGTCTAGTATTCAGACGGAAAGGAGACTGTCAGGAACCATCTGGTTGGAATGTGTTCCTCGCAGAGTAAAACATTTGATTTTAAATGCCTAAAATGCACAAATGTGTAAGAAAAATGCAGGTAAATCAGAGTGTGGGGTACCGAACAACACAACGGAGGACCGGCGGGTCCAGAGGGAGGGAGACGGCTTTACTTCTCTCCCCATGTGTTCAGTAAATGATCAAATTACAATGCATGAGTGTGCTTTTCTCTCCACCACACACGCTGTGCACAGAGGAATCTCCATCCAGGAAAACAGCGAAATGTAAACGCCTCTACACAACATCCGACTGTCAACGGGCCAGTTTTTGTGTGCCGTGTGTGTCTGAACAGCAAATGTGTGTTAAAACCAGGGGGTGACTTGTTGAAAATCATGAAAAATAAGCAATCAACAGTCGTTATTCTTTTTTAGATTAATGGTTGGCCCCGTGATACTGAATTCTGTGGACTAAGACCAATTATTGACAAGGTCGTCCTCCTGTAGGAACTAAATGAATCCAGCAGAGGTAGAGATGGGAAAACCTGAAGGGGGGACGATCCCCCCCAACAAATCCCAGCCCGTTTATGATGTTATTTTGTGCAGCTTCATTACAACATGCTGGATTTATCCCCGTGTGAATTTTCATGGAAGCAGATTCTAATAATTTTGTGAGCACACAGTCAGAGACGTGTCTGTGCCTTCAGACCAGTCCGGACCAGAGGGCCGACTTCTCCACCGTCTGCAGCACTTTAAGAACCATCTTATTTAAATCACCGTCGGTGCTTCGCTGCTTGTGACAGCTCTCACATCACATTACATATTTATTGCTGCTGTCGTCGCTTTTAAAAACCAATATTCTCACCATCTTATTATTTCCATCATCACTCACCGACCCACAAAGCAGATGGCTGGCAGGAATGTGGGACACTAACATCCCCCCAAAGTGAAATACTTGGAGCAGACAAACAGAATTGGCCGTGAAATGACGGCGTCAGGTTAGATTGGCTCGACGCTCACAGACCAACAGCAACTTTATACTTATTTTATTTTTTTCCCGAGCAGACAGATGGACACAGCGTGATATCATATTAGCATTATAGCTTGCAATTCACTATTCCAGGGTGGTGGGTATGTTAGCCTAGTGGGCATAATGTGTGTCAATAAAGAAATGGCATCAAAAACCCAGACAGCAGAAACTGAATTGGCCGTTGAAAACAGCCTTGATGGAAAAAATGGAATTATTTAGCCTGATGGCGTCCCGGTCATTGACATAGAAATTCATATTAATCTAAAAAAATAACCTGCCCAACCAAGCCCCGGGGTTAGATTAGAGGAAGGCTGCATATTTTGTTGTTTTTTTTTGTATTTCTGCAGCTGCCTGAACCCAGAGCAACAATCAGCGATTGGTTCGCCAAAAAATGGCTCCGATGAGGTGCGAACCCATCATCAGGGGCACTTCTCCCACCTCCAGGCCTTTTGTTTGAACAGATTGTACATCCATTGTTGTGCGCCCACCTACCAACACAACGACTGTTGAAGTTGGACTGATAGCGAGAAGAGCTGCCTCTCCTCCTATCTGTTTGGGTCAAGAGGTGTCAAATTTAATCTGGAAAAAAGGCAGTTCTGATCAAATAAAAAGTTTTCAGAAACATACTTTATTGTGCTTCTATGAGGTGTATTTTCATCTTTTCAAGGCACAAACAGCCTAATTGTGTTATTTGATTATCATGTAATGAATCCTGAATACAGGAAAACCTTGGATTACGTCGTTTACAGTTATGCTGTCATCGATTATACCTCAGTTTTCAAAAACCAAAAAATACACAGAAAAATAATAATAAGTTTACATCATTTTACTCGAATATACGTCATAGTATTGGAATCTTAAAAGTTAAAAGTACATAATATCATGTTACAGTACAATAAATCAGAATAAAAACATATAATATCGTCTCATTAGCCCGCAGCAACCCCCGTGACCCACAATGAAGAAGAAACAGCTGGAGATGAGACAGAGACATTTTTTGTGTACTATATTAAAAAATAAAAGTTAATTTTCAGTTTACAATAGATTCATATTAACCAAATATGATTAAAATACATTCATTAATAAAGTTCAGTGCAGAACTTATGTCGTTTTTTTGACCTAGGTCACATTTCCTGTAACTATAACGACATAAACCGAGGTTTAGATATTTATATAATATATAATAATATTTCGATTTTAAAATGTTTAGATTTAATTATGATCTATACATAACAAGCAACAGTCTTGAGGCCCCAGGAGGGCCCCTGAACCCCAGGTTTATTTCTCTCTGCTGTCTTTGTGTGTCTACAAACCACTTGGGTCACTTCACACTGAAAAGAAGAGCAAATGTAATTTCATCAGTGGATGCTGTGGATTAAAATCAGTGTGTTGTTATCAGTTTGCACCCCCCCCCCTCTCCTCACCGATAACACTGGCAATATTTTTCTCTGCCTCCCAGAATAATCCTTAACCAATAGAGATAGCCAAAGAGAAAAGTTCCTTTGAGATAGGCGACTCTGGAAAATTGAAAATGTTATTAATAATCTCGCCGCCCGGCATCCAAGTGACAAATAGAACGCTTGTACACACCTTACGAACAAACTGGAGGGAAAATGTGTTTTCTGTACAGCTTATAAGAAACATGAGGGCTCCATCCATCCAGACCCCCAGTGTTCAGATTTTTTAAATTCAATTTTTCTTTACATTTTTAATTTTATTAACTGTATTAATCCCCAAAGGGAAATTAGGAGTCATGTTTGTTTCACGTTTTACAGAAAAAGTTAAAATTTTACTGCAGACGTTATTATTTTGAAGAACCTAAATGGCCTAAACCAGAGCAGATAATTCCTAAAATATCCCTGATATAAAGTGAGTTATGTTTTAGTTTAAAAAACTAGTTGTTGTTTTTTTTAAACACAAGGTATTTTTTAAAATAATTTTCCAAGTGATGAAAAGAGTTTGAACAATAATGTAAATCAGAGAAAGAAAAAAAAGATTCCCACCCACCTAACCGCCCCTTCCCCTTCCCTTCACATAACAGGCTCACAAATCCATGATAATAACACAATTTATGTGCAAGATAGAGGTGAGCCTATTACACAAATATACAGAAATACTTACAAAAAACAACAACAAACAAACAAACAAACAAAAAACCAACAACAGCAACGAAAAATGAATAAAAACCAAAAGATGAATTTAAGCAGGTTACACGGGATGGTATTTGGCAAAAGTCTGGAAAACAGTAAAAAAAACAACTAGAGTTTGATTCAAAGTTAAAAATAAAATGTGCAGAATTGTGTCCTATATGGGAAATTAAATCTGCTATAATCGATTCATTTAAAATCCTGCAGGTAAATGAAATAGAGTTTAATCACCAGTGGGTTTATAATCAATAACTTTAATACAATTCTGCTTCATCCATTCTCATCACAGCCTTCAGTTTCCTTTTAGAATGCTGCTGCGTTTTCAAAGTGGTGTGGAGTTGTAGTGGAATGGAGTGGGCTGTGATGCTCCAGAATTGGAGATGAAGGATGGAGGAGGCTGTGTGTGTGTGTGTGTGTGTGTGTGTGTGTGTGTGTGTGTGTGTGTGTGTGTGAGAGAGAGAGAGAGAGAGCGAGAGAGAGAGAGAGAGAGAGAGAGAGAGAGAGGAAGAGGAGGAGGGTGGAGGAGAGGACAAAAAGCGCCTGGATCCATCCCCCCCCCTCTCTCTCCCTCCTCCCCGTGACGTCGCTCCGTCGGTCCC
Organism: Antennarius striatus; assembly: GCF_040054535.1. Classification (NCBI taxonomy): domain Eukaryota; kingdom Metazoa; phylum Chordata; class Actinopteri; order Lophiiformes; family Antennariidae; genus Antennarius; species Antennarius striatus. Next base: position 25,296,563 of record NC_090781.1, on the reverse strand, counting down.
GCGTTGCGCCGCCCCGGTCCCGTCTCAGATCCACCTGAGTTCCCGCCCCGACCGTCCGTCCGTCCTCAGGAGCTGCGGGGCGACGCGGTTCGACGAGGCGCTTCCAGCGGCACCGGTGCCGCCTGTCTTCGTCCCACATCCCGGTGAAGTGTTGGCTCAGTGTTTGGAAGGAGACACCCCGGAGAAGAGGAGCAGAGAAGAAGAGGAAGGAGGTCGCTTCTCCATCCATCCATCCTCCCGTCCTGGTTGCTGAATCTCCACCCAGAAGATGCTGAGAATAGCCGGCGTGCTGGTCGTGGTGGCGCTGGGCTTGAGCTCCGCTCGCACCAAAGGTAGGGGTAGGTGAAGGGCAACTTCCTCTGCGCGGTGCGCGTCCCGGGGGGGGGGCGGGGGGTGGGGGTGGGGGGGCGACGGAGCCTCGATCCGGGTGGAGGGAGGCTGCGCCCGGGATGCGGAGCTCATCCGATCCGCCTGGTAGATGTTCCCTCCTCAGCACACAGGAATCTGTCCTGCAGCGTTGCTCTTTGGACTTGTGGGCTACTTTGGAATGACTTTACAGCTGGGCGGCCCCTGATGGCACTTGGGGGTATTTGTTTTATCTTTCCTGGCATGTCTACAGTAGTTTAATGGAGATTTAGTGTTTGTGGTGCGCCACAGTGAGCCTGGTTTGCCTGCTCTTTCCCCGAGATTGATCCCATCTAGCATCTGATGAGACTGGTGAAGGGAGCTGTGGTATCTGCTTCTCATTGCTGGTTAAATTATAAATATTTGCCTTTGTGGTGGGAGGAACATCTGGTCCTGGTGGTCCAGGTTAGGAGACTGTGGATCTCTGCTGGTTTGGGATCTATTGATTAGAACCAGGTGTGAAAGGTGATTGGTTGATAGCTTTGAACCTGAGTCCTCTCAGCGCTTTTCAAATGAAACTAAATGGAATGAATGTGCGTGGTTATCAACTTGTGGACTTGAGGAGAACGCTGACCTTCAATGACATTCACACAACTTCAAGATGGGGGTGGGGGGAGCAGATGAGGGAGAGTGCCACTTTATCTACTCACCCAAATGCATCATGGGAATATTTAAGTTAGGAAATACCGTGACTCGATTTGGCGAATCGACCCCAAACTTTGAAAAAAACCTGTCTGAAATGACAGGAATGAGCGTCCTATGTGTGAAAATAACAACGGTGGACATAATTAGTCCGGTCTAATTACTAAAGCTGTGAGAAATAATTACCCCAAAAAGCCACAGATACGTGTTAATGACACCCAGAATGCTCGCCGTACCGCTGGCGTGACAGCGGAGCTAATTGTAACCGTGGCGGTATCCCCACTGCGGCAGGTCTCCTCAATCCTCCAGCGAGGCGCCGGCGAGAAGCTAAACGCTCCAACAGGTTGGCGCTAATCAACTCCCAGCAGACCCGGGCTGACTTTAACCAGGTGGAGTAACAAGGTGACACAACTCCAACCAGGGGGCTGTCTCCTAGAGACACCCTCCTAGAGGTCGGAGCCTCGCGGAAACGAGATCGCCCTGCGACGGCGGTAAACGCTGCGCTTGCATGTTCACGTAGGAACCATTTCTTACCTGCGTAGAGATGTTGTGCGTTCCGTTTCGCTCTAAATAAGTGGATTCTTGCAAAGCTCGGCTGTGAAGTAAACAAATTATTGCCAAGCCGATGGGGGCTGTGAATCTGAGTGCTCCGGTTCTAATTGATTCCCCAGAGCCGCTGTACTGCGCCGTGAAATCCATGGGAAAATAAATCCATTGTCTGCAAGATCCGTTCTAGATGGACCCGCGTTCCTGAGCACATGGCGCAGAAACCGACCTATAACCCCCCCCCTGGAACCCGTTTCTGCCGTTCATTTTTGACCCGACAACTGAGGCAGCCCAATTTTGAAAGATACGCAAACCTTGTTCCCAACATAACTCCGCTGCGCCTGTGCCTCGTTTCCTGCTTCGCCACAGTCGAGTGTGGACGTGGAACTTCCTGCAGTGCATCCGACATGTTGACCGCCGCCAAATATGCAAAAACTGGCAAGTTGGGAGGGGTGTATGTTGTGGTTTTTACAAAGGAATCATTGCGTTCGCGGCTCAGACCGTTTACTCAGGACCGGCTCGACGGGGAGAATCTTCTGGCAGCCAAACACAAAGAGCCATGGAGTTCTTTGCCAGCGCTGCCCCAAGCCCTGCTTTTGTGTAATTCCAAGCAATATGAACTCTGAATTTAGATAGCTCATTACCAGCACAGTGTATTTTAATTCAGCCCCCCCCCCCTCTGGGAGTCATTGTGGGTGGAACTTTTGTGCGTCTTTATTACGTGGAGATAAACAGACTGTATGTCTCTTTACTGTCAGCAAACACCCAGACATGGGATGTAATATTCAGCAACAAGCTTCGGGCTCCGTCTATGGTGTGGTTCTTGCGATTAATTGAGACGGTTTCTCTAATTTATGGTTCTCTGTGTGTGTGTGTGTGTGTGTGTGTGTGTGTGTGTGTGTGTGTGTGTGTCTGTGCTGGTAAGCCAGAGTCTTTGTGTGCGCACAAGAGATAAAGAAAGCCGGACAGGAAGTCGTTTGAGGATCCCATTAGCAAAGAAAAAAGCAAGTGACAAATACAAAAAAAATGAGGCCAGATTTATGCCCCCCTTTTTGGAAGCAGGAAGTGCATTATGGGAGCACTCCATAAATCCTCCGGCGCGTCTCGGCGCAGGACGTGGCACAGATCCCTCCCTGGACCCCCGGGGGTCCCCGGCCAGGGAAAGCATCGCCCGGCGACACGAGGGGACACACGCCGGCTTTGTTTTCCCAGCTTTGCTGTTCTCAGCGCAGCGCAGAGCCGTGGGAGGAGGGGAGACTCCAGGACGGACGCCAGGTCGCTGATCTGAGAGCAGTTCGCAGACAAAAGGCAGCGCCGTCTGGGTGGATAAGTTTAAAGCTCCTGTGACACTGATTCCAGATCAGACGGAGCTCTGCAGGGAACTTGGGAGAGTCACGTCTCTTTTTCTAGAAATTTAACTTTTTTTTGGAGGAAAATCGACGTTTAAGTAACAAACTTTATGATTCAGAGTTAAAATCTTTTGTTTCTTGCTTTCTTTTAATAATACAGATTATCACAAAAGAAGTTTTGTCCCTGGAAGCCGTTATCGGATCAGTGTGATGTCCTCGTCCGTACTCTTATCTTTAAACATCTCTTTTCTATGTAGAGTACTTGTAGTGTTCTTGTTCCTTTGATTGTGTGAAGGGAGGAGGGTATTACGTGTGTGTGAGGATCTACTCCAGTAGATGCTGAACTGAGTGGATTTCTGCTTCTTCTCTTTGTTCTGGATGTCTGACCACAGAGAATTCAGACATCCAGAATTATATAAATAACAGTCAGGAGAAAGTTTAATCATGAAACTTCGTACTTCAGTCACATCGCTTTTTATAATGCTGATAAGGATAAAGTTAAGGTCATACAGGACAGGATGAGGCTGGACTGAGACCAAATGAGACAAATGATCCCAAAATCTCCACCATCTAGTCTGAACTGTTCCCGTTTCATGATTCTCATCAAAGGAAGTCCTCAAGATATGAACATCTGACTTCCAAACAGCCGCGCTTCGCCATATCCAACCACTTTAGTTCCCCTTTCTGCCACAACCCCACTGAGCAGCGTAACACAAACACCCCATAGATTCAGATTTCACGTGTCATGTTAACATGACTCATCAGATCTCAGAGTCGGCGAACAGTTTGCTCTGATGTCACTTCCTGTGGTCTTTTTGGTCTTTCCTGTTGGCGTCATCTGCAGCGTTTCCTCCTTCTCTTCATATCGCTGAACTCCTGAGCGGGAAACAAACCCACAATTCATTTCTGTTCATGGAGACGTTCACCAACAGGGAGACTGAAGACAATTCAGGTCAGGTTGAAAGTTAGAGCAGCAATGTAGACGATAGACTACCTGTAAGAAAACTAACGACTACGAACAATTCAACTTACAAACAACCTCGAGGAGCCAGTTGTGTTTGTATGTTGAGGACTAGCTGTACATTTTAAACAAGGCTGATTTTAAATATTCTAAAATTGTAGTGTGAATCAATCAGACAGTTACTGGACGGGTCAGAGGTGAAGTTCTTCCCGGCTAAACGGAGAACCATACCTGGCCAGGTGGAGGAAGCGTGACAGGACCTTTTGTCAAACTGCTGCACTGAGTTGGAAAATGCTGTTGTCCAAAATGCCAACTCACTGGAGCAAAGAGACAGAGCCATAACAAATGAAACACCCAGGAAAAACAGTCCAGTACCAGGACTGGCTTTTCTATCTGTCTCTGACTTTACTGCGTGTGAAAAGTTGTCATTTCAAATTCTAACCACCAAAAACAAGAAAAACTCAACAACTTCCACTTCCTGTCTGTCTGCCTGTCTCGCTATGGTGGCAGTAAAGTCCGGGGTTTTACCTCACATGGGTTTTCTAGAATCCATTTATCCATCATTGCATGTAAAAGTATGTAAGTCATCACCACAATGCTCTCCATTAGTTTTAAAAGAACCCACTTCAGCCCTCCCCCTCTCTCACATTGGCTCCTGTGGTCCTCCAATCACGTACCTCCCATCCAATCCCACCTGTAGACTCTCTTTTCCATTTCGTAACGTGTGGTAATGACACACACATGAGACATAAGCCCACACACACTTGATGAGAAGCAAATGGTTGTACAGACAGATAGAGGCTGACCGCTCCCTCCCCAGCACTAGAGGAACCCAGAGGAGATGATCTGAAGGAGATGATGGAGAGACTTAGAGGGCGAGTGAGCAGAGAGAGGGTCAGACAGAAAACTACACGTCTGTGTCTCCGACTGAAATCTGAAATCTTCACACTTGAGAGGTTTAGAGAGACACAAAGAGACAGTTTTATTCATTCCTCATATTAAAGAAACCTAACAAAGTTCTGCCTGTTTTACGTCCTTATTCACATCCTTTTATTCAGACCCAGTCACAACAGACCTGCAGGAATATTAAACAGTCTGAATACGCTAGTACCCCGACATACGGCTCAACATACGAGTTATTTGAGATACAAGTCGTCACTCTGACCACATATTTGTTTGGCACATGAGCAAAATCTGAGATACGAGTCGAGCTTCAAGACGCCACCGCTAGTTGGTGGATGGACACAACATCAGTGACGCCGTATCTCGTTCTTTCCCGCGTGTTGCTGGGTGGACACAACATCAGTGACGCCGTATCTCATTCTTTCCCACGTGCTGGCGGATGGATACGACATCAGCTGGGACTGTTACTGAATTGTAACTGAAACCCAACAATACTCCAAATCTCTTGAGCTCTCCTTCAGCTAGTTTTCTTGTGACACACGAAGACTAAATGTAAATTGACATTCCTTCTACACTCCCGCCCTTCATTGTGAGTCTGCACACGCAACCTCATTACAAACCATTAGCACCATGTATTTGCTAATGGCTTGCACGGTTGCTGATTATGCACAGGTATTGGGATTCCCTCTCCAACATTAATCATGCAATAATTTTATTTCTTTCATTACTTTAATGCCCTGCACGAACATCAACACACATGCTGCACAACATAAACGCATTCAACACGAGTCCCGGCGCAACGCCGCCTTGATTACCACATTAAGAGCTCATCTCTCTGTCTGTCCTCAATTTCAATTAATCTGTCCACTTCCCCATAAAGACAACAGTTGTCCCCCCATATGTTAGACACTTCCAGGCCCAAACATGCCTGTACCAACACAAACAAACAGCAAACACATACTGTTAGCGACGAGACACGTTTCCTTCTCCACTTGTTGAAGCACAATCAGCTGGTAGTCCTGAGGAAAACAGCCGGAGGTCCCTCGGATACGACCCCCTGATAAAAATGTTATTCAGTGCTGGTTGTTGAGAGTTACAGCGCCGGTGTCAGCGCCTCTGGCGCCGGTCCAGTCTGCCAGCAGATGCTAGGAAGTCTGTCACCCCGTTCAGAGACGAGGTCTGCCCGGCTCACGTCTGTTTACCCATCTCTGTCCCGCTGTTACCCGACCGCCACTGCCTGCTTCTCATGTCAAATCGGAGTCATTTTTATTTCTAAAGCCGTGCAAAACACTTACCCGTGCTTTATTACACCGTATTATCAAGCCGGCACATATTTAAAACGTGTTGATGCTTCTCAGATGACTACAAAGGCTTTTGAAAGCCACACCACCGATGTTGTTTTGACGGAATGGAGAATGGTTCCTTTTTTTTTTTTTTTTTAGTCTCGCTTTGAAAGGATCTGTCGTCGCTGGGAACGGCGAGACAGCGGCGCAGCTACACAGGCGCACATGGAGCTGTCCTTGGTGCTGGAACCAGCCAATGACACGATCCGTTACCAACTGGACAGTTTTGTCTTTGCATTACCCCTCAAGCCTTTTTTTTGCATACTCCAGTGTGCGTGTGTGTGTGTGTGTGTGTGTGTGTGTGTGTGTGTGTGTGTGTGTGTTACACCCCAGGGACCTGACAGCTTGTCACAGGTATGATAAGGCCGAGCAGTGATTGATAACTGACACACGGAGGGGTGCAAACGGTCAGCATCACAATGAAAAGGGGAACCCAAATGCATGATGGGATATATTTTCATTCATTCAAAGATGCTGTTAGCAAAATTAATTCTTTATGTACAAATCCATACTTTATTTAAAATAAGTGATTTTTTCAAAATTTCTCAGGAAATGCAAAAAACTGAAGCATTTTTAGAGGATTTCAGCAATAAAATAAAATCATTTTTGTAAAAAAAAAAAAAAAAGTGTTTCTTACAAAGCTGCCGGTACTGGATTTATTTATCTGTAGTTCTTTTTTTAATTTTAATTTTTTTTACATGTTGTGTGGAGTGTGTGGCTCCAGAATAAAGTCTGATAAAGTTCATCAATATGGTGACACTGTGTGCAGAAATCTCTGATTAGCTGCATGCTGCTGGTTTCCACCACCTGCATCTACACTGGTTCTGAATGAGAAACCTTTAAACTGGTTTAAACTTGGGTGTCACACCTTTTATTTTTAACCTCTTCACTCATGGAGGCCTTTTTGGAATCAGGCCCCAGGATACGCATTCATACGTGCAAAGGTGACCACACAAAAGTCACTTTTCTTTCCTCTGAGTCTCTGAATCAAAGGAAGCATTTTTGATTTCCAGTGTCAGGGGCAGAGAATCCAGAACCATCAACCATCTAGAAATGAAAAGCGCTCTGACATTGTGAAGTGTCTGGTCTTGATCTGCAGCCAGAGATTCTCACACGCCGGCGTTTTCCTCCAATCTCAGCAGAATGATCCACGGCGGCGGCGTCCAGACGCGTTTGTGGGGAAGCGTGTTCGCCGCGTGCGTTTGCCTTGAAATGTGTCCTTCTTTCATTCCAGGATGTCTGTAGTGAGTGCCTGCTCACACACACACACACACACACACACACACACACACACACACACACACACACACACACACACACACACACACACACACACACACACACGTATGGGCAGAGCATTTGAAATGAACAGGAAAGACCAGCTTTGTGTAGATCTGCCATGCATGCAGCAATTTTATACTTCTGCTGTAACTAGGCCACTGACACACACACACACACACACACACACACACACACACACACACACACACACACACACACACACACACACACACACACACACTGCAAGCTCCTCTTCCCCTCATTTGTAAAGGTGCACCCCAGCTCCCTGTGGCTGCTGCACACACTCAGTAATTGTATGCCTAAACTTGCATGCATGTGTGTGTGTGTGCATATATAAACATACATGTCTGTTGTGTGTGTGTGTGTGTGTGTGTGTGTGTGTGTTTGTTGTATGTGTGTGTGTTTGTTGTATGTGTGTGTGTTTGTTGTATGTGTGTGTGTTTGTTGTATGTATGTGTGTCCTGGTGAAACCCTGAGGGATGTGAACTCTGCTTCATTTTTTAACGGGACGCTCAGGGCCTCATTTGTCCCTCTGTGGTTTGGGAGAAATCTCCGAGGTGCTGCCCCTCCCTCCGTCCCTCCCTCTCCAGGAAGAAAAAGAGACAGATAGGAAGATGTGTTGGGGTGGGGGGGGGTACCTGTCAGCTCTCACACAACCCCAGCGTTCTCTTGTAGTTAACAAAAAACCCAGTTTGTGACAATTTGATTGTTTCATCAATCCTTCATGTTTCCTGCGGTCTGGACCAGCTGTCGCTGCTCCAGCTCGCCCCCCCCCTCCCCTCTGTCATCCTTTAGCTTTTGCAGACATCACCCCCCCCCCAACCTCCACCTTGTGTTACCAGGAGGAGGATCTGGGTCACGCTGTACCTGCTCCTCCCATCGCTTTGGATGTGTTCACCCTGGTTTCTTCCTGCTTCGGGATCTGTCTAATTCCTGGTACAATAATATAACAAATTCAAATCTTTTTAAAAAAAAAAAAATCTTAAGACATTTTCTTCTCATCTGTGAACCCTCATCATCTTCCAGTGCTCCTGCTGGGATGTCCTGGCGTGACGTTAGCGTGGAAGTAATTACAGGCGCCAGGTTCCATCAGCGTCTCCTGGTTCTCCCCCAAGGATTTTCCTCCTCCCATCTCCACGTCTTTCATCAGGACCACATGTAGATTTTTCTTTTTTTTAAAAAAGGCACGTGGGTTAACGAGATGTAAAAGTCAGAATTTTACTCTGAATTTTCATCTCCTTTTCTCACCAGAGAGTTTTGTTGACATGATCTTCCTATTTATGGTAATGCTACCCTGAAGAGAATAAAGAAACCCATGTTAATAGCGTAGCTGGACATGCTAACACACCTTCACATGCATAACCTTAATGGATTTATGATACACAAACCTATTCAGACACATACGTGCAAAATAAAACAAAGATTTGTGCACAAAAGCTGCGTTTTAATCACGTTTTATTCTCTTTCCCCACACGCGTGAGGATTGTACGTCTTCAGATGTGACAGAAAGCAATGATAGGGTGGAAGGTAATTAGGATGCATTCGTTATAGGCTGGGAAACGGTTGGCATGGCGCACAAACACACACACACACACACACACGCTGTCCGCTGACCCCTGCATCTCCATCCCTCTCCATGACCTCCATTTGAATATGTAGCCACTGAGAGACTAGTGTGTGTGTGTGTGTGTGTGTGTGTGTGTGTGTGTGTGTGTGTGTGTGTGTGTGTGTGTGTGAAGGACACTCATGCTTCTAACTAGCATATCATTATTAAATCATGAGTCCTCCGTTGGTTTATTCAGCCTTCCTGCTTCTCCTGGTTGATTTCCAGTTCATGGATTGTTTTTTCACTTGTGTAAAGACGAGGATGCTGCTGATTGAGCTCATACATGGACATGAGCCGACGCGCACCTGTGCCTCGGTCCCCACGAGTTCTCATTACGATGAGACTGGACGGTGAGTCCGGCCCTAACATCTGTCTCTGACGGTGAGGGGCTCGAGTCGAGGTCCACGTCGGACGAGAGGTAGTTTACCCGCTTCCTGGTGAAGAGTTAACTCCTTCAGTTCACTTCCTGTTTCACCACCCAACACCAGGAATCACCAGGAATCACACAAGCCACTCTTAGCAAGACAAATTGAAGGATTTGAGGACTTTTGCTGGGGAAAAAGCTGCAGTTTGTCCTCAATATTCTCCTCTATATCATCACAAGACGATCTTAAAGCTTAAAGCTCTAGAGCTGCAACAGACTTCATCTGAGCTGTTATTTAATATTTAGTTTTAAGTTTACTGATTGAAATCAACAGCAACAACATTCAACTCCCAAAACAAACATCTTCATTTTCGTTATTATTCTCTCGTATTAATATCAGAGCTCCAGTGGGTTTTAGTTTGTGGTCAGGAAGCTGACTTTGTAGAATAAAGCAGAGAAGCAGCGGTGCTTTCTCACGTTATAGCAGTGACAGATGGTGGAATGAGTGGAAAACCAATGGAAAACAATGCCTTCCAAAATGTTTGTCCTCCTGAAAGACAGAGAAAACAAATTCGGAACCACTCACCAGAGAGCAGAGACATATTTCAGAGCTGTCGGTGTGACAGGGAGCGCGAGCTGATGAAATACGTGGTCTCAGCTGAGAGGAACACAAATTACAGCACAAAGTACCTTTAAATTTTTAAAGGATTTCATTAAAATACCACGACAGGAGGAACTGACAGAGATGTAGATGTTCTCTTGTTTCTAGTTCATATTGTCAAGTAAATCTTGTTTCACTTGTTAACTGTTTATTGTTCTTATGAGGCAGCAGCTCCATCGACAGGTGACTCATGGCGGAAGGATACAACATCAGTGAGACCGTATCTCGTTCTTTACCACGTGTTGGCGGATGGATACAACATCAGTGAGACCATATCTCGTTCTTTACCACATGTTGGTGGATGGGTACAACATCAGTGAGACCATATCTCGTTCTTTACCACTTGTTGGTGGAAGGATACAACATCAGTGAGACGTATCTCATTCTTTACCATGTGTTGGCGGATGGATACAACATCAGTGAGACCGGATCTCGTTCTCGTTGGTGGAGTAAAGACGTAGCTCGTGTGTTCTCGTGACTTTTGAGTTTCTTTTCATTCATCATTGTTTATGTAACTTATATATAATTAATTATTCTCAGGTAAAGTCTGTGTGTCTATAGGTTGATAAAAATGTCTTTTCTTTATAATTTCGAGAGTTTCGGGCTTTTTCACAAGGCTGGAATGGTTTAAAAAAAACTTTCATTTGTAAAATTTGTTTGACTTAAAATTCAGACATGGAACGGATTAAACAGATTAAACTTGTATATCCAGGTTCTACTCTATTTGAGAGTAGGATTAAAGTTCCCCTTATTAGCCCATCCTTAGGTAAATTATTTGTGTTTTGAGTAACTTTTTACCTGCATCTATGCAATAATTGTTTTAAAGCTTCATTCTTTATTATAAGGAGGTCATAACGTTTCACAGCACCGTACATGTATACTGTACATATGATTTGTCATGTAATCTGAATGTACCAGGAGAGAAGTTCACATTCATAGGTTAATTCAACAGAAAAAAATCTACAACAGGTTTCAAGTGAAGAGACCAACAGGCAAAAACCAGGAAAAACACAAAATCCCAAAAAACTCTGAGAACCCTGTAGAGCAGGATGAATCTCTACAGTCTGGACCAGAACTGAGGTCTGAGGTGAGTTTAAGTAGGTGGAGCCTGATTGGAGATGGGGAACAGGTGCTGCAGAGACACAGGTGACAGGAATGAGTGGGAGTGAACCCAGGAGGGAGAACTGGAACTGGAATGTGACAGTCTGAACACAAACTTCACCCAGCTGCTCTCTGAGAGATATATATATATATATATATATATATATATATATATATATATATATATATATATATATATATATATATATATATATATATATATATATATATATATATATATATATATAAAAACCCTAACACACTTCAGGTCTTCACCTGCTACTGAGTTGCCCCTTTCTTTTTTTTTACCCTCCACTTTCCAGTTGTGCTTTTTGCTTGGTGCACTTTGCTGTAAACGACTCGCCCCGGTCGGGGGGGGGGGGCTGTAATTCTGCAGCGGCACGGGTTCTTTCATCCTTCGGGGGTCTCTCGAGGAAACCGACTTGGGAATCACGCCTCTGCCATGTTCCCTTCATGTCTGCCTCTGGGGGAGGCAGGTGGAAGCATCTTGGGTCTGTATGCAGATACTGGAAGAAAAAACAGATTAAAATCTGCGACAGATTGCGCCAAGAGGGCAGAGGAATAAACATCTGGGGATATTCACGCAGCTGACTGACAGGTTGGGATTGACATAAAGAGAAAACTAGACTAGAGAGGAAGAGAAAACCAAATTGGACCGAGATTTCGCGGAATCCAATTTAAGATCCTACCTTTTGCGTTTTCATCAGAATAAATATTATGAATTGTTTGTTTCTATTCTGTTTTTGAATAAAGGTCCCCCCCCACCACCACCGTCCGATCCTTTTCTCTGCCTGACATTTAATATGGTAGCTGTCAACCCATTCGACCGCCTCCTAGAAGAATAACATGGACCTTTCACAAAAGCACAGTGAGAACAAATTTAAATGTGTGTACTGGATGTACAAAGCACGGCGTTGGTGTTTCTGACTCACGCCGAACACGTCTCCAGTTCTCCATCAATATGCAGCGTTGTGGATTACTGAACTACACGCATTCATACACTAGTTTAATTAACTTTTGTATTTACTTCATCTTTGATCATGTTTGCGTAGAGATTTAAGGAGCTAAAATGTTTTTCTGAAGGTTTAAGTGCACCTTAAATAAACTCAGCTGGATGGCTGGGACGGCACGGAACATTGGATTTACTATTCATTTACTTTTCAGTCTTAGCAGAATCATCAGCCACCACCACCACCACCGGTGCCTCAAGTCTATAAAGGCATTTAACTTCCTGCTTCTCAGGGTTAATCCCTGAAAAGTCTATCTACGTATATAAGAGTTTATTCTATAAGACTCTAATCATCATTAACATCTACAACAACTGCTGTTAATTCATTCAGTTTTCTCTCCTGATTTAAATTCTCCACTGATGCATCCCATGAAGATGCACCGGGACATTAGTTTCCTGAGTATCTCACTTTGTGTTGATGTCATTTTTTTTCTTTGCTATTCCCACACTTCATTTGCCGTCACAAAATTAGTAATTACAAATGAATACGGTGAGACTGGGAGTGGTGCGATCTGCCAGCCATGCAAAAGAACGGTTTTGTTTGAAATGACGATGCGTCAGTTGCTCGTCTGCCGACGATGAAGAACAAAGTCACACGTCACCGAAAACCAAACAACCAAACATGCATTTTAATAATATTTGGTTAATATGAATCTATTTTAAGCTAACAAACAATTAAATTTCATATTTTAATATAGTATAGAAAAAACCTCTCTGTTTCGTCTTCATCTGCTTCTTCCTCATTGTGGGTCACGGGGGTTGCTACGAGCAGATAATGTGAAATTATATATTTTTATTTTGATTTATTGTACAGTAACATGATATTATGTGTTTGTTTTTTTTACAGTTTACTAGAGATTTAATGATTCCAGTATTTGTGGAGGAGAGACATTAAGACTAGAAAAATGACGTCAACTTGATTTTTAGTTTTCTGTGTATTTTCTTTTTAAACCGACACATGATTGAGAATGACGCAAGTCCAAACAACGTAAGCTGAGGACGACTTGTTTTCACTGTCAAACTACACTTTTACATTTAGCTATATAGCTATATAATACATGTTGATTACTGTAATTATATGTATTACTGTTATTGTACAGTTAAGGCTAAAAGAAGAGCTTTATATGGTCTGGTAGGAAGAAAGTGGTGACTGTGATAACAGATTTAAGATTAGTCTCTGCTTTGTGAATAGCATTACGTAGCTCACAGCTCTCATGACCTTTTGAAGACCACTCCAACTTCCTAATGGTACCAGGTAATGCTACCTAATATAAGGTAGAGGTAGAACCAAGAAGAGTAGGGTCAGTTACCTAGTAACGGAACCTAGTGACTCTTGATTACTTCCACTTACAGTACCTTTAAGTGTTTTATTCTGCTATCCCATAATTGCACTTGCGGCTGTAGCCAGGGCGCAGAGGCAGCACGAGAGAGACGAGTGAAAACCCAAGCACTGATGTCACTATGAAAGAAAGTGTTCTCAGAAGTCAAGGCTTTGATAAGATGAGATTTTCTCAATCTTCCTACAACTGTGAGGAGTTACGTCAAAAGTGAAGAACAAACATGAATTACTGCTACATAACATACTGACGCAACGTAAAGTAGCGCACGGTTGTTTTCCCCGCTTTATGAAAGTGAGACTGGTAGTCTCCACGGGAGTGCAATCGGATTACCTTTGTTTTCAAGTGAGCCGCGCCACTCATGACTGCTGTACCCAACAACACCGCTCCGTTAGCTCTTCTCACTTGTTTTTTTTCCCACTTCCTGTATTCTCTGGAGTCTCTGAAGCTGCATGATGAAATACAGAGGTAGAGGTGTCGAGACACTCAGGTAATGGCAGAGGGATTAAAACCTCGGTTCGGTGACACTTTAAAGAGCAGTTTCCTTTTGATGTGGAACAAATTTGCTCGTTCTGTGTCGAACAGCAAAAGGTAGGAAGGAATAATCGCACCTAATGTCACCAAGATATGCAAACACACACTGCTTAACGTGTCTGCCTGTGGACATTTAATTTCCTGTTGTCTAAACGTTCAACACCTCCTTCTTCTACCAGTCTTTTTTAGTCAAGCTGTGTTTTATCGTTTACCACAGAACAGTAGCGTGTTTTCAACACATGAGTGATGCTTTATGTCTTTTTTTGGGGGGCTTTTCCACTCCCCTCGCAAAGTAGCAGAGACTTCAAGGTCTCGTTGAAAAAATATACACAATGAAACATCGTCACAAGGTGGAATACGTTTAACAGCAAAGAGAATTGGAGTTGGCAGGAAGAGATTATGTTGGGGTGTTTTACTGGGCAATTCTCTCCAAGTCATTCTCTGTCCTCTTGATTCCATCTCTTGGCTTTATGGACAGGATGGTGTCCATAAAGTCACATGGCTGACTACACTTAGGATGTCTATGAGTGTGTGAGCTTGAAAACTGGATGTGTGTGTGTGTGTGTGTGCGCGCGCATTGGCTTGCCCTGAGGTTGAACCAAAAGGAATTTCAAGGGTGATACTAATGGTCCTTTTTATAGCTGCTGTTTAACGTCAATATCCAACGTTCTTCAAACTTAATTTTAATGAATTTAACATTTCAGAAAAGTCATTCAAGCCACAATATCAGTTCTCTACAAAGGCCTGGGCTATGACGCGTCACAGGGACATGCATGTTGTATTTAGGATGAGACTTTCAGGTAGAGAACTTGAGAACTTTAGCTTAGCAGATTGTTTCCAACTTGTCATTTTGATGCTTTGCTATTGTTATAGCAGGATTATGGAAGGATAGAAGACTTCCAAGTCATTGATTATTCCTTCTCTTTACGACTCAGCTACATGGATGGATGCTTGCCTGGTGACCACCAAGTTTCTTTGCCTTTGAGTCGGGGTAATGCCATGACCACCACCGACTGCCAGGGGCAACTGGTCAACTCCACGGGATTGGAATGATGCCGTGTGTGTGTGTGTGTGTGTGTGTGTTGATGGCTGGCAATCTGTCGCTGGATTACTATTTATATATCCATCTGTGGGTGTTACAGATCTCGTTTTTCTCCCTCCTGGTTGGTTTACATTTGCGTTTTCTTCCCTTTGTGTTCGTCTCTATTCTCTATCATTCTAAAAATCACAATAAGACACGCCGTGGCTTCTTTTTCTTTTCGAATTGGCGCTGAATCTTTACTTCTCCTACATCTGTTAAACTTTGACAGCCTGCGAGAGTGAAATTGTTATTGATCTCCGTAATGGAAGGCATGAGGCACTTGGCGGTGCGGTGATGTCACGGGATGAGACACAGACAAATGTGCATTGTTGTCTTGCTGGCTGTCTGGAGATGCCGCCTCCATTATCGATGGATCACTTCTCTGTCACTTTTTCCACCATCGATCTGCCCACCTGAAATCTGACCAGAAAAAAAGAGCAGGAATTAAGGCGAGGAGGGAAGGACATTTGTTCCCGGCTGCTAAATGTCCAATGCCTCCTTAACAGACACTCCACAGGTCATCAAGAGGCCAGAGCTGTTATCATGAAAAGCTGGCGCTGCTTTTGGAGCGTCGTAAATGACAACGATGGCTCCAACGGAAAAATCAATGCCTTTCCACCTCCATCGAGAGGAGTGCTACCAAAAGCTTTTCCTATCCTCACAGCAGCATTTCTTTATTCTTTCAGCAGTTGACTCTTGTCTGCTTCATCATGTTGTAGGTCCTCTTCTAGAAGGAGAACCTCGAGTTATGAGTATAATACATGACTGAGCTCGTAAGGCCAATAGATCTTCTCCATTTAAAATAACTAAAATCGTTATAATCTGTCTTGTATCCATCCACCAACACTGGGTAAAGAACGAGATCCGGTCTCAGCTGATGTTGTATCCATCCGCCAACATGTAAAGAACAAGATACGGTGTCACTGATGTTGTAGCCACCCGCCAACACGTGGTAAAGAACGAGATCCGGTCTCAGCTGATGTATCCATCTGCCAGTGGGACCCTCACCCTATTTTATGGAATAAAATAAAATAAGCCATTCCATAATAATCAATATTAAGGTTTTTTTATGTGCACTTATTATTTTTCTGTGTCAGGAAGTGACAGATTTCCCATTAATATTGAGGAAAACCAGATCTTAGCCAGCATCCAACTAACACTCCTGCTATGTGATAACGTGCTCTGTTGTTCACAGGGTTTTCAATTGGTGGAAAAATGTCACAAATTAATTTTGAGTTGAATTTAACTCCTGGATTTTCTGCACTTCACCTCTCCTCCACCATCGTGTCCTTAAATCCAGCTGCGTCTATCTCATCATGTAGGATCAAGATTATTTAACGACTGATGAACTCCTTTCACCCAGCAAAGGTGACAACTTAAACCTGATGTTTTACTTTGAAGGATCAGATAGAAAATTGTGTTAATGGATATAAATTGACATTAGATCCAATATAAGGTATTTTAAAGGTGTTTCCTGGGGTTTAATTATGACTACTTTAAGGAAAATATCATTTTTTAAATAGAAAATTACAAACAGCATAAATGCTGTCTTGTTATTTGTGAAAAGAGAATAAAAACCAGAAGCGAATGAATATTCAGAAACTCCTTCTCACTCCGTTTGTCAGCGTTCCAAGTAACAGAGACACAGGGAGGATTGTCAGTCCTGTCGCTCTTGACAGCCCATTGATGGAGGATCCTGGATCGGTCTTGTGTGTTCCGTTCGTCGGGTCGTTTCTATTGTGAAGGACGGCTGGAGGAGGAGAGACGCTGCCTGGCTCCGGGCCCAGACGCCTGGCTGCCGGCGCTTTGTCCACGTTGCTTGATTCACCCGTTGATGGAGGTATTATTTGCAGTCGGAGTAAGGATGGCTCGCAGCAGATTGTATGGAATAAGAGGGATTTTTGCAGCTTCTGCCTCATGGGTTGAGCTAAGAGACAAAATAATCCCCTGACAAGCGCAATATAAACGAAATCCTCGAGGGAGAAAATCCCATGTTAATTTGGACATCCAATTCCACCATTGAAGACGGGCATGTTTTTTCTTTTTTTTTTAAAGTGATTATTTCCTTTTCGACCAGTTCTGTGTGAGATCTAGTAATTTAACTGTACAGTATGAGTACACACACGCATGTTGTGAAGGTCCGGCTCTGATTGTGTGTATTTCTGGAGCTTGATATTGATTTAAACTCACCAGATATGCAAATAACTTATATCCTCATACGTATATCCTCGTATTCCTAACAGTACAAGACAATTTCCAGAAATATCCTCATTATAAACGTCTAGAATTCAGTTTAGTTTAGATTTATTTCCAACATTCTTTCTCCTTACTGTTTTGATAATGTTTGATATCGTCATGAAAACAGCAATGAACACTTTTGGATGCAATAAAAATGTTATTAAAACGCTCAAAAATCACAGCTAATTTGGCTTTATTTAGTCTCCGACAAGGGGATGGAAAGAAATCATTCTTTCTGGGGATTATGCACAAGTAAACAGAAGTGTAGGAGCTTTAAAAAGTGATTATTCTGTCACATATTTTACGTTAATTGCTGTCTGAAGTTGTTGTTTTTCTATCGTTTGACAGAAACTTACTGAAAAATGATGTTTTCTTTAAAAAACATGAAATAAAAAGACCTCAAAAGTGGATCTATAGGTTCTCCATACAGTCTAATCAAAGTGTTTTGGAACGGAGTCTGTGTCCTTTGTGTTACCGTGGCAACAATGACGCGATGAGATCGTCTAGGGAGTGGAAGGCGGGCTCTTGGTTTAAATGATGCGGGGCTCCAGGGATGGACGCTTACCCTCAATGACGGGCAGGACGAGCCGTTCTGTTACCGGACAACTAAAAATAAAAAGCTCTGACCTTGGCTGACCTCTGGTGACAGGACGAAGTGACGAGAAACAAAGCGAGTGTGAGTCTTTGACGGAACGATAAGGAGACAGGAGGTGAAAGCCGGAGGAGAGAAAAGCTTGTCGTCAGAACCATTAATGGAGCAGGAGGAAAACACATGAATGGGACTCCATTGTGGAAAATAGATGTGGAAACATCACAGATTGGTGTAAATACAGTGCTTTGCAGCATCTTAAGACCACTTAAATTTATCAAATAGATGCGTTTCTATATGTGCCAAATGCGTTTTTCAAAGTAAACTATAGAACCCAGCATCGAAGCCAAAGGACAAACTAACATTTTCCTGTCTTTAAAACACATTTTTGACTAAATGCACTCCAGAGGAGGTGAAAATGGATTGATGGAACCTCAACACCAAAGGATTTCCAACAGAAGTCAACAGTTTTTGCTATACAAAGATTATAAAGTAAAAGAAAATTTGTTAGTGTCCCGATTGTAGTCCCCCAAACAGCATAAAATATAATTTCGGTCAGTTTCTATTGCTAGTTAGAGAAAGGACATAAACTCCTGGATGGTCCAGTGTTAAAATATCTTACTGCGTAGAGAAAAATAAGATGGATGCAGCTGATCAACCAGGGAATCCAACAACTAAGATCTCACTCAAATAAGCGTTTAACTCTGATACTGCATCAATACACAGCGGTGCAGAGCAGCTTCCCAGTTCTGTGCAGGACAGGTGGCAGGAGAAGAAACACACAAATGCTATTTAAAGCTTGACTGAAAGTACCAGAAGAAATGCACCAAGACGGGGAAATGGAAGGGAGCTTTAATCTGGAATAATGTAAGAGGAGTGTATGTATGGCAGAAAGTGAGGAACACATCAGCAGTGATGTCCTCTCCACATTCTGTTTCATGTCACACGCTGCAGCCCATAATATAGAGCAGGTCTTTCCTGTTCCTCTCGCCCATTTGAGGCTGATGCAGCTTTCAAAGTAAAATGGAAGCAGGTTGTTAGTTGGAGGGACTGTAATGATGTCATCTGTCTCCTGTCATCAGCACAAGACGTTCTCCCTGGCCTGCTTACGAAGGCTGCACACATTGATTAAAGCTTCATAGCTCTTTATGAACCTTCATAAGATTCATCGGAGCTTCACAAGTTTGTGAGGTGATGGGCAGTGCGCACTGTGATGTGCACAAAAGTGTCCCACTGGTAGTGTATCCATCGGCCAACACGCGGGAAAGAACGAGATACGGTCTCAGCCGATGTTGTAATCCACCAACATTGTGGAAAGAATGAGATACGGTCTACACTGATATTGTATCCATCTGACAACACGCGGTAAAGAACGAGATATGGTCGCAGCTGATGTCGTATCCATCCGCCAAACGTGGGAATTAACGAGATCCGGTCACACTGATGTTGTATCCATCCGCCAAAATGTGGGAAAGAACGAGATACAGTCTCTGGACGGAGTGATGACTCGTATTTCAAATATCTTGTATGTCAACTAGCTGATATCTTGAGGTCCTAGTTACTCTTTGGAAAAAGAGTCAACACATTTACCGTCTTTCCTGCCACTTGAAGCCAATGGCAACATTTCCACACTGAATATCAGGACATTATTAGCTCCTTGGGGCTTTTGCACTTTTTTTTTTTTGGATGTCTTTAGAACACTAAAAATGTTTTTTATTTAAAGATGAAACACCTGTCAGCGCACAAAAACCTCTAAACCTTGGGCTTTAAAGCGAAATTATGCTTAAAAAGTGACAGGAGGCTGAATGGAGAAAGCCTCGCTCTGGAGTCTGATCATGTTAGCCGACCAATGTCAGATCAAAGTTTAGCGTTAAAAAAAACCCTCCGACAAATGTTTCTTTAATAACGTCTGCAAGAATATTGCACCGTGTCATTTTAGTTTCTGTGAATGTCTGCCAGAGGTAAAGTGTGATCTGAGTCAGGATGGACTCTCATTGTCTGACGGGGGTTAAACACGGGTCCTGTCCTCTCCTGGGACAGGCGGGAGCGAATGAGGGAGCCTCCACTGTGCAAACATCCACCAGGCTAATTAGCCAAGCGTGAGTTCTAATTGGAACGGTGTGGTTCCCCTTCCTTCTCCTCAACTGAACTGACAAAGATACCGTCCCATGCTTTTGTAGAGGAATTAATGGAAATATGGAAAAAATGGTGAATTAAAGAATTGGCGCATGTGGTCTCCAGTAATTAGGGCCTACAGAGTGAGGAGTGTAAGCTCATCCCCAGACGGACCACCAATAATTACGCTGGGATGTCTCCCGTCTCCTTCGTCTCCCGTGAAGAAAAGGTTGTTTTTTCATTCCGCTGTTACAGAAAACGAGGGATCAGCATCGGTTGATGAAAGGAAGCTCTCGACAAAATGCCACCATGGCAAAAAAAAAAAAGAAAAAAAAAAGGGAGCTGCATTTCATCTGGACGCAGCACCATCACTCTCCTCTTCCTCATGTCCTGCTGCCTTTAACTCCTCCACACAGTGAAGCAGCATCAGACGCCATATAGAAAAATTCACATGCAGGTGTGTCAAGATTTTTGGTTGTCACCATGTTGTGATCTGGCGCGTGCTTCACAATGGGTGTCAGCGCTGCTTAAGGATGAGGCAGTTGTGTTGTTTTGCTGAGCTGTCTGTGTGTGTGTGTGTGTGTGTGTGTGGGTTTATGCGTATCTGAGCTGCTCTGCGGTATTGTGGTATTGTACTTTAGGCTGATAGCCTGCTGTTCATCCTTATGGGATGTGGCATTCTCCCCACCGTGGTGTCTGTTTCTGAATGAGCACCGTAATCCAGCCTATTTGCCGCAGCATAAAAGAGCTGAAGTCAGGAAGAACTTCGCCAAAAAAGTCTGACAACGCTTTTATAGATTCCCAAACCAAGTCCACGGCTCAGGCAGAACAAAAGCTACAACGCATGATGTCTTCTCACCAGAATAGGAGGAAGGAGACAGCAGCTCTCAGACGGCTGCAGCCTGAAACTTCTAGCAATGTTTGCATGAGCATCAAGCATCATTATTCAGAATTCAGAGCCCATCACTCCAGATGACAACTATTTAATATGCATCTGCCACTGTTACTGGCTCAGCATCTTCCCTGCTGGGTTTGCATTGGACAAGTGTTCCTACAAACTTTATCTGTGCATCCACGACCAAATACAGTGGTACCTCTACGTACGAAATTAAGTGGTTCTGGAAGAAATTAAGTTCATGCCCTCTTGCCCCACCATGAACAACAATTCCAGTCCTTCTGAACTTCTCCACCCACCCACACGATGCCTTTTCTTCGTCTTTTCTTTTCCTCTTTTTACCGTCACTTTCTTGGGGTCCATAGTGAATACTCTAAAAGTTAATATATTTACGTAAAACTATCAGAACACCTCACGGGTCGAGGGCCGAATGACGAGGACGCTGCATAGACACCTATCTAGCTCCACACAGAGGTCCCATTTAGCCAATGGGATGCCAGGAAGCTAGGTAATAGCCAATGACAGAGCACCTGTGGGAGATGGGAGTATCAGCCCATACTGTATTTTTAGACTTTCGTAAGTCGAAATTTCTTTCGTAACTAGAGGCAAAATTTTCCTGTTGAGGCGTTTCATCAGTAGAGGTACCGCTGTAGTTTGGTTCGAATAAAGTTAAACGTGTTAAACGTGGTCTTGACAAAGCGCTCATGAAACACACCGATCGCCATCTGTAGCCGCGTGCAGACGATGTTCAGAATTTTAAGCGATGACCAGGGAGCGTCTGTTTGCCGCCGTGAGCAAAGCAGACATTTTTGTAATGGAAAGCAGGGCATAAATAATCCAAATAGGATGAGGGCGATGTTTAACACAACAAAACTAAAAGGGTTCATAGGTCCGTTCATTCTGCCTTGATAGGAACGGGAGGATGGATCCACCACTGGAGATTTACAGCGCGTGTCGGTGTGGGGCGGAATTGGAAATCATATATGTTAATGCGTTGCATCATTTTTCATTTTTCTGACTCCATTTGTCGGCAGCCACATGTTTTGCTTTCATAATTGGCTTTTAGTCAATGGCCTTACAACAGAGGAGTGTTTTTTTCATAATGAAGCGCGGTGTTGGAACACCTCTTGTTGAAGCAGCAGGTGTCGTTCTGTTTCACCCCCCCCTCCACGCTGATGACACAAAGCCAACCTGCGTGTCATTATGCCTGAGGGAATTTGTCACCTTCAGTGCGAAACTGTTATTTGAACTTTCGGATAATAATTAAAAACCCAACTTTTTACATAATGTTATGAACACATAAGTGGAAGTTTCTCACAAGGCGTCCTTGGGTTTGCACGTCGTCAACACCCGACGTGTTAACAACCTTTCTCAGTTATCTCGATTGCACCTTTCCACATAGGTCGCTGGTGAGAGAGTGTGATCTATAGGGAGCAGGTATTTTGTCGTCACCTGATGTCGACTGAAGGTACGGCTTTATCAGACTACTTCACTGTAGGCGGTGATTGTTGCATATAGAAGCAGTCTGTGACAGTCTATAATGGAAACGTTTAATTTTCCTTTTACTGAGAAAAAGCACCCAGAATACATCACCTGAGTTTAGTTTTCCACGATTCTGGCGACACCTGTGGCCAGAAGAGGTACTGCTACATTGAACAACATTATTTCCCATGAGCAAGAGCTCACGGTGTCTCTCCGTCACGTTAGAAATTTGGAACATGACGGTTCTAACTCTGGTTTGAGATGGAATGATTTTTGTGGGGAATGCGAAGCGGCAGAAATACCCAATCACCTTGCTTTAAAATTATTTTCGAATTTTCTTCAGGGGCCACAGGAGATCAATCTAGGGGATCTGACTGCTGCCCACAACCATTCCTGGTACCAGAGCCAGGACTTTGACCTTCCCCTGATAGCGGATCACGATTGATTGCTAAGTGTAACTTCTCATCTGTTCATCACAACTGAAAGGAGAGGGGGATGTGTTGGGATTTATCTGCTTTGGAAGAGATGAGGGCCTTGGTACTGGGGGGTCAGTGACACATCAGGCCATCGCCTTGTCAGATCCAACACATCCGGGTCATTTAAAAAAACTAAAGATGTTTGTGCAGTAAAAGCACTTAAAGATTTCCTATTATCTTGTATCTTATTTTTTATATTAGTTCATATGGAGGGAATGACTTGACACGACGCATACGTAGCGTAACCTAACGTATACTCAGCTGTTTTCAGTGTTTAATGCTCTCAGAGGAGCAACTTCCTGCTGCATAAAGCTGCAGGAGGCGGAGGTGTGCTTCGGTATTAATGGCCAACTCCATGTAATGTGGTACCCCAACACGCCGTCCTCTAATTCTACTGTAAAAATATAACTAACAATACATCAGTCTACATTTAAATGAGTTTTTCAAACTAGCAAATCCATATTGAAGAGTTTTTTCCAATCATAGCAGTTATCATTTCCTTATGTAGCATCCCTGGAGAATGTTCTAAAGGTGCAGTTCATACACCATGAGATGAAGTCCTTCTCCTGTGTGTCATTTTACTGTCAAAATGAACCTTTATTATTATTATACTACTTCTTTTCTTTTGGGCGTGTCTTGTTAGCGCGTTTGGACTCACCACTGTCTCTAATCCCTCCATCATGGCTGCACCACTGTCTCTAATCCATCACCACTGTCTCTAATCCATCACCACTGTCTCTAATCCATCACCACTGTCTCTAATCCATCACCACTGTCTCTAATCCATCACCACTGTCTCTCACCCATCACCACTGTCTCTAAACTTTACCCTCCAACTGAATGAAACCCATCACCGTGTGACGACCTCTTAACAGTCCTCCTGTGTTTTCCACTGATTCATGTCTCGTTAATTTCTGCCATGTTCCCCTTTTGAATTTCAGATTCTCAGGTGAAACCTTTCAGCGCTGTCAGATAATAATAATAATAATAATAATAATAATAATAATATGCTCTTATAGCTCCATTAAAACAGCGATCCGGATGTGTCTGGCTTTGTCTGCGGTCCACCGCTGACCTGCAGCGCCGTTGACTTGTTTGTCTGGTTAACATCTACAGTTTCAGCGTTGCTTTGTTCTGGAGGTCGGACACCTGTTATGAACACACACACACACACACACGCACGCACACACACACACACACACACTTTGATGCACATGCACACCACCAAGATGCGTTAAAAGTCTCCAGTGAAATGGCTGTGATTACTGTGGTTACCATGATTGCTATCATTGTTTCCCATCTTGGCCATTATCGGTGGTATACTCCTTTCAGCTCAGTGCTCTGTTTACCCTAATGTGAGCTGGGGGGAACATAGCAGAGAGGCGTCTTCCATAAACACCTTGTTATCTCTCCCTCCTTCTCTAATTTTCTCCCCATTCTATCACTCTCGCTTATTTGTCCGCCTGTCGATGGGTTGGAAGGGGCTGAGGCTCTCTGGGCGAGATAGAAAGGGGCACAGGTCGTATATTGCGTTTTTGTTTTCCAGGTTCGTCGCTCCATTGTTGGCCGACATCCACGGTTGTGCTGATGCTTGCGTTTGCCGGCATTTCACATTTGTTTAGTCGTTTGTTTGTTTTTTTGCCTCCCACTATCATCTTGACAAAAGATAACTGCAACCTATTTACACTTGAAAACATGCCAACAAAGTGGGATGTAAATAATTTCTGCCAGTGACGCCCATGCATTTTTGCTCTTTGACTTTTCACCGTCCGATTTTTTTTATGTCTCTTTTCTGCCTCTCATCTGTGTGAGGCAGCCTTAGCAAAAGCGCTCAGTCAATTCTGCACAAATGGGATTCTCGCTGTCCAAATAGAGGAGATTGAAATGTGGTGGCTCGTATTTGAAGGGTGTTAAACGTGTCACCCAGTTAATGCTTCTTCAAACACAGGAAAAAAACCCCAAGTCAAATTAAAAGTTGATTTCTTTGAGTACAGTCTCCGGCTGCTCCGTCAGGTACAGGCAATGAAATCCTCCTCGTCTTATCGCTGGTTAAATACATGCAACTGTGGCTGGGATCAACAGTAAGCTAAGCATCCTCGCTCACACATCTGTGTGTTTTATGAGCGCCAAATCCTGAGTGATTCCTCGGTGATGTTGGCTGACAGCGCAGAGGAAGAACCAATCACACGTGCCGCTTTTATTCGAGGTTGAATCTCTTGTGTTTGCTGCAAAAAAAAAAACTCGTGTGAAACCCGGAGGAAGTTTGGCAAATGAGTGGGTGGACTTTTCACATGTCATCAGGATATCTCGTGTGTGTGTGTGTGTGTGTGTGTGTGTGTGTGTGTGTGTGTGTGTGTGTGTCACACCCTGCAGTGACATCTCATCAGACTGTGATCCGTCATGTTATCCCCTGTCAGTCCTCCAGACATGCACGTCAGAAAGAGCCAGAATGTGTGTGTTGTTGCACGAGGTGTGAATCTGCGGTGCCACAGATAATGCCTGGTTTGTGTCGCCGTGTCATTTCCTGATGCTGTCTGAGTGGCTGTTCCCCCGACACACACACCCACACACCTACACACACACACACACACACACACACACACACACACACACACACACCTTACGTGTCTCCAACCTTTCTTGCCCAGAGCTTTTATCAGCAATTCATTTCCCAGTATCTCAGCCATCAATCACTCCCAGCTTGTCCTCAAAGGCCGCTGTCGACCCTAAAGATGAATGAAGGCTGCAATGTATATACAAGGAGGCACAGGCGCAGACAGGCAAAGAGAGAAAGGGCATTTTAATTAAGATTGCAATCGACAAGCACTTTAAAGAGATGAAACTTTGCTAGTTTTGGGGAAGTATTTGATCGTGAGTTGACTGGGCTTTGCCAGCCTTGGGTCCTGCTTGTCCTTCCGACACTGAGGGACTGACAAGGAGGTCCACCGTGGTGGAAGTTCAATTTAAAGGCTAATGTTGATAAAGCACTGGTCCGTGTCTTCCTCTTCTTATCGTGGTTTTCCCTTTTCTTGCTGGAGCTCTGATGGTGTTGTGTATTCAGTCGTGGCGGTTAGCGTAGCTCGGGCTAAAGTCCTTTTTCCTGCTTCTTTTTATTCTCAACAATTTGGAGGGAAAAATAAAATAGCTCCTTATCTTTCTAACACGGAACAGGTGAATCTCAGAAGTCCTATTTTTTTCTTCCCTCCATGAAGGTTAGAAACAGGTACAGAACACATGGGACAGATACTGAGGACGTAATCTGGGTAAGAACAGCATTCTGGGAGTCCACTGTGCTCTCTGGACCTGAACTGTATTGTTCACACATTCAGAACACCTGTATGCGTATTCACAGCATCTCCCTGGTGGAGTGTTAGGATGCTGGATGCAGCGCCGAGGGAGAGGAGGAGCAATCTAGTGTTTACACTGGTCAGCGAATGGGTCCCAGTTTCCTTGGTTGGCTGTTTTTTAGCAAGACAATATGCCGTTTGATTTCTTTGTGCGCCAAAACGATATTAATCACTAGGCTGTTAAAAAACTTACATTTTGAAAAGCAGTGAGTTTGTGTCTTCTGTTGGATCATCTCGACAAGAGTAGATTTACTCATACATGTAGTCCTCAACCTATGAACAGAATTGGTTCTGAGATGTTGTTTGTAAGTCGAATTGTTTGTAAATTGTTATTTTTTTGATTTCAATCTATAATCTCAATTTGAGGTTATTTAAATGTCACTACTATTCTAAATACTGCAGTACTATTCCCTGAGACTGACCAGAAACAATAAAAAGAAAAGATGAGCGTTAGAGGCGTGCAATGCTGCTCGACTAGGGTAGTGGCAGAAAGAGGAACTGCAGTATTCGGATATGGTTGCACACGTATCCACGGACGTTTGCAAGTCTGATGTTCGTATCTTGAGGACTGCCTGTACTACTGCTGATGTAATTAGTGACAAAATATAGACATTACGTTTCTGTAGAAATACCAGTCTTGGCACGTCAGTTACATCCTACAACTTTCTCGTTGTTAGGGAAAGCTGCGTGGAAGTTTCTCTTCTCGTTAAACCGACACACAAGTTTATTGGCAGCTTGACCATGTTGGTGCCTGACATACAGATGGCAGGAATCCAACTTCCAACTCAGAGTAATTCAGTCAGAATCAGAGAAATCATGTGGATGGAAAACACTTTGCATGGTTACCGTGAGGCAAATAAAAACCAAGCCTTTGGAATAATAAATCTGAAGGTGTGGGCAGAGGTCACGTTTTAAAGAACATGTGACTTCACCTTTCAGCTGGTGCCCTCCAGCTGCAGATGGGGACTTCATGTCAAAAGGAAGCTGACTTTCATTGTGCTTCATCTGTTCCTGCTTTTACAACAGAGGCCCGTTGTTCCCATTCATCTCCTCTCTTCATAGAGACCTGCGTAGTTCAAGTCTTTTCTCTCACAGCTGGAAAACATCGAGTTTTGAAGTCAGTCAGATGCTGCAACAAAATTAGCTTCAGTAGGAGTTTGAGATAAAAATAGAAGCAGGCTTCAAACTAGTGAAACAGTGTTGTCAATGATTCTTGGCAGTTATGGTAATAGTCTCAGAAACGCTTTATGTGCCTTATTTTCAACCTTTTTGGCTTCTCTCTTTCTGCATTGCTTTTCTTTGTGTGTCCATTCTCTTGAATCAAAATATGACTCAATATGGAATCTCAATACATTTATTATGTGCTTATAGTTACACCACATGATTTTAAAAAGTGCTTTTACTCTATATTAATGGCAAATAAGTGGAATCCATATTTAACTGAGTGAATAAATTCATGTTGGCAACCTGGAGTTCATAATTTGGACTTAGAGCATGCATGTTACAAACTAGCTCCAGGTTTTTAATGTCATTGTGGACCAAAAATGTGAAATATATAAAAGTGTCTACATTTCTATGCAAAACTTGTGAGAATTAGACCTCACCATCGCAACTAAAGATGGTCTCACTATTGAGTTAGTTACCTACTGAGTTGGTGATCAGTGGATTTAGCTTCGACATAGCCAAGGTTGTTCATTTCCACCTGTCTCCAGTCATGCTAGGCTAAGTTAACTATCTAAATGCAATGGGCAGACATGGCAGTGGTGTTGATCTTTTCATCACACATTGTAACAGGACAGACAACATTGCTCCTAGAATGTCATGTCTTTCCAAACTTTTGGCCTCTGAGTAGGTGTAGTGTGTTCATCTACGGTACACTCCAGTAGTAATTGCACAAAAATCAAAACCATATGGACAGAGTGACAGCTTGTATCTCAAAGAACTTGTGGAGCAGCTTGCATCTTGAGGTTCTCCTGTACAATAACATCATCCACAAATCAATGATCTCTGTAGTTACAAGACATCTTTGCAGGGAGACTATGACAGGGAGACTGTCCTAGTAGTTAATTATACCAAGTATTTGCAGAGCCCTCCTGCAAATATCCTGCGAGTTTTTGAAAACTGTTTTCCCTTCATCTCATTTTCTGCCATATTTCGCTCCGATTTACAACGTAGAGGCCAAATGTCCTGTAAGTCATTTGAATTCAAACGGCGGAACAGCTTTCCATCCCGCTAACTGACATACAGCCAAGCAGTATCAATAAACGGCAACACAATTACTCCATTCAAACAAGGGTGGCTCCAATTAGACAAATAGCACACAACACAAATACACCTCTTTATTGCCCACTCCAAGTTCTCAACTACATCAAAAGGAATGTATTCTGTTTTTTTTTGGGTGGAATCAATTGAGTGCAGGCCGGATAATTATTGTGGTAGGCGCTGGAGCCAACTTTTTTCACTGTGGCAATTAACAAGGCTTGTTATCATCAAAGGTGTAGAAATAGCAGGGACTGGCTTTCAAACATGAAGTATGCTGAAGTCACAGGAGGATCCATTTCAGAGTCTGGGCTTCTAAAAGTATTTAAAATGAGAATTTTAGCCAGAAACTTAATCCACGATGAGGAACGAGGGCAGATTGAACAAGCAGATGTCAATCCAGATGCCTTACAGTCTGGATCCAGTGCGATTGTGATGATGTAGGAGGTAATTTCTCATCTATACAGTCATTTCACAGAGCGGCCAGAGTCTGTTTATACATAATTAATTTCTAGATAATTACTCTGTCTAGGTTTTGGATGAAGCTGCGCTGTACTTAATTATGAATATGCTTGAGAAGCAATCTTTAATTCGGCAAATGTTTTAAAAAAAGATGTCAGAGCATTGAGAGGAAAAAAATACCCAACAAAGCTTCCTGAAATGATATTTGTTATTAAGGTCTGGTTGTTTTGATGTTTCCCCGGGAACAAATCTGGATTCTCGCCACAAGGACGAAGAAAAGCCTCTTTTCTGAGAACCTCAATCGCTCATGGATTCGTCAAAAAGTTTTTTCATCCCAGACACATTTTCATCGTGCTTTGACTTCCTCTGACAGAGGAAATGGGTGAATGTAATCCCCTTTTTCTGATGGTCCAACAAACTAATCTGCTTACTTTCACCATTGTGGATCGACTCTGCGATGGCAAAGAGGCAGTAGATAAAAGAAAAGTGCAAAAAAATAGGTTTATGTGACTTTCCGCACTTCCCTGCTTTCCTTGTCTTGGGGGACAGACTCTAGCTGTTGCAGGATTATTCTGATGCTTCCTGTTCTTCATCTCTTGACATTCATTTTCTCTCTTTCTCTGTCTTCTCTTGCAAGGGTCGGCATTGATCCCTTGATCCAGGAAGTATCCGCATTTGTACCAATGTAGTCGGTTTTTGTTCGGCACCTTATCATTCGTTGAGAGTACAGAGAAAAGGAACGCGACCTTGTCAATGTGTTGCTAGCTTGCCAAGGCTGTGGGTGGTGGGAAGAAGCACTACAAACATACACAAGTCTATTTTCTGTTTGATAGTACTGCCTTCTGTGAAGGGAGTCATGCGTTTAAACAGCAAATCTTTTCTGTATGGCATGCCTTGCCTTCAGGTGGTGACACATTTAGCAGGAATAAGGATGATTCTGCACGTTTGAAACGAAAGTTGAGGATGGCATCAGTCACACGAGTCTTTTGTTAACCCTGAACACATCATTATGTTGCAGTCCTTGGAGGATATGACCCTTAATCTCTGCCACCGGCACTGCTGACTCCGGTGAAATCTGCAGACTGCCCAATCTGTCATTCCATGCTATATAGCACGGCATGCATCATATTCATAACCTGCTTTGGCTCAGCAGACGATACATAATAGAGGAATAAAAGTAGTGCCGCGTTTTGGGAGCAGCAGGAAAAAAACTTCCCTGACAAAAAGTTGCCCTTGATCATTTATTTATTTACCCCATGGTAAATGCTTTACGTTGTTTGATCCACTTCACGCTTCCATCGATTTTAAGACGACTGATGTAAGACTATGGAAAGTGACTCTGGGAGCAAAATATTTGTATTATTTTGAATTTATAGTTCATAGTTTTGTCTCTCTTATCTCTAAAAATATCTGACAAAGAGATCGACCTCTAGAGTTCAAATGTTAGGTCACTGTGTACAATAATACGATGCCTTGTCTGTAACTAACATCTTGCCAAAGAAAAGGAATATGTTTATGTTCTTATAACCGTTACTGTGATTTATTTCTTTAGTTATTACTGTCAGGCCTGTCCCGGCTTCATTATAACTTTATTTACTGTCATAACAGTACCTTCTTTTCTTTTTATTTGTCACTTGGATCCAGTACACAAGCACATTTTTGACATTTTTGTCGTCACTTGTAAATTGAAATACAGTAGTACCTTGAGATACGACTTGCTTGACATACAAGCCGTAGCTCTGTCCAAATATTTTTTCGAAAAAGCGAAAATCCGAGATACAAGCAATGTTTCAGGACACCACCACGTGTTGGCGGATGGATACGATATCAGTGAGACCGCATCTCGTTGTTGTTGGTGGAGTAAATAATTGAGGGGGTTTGGGGATTTTAGTTATTTTAAATGGGGAAAATTTGTTTAACTTATATACGACTTATCAAGTCGTATCTCGAGGTACGACTGTATACTATAAGTCCAAAATGGTTGCAGAAACAGTTTGCATTCTCTTTTACCATTGATCCCATTTGGTGTCCCCCAGTTCGTGGAGGGACTATCTGGATCTAAGCTGCTAAAAGCTCCAGCTAAAGACTAAAGGAGTCCGTTGGGTTGTGGGTGTTCTTTCAGGTAGGGTGTGGTTGGAGTTTAGAGCTGAAAACAGGATCCTCAGAGCTGTTAGTAGACACTGAAACACAAAGGTGTGGGTTGGAACTCCAGACACTCAGTTACTTCCTGCTATGATTATACAATCTGTCACTGTTATATAAGTATTGATCGATTTGCTTAAGAGGAAGTTAATCTTTTACAACCACAGGTTTTGTGGGGGCAAAAACAATAATTGTCCGTTTCAGAGTCGCTGGGCCACGTTTCCAGAGCAGTAACATCACTTTGAGTCGTGATCAGGCCTAGTTTGAGGTAATTCAACCAAGTGTGTAATTTTTTCCCCCACATTTAACAAGTACCAGACATTTATTCAGAGCGTCTTTGAGCAACGTCAGTTGGAAAGTGGAATGAAGCGCCATAAACAGCGTTTAATTTCCTCCTGCTTCAAGGACAGGAAGACAAGCAGTCCTAGAGGGCGATGTGGAGGGATGTGTCGTCCAATCAGAGGGCAGACGGTCGAACTACAAGACGCACAATAACAATGAGAACTGCTGGGGCTTAAGTAGTTCGACTTAAGTGTCTGTGACACTTTATTGTGCGAATCCGTCCTTTTTCTTTTGGGGTTTTCAAGACTATCTATTGAAAGTCGGGCAGTAAATTTGAGGAATGGCGACGGCGGAGATAAATGATCTGTAGTCTAACTGAACCATCAATCTATAGCGGCGCTTTAAAATGTGGGGATTGAACTGTTTCTTGATGCTGAACTTCAGGCACCTGTGCCTCGTTCTACGCCGTGCAATCGGGCGAGACGGGGAGAGCTCATTTTTATGGCGTTAGAAGCTGTTAGCGGGCAATTATTTCATTTGAAAAACGTCTTTCTAACAATCCAAAATGCTTCACACCGTCTTGCCCGCGCAGAAAAAACACACTTCTTGATTATGCAAATGAGGGATGATGTCACCGCGTTCAGGGATGTGAAATGCACTCCTCTACATCTAATTCTAATTCCAGTGCCGGTCCCTGGATGGCATATTTATGTATGCATTGATAATTCTATTATGTGGCTCTACAAGGTGATGTAGTTAATGAATGCCCCTCCTGAGAGAGAGATAGAGGGGGGGGAGGGAGGGGGTAGTTAGTCACACAGTGGAAAGCCTTGCAGCTAGTTAGCTGTGAAGCAGATAACTCAGATAATGACGCTACGGAGGCTGAAAGGGTGAAACAAGAAGACTTTTAGTGGGAATTTTAACATTTCACAGAGCCTTTAATGACTTCCTCTTTAGCTTTTAGCGAGCATGTGAAAGTGTTATGTTCTCTTATTCATGATGGACTTAATGGGTTCATAGATTTCAATATTTTTCTGACCAGATACTCATAAATCTTTCCTCTTTTTCTGATTCTCTGCAGGGACTGACTTCAAGTCTGAATGTTAGTCATGTAAAAATAACCACCTTGAAAGTTTTATATGAGCTTTTCCTCCTCACTGGGGTCAATTTGAGAAGGTTGTGTTTGTCTCGTCAGTAATTCATTTAGATAAGTGTTGACTTTCAATATTAAGTTAAATATTTACATTCTCTGAATGTCTGGATGATTTAAATGTTATTTAAATTAAAAATGTCTTTTGTTCTGAAAGAGAAACCGACACCTGAGATGTGTTAATTTTTAGCTCTTCTGTTTGCTTCTATTGCTGATATGCAAATGCAGAAACCTCTGAAGCAGCATTATGATAAACATTATGTGTTTCAGGTGAATTTAGGTGTCTGGTTGTTGGTCTATATGTGGCACTGCAACATGCTGGCAATACATTTGGGGTGTACCCCCCCTCTCACCGAAAGAACCGGGACTTGCAAGGCAGAAAAACACCTGAAGATGGATGGAGTTCATTTAGCATTAGCATAACTGTGTGAGGCAGTGGTCCCCCAAACCCTGGGTCATAGACCGGTACCGCACTGTGGGTCAGTCGGTACCGGGTCACACAGAATCCAGAACTCCCATTATTTTTTTAAAATTATATTTAGAATAAAATAAATAAATAAAATAAAAATATATAAATAATATACATAATATATAAAATAAAAAAATAATTAGAATAAAACAATTTTAATGCTGGTTGTATCGTTTTATTTTGTTGTATTTATCCACCACTTTAAAGGACTGTCTGTGAAAACACTGTCTGATGTTAAACTGGCCTGTTTGCTTGGAGTCCACTGGTTGAAAAACATCTACTTCACTTCCTGTCAGCTGATACCAGAAACACCTGAAGCTGGGTTTGCTTTTCTTAAACAGAGAGAATTCACCTAAACGGCTGTAAACAAGTCAGCTAAAAATACCAACAGCCGTAAACAACCAAAGAAGCGAGGACAAGGCGGTGGCAAAGACTTATTTTTACGACCGCTCCGGTCGTGTCTTCCCTTCATCTCCAGAGATCTGACTTCCTGCCAGCTCTAAAAACATATTCACCTCCAGATACGTCGAATGAAAGCGTAGCAATCGAAGCGTTTGCCATTAGATCGCCAGCTTTTAAGCGTCCGAGCCGCTTCTCGCATGTACAGCATGTGCATCAGAGCTCTGCATAGCGTGATTTCGTGCCGATGAATATATGAATAAAATCCTCGGGGGAAATGGTGCAGAGATGAACTCACTTCATTTCCTCAAGGTCAGTGTCAGGCTCCGTGACCACGTTACCCCCAAAGCACAGAAACGTACGGAGCAATGGCTAGAGGGACTCGTCTAATCTTTAAAACCTTAGGGGTGTTTCTTTTAAAAGCTGCCCATTACTTTCTCTTGCCTGTGGAGGATGAAATTTGTGTAAGCATCACAATTCTCCCATGTGAAGCATTTCGGTCTCAGTAGTCCAAATAACACGACTCTAAAAGCCCGGAGAGCAACTTCCACAGCTCGGCTTTTTACCTCTAGAAGCAGCTCCTCTCTCGGCTGAATTAGTCTCCGTTTCCTCTTCACTTTCCGCCTTTTAACCATGTTAAAGTCTGTTTCCCATCATGCACTGCAGCATTATCAAACTCAAACCACCCACAGTTTGTTAATCATGCCGATGGAGGTGTGAAATTACTTATACTTGCAACGGAGCTCCTGCAGCCTCTTTAAGTTTGGTTATTTTAGTTCCGTCGGCGCACGTGACCAGTAACCTCCTGGTCTCATTAGGATCTATTCACTAACCCATTTGAAGGATGATTTGTGCAATTCCAACAAAGTGGAATTTTCTCTACCAATGCATTCATGGTGTTTTTAAACCAATGACATTGATGAGTGGACGAGCAGCAGAAACGAGAACAATTGCGGTAAATGTCGTCGAGTCGTCCCCCAAGACTCGTTTTCTTTGCTTTTATTTCCTGACATGTAATCATGGCTGCAAGGCTCCAGAGTTATGCCTGTGGTGATTAGAATAAGAGGGGTAAACATGCTGTCAATAGGACTAATTTAACACAAACCATGACGATTGAGGCTCAGAAAACACTGCCAATTGCACCCTGTTAGGAAAATAACAAGACGGTCGATTTGTTTTGAACCCCCAGCTGGCGCGGCTGTTTATGGCCAGGAGGCCGACAGCAAGCTTTAGCTTATTGTTTAGTCAGGTCATCAGTCTAAACACTAATTAGAATTGTCTTCCCACTGGCTTTAGTGTGTGTGTGTGTGTGTGTGTGAGTGTGAGTGTGAGTGTTGTGAGGAACATGAAAGGGACCTACTGTAAATCTACCTCCTCTTGTTGCCCCTGAAAGCTCTTAATTGTACATGTCTGGACTTGAGGAGGGAAAAGAAAATCTCAATTCCACCTCTTTCATGAAACTATACAGTCGCACCTCGACACACGAGTTACTGGGCTTGCACTAGGAGGTAGTGTGACTAAGCCACTGTGGCTCAGTGTAAAAGAATTGAGTAGGCCACAAAAAAATCTCGGGGAGCCGTCCCGTTAACGAAAGCTCGGGGACAAACGTTAGCACAAAACCACTCACATTGTTAGCATAGTGAAATTCACCATTTGCATCACCAAACGGTCGTGTCCATCCAGTGGAGTTCCTGACAGGGTCCAACTTATTTTGCCACTTGGCCCTGGAGTCAGGAGGTCAGCCACTCCAGTCGGAAGTGAATTTTAATTAGAAGTTGCGATCATTTATCCTCTCTTAAAGGTTACTGGTTCCTCTAACCTCCACTGTCTCTCACTGGCAAACCGCCATCAGGATTTTAATAGGCGGGGTGTGCCAGGTTACATGGATCACAGACAAACTGGGAGAATTCATAATACTGTACCACAATTGTGCAGGAGAATACCTGTGCATGCTTTTTGTACATTATCACCACCATGTTTCTGCAGTGAGTATAAAATCACACCTGTTCTTTGTTTTTTTTATCCTTGCAAAGCAGAAGTCTTGACATCTTGGAGAAACATTTATTGGGGGATAAGTTATGGATGTATGCAGGGTTTTCGACAGGATGTTATAAATACTGAGGCCATGTCTCCAAGCAACCTCCCCTTATTCAGCTTCAAGCTTTGTTGATTTTTATCGTTTCTTTGACCCTCATTTGTTGTTGACATTGAGTTTTCTTCCTTTTTCTGCTCTATGTGTAAAACATATACAAAACCAAAAAATTGCTGGGTTTTTCCTTGAAATAACAATGATAAAAATTAAGCGGTCCCCTTTCCGCAAGGGTGCAAGTGGGAAAATTAACACACATAGAAAAATTACCACACTAAATAACCCAGCCTCTGTGATTTTAAATGTTTTTGTGTGCTCTAAATAAGCTAATGAATGAGAAAGTCACACATAAATTTCAATAAAACAACATCAGAATTTTTTTCCCCATCAGTTTGAGGTGTCTTCTTGCTGGAGATTTAAATGCGATCAAGTATTCCATAGTTTCGAGGGTTATTTCCAAGATTTCTCTCTGTAAGAAATAAAATAATCCTTATACTGCGCTTGTGAGATTTGTGAATTTTTCCACCTTTTATATAAATGTTTGTTTTATTGGTTAAACTTTTGAATATCTAAGCACATTCATGCTTGAAAATATAAGTATAATATATATTACAAGTATTCCTCTGAAAAGTGTGTGTTGTTAGATTTTATTTTGGCCAGAAGTAAAACTGAAAAATGTCTGCATGAACCTGCAGCGGTGTGTTTATGCTGCGTGTGATTGGAGTTCCTCTGCACCGCTATGGGCTTGTCAACACGTTCGCTTGTTGCTCTCTATCAAGGTTCTGCGAAGTTAACTGTGCAGCGGATGAGTTCACAATCATTTCAGTCAAGGTGCACAAACAAAGTTCTATCTGAGCTGAATGTTCAGTTTTAATTTTTACACTGACTCCATGGGGTTTTTTGGTGTTTTTTTAAAATACAACAATGTGCCAGCTGCTCCAACCTCACCTGGATATTTTGGTTATCTTTGTTAAGTTCAAATACGTTTTGAACGTAGCGTCATCATGGTAATATAAGCAGTCAAACAGAAGATGCTCGTGCGTGGTGATAATGTGGAAAATAAAGGACAGCACAGCCTTTTCTGGAATGTGGAATTATTTCAACCGGATATCGTCTAGAATAATGAGGCCCGAGGAAACACATATTTATCGACTTATACGATAGACATAAATATTTATTACTATTGCCTTAATTATGGAAGGGCATCTGCCTGAAGATTTTACCCCTTGCCTGTGATTGAATGCAGTCATCTTTTAGGTGATGTACAGTAGAACCTCGAGATACAAGCTGCTCGGCATACGAGTTATTTGAGATACAAGTCGTCGCTCTGTCCATACTTTTTGTTTGACATAAGAGCGCGTATCTGAGCTATGAGTCATTGTGTTCTGAAGCAGGACTCGTATCTCGGATTATTGCTCGTATGTCCAACAAAAATATTGTCAGAGTGACAAATCGTATCTCAAATAACTCGTATGTCGAGCAGCTCGTGTCTCAGATTTTCGAACATACATATGGACAGCAACGACTCGTATCTCAAATAACTCGTATGTCGAGCAGCTTGTATCTCGAGCAGCTTGTATCTCGAGGTGCTACGGTGTAGTTTCATGAAAGAGGCTGAATTGATGCTCCCATTACCCTTCATAATGACAGTGACAGTGACGGCGAACCCCAGTGGCCTGATGGGAATGAAAGCATCAAGGTAGCGCAGTGAACTGTGGCGGCTCGTGCTTCTAATAGGACCTTAAATCGCTTTACGATCTACATTATTTAACAAGCCTTCGTCTTTTGACGCAGCCGTGTATCAGCTGATGTAAATTTACAACGCAGTCTTAATGTTTTACGCCCTTGACATTGAACGTCTAAGAGCAGTCTGTGCCCTGCCGTCGCGTACGCCGTGTTTAAACGACATTCTCTGCAGCTGATAAGACATGGAGTCAATATTATCATCATTTCACTTTTGCAGATACGAATCCCAGTCTGCTTATCCACAGTTTACCCAGGTGAATGTAAATGTCACCGTTTGCGTTACGCCTTCTTAGCTGTGCACTCTCGGGAACACATTTCCTGCTATCTCTGCTCCGTCTGCCAGAGGATATCATAATCCGAACATATATAATTACCATTCAGCTTTTCTCATACTGTTTATTATCGTCTGCTGGGAGAAGGGTGGATGGCAACACACTCCTGACGCACCCATTTATCTGGGATCTCATTGCCAAGTTGCAATATTGCTGCGAGAAGAGGACCACGATTGGTTGGGCATGAAGTGGAGGGAGAGAATGATGGGAAAACAGCATCTTCAATACAGCAGTTGATAAGAAAAGTGTGCAGGTGCAACCGACGTGAGCATCTTCCATCGTCTTTCTCCGTTTCGAATCTCAAATCAGCCCGTGTGTTTCCTTACAGGTGAGGTGGGAGATAAGAACCAGGGCTTGGACGTATCAGCAGTGTGAGCATGCTGTTCATTTCCATTTATTTCTTTCATTCGGAGCATTTATTTATTTTTCCATCAGCGTAGGAATGCATGGCTTCTTATTTGCGTATGAATGAACGCGAGAGGATGTTTGCTTGCAAAAAAAAAACAAACGATGATGATGGATTGCTTATTTGTGTGTGATCCGGCCCAGGTTGCTTTCTATTTAAGGGATAGCAGAATACACTTTTTTTTTTCCCGCCCTGGAAATATTTGTTTTGCCGTATCTTTCCAAAAAGGCCTGTGTGCAGCGTGATGCGGCGTGACTGTGAAATTACAAATGATTCAAGTGGGGGAAGAGTTGAAGAGGGAGTAGATGGAACGTCTTGGAAACACTGTTTGGGTTCGGCTTACATTAGCAGCCGGAGGTGAGCCCAAAGTGCTGTCCTGTCAGGTGGAGATCAGAACCATGCAGCAGATACAGACAAGGAGTGGTGTGCTGGAAAGATTACATGTACACACACACACACACACACACACAAACACACACACACACACACACACACACACACACACACACACACACACACACAGTCAGTCTGCAGAAGCACCGTCTGGGAACACAAAACCGCGATCTCTGCATACCTCGGTGTTTACCTGCTACCTCAAAAAGCCACGAGTAGCTCTGCTGAACGTAGAGCTACAGGTTACTGTCAGGTCTGATGTTCTGCTTTCGTTTCATCTGAACGTACTGTAGAGGTATGCAGAAATCCACTTTCTCATTATTCTCGCTATAGTGTTGAATGTTCACACGCTGAAACCCGTGCATCTCTACGCTGTAAAAGCTTTGAGGGAAAATTGAGGAATAAAAACCCCCCCCCTGCAAATAACATTTTGTGTCTTCTGGAGAGTCGTAGATGCTTTGTGTTGTTTTATCTTAGCTTTCCCTTGTTTCTCTTCAGTTGGTTTGACTTTTCTCTCAACACGGGACTAAGTGGCTAATTTCATTTTTGGCAAACTGTTCTGTTAAGATTTGTTAATTCATCTTAAATTGTTTTGATTTGTTTATTTTTATGCTACAATGTTCACAGATTGTGTCAGACTGTCCTGGTAAAATCTGAAAACCAACCCCCCCCCACCCGGACTCATAGACATCTGTCTGTGAGTCACATCCATCACCACAGCTCACAACTCTTCTGTGACAGACTTTCGGTTCCTCCGAGCCTCTGACACACACACCATCACACAGTTTAAGCCTCTTTGGCGACACCCAGCTTGTCAGGTCT
Organism: Antennarius striatus; assembly: GCF_040054535.1. Lineage (NCBI taxonomy): Eukaryota > Metazoa > Chordata > Actinopteri > Lophiiformes > Antennariidae > Antennarius > Antennarius striatus. Next base: position 25,257,305 of record NC_090781.1, on the reverse strand, counting down.
GGTTTGGTGCCATGTCTGATACAAGGACGAGCCGTGCCAGGCCACTTGCCCCTCGGCAGGTGGTGCAAATCCTGGCATCTGTAGATGCCTCCGATGACCACATCAGCACCATCAGCATCAGCATCTTCCTGAGGTCCTGTCTTTACTCTCACCGGTAGAGAAAGGTCATGCATCATGTTTTTGTTCTGTCAGAAACATTTAGAACCTGCAGGAAAGCAAACAGAGAACATCCACAGGATTATGTCTTTTGTCTTCACCTCGTCGCAGCGCCGGTCGGATGAAATGATAGACGTAATTTTCTTTCTTCAATTTGCATCTCAAACACACGCGGGCAGAGATATGATTTGGGTGTAATCAGCGACTATTTTGTGGAGCATTATGTGGCCCAAGTGGGGATTGTTGTCCTTGACAATAACGATAATCCAGGTCGCACAATCAGCCCATCAGTGTAATAAGGTCCTTTGCTAACTGGTCCTCTTGGCTACGGCCTCACATCCGCTCACAGACGAAACACAAACGGAATTATTCAGGGGAACTGAACCTAGGGGCGACTGCAAATAATGTCCTCACATTTCAATTGGCACTCACTTACACAGATGATTTCAGATCACTCAGAGCAATAGTAAAAATGACAGACTTGTTTGAGTGTTTTTGAGCCAATCCACTTGATGAAAAAAATATTTGTGATTAAAGATAGACCAGGTAAAACGGGTAAGTCATGTTTGCAATATCCCTTCATATGGTTTATTTTAACAGCCTTTTTATTTTTCCAAAAGCAAATCAGTTAAAAGAGTCAAGCTAAACCATGTCATAAAAGAGGCCAACTAAGTATAGCTAGACTACATCAGAAGTAACCAGCCAAACAATCAAACGGAGGAACTCAAGTACTAGTTAGGTCAAACTAAAAATGACCACAGAGAGGGAAATAAAATGGCCACTATATTTTTAACTGGCCACAACTCAATGTAAATCCCCAGGTCCCCCCAACTAGTGAACTAGTGGTGAGGTGTGGGTATTACCAAACTACCTGTGTGTGAATTAATCAGAGATTTTTATACGTTAAACTCATGCCGGCAATATCTTTGTGCTCTTACTTGAACTGCAGGCTCACGCTGAGCCGTCAGTACCGTTTAGCTGGTACACATTTGGCACAAGAATAATGCTGTTTCACTGCAAGGGGAATATCCACTCTGGGAATCTTATTTAAGTGGAACAGTTTAAAGTTTGTTGGTCTGTGAGGCATTTTTTTTGAGCTGCAGAAAATTAGCTTTAGCATTAACATTGTCTGAAACAACTGAGGAGGAAATTTAAAATGCAAACACCAGGAAGCAAACATGAGACAGCACTGTAGGACCGACCAGGCTACACGAAGACTATAGTCTTGCCACACAAAGAGAGAATTTGGAGTGACAGGAATGAACTTCCTCTGGGGGGGGCTTTAGAGGTGATTGTTGGGTTCCACGTTGGTTTTATGACATGCTATATGAGCAATAAGTCACGAGCGATGACAGCTGGGTTAGCTTGAGTCGTCTTCTGGAGTGGCCTCTGGCTCTGCTACGCTTAGGCATTCATGTCGGCCCCCGTTTCCGCAAACGGTTTGAGGATTCCTCACTCCCACCCCCCCCCCCCCCAAATCAATTCCTAAATCCAATTAGTCAATGCATGAGACTGTTAGGGAAAACACTACGGTGCATCGCAGCCTGATAAATGTTTGGCTCCTGCTGCTGTTGGTTTGCCGCGTGAGAGCTATTGATCAGAGGGGTTTGAGGGCGATAGATGGGGGGGGTTGGAGGGCCGCTGGAGATAAGTGTTATTGTAAAATAAATGTGAAGCCCTTGTCTAGTCCAGGAATGGGGAGAAGAAAGATAAAAGGATTGATAAATGGGGAGAACCAACTGCTGGGGGTGAAAGGGAGTGATTAGATGGGAGCACGGGAGGGGGGCTAACATCTGGCGGCAGCTGCAGCAAGAGCAGGTGAAGAGAGGAGATAAATACGGTGGAGGGAGGGGTGGCTAAAAAAGACAGGGCTTTGGATTGGCTAGGAGTCAGAGAGAGATTAAGGGATTAGGAGTGGCACGCAGTGAGCGTTATTGCCCCGACGTTGAACGTGTCAAAAACAAAAGTGATGATGCCAGACAGGGCCGGGATATCGCCTGGATATGTGGCAGTTTCCACAGCCAGGGGTGCCCCTCTTAGATGCCAACATGAAAAAGAAAGACAGGTGATGGGTGGTGGATGGGAGATCTATAGGGCAGACCTGAGGCGTCCCCCGGCGATGCTTAAAAAAAACACCAAACCAGTACAGCAACACCAACAGCATTTAGCTCGGAGTAACAACCTGCAAGGGATAATAAAACTATAAATACGGAGGCATTTATTACATCCAGAGAAATAACACTGAAAGGCAGGGGCAATACTAGAGTGCACATCTGTAAGAGTTTACAATAGACGACGTAAAAAACAATTAAAGCGGATTAGCGGCTACGCTGGAACACAACGAACTCATTTATGGGAGCTGAGAATTCTTTCCTACATAAATCACGGTATTTTTCCGGGCAGCTTGGCGAACCCCATTCACATGTTTGCTTATTACGTTTTCAAATGTATGCACACACAAACAAGCAATAAGCCGCTTCCTCACCCCCCCCCCACACTCCCTATTTGTTTTTTTGAAAGGTGCAGATTTCGGGAACATCTACATCATCTGATCTCCACGTCGCGTCGCCCCCCCCCCCTGCCCCTGTCTTGTTTGCCTGTGATTTGCCTGCTCCGTGTTGCAATTTAAACATTTCAATATTTCATCTAATATTTCCAGAGCGAGGGAGCAGCGATGCTGAATTATTTAGCGCCAGCCAGAAATCTGGGGTGAATAAAATCTGACAAACCAACAGACGTGGAGCGATCCTAACAAACATTCTGGTACTGTAGACTTATGGTTGTGGATTTGAGATTCTTTTCAAGTGAAAATGTTTAAACGGTCAATCTTGAACTGTGACCTGAGAAAGAGAGAAGAAGATCAATCAGGAGAACTTATCCCCAGCCCCCCCCCACCCCCTTCCTGCCTGCTATAATCACCAACCACAGCCCTGGCCCCGCGGCTGATGGATTGCCACTCTCTAACCCACCTTCTTCTTCCTCTTCTTCACTCACACACATGATTTCTGTTTCCAGACACACTCCGACATACAGCTGTGTATTAGACGTCCTGAGGCAAGCATTGTCATGCATACATGACATTTTCCATGGTTAGATTAAGGACTCCTGCAGGGCTTTAACTCCTAGCTTCTCGGCGGATTCTCGGCAGCAGCGTGTAAACATTTGCACATCTGCTCAGATTGTCTTTTTAGACAACTCGCGTTCTCCCTGAAATGTTTCATCAGACTTCCGAGCCTGACGGACGAATTCTGGACGTGTGCTGCCTTCATTCCTCCATCATCTCCAAAGAAAAGGGCATGTTATGACTAGGAGCAGCATATTTAAACGGTGGGAAGATAAGTACAGCACATGGAGGAGGGAGGAGGGGAATAAGAAATCCTTAATGCAAGGAAAAGAATTAAAGCTTTGCATTTTTTTCTTCTTCTATAGGCTAGCGGAAGCTAAATTAAAGGAAACAACAAAGCTCAGCAGAAACGACTTTCTCCTGGAGGAAGGAAATAATTGTGCATTATGGAATTTCAATTTTCAATTATTATATGCATTTGCAATGCTGACAGGCGGAGAAAGAGTCTGATCAGCGTTCTTTATGGAATTGAAGCTTTTCCATCGTGCAATTTCCCTTATATCACAAAAAACCTGCAACGCGATTGACAAACCATGTCACACAGGTGAAGCCACCGCGATACGTGTGCAGGATTTTTACCCGCCTTCGCAGCGCTGTCGATGTGCTGCAGGGACGAGTCATCGAGTGCGTTTGAGATCTTTCTTATCGGCTTGAGTGTGAAATAGTGCAGCAGAACGCTAAAGAGCTTTGCTAATGAGGACTATTTCCTGGGTAAAAGCTTCAGGCGCAATCACACCTGATACTGGTGGTTTGCCAAAGGCTGATTGATCAGTCAACCCTCTGCTTAATGGCCCATCCAAAACGCTGTTTCATTAGAGGTTACATCACATTAATGACATAACGATACCCATTCATTTGAATAACATTTTTAACTTTCAGTTGGACTTGTGCTGTTGCCTGAAGGCCCCGCAATGAGCTCATCTCCATGAAGCGTGGCCCTCAGATTAGCATGGAGAGAGAGCTGCGACCGGCGACGTCAGCCGTGATGATGGAAAGTGTGTTTGAGGAGTTCAGCCGGCGAAAGGAAAGGGTTTACGACGAGAGCTGCACCGGATAGGAGAATAAGGTGTTTAAATGTGAAAGACTCAGGGTTTTATGGAGAGCAGTAGAACCTCAAGATACGCGTTTAGTTCCTTCCTGATGTCGTATCCATCCACCAACACGTGGTAAAGAACGAGATACGGTCTCACTGATGTTGTATACATCCACCAAAGAGCGGTGGTGTTCTGAAGCATGACTCGTATATCACATTTTAGTAACGACTTGTATCTCAAAGCACTCGTATGTCGAGGTTCTACTGAAATATGTTTAATGTGCCAAAAATAATCAGAAAACAGGTTAAACGCATTGAGTTATATAAAATAATTGCTTGATTGATGAACCAAGACAGATGTTTGGTGCCGTCCCATTTAAATCAAAATGTGATGTCATTTTCTTTTCAAGGTCACATGACATTAAACAAACTTCAGAAAGACAGTTGAGATTTTGACACAAAGGATTTCCTGAGTGAACTCTATTAAATATGAACTCCGTCGTGGAAACTTATTGACAGAAATAGACGACATCAAACCCAATTTTCCACTGCTTGTAGGAGGAGGATTAAACCTTTACATAATTTGAATCTGCTGTGATTTATCCGACAAAAGACTCTCCTAATCCAGCTCTACACCGGAGTCATACGGCATTAGCACGCTGCCTGACACCTCACTATTGACTCCTGCTGTGCGTGTGTGTGTGTGTGTGTGTGTGTGTGTGTGGGGCCTCTTTCAAAGCGTCTGATCAACTCTCTAGAGCTGGCCCAATGCTTACCACGATCGATATCTGGCCTCCAATACCATCCTTCATACACTCTGCTGCATCCGAGGCATGACCCTTTCTCTTTCTCTCTCTCTCTCTCTTTCTCTCTCCTCTTTGTATCTCGTCCTTTATTCTCCATCCTGTATTACAGCTCGGCTTCACAAAAAAACAACCCAAGCACCATAATAAGCTGTAACATCGGCCAGTTCACCAGGAGCGCATGGAGAGCCCCTCTCCTTCTCTATCTCTGAGAGGTTTTATTTCTTTTATTTTCCTCTCCCTGCTGTCTTTCTGTGCATTATTTCACCGCCTCCATTCTCTCTCTCTCTTCCTCTGTACCTATTACTGATGAGTCGATTTCACGAGTCAGTGATGCAGAGAGGGTACAGTAGAATGCGGCGTGTGAATGTGAATAACAATAACTGTCTATGCCTCATATGAAAACCTATAATTACAGGCGCCGGCACAAAGATCACATGCCTCATAAAAACACAAACGGTCACTTCAAGCCAAAAAAAACCCCCCTTGTTGAGTGACTTCAACTAATTGTATTACGGAGGATGGGATTGGCTCGTTTTTATTCGACCAATCAGTGTGTGTACTTTTATACGAGTATAAAAGAATAAAAATCACACACATTAAAAACGAGCCATCCCTTTTTTTGCATTCTCAGTCATCTGTCAGTTTAGTTCAAAGCTCGCTGATGAACTCAGATCAGCTTTTTTTTTTTTACGACTTGTTGCCATAGAAATGGAAAGCACTTCATCCAGCAGCACAACAATGTAAACCAAATATTAGCACAGTTATATTCTCTAAATAGACACAACTAAAAGGTAAAAGATGGTTTCCCTGTGAATCCGAGGGGGGATGCTGCACAGGAGGTGGCCGCGGCAACCATAAATCAACAACAGCAACAACAAAAAAACAGCTTTTGAAATTTGTTTTTAGCAGAGAGCCAATTAGAAGACGGACTACTTTTTTGCAGGCGGCTCTGATGTAGGTCGTCGGATCAACATCTTTCAGAGAGCGGCTGCTCACGGGAAGAAAAAGCAGCTTGTAAATTGCTTCTCCGGCATTTTTTTTTTTTTTTTTTGGGGGGGGGGGTGTTCTTTTGTTGACGACTCCTTCCCTGTTGTGCATTTTTTTTGTAAATCTGAAATATTCAAGGCGACTGATGCATCTGCAGGTAAACACTGGTTCACGTCATGCTGTGGTTGAGTCGGTGCTAATTCTGCCACTTCTTTTTTATTCCAGCTTCTTTTCTCTTCCTCCCCGCTGAGATACTTTGGAAAAATCAGTTTGCTTCCTCCACAACTTTTTTTCCACTCTTCTAGTTCTGGCTGTCTTTCTTCCTCGTAGTTACTCCTCATCCTCCATTGCTGCTCCCTTTATTATCGTGACCTTCTCGCTCTCTTTTTGCCAGTCGCAATCTCTCCTCCATCCACATCAGCCTTTTCCCCAGACGGTGTGTGTGTGTGTGTGTGTGTGTGTGTGTGTGTGTGTGTGTGTGTGTGTGTGTGTGTGTGTGTGTGTGTGTGTGTGTGTGTGTGTGTGTTGTCTGGTGCAGAATGGTTTGGAAAAAGATACGCTGATGACATTTGAAGAGGCATGTGTATCCTGACTCTGGCTTATTGTTATGGAGCCATGCTGTTGTTGCTGCTGCTGCACCTTAGGCCCCCCCAGCTACCCCAGAAAACCCTCACAAACACACACATACATACATTATATATGAAGTATATCTTCAGCTTGACTTACAGTTACACTCTCAGTTATCTACATGCCTTGATAAACCCCTGCAAGATACAAAAAGTTAATAATGTTACCAAAATATTGACATGTTCAAGGTTGTAATATCTTTATCAGAAGTACTAAACTGTGCACTAATCTTTGGAAATATTCCATATTTTGTGTTTTTCCCATTGGAAGAAGGTTCTTATGGCAAATTCCATATAAACATACTTTATATAATAATATAAAAATGTAATAAACTTTATATCTATGGATAGGTCTGAAGTAATGGAAAAGATTTGATGCACTGAAAAAAATATTTCTCTTTTACATTTTTTTTTTACACTTTTACGAGACGTCCCTTTTGTGACCTAATTAGGTAATGTGTGATTAAAATTTAAAATTCTCCTTGTACCAAAAACTACTATTGCATTAAATTTAATAATGTTGCCAATTATTGGCATGGTCAAGGTTGTAATATCTTTATCAGAAGTATTAAATTGTGCACTAACTTTTGGAAATATTCCATATTTTGTTTTTTTCCCTGGGTTCTAATGGCAAATTTTTAAAAAAACCTATATAATAATAATAATAATAATAAAAAACCGCTTTATATCAATGGATAGGCCTGAAGTAATAGAAAAGATCTGATGCATTGAAAGAAAAAAATATTTCTGTATTACATTTTTCTTTACACTTTTTTGAGACGGACCTTTTGTGACCCTATTAGGTAATGTGTGTAGCCATTTTAATAGGTCCCTGAGGGTTAAGTCAACTTACAGCAACAGTTTAGCCAAGCAAGGCGCCCCTATGGGATGCTGGAGGTAAATTAACTGCTCCCATGCAAGTGGGGACAGAAACAGCGGTGCAACTGCAGGTTTCATCCTCCAAACGTGTCCTCATATCTACTTGGCTGCAGATGCATGAGGGCACTAAACATCATTCAGGTACTGCTGGATGACGGCCATCATAAGTGGACCCCAAACACGGAACGACGTGCCGCCATCAGTGTTGTCCTCACGCTATAATCTCCTGTCGTTGCTGCTTTTTAATAGGCTGATGGAAGACAAATAATTGTTTTGAGCTTGTTTCTAATTCAATCATCTCACCATCCAAATCCCCACTCAAACAGACTAATGCACATTAATGAGATTTCATAGCTCTTAATGGGAGACAATGGTGGCGGTTCTGCAGCTTTTTTACGACGTGCATCGTCTTATGTGCTTGAGTTTTTTGGATGTGTGTCTGCTCTAAATCTGTTTTCATTAGCTGTTGCACAAGCTCATGCGTACTTATCCATCTGCTGTGGGGGATACATGCACAGCGAGCAGCATGGACACATAGAGCACATACCCACGGGGTGTTAAATGGAGAAGGGCAGACACAAACATTTGCCTAAAGGACTGACTTTCCTCTCCCTTTTTGAAGCTCTATCTCTCCCTCGGCGCTCCTGTCTGTAGTTCAGCAGGACTCAAATGGACTTTTTATTTTTTGGATGGACAGATTCAGTTTTTATTGGACAACCTTGACTGCACAAATAAGCGTTGAGGTGTAATAGTTAGTGAACCGGATGTGGAGCTCAGGAAAGCTGCAGGAGGATAAGTTGGAATCAGAGACAACCTGAGAAAGACCTGATGTGATATGAGCGGTCTGACGGAATGAGTTGGACCAACACAATAAATTTGAGTTGGTCCAACACTCAAATTTGTTATCTGCTCTATTTGTGTAGTTCTTGGTGTTCCTTAGGTGAGTAGTCCCCAACCGGTACCAGTTTGAGGGTGAACCCCTGTCAGTACCGGGTCACATAGAAATAATCCAGAACTTCCATTGTTTCTGTTTTCTGTCTGATTTGATTCTGAACGATGTTTAGTTTTAAATGAGTGGATTCTGTCCTCCACATCTGCCTATGAGTCAGCCTTGACGCTCGGTCTGTGGAGCTAAAGAAAGGTTGGGGGCTGTTGCCTCAAGCTGAGTCTTTATCTAATATCACACAATGAGGCTCTCAAGGAACTTCAGAAACATAGTGTACCCTCCATAGAGCGAGCCGACAACCTGTGAGGCACCACGGAGAGGGTTTTGTTTGATTTCCTCTGGTTTGTGCCGGCTCTCTTAATCAATTGTGCAAAAGCAAAGAGCAAAATGGAAAGTCTGGTGCTAACCGACGGTAAGACAGCACAAAAGTCTGTGTTACCCAGTTTTTGGACCAGCATCATCACTGACGACCGCTTCTCTAGACCAACCTAAACCCTCCATTCTTCCATTGCATCTTTATCCTTCCATCTTTAACTACATGCATTAAAGTCTGATGAAGGAGACGGCGTGCACAGCTCCAAAACTTGTATAGTGTAATGGATGCACGGTAGTGGCAAAGATCAAAAAATCAGTTCACCGGCATTCACAGATAAATACTTAAATAATTTATTATGGGCAAATTATGGACACGTTTCAGCAAACAGCCATCATCAGCGTGAACAAGAACAATAGAACTGACGTCCCCATACTGGCAAGAAGTTCCTTATCAGAAATAGGATCTCTTGCAAAACCAAATATGTCGTCTAGCTCTTGAAATGCCCTTGTGGCTTAGCATATATCGTGAAAACGAAACGGGAATTAAAAACGAGGATTTCTGAACATAAAAGCAGCAGAAGGAATAAAGATGAAAGATCCCCAGTGGCCAGGCACTTTAATTCTTCTGGCCATGATGTCTGTTCCCTTAAATTTCAGGGCATAGAAATGATACAGGCCTTTGAAAGGGGCGGTGATGGAGACAGATTTCTGTTACAGGGGGAAGCCTATTGGATCCATACATTACAAACAGAGAATCCAAAGGGGTTGAACGAAGAACTGCTGTTGGGTTGTTTTTTATAATCCTTTGAGGACCCCACTACAGCAGTGATTCTCATTCTGACTGTGTGGTTATTTACCCTGTTTGTCTATTCTGTCTAGTGTGTATATGAGTCTCTATTGTTCCCTTATGCACAACTAATAGTTAGGCCATGCTGCTTTACATGTAGTTCCGTCTACATTTAGTTATTCTTATTCATTTGACAGGAGTTTCTGTGTATATTATGTATTTTTTGTATATTATTCTATGTATTATTCAAAGTGACATTGGCTGATTGGTACTTGGTTCTGACCTCACCTGTTTATGATGGACGTCAGTTCTATTGTTCTTGTTCACGCTGATGAAGGCTGTTGAAAGGCGTCCGTGATTTGCCCATAATAAATTATTTAAGTATTTATCTGTGAATGCAGTAAGTCTACCTTAGTCAGGCAGAGGAATTGGCATTATGTGTATTTTTACATTGTTTGCAAATTTCTTTTATCATAAAGTTGCTTGTGGATATTTTTATAACCACCCGTCAAATACTTGGGATTTGCCACAAATGCCGTCAAAGCTTTGGTATAATTGGATAACAGATTGGAGCGTTCTATAGTTGAGTGGTCTTTTATGTTTTCAGGGAAGTCATCTTTACAAATAGATGTCAGTTTGTGTGTTTTTTGGAGTGGTGGTGAACGAATGGTGAATGCGGTGTTGCGGAAAAACGCAGATGAAAAGGCTGCACAACAATTCAGCTTGACTGACAAACGAAAAGGACGGAAAGAGATTAAGATTCCGATGCAAAAGAAGAGCTGGAAATAATGGATGTGCTGTTTGTTCCATGTTATTCTGAGAATTTAAAAAAGAAAATAAATGAGAATGTGGCAGCATTGGAACTGGATTGCATTTTATCAGATGAACAAACGAGTGACAATTTTCTTTTTAAATTTATTCAACCTGACCTTTGATTAGCTGGTACAGAGCAGTTAGCATTGGCTGCATTCAGTAATGACTTCAGTTCACTTGTCTGGACTATAATATGAAAAAAAAAAATCTAAATTAAAGTTTATTTGTGATGAGAAACAGTATTAGCACTATTTTGTGAGACCGTAATAATAATAACGGACTAATATTGGTAATTTAAATTGTACTTTAGGTGAGTCAGATACTGTTTATGTGAAAAAGGTTATTTGTAATTAAGGATGGATAAATGGGCACTTTTTCATTGCTAATGTTTCCAAACTTATCTTAGAAGCAAAGTTAATTTGGACCAACTCAAATTTATTGTGTTGGACCACACAATAAACAAATTGAAATTGACAAAAATTTAAAACTTAAATGTCAAATTGTATTTCATTTTAATCATCATTCCACAATCATTTTCTCTGTCTGTGTGGTGTTTCTGCATTGATCCGCCCCTCGGCTAACAGCTCGTAGCAGCGAGGCTCAGCCGGACCATCAGCCGCCGCCGCCCGACGAATCACGCTAACCGAGCTATTAGGTGGTGCTGATAGCTAAAGTATAAACCCACTGCCTGTTCCCTCGAAACCATTACCCCGGGTGTGTGTGTGTGTGTGTGTGTGGCTGAAGGTAATGCTGGTCTGACTCCTATGCTGAGTCTACAGCTTCATCATCATTAGGCAGCAGTGATAAGACGGAATGATGGAGGGATGGAGAGGGAGAAGGAAAGAGGGAGAAAGTGATGCTGTTCTGCACCAATCAAGGGGATTACCTTCACAACTCCCACCTGCCTAATAGACTGTCTCAACAGAACTCACCACACACACACACACACACACACACACACACACACACACACACACACACACACACACACACACACACACACACACACACACACACACACACACACACACACCATCCTGACACACAACAACACCTTTTGGTTTATTACTATCAATACAATTTGGGTTTCAAGATGGAACTTTTTGGTGCCAACTTTTCTCCCTACTTAATTCTCCCCTTTATAATCTTCCTTCTTATCTAATCTGCCTTCATTAACAACCATCCTTGTTTCTCAAAGTGTTAATCTTGTTAAGAGCAATCAAAGCGGGCCGGTCCGCACGCCGAACAGAGAACAACAGCAAAGTCGCGTTAACCTGAACCCGTTTCATCTCTACTTTCTTTACGCGGTTCGCTTCCTTTTTCATCTCTGTTCTGCTTTACATTTCAGACGTTTAGCCGATACTTTTTCCTCCCAGCGTCTCGCTGTCAGATCAGACATGTTAGGAAGCAACACGGTGCGGGAACTTAATCTTCAATACCGTTGTGTGACATTTCCTGGTCTGCTTGAACTATTGTGAAAGTTATAAACTGTCGTACGGAGGATGTCAAGGAGGATGTTACACAGGTGCTGTGTGCACCTTCATTTCCATATTCATCAAGGCTGTTGTTAGCCTTGATTCCTATCGTCAGCCATTAGCCTGGCTCCGTTCTACCAGTCCTTGGAAGCGACCTCTCTTTCCCTCCCTCACTGTCCTTTTTTCATTTATCTCCACAGAAACAGGCCGAGTTATCGCGCCGATGTTGGCCCTGCCTTCACGAAGCTGATCGGTTATGGTACTCCACAATGATTGCATTTTAATTGATTGGTTACAACCAATAAGTGGGTGATGGACAGCGGCTTAGTGGAAACAAGAGGACTTGAAGGGGCGTTTGCCCGTTTTAACACTCATCTGGAGTCAGGTTACGCTGGCAGAGGCAGTTCGACTCGAGCCAGATGAGATGGTCTTTCAAGCGTGTTCTGGATCTAACCCAGAACACACCCTGGGGGGTGTCGTACCGGTTCAATATATCGGGGAAATCTCCAGAGGAAGGCACCAAGAAAGCATCCAGATCAGATGCTGGCTCCGTTTGAAGTGGAGGAGGGGGAACCCTTAAGACTCCTCCAGAGGACCGGAGCTCCATACTAATCCAAAGAAGGAGCTCAGACCTCTGGAGACTGTCCATTTCGGCCACTAACCAAAGCTCACGACCTGAGATAACAGTAGGAATGTGGCTGAAAACTTCCTTCCCCTATTCATTACCATTCAGTACCAGAATCCTGACAGATGAGCCCGAAGGAGCCCAACTTCCTGTTCAGGACGCCGTCACAGCTCTTCCTTCAGTTGTATGAGGGCGAGTCTTCTGTATGGAGGAGCTGTTGGTGTGAGTCACCATCAGCAAGCTTCAAACAGCGTTTCTATTCCCTTATTCATTATAAATGAGTGAATACGGGTTAGAGAGACGACTGAGCGTCCACCACAGTGGATGATGACGCTGATGATGATGATGATTAGAGCAGCCCTGTGAGCAGAGCTCCATATAAAACCCTGGACAGCTCATCAATCTGATTATCTGTAATTATTCAAATTCTCTTAGAATTAGAATAATTAGAATTATATCTTTGACAAATCTTACACGAAAGCATGATTGAGGTTCTTTTTGTTCTGTTCTTGTTTCTTCTGAAGATATTTGATGTCCATAGGTTCATATTTCTTTGAATTTTTCATTTAAATCTCCAATAAATGTTTGTTAGCTAACATGTATTTGAATATTTATGTCCAGATAACCTCATAGCGGCTTTTAGGATAAGATAAGATAAACTTTATTGATCCCAAACTGGTAAATTTGCAAAGACTGCTACTCGTCTTTTATTTTAGCTGGGTGGAGGTTAAAAAAAGACTTTGCCAATATGAAGAAATCCGTCATTGTGAGTGAAGGATTTTATCCACACACATTTAGTACGTAGAGAGTCGATTGTTTGTTCTTCAGCCTGTCTGATGAATAAAGATCTAGAGTCACAATGGAGATGCTGGGAGGAGGAAGAGCGTCGGACTCGTTGTAGCGCAGCAGGAAGCTTAGAGCAAAGGGCACAGATTGGTCACAGCAGGCACACAACACACACACAACACACACACACACACGGGCAAACATTTAACCTCTAGAGTGAGTAGAGATGAAAATATGATGTGTCTTGGGCTGAGAAAAAGTGATCCAGCAAACACACGCAGCCTATTTTTCTCGTGATGCAACACAAATATTGTTATTCCCACCTATGTCAGTATAATTATGAGAAATTATTGTTGCCGTCAGGCTACATCATGGAAAACTCTTCTGGTCAGCGTCACCTGGCAGCCATCTGTCGCTGGCATCAGGTCAAGTCGTATCCGGTTACAAAAACCGGTGGTGAAGCCTCAACATCTGATAAGAAGGGTTTTATCAGCGGTACAACAATAACACAGAGATAAAATGATGCAAAGTCCAGGAAATCCTCCTCCAGTGGGACTGCTTCATTCTGAATTCTGAAGGAAGTAACACAAAGTTTAGGGGAATGTCTGCATTTGTTGTAAAATTTATGTTCAGCAGCAATTGTTCATGTCTGGAACTAAGGTAGAAATTGTTTTACTTATTTAAGTGTCATCATCAGCAAATTTTAATCGAATTAAACAGAGCGCGTCTGCACCGAGATCAAACAGAACCACACAAAGTTTTATGGAAATACTTTTGTCTAATAAAGGAACAGTTAAAAAATGTAGGTTATTAAATAGTCCTGTCCCCCCTTCTCCAGATATACAACAAAAAATATTGGTGTCTAGTTTGGCTGGTTTTTTACACGTGTTGGCGGATAGATACAACATCAGTGAGGCCGTATCTCATTCTTTACCACATGTTGGCGGATGGATACAACGTCAGTGAGACCGGATCTCGTTCTGTACCACGTGTTGGCGGATGGATACAGCATCAGTGAGGCCGTATTTCGTTCTTTACCACGTGTTGGTAGATGGATACGTTAGTGATACCGGATCTCGTTCTTTATCATGTGTTGGTGGATGGATACAACATCAGCTGATAATAATTTACCCATAATAATAACAATAATTTAGGGGGTTTAGGACTGTTTTTACAGGGCTCACTGATGGAACGGATTAAACTCTTATTTTCTAGGTTTTACTGTGTTTCAAAAAGTCATTCTTAGATTCGGCATCAGTGGGTTTAAGGGTGAATGACCTTAAATTTCTATTTGACCTTTAACCTCTGTTCACCATCAGTCATTTGGGTGTGCTATATGTGACTACATGTGTGCACAACCTACTGAGAAACACACACTTGTGTGTTTTTTCATCCTCATTCTGCTCCAGTGCAGCCGTTTAATATAACTTCACCAGGTTGGTCTCCCCCCGTCCTCACCCCTCATCCAGCTCTGCTCCTTTCAGGGTAGCTGCCTTTCTTTCCCCACGAAGAGATTAGTGTCTCTTCTATGAAGAACAACTTGACCTTAACCCTCTCTCATTCTCTCTCACACTGTCGCTACCACTCCCCTCTTCACCATCTGATGTAAATGCAAATGATTCATCTTCCCCCACCAACACAGTATCAGCTGCCAGAGCAGAAAGGGAAATCTTTTTATGGAGCTGTTCTCTTTTGTGTCGAGTGAAGCATCCCACTGGAACATTACGATTACAGGTAGACCTCAGCTTACGTCATTTGGAGTAATCATTTTATTACAATTTACATCTCTAAAGTGAAGTATTCCACAAATATTGGAATAATAGAATCACTAGTCTTCTTCTTCTTATAATAATATAATAATAATAGAATCACTAGTAAACCGTTAAAAGCTCATAATATAATGTTACTGTACAATAAATCAGAATAAAAACATTATTAGGAAGAAGAGCTGAAGACGTTTTTTTTTCTGTGTTATATTAAAAATAATAATTGTAAGTTTAAAACAGATTAATATTAATCAAATATTATTAAAATACATCCATTAATAAAGTTCACTACAGAACTGGGAATGGTTATCTACACTTAACGTCGTTTTTCGACGTAAATCGGTTCCAGGAGACGCGACATAAGACAAGGTTATATTCCTTTATATTCATCTGACGTGAATCTCAAACAAATATCGCCATTCTTTTCTAATTTCCTTTCCTGTTTGCTCTCCTCTTGTAGCCCCCCCCCCCACCAATCCGTCCCTCCTCCTTTGTGAAACGCAGGCTTTCAGTATCTTATCAGAGGGATCAGCCGAGCATAGCCACTTTTGGGCTGCAGATGGGCAGGAATTGTGTGACAGTCTGAGAAAGAGATATTAAAGATGAGGAGGGCAAGAAAGAGACATGAGGAGGGAAAGCAGGTGAAACGGCTAATCAGTGGGGAAGAAAAAAACCAACAAAAAAATGAGATGTTTGTTTTTTTTACAGAAAAATACCTGCAGATAAGATGGAACTTTTTCTCACAATCGCATCATCCGTCTTTTGCCCACCCTATCTCCCACGCCGATCTTGAAAAACTAGCGAGCCAGCGTTGTGTGTGACTTCCAGAAATCCTTGAGGCGCCAGCTCCCACCTAAACTCCCCGCCTTACGGTTTAGCACATAATTTTTAAGTTTCTTATGTATTAGTTTACCCTGATCTCATATAAGATTATATTGCAGTTAGAGTTGATGGTCCCCAACTGTCTTGCTTCATCCCATCAAAGCTAAATCCATGGATGAAGAGGTGGAGCGCTTGGTAAAATACCTACAACAAAAGAAGTATCTCATCATTTCATGAGATTTAATCCATTATCTGTGTTTTTCAGGATTATAGGAATGGATATATGTAATAAAAAGGTTTATAACACCTATCTGAACAGGATGGAAGTCTTTTGCTGAGATTTTTATGGTTGTTCTAGTGCCGTAGCAGAATTGTCCAATTAAACCAGCAGTAATTATTGTTCTAATTTTACTTAAAGTTTGTCTCTCTACCTTTAAATGTCCTCATTTCAGTGACTGAATTGGTCTCATTGTGTTGCAGTAATACTGGAACAATAATTACAGTACTTCTAACTTTAAACCAGTTTGTTCCAGCCTCCACACAAATGGTTTCCTTTAACTGGAGATTAACTGGCGCTCGTCCTCCTCAGAGGACGCGTGTGTGGGTATTGCAAAGTCGATGCCTGCAGAATATGAAGTGGAAGATAGAGACGCGGTCAGTAACAGGTTGCGTGGACGACTTGAAATTCAGGGGGGGAGAAAATGTGCGAGGGGGCGGGGTAATCTATCTATTTTAATGTATCTCATTAATAACGAACAAGAGGCTTTATCGTATGGAAAGTGGAGGAAGGTGGGGAGAGGAAAGGAGAAGGGAAGATGTAGAGGTAGAGGTAATCAGACTATAATTAAACTACTTCATCTACATTTTGGGCATGCACACAGATAGGCCACCTCACTGTACCCAGATATATGGACAGTGCTCTGAGTTTGACTGCTCATGTCTGGGCTCCAGTTTCGTAACTGCCCAAGGACAGCAGATCTGAGCCACGTTGGTATTTTGGTGACCTTGAAATGCGACTGACTGCCTGTTCGTTTGCTATTTCTGTATCCTGAACACCTGGCGGAGTCACAATGAAGTTCTAGGTGTTGCATTTCAATGAAGGCCTGAACAACCTAATGAAGACACATGTTTGGGTTCTATTTGTAGGAATAGTTAGTGTTCTGAATCAAAATCAAACGTCTCCATGAATCTTCCAGCATTTTAAAGCTCAGTTTTTAAAAACCCAGACTGTATGGGATTGCTCCAGGGCAAATATGCTGAAATGCACGAGAGAGAAACCAGAATCTTCTTTCAACTAACAAGAGATCTATATTCTCAAGAGTTGCTATGGTATGGATAGCAAAAGAGGACATTCTCATCGCAGCCTTACATTATTTAGCACCTATCCACGAATCCCCGCTAGTCTTGTCTGTAAGCTCATGCAACAACTGATGCTATTTATACACACCATGTGTTGCCCAAGTTACAGCGAAGTGATGCACTTTTAATTTCCAGGCGAGGCAAATCTCTGCTGACAGTCGTGTAAACGGGGATATTAGAGGAAGAGGTTTATTTATGCAACCGTGTCAACACCGTTATAACGGATGTTTGTTTTCTGCTCGTGGAAGTCGTGTAATCACTGTCTCGTAAAAACATGCTAAGCTACATCAAACGTAATGTCAGCTCCAGTCATGTCTCGCTTAATGGAAACCTCATGTCACTTCTTATTACAGTCCAAAACGTACCCTTAAAGCAAATGCTAGCTGATCAGAGGGAAGCGCAGCTCCACAGCCATGCTATGCTAACATGTTCCCAGTGAAAGAATGAACATGACATCAGCTGACACGCATATTCTCCTATTATATTTAGCATGTTAGCATGCCGAGTCACCAGGTCTAGATGTGGATAAGATGCTGTTGGACGATGGATGCTGTATCCATCCGCCAACACGTGGTAAAGAACGAGATCCAATCTCAGTTTATGTTGTATCCATCCACCAACACGCGGTAAAGAACGAGATACGGTCTCAGTTGATGTGTCCATCCGCCAACTAGCGGTGGTGTCGCAAAGCATGGCTTGTATCTCGGATTTTTGCTCGTATGTTATCTCAAATAACTTGTATGTCGAGCAGCTTGTATCTCAAGGTACTACTATATAATGCATTTAAAGATAATTAATCCCAAAACACGTACAACAGATTTCAGAAAACCTTGCCTCTTTTTTAATTTCACTGCATCTCATTTCCTCAAATTATGATTCATAAAATAGGACCGGCTGTCCTCGTCTCGTCAAGCGCTCCTATCTCAAATGTTGCATTAGCATAATGTAGCAGGGAATAAAATGTGAGTCAGGGAGGGAAGGATTATCACCTGAAAGGTTATCTATACATTCAGCGGCACATGTGTTCACACTGGCCCAGTATAGGAGACAGACAGATATCCTAAGTGATAAAGAAATGTATAATGCGTAAGATCTTTTATCGGATTGTATCTCTTGCGGCCTCCATTGTTGTAATCAGATTACTTTGAACAGCAGTTATGATGAATTATTTCGGGTTACAGTTCACTTTAGCTGCTGCAGCCTCTCAGCCTCTGGTGTGACCTCCCTAACCCGCTTTCGGGGTGGGTGTCAGAGTGTGATTGACAGCAGCTTGACAATGCACTCATTTGCTGTAGCATGCATCTGCAGCATGCATATATGCCGACACTTTAAATCCATAGAGATGCATGTAGTTCACAGAGAGAAAACCGAGCCCGTTTTCAGTTGATCAGCGATTGCCTTGCAGAATTACAAGTAGTGGGAAAAGCAAAAGCTTGAATTTACTGGACGGTTCAGTCACTTGATCAATTTACAACAAGCAGGAGAGCCTTGAAGAAGGAGCTGCAGGAGTCAGTGATTGGAAGTAAAAAAAGAGAACATCCAGCCTCGTCGGTGAAGTTTAGCAAACATGCAAGGACACCAAAAAAAATACTGACTATCAGTTTGTATTGGGAAGAAAAAAAAAAAAGTCCTTCCTATTCACCTCTCTCCATCTCCCTCCTGTCCAGCAGGTTCAGCTGCAGCAAAGAGCCATGAAAAATGGATGAGTGTGTTTCTCTCGCTCGTTCTTCTCCCTTCACTGATGCCTCCTTTCTCTCTCGCTGCAGCCTCATCAGGCATGGTGGTAATTTATTTATTTATCCAGGTAACAAGAATGAAGAATAACGTTTCTGCTTTTGTTTTGTAATCTCGCCGTCTTTGGATTTCTGTTGTTCTTCACGCCTTAAGACGACACCCACACATCTCCGTTTTTGCTTCTACTACTGTTTGATGCAAAATTTGGATTATAGGAGTAAATTCCTTCCCTTTCAAAGCCCGACAATCTGCGTCGCTCTGTGTTTTGTGTGTATGCGATAAAGAGTTCCTTATAAGCAGTGAGAATGTGGCAGCAGGGTAGACAGAAGGGAAGACTGACCTTTCTCTAATCAACTCTGTGTGTGCATTTGATATGAGTAGACGCACCGCTACACAATACTGATGAGCCTGTGCGGCTCTGCCTGCGAGTGCGGCCGTATTAGCTGATATTTATCCCGCCTTACAGATGAGGAGTGCTGAGCTGGAAACAGACTTACTGACTTTGATCATCACATTTGCATTAACCTGAATGACCTGAACTGACTGCATATCAACAGCCGAGCTCGGAGATGATGGATGAATACCAACAAGCTCGGAAAATGACTGCCAATGAAGCGTAATTCCCTCTTTGTTACTGACATCGCATCACGAAGCGAAACACACACAAGAAGAGACTCGGAGTTTCATTTTATTTAAGGGGTCTGTTACCACACCTCTCCTCTACACCCTCTACACCTCTGTCCTGTAAGTCTTTTTGATGCTAAGAGGCCTTTGAACTGAAGACTACATCTTTAAGCTGCACTCTGTGGCGAGTCGGCGAGCGATTCAAATATTCATAGAGATCGGACCTTGGCTAGAATACTGATGGATGCCGCTCCACTCTGGAGGTGTCAAACCAGGCCAGACCTGGGCTGGTAGTCCACTGTGTGAACTGTGTTTCAGGCGCCGGCTGTAAAAAACGGTTACAGAGCTGCCGGTGGAATGGGTTATGTCACTTCAGGGCGGTGATGGATGCGACCGCCAGGTGCAAGGACTTTGTTTTATTCTCACGAAGGCCATCAGCGTGGGTTATTTCATTCTCTCGTTTTATAGGGGTGACTGTAAACATTGTTATGGGTTGGGGGGGTCAGCTAGAGGTTTGCGTTGAAGTTCACGGTGAGGTGGCAGCTGAATCTTTGCAGGAGCTTCGTATTCTTTTGTAAAACGTCCGTTTTTCGACATCGTATGGCAACCCAGCCAAAGAAAAGCCTCTCGTCACGTGTGATTGTGCTCCATTACGCAGATTCTAGATTGAAGTCATTTTTCATAACCAAATATCATTTGAGCTGATTATAACACAACGGGCTTCTCCTCCCTGGCGGTGTTGGATTTATCACACAGCCCACGTCCTTTCTCTACTCGATTACTAAACAGAAAATAACTAATACTTATGTCCGCAATACTAGATGGGGTCCTGATGCCGGATCCAGAGTCTCTGACATTTTCCTTTGATTGTGAAGGATGAAGAACACGCTGACACGTCTCTGCTGCACCACGAGGAAGATGTATGGATGTGATCAATCTTAATGTGTAGTTTAAGGCTTAGATCTCCCTGTTTTCCTTCATGTATATAATGTGTGTGTGTGTGTGTGTGTGTGTGGGTATGTATAGACTCATCTAATATTTAGTATCTGTTCTTACATAAACTCATTTATGATTCATTATGTCTATTTTATCTTTTTATTTTAGAAAAAAACTTATATTTGAGTGCCTTGACTCTCCCAGGATTCCATGCAAACTAAAAGCCACTGTC
Organism: Antennarius striatus; assembly: GCF_040054535.1. Lineage (NCBI taxonomy): Eukaryota > Metazoa > Chordata > Actinopteri > Lophiiformes > Antennariidae > Antennarius > Antennarius striatus. The sequence goes on along the minus strand of NC_090781.1, from coordinate 25,236,474 downwards.
GAATTAGCAGACGTTTCCCTATGCAAACTGAACATTTCGCTAATCATAGCTTTTTAAAACAATTATTCAGATTTTTCCCGTGTTGAAAATGGTTCCCTAAAGCTGCCGGGACGTAATTGCCTTTTGTTGACTTGTCGTTTCCCCTTTTGCAAAACGATTTGGACCAGGTTGAGATTAATGTAATGCAGAGTGAGGCCAGTCTAATCACTGTTATTTGTGTTGAGGGGAGCAAGACTGAAGTTCATTCTAGGGTTCATGTTGCAGGCAATTATTTCATAAAAAGGTAAGAATCATGAATAGCAAAGAGAAAATTTTCATCTGAAAAGAGGAATAGGAAAACAGCAAAAAGAGAACAGTCAAACTTTGTGGTTATTTATTCATAGGAGTTCTCACCTTTATGGACTTTTGACATTTTATTGTTGCAGTTTTATTATTGTCCTATAATAATAGATGGTCAACAGGAAAAATGATGTTATTGCATCCAAAAACACACATAAATATGGAAAGAGTTATACAAATCACCCATTGGATTGTTAAATACAGCCAAATAATATCATATTTACATTTAACTAATAGATTTAACATTTTTCTGGAAGTATTATTGTTGGAACTCATGATAGTTTCCACACAGTGGAATTGATTAATTTGTGGACTCAAACAGAACAAACTCATTATGAGACTTTTCAGAAACTTTGACGTCTAAACAGGGGTAACAAAAGAAAAACATTATTTCAGTTGAACTATTAATGTTAATACAACTATCGGGGAGTTGAGGCGCTTCAGTGCTTTGCACTTGTTCTCTTCCTGTTTGGAGTAATAAAACACTTCCTGTCTGAGGCGGTGCTGCTAGTGGACAGTCTGGGAAGAGGTCACACAGTCACAGGAAACCACAAACACCGGCCCCTGAGGAGGCGAATCAAGAGGAGAAGAGTTCTCAACGCCCCGGTGACGATGACCGCCTCCTGAATGCAGATCTGAGCTCCTCCACACCTGATTGGAGTCCTCAGACTGCCTCCTCCTCCTCCTCAGGATGAAGGAGCTGAGGGGCTCAAAGTCTCTCTCTGCACCGAATCTTCACTTAAATATCTTGTTGATGACACTAGAAATAAGACCTGCTCATGTTTCTGTTGTACGATGATGACAGACGTGTTGCTGTCTGGAAATCAAGCCTGATAGAGGAGCAAACGTACAAATACAGGGTATCTTGAGGGTATCTTGCCCCCATTTCCCCCATGTTAGGAACCATAGTTCATATTAATCTGTCTCGTCCGTCCAGTTCCACATTCTTTCTTCGCCGTCCTCGCTATGGTGACACTGATTAAACTGAGAGGTGATATACGATGAGAATCTCTGACAGTTTGACATGACAAGATCGATTTTCTGATTCAGTGTTTTATTTTTACTGACAGATTTATTCTAGCATTTGCTTTGTAGGAATTAATTCTTGGCACAAAATACACAAACGCGGAATGAATGAACGGATTTATGCATGTGTTTGCGCGTCTTTGCATCATTCAATACAGTGTATATATGTTCTTGGAGAATTCCCTAGAGATTACCGGCCCGTCTTCATCATATCAGATGAAATTGGTGACAATTAGCTGCCGTTTTAAACACAGTTTGGACATATCTTCAAGTGTGTGTGTGTGTGTGTGTGTGTGTGTGTGTGTGTGTGTGTGTGTGTGTGTGTTCTGTGTCAGCCGTGAGGAGGATGGCTGCTCCACTGGCAGCCGATGAGCCTCTTTGTTTCATCTCAACGCGACCAGCAGAGCAGCTTCAGAGACTCCCCCCTCCACGTCTTGCAGACGCTCCCGTTACCCACCATGCATTTCTGCTCCGTTCCTGCTGATGGCATTTAGACTTTTTTTTACTCATGAAGTAAAAACACTGACTTCAAGGCTAAATAACACACAACTCGGAGAGGGGGTGGGAGGCTGGAAAATATCACCGCACTCGGCTTACATACTTTTTGCTCCGTGTTGTAAAATGATGGAAGGTCGGTTTTACATTGTGTTACATTCAGACGGCTTTTTAGAGCAGCAGCAACACAATACAAGCCCCGTGTGTTTTCCACCTGAATCATTTCGCTGCACAAAACAGCCGAGTGCAACTTCTCAACAAATTACCAGCGATGAACAATGTGCTTTCTCTGTCCTGGCACTTTTATTCTCCTCAGCATAATGGGAATAATTGTGCTGTGAAGGAGTTAAGAGGGTATGGTAAGGCTCTGGGTTTGCTAAAATTACACTTGTGCGTTCGTATCATGCAGTATTTTAAGCCCTGGTATCACATGGACCGTACAATCGATGGTGCTGGTATTATGGGAGTGTTATTGGGAGCTTTGGATCTGTGCTGGCCTCCCGCTGTCCTGGTTCATAGCCTTTATTGATGGAACTAAAACAGACTTGCATGAAGTATGAATCAGTGGCTGGTTCTGATGCCTTCATGAGGTTCTCCAGATCGGTAGTTCAGATTCTGACTCTCCTGTTGCCTCAGAAAGACTTAGTCGGACGTGGATCAAGCATCAACTGCCAAACTCAATTGTTCTGTCAATGTTTGAACGTGTTCATCACACGTGTGATCAGACATGGATTCTTGGTAGAGCGCTGCAGATCTTAAGATCCAACAACAGTAGAACCTCGAGGTACGGGTTTGATCCAAGTTTCCCCGTTTAAAACAACTAAAGTCATTATAATTCATTCCAGCCTTGTAAGACATGTTGTATCCATCCACCAACACGTGGTAATGAACAGGATGCGATCTCACGGATGTTGTATCCATCCACCAATATGTGGTAAAGAACGAGATACGGTCTCACCGATGTTGCACCCACCCACCAACACGTGTTAAAGAACGAGATACGGTCTCACTGATGTTGTACCTATCCGCCAACTAGTGTTGGTTTCCTGAAGCGACTCGTAGGTCCGATTTTTGCTCGTATGTCGAAGATAAATATGGACAGAGCAACAACTCGTATCTCAAATAACTTGTGTCTCGAGGTACGATTTTATGTTTGCTGGTGATATTTTAGCCTAAACGTTGAATGCTTCAGGATGAAGGACAGATTTTGCAGACTGCAGGTTTATCACCACTCTATTTAACTTCGGTGAGACTTTGTGCTGCATTCAGTTGAAAACAGGATGTGTGCTCCATCGCTGCTTCTCTTCAACGAAACAGTTTCTGTCTGGATTTTCATCTTACAAAGTTATTCTGGTTTAAATGTGTTTATTAACAATACATGTCTAGACTTCGAACTTATAGTTGGTGTGCTTTTTGTTCCTTTACTGCATTCATGCATGTGTGTGTTGACCAGACGTCCACAGGAAGTCCCAGTTGGGACACTCTTACTTTAAAGTTTTCTTCTTCTTGTCTTCAATTTTTAGCGATATGAGAACGATAAAGAGGGAAAATGGAATTGACTGCCAGGAGGAATCACAAATCTGCTCTCGGGAGCAGTGGGAACTGAATTCCACGGACGGTGAGATGTGTAGGCGTTTGAGATGAAAAGAGGGACTGACCAGATAACAGGGCCGTTTTTTGATTGGGTGTTTTTGAGTGATGAAAGGGTATAAAAAGCAGATTGAAAATGAAAAAAAAAAAAGTCAAGATCAATAGATTAAAACACACAAAAAAATCGACCGAAGCTATATAACAACAACAGACAAGGGATCATTTTCATTCCAAGGTCACGCCGCTGCGAGTGTGAAGTGTGGTGTGTGTACACAAGCAGCCACACACACTCCTTTAACTAGATTACTGTGCATCGTGCACCTCGTGTTCCGTAAGACGGTGGCCTTCACTTCAAACCCCAGCCATTCTAAAAGGATTACACCGTGGATGCCTTTATTTGGCCGGTGTGTTTCCAACCCCCTGTTTCCCGGCTGGCCTGAGGCGTCTCACAAACTGGCCAGAACATAATTCTGCTGGGATCAGAAAGGCCTGAGAACATGTCTTTTACGCTGACTCTTTGTCAACCGACACACATTTTCGGTCCAGACTCTGGCTGAGCGCCCAAGGAGGCTGGAAGTGGTTTAAATCACAATTTAGCTGTGTCTATTTTATATTCTCTATTTACTTTCTCTCTTTGTTGTGGCTTTTCATGCACAATTCAGGCTTTCTTAAGCAAAATTATGCACATAAGTCTCCACACCTTTCTTAGGAAAAAACAAAACAAAATGAAAAACATCAAATGATTATAAGTGAATACAGGTTTGCTTTAGTTTACATTGTAATTGGCTCCGGGACACTTGATGTAAGTCGAAATATTATATATTATTATATTATTTTAATAATATTGAGTTAATATGAATCTATTTTAAGGTGATAAACAATTCATTTTTTATATAGTACAGAAAAAACGTCTCTGTCTCGTCTTCAGCTGCTTCTTCCTCATTGTGGGTCACGGGGGTTGTTACGGGCTAATAATATGATATTATATTCATTTTTCTGTGTATTTTTCTTGAAAAAAACGATGTATTAATCGAGAACTCCACACAACGTAAACCAGGATTTACCTTTACATATGAAATCAGATTAAATAATTACAACTGTTTCACTTCTAAATGAACTCCTTAGCGACTTCTTAGCCACTTTGTATTTTCCTCATATAGCGTGCGCTAACTCTTACTAATGACGTATTCAGCATAAAGTGGTTCTCGATGTGATGTCGTACTAAACGTAGCCGTCTTCTAAACAGTTTTTTCACCATTTGACAGCACATCCGACATTTTGGATGTGTGTGACTGCTGACCTCCATCAGTGATTGTGTGTGTGTGTGTGTGTGTGTGTGTCGATTTGCTCTCAGCGCCTTTGTAGAAAGTAGACAGCGGTAAATGCCGCATCTCCAAATTGCACGTTCAATAATGGGCCTTAATAAAGGCTCTGTAATGACGCTCAGAGGTAACGTTGGTGACTGTGAAGCCATTTGATGAAAACGGGTGCTGATGGTTGGGGAGGGGGATGGCACCATAAGTGCATTTCCTGCTCCTTTACGTCCTCTCCGCCGCTGGGATGGATGCTTTTAGTTCTCTCTTTCCTTCTCTTTTCTCACCGGGCGCCTTAATGCATGACACTCCTTCATTTCTTGGTCTCTTTGTTTTTCATGCTTCTTCCCCAGGGGCGGAATGCATGTGTGTGTGTGTGTGTGTGTGTGTGTGTGTGTGTGTGTGTGTGTGTGTGTGTGTGTCACCAGTTCCCCTTCTCTGCAGGTTAATAAACCCCTTTCTGAAAGTAGAGCCACTGATAAAGCAACATGGCTGCAGTCGCTTCAAACGCAGATAAACACATAAGGAGTTCTTCCCATGCTCCTCTCTGTCTCCAGCTTTAGCTTAAGGGGGGAGGATGGTAGTAGTGGTGGTGGGGGGGCGAGGGTTGTACTTCAGACAAGGTGGTTGGGAAGAAGCTCATGATAAAAGCCTGACCTTTGTCTGTGCTCTATAATTTGCTGGGAGTACGACGCCCAAAGATAAAAACAGACAAATGTCAAAACAAAAATGGCATTGTCCGCCGAGGCGCGAGTAAATCCCATCTTTGAAGCGCGTCGGCACTCCAACGCTTTGTGTTTGTTCAACCTGAGCACTTCAGGAGCTATAAATGCATATGAATGGCCCTATTTGTCTGCAAAGAACGATTGTTTTGACTGCTTGCTGGCTGGATTTGTCGGAGCGGCGTTGGCGTTGGATGTGGCTTCCAGCTGCCGCTCGGCCCCCGATCCAACCGCCCTGCTGGGGTTCACCAAACATGTGTGGGCCCACATGCCGAGTTCAAGGTGCTGGGATCGCGGTGGGAATATCCATCCAGACATGGTCCACAAATATTTATGGGGTTTAGACGCGTGTGTGTATTCACACACACGCACATTCACCAGAGGGAGCATCGGAATTAAGCTACTCCACTCTGAATAAACCTCACAGGTGCCCCCCGTCATCCTGCTTTATCTCATCCAGCCCATGAGGTCCAGAAATTTATTCCACAACACAACATCCACTAAAGTCAACCAACAGGTGGATATCCTGGACAGCAGAGGTCAGACCCTGGACAGCAGAGGTCAGATCCTGGACAGCAGAGGTCAGGGTGTTGCTGTGACAACCGGCAACACCAGATAAGGACCGTGAAAGTGGCCCTAGGGGGTCCCAGGTGTTCTGGAAGAAATGGTTTTCTTTGGTGATGCTGTATCCATCCACCAATGTGTGGTAAAGAACAAGATGCGGTCTCGCCGATGTTCTATCCACCTGCCAACACGTGGTAAAGAACGAGATGCGGTCTCGCATCTGTTGTATCCACCCGCCGACACGTGGTAAAGAACGAGATGCGGTCTCACTGATGTTGTATCCATCCACCATTTAGCAGTGGTACGCCACAGCACAGCCCGCATCTCGGCTTTTCACTTGTATGTACGTCAGACAAAAATGCGGACAGAGCGATGACTCTTATCTCAATGTTAGCTTGTATCTCGAGGTACTACTTTATTTTCAAGTTCCATGTTTTTCATGTCTCCATGTCGGGTTGCCTTCTTTTTCATTTTGTTGTTATGAAAATTATTTACGGAAAGATGACCGCATCAAAGTATTGCAGTATTATTATTAGTATTATTCTGTGATAATAATTATTTTAAATTGTAATGCTAATCCACTAGAGGCCATCTCAAGCTGCATAGATTGTGGCTTATCTGTTATAATTCACATAACAGCAATCGAGACGTAAATCATTTGAGCCTCTCGGATGAAAGGCAAAACTTTTTCAAGAAACTTTGTTAGAGTCCAGTGGACTGATCCAAACAGCTTTGGAGAACCATGACCTGGATAACTGATAACCTACACGGACACTAAAACAACTATCGAGCGGTCTAGAATACTGGATTTATTGTTTTTGACCACAACGCGTGTAACCCTTTAGAGTAAATGACACCAGCTGATCATGGAATGGAACTGGATCACTCCCTGCATCTGGAACATGAATTAAAATCTCATCCTCTTGTGATTCCCGTCAGTTTTCCGTGTGTCCGCGTCCACGAGGACGTCTCCTTGATGACTCCACTGATGGACATCTCCGAGCCTCTCCGAGCCGGCGTGAGCTGCCAGCTTCCTGTGTCGCTGTAATTGCCTGTTGGTCTCGGTATTGGCTAACAGTCTGCGCTATGTTTACTTTTCATTATGCTGATATATTCATCACAGCCCCTTTTGTTGACCTTATCAATCAGAGTTTAATTTCCTACAGAGATGTTTTTAATTACAACTGTTTCTCTACCTCTCCTGTCCCCTCGGGGCCCATTGGGACGGCGCCACCTGTCCATTAGGGGGCTGCCGCATTTACGACGGCGCGCCGTTGCTTGGTTCAAAGATTAATCAGCTGTTATATTTCCGTTGCCGTGCTCAGAGGCTCGCGTCAAATCGGTGACTCTTGGTTTAATTGGCGTTGAAACGGCGGCGGGGGGAAGATAGTCCCTCTGACCGGCAGGAAAGGGCAGCGCGGCTCATGAGTCGTGTCAGCTGACACCAAACCTGATTAAATCAGCCTGTACACGCTTGATAACTGTATCCTTTAACCTCTATAATTAAATTGACTTGAAGAACAAAAAGTGTTCACTGACCTTTAACTCCATTCATTTGTGACAAGACAGAATTACCCAGAAGTGGGCATTAACAAGACCTATGAGTCACGGATTTCTTTAAAGTTGGTAAGTCTGTGTACGCTAAAGCAGGCTGAACAAGTGGCTTTGGACTTAAAGAAGTGAAGAAAACAGAATTAAAACTTTAAATAATAGCACAGAGTTCCACAGAGATTATAAAGAAAGTAATTATCTGACGTCGGAGCTCACCCCTCTGCTTTTGTGCTTTGTGGCACAGTGGTAAAAATCATTATATTTTCAGTACACTGAATCTAAACTTAGATTTCATTTAGAAATACCAAGAAAAAGAATCTTTAAAAAAAAATTTAAAAAAAGAATGTCTTTACGAAAGGAAGAAAAAGGAAATTCAGCCAAAAAAGACACAAGGTCTCGTCAGAAATCGACCCTCCTCCATTCTCAAAGAAAGGTTATTTCTAACCATTTGCTGAGTGCCTTTAGTTGCAATGAAGGTGTTTGCTTTTGAAAATTGGAGTCACTTGAAAGTACAGGTCGGTCGTTTTGTGTGTTTGCTGGTAGGTTTTCTAGAGCACACTTCCTATTGGAAGCAGAACAGAGTTCACGGAGTTCACAGGTGTCTTCTGTGTGCCGGTAGACGCGTGGTTTGTGAATGGTTTGATTCATCTAAGATAGAAGCACGTTTGTGTTTATGTGTCATCTATATACAGTAATACCTCGAGATACGAGCTGATCGACATACGAGTTGAGATAAGAGTCTTCCTCTCTCCATATTTTTATTTGACATGCAAACGAAAATCTGAGATACGAGTCTTCAGGACACCCGTGCTAGTTGGCGGATGGATACAACATCAGCTGAGACCGGATCTCGTTCTTTACCACGTGTTGGTGGATGGATACAACATCAGCTGAGACCGGATCTCGTTCTTTACCACGTGTTGGCGGATGGATACGACATCAGCTGAGACCGGATCTCGTTCTTTACCACATGTTGGCGGATGGATACGACATCAGTGAGACCGGATCTCATTCTCGTTGTTGGAGTAAAGACGTAGCTCGTGTGTTCTCGTGACTTTTGCGTTTCTTTTCACTCTTTATCATTATTTACGTTACATATATAATTAATTATACACAGGTAAAGTCTGCATGTTTATTGGTTGATGAAAAATGTGGTTTTTTTTTTCATAATTTAGGGACTTTTTACAAGGCTGGAATGGATCCGGACTATTAAACGGAATGGATTAAACTGGTATCTCCAGGTTTTACTGTACAATTACTGTATATCTGACCTGGGTTAGGGTTGGGGTTAGGGTTGAGTTCTCCTCCAAACTATCGATTAGAGCCTTTCAGTTATTGAGGTAGTAATTCCCCTTCATGTGCTCACAGCTGACAGAGTGATCGGTACATGTTCAATAATTTGTTCAGCAAACATATTGAGTGGTGCTCCGGTTGAGAACGGAACAATTCAATCAGCAGATATTTTAAAGGAGCTGCTTCTAATTAATCATCACATTAAGCAGAGATGTTTCCAGTCAATGTGGATCAACACTTTTTTTTTGGACTGAAACGACTCCGACATATGTGCCACCATCGTGTTTCCGTCACATCGATTCCAGGTTTAACTGAGTTTAAGTTTGATTCCAGATGTCATGTCGGAGCATGAAGCTAATCATTTAGCGTCAAGGTGTTGGCTTCATAATCTGTCACTTATTGCAGCAGCAGAGTGAAATACATCTGCTATTGGCTGTTCCTGATTCGGGGTCAGAACAGTGGGTTCTCCTTTAACGCTGAACTATTCCATCTGTATTGTTGAACTGCTGCTGGTTTCATGCCCCATGCCATCGCTGATGCAACTTTCCCCATTTATCCGGGCACCAAAAGTACACTGGCTCGAGCACTGCATACCCCCAATGCCTGAGCCAGACTTATAAATCATTTAATTCATGCACATTAGCAGGTTATAATCTGCTCCTGCATCACGGCTCATCTTTCCCCTGGCAAATTCAGATAGCCAAATAGAGAAAATCCAGTTGAAAGTTGTACTGAAGACCCAACTATCTGAATTTTTATTTCTATTTTCCAACTTACATTATCTATTCAATATATATTCAGTCATAATTACATAAAAATCCATTACATATAACTACAGTTTCAAAGAAGACATGAAATACCTTCTGGTGAATTTGACTTTTTTTTCCCCCAGTAGTTGAAAATAATAAGTTTACCCATTTCACTGATGAAGTCAAAGTCAAAGTCAGCTTTATTGTCAAGTGTGCCATATATGTACGACATACAGCACAGATGGAATTGTAGTCCTCTGACCCACGGTAAACAGGCAGTACAACAGGCAGAACAACAGGTAGTACAACACAGGCAGTACAACAGGCAGAACAACAGGTAGTACAACAGGTAGTACAACACAGGCAGTACAACAGGCAGAACAACAGGTAGTACAACACAGGCAGTGCAACAGGTAGTACAACACAGGCAGTACAACAGGCAGTACAACAGGCAGAACAACAGGTAGTATAACAGGCAGTACAACAGGCAGTACAACACAGGAAGAACAACAGGCAGTACAACAGGTAGTACAACACAGGCAGTACAACAGGCAGTACAACAGGCAGTACAACAGGCAGTACAACAGGCAGTACAACAGGCAGTACAACACAGACAGTAGAACAGACCGTACAGCAAAAAGTATGAGACAAAGACAAACATTTGATCTGCTTATCCAATGCTCTTAGCTCACTATTTCATGTGTTCATCTGCTTATTTTCCATCTACACAAATACATGCATTCGTTCATGTTGAATTTTCTTCTGTCCTGTCAGCCACAGACGTGCCTCCCGGGAGGTTTGTGACCCCCATGACCCTACATTTAAATGGAAGTGTAGAATAAATACACTGATCAAGTGATCAAAATAAAATCCAAAGCAATTTCATGACAGTCGTTGAGTTCTCACATTCACGTCAGGCAAACGCGTTTTAACATCGCCATGGCAAATTCAGTGAATCATTGAAATGGTTGCTTTCAGCTTGTTCTCTTCAGAGTGGAGACTAATTATTGCTTAATTATTATTATGCTTTTAAAGTTTCATTTCCAAGAGTAAATTACAGCCTTGTTTGTAATTTCCATCCATCAACTCAAGTGTGACGTGGATGAAACGTCATTTGGGGCGTTTTGTGACCAAGATAAAGAAACGGCACAAAGGACGAGGAGTTTGGGCTAGAAAGTTTAGTTAACTGTTCATCTCTGCTGTATAGCTAGTCCTCAAGATACAAACACCTGACTTGTGAACAACCACGCACTACCGTGTCCAACTACTCTAGTTCCGCTTTTTGCCACAACCCCCTCTGAGCAGCATAACATTAACACCCCATAGATTCAGATTTCACGTGTCATGTTAACACGACTCAGCAGATGTCACTTCCTGTGGTCTTTTGGTCTTCCCTGTTGGCGTCATCTGCACTGTTTTCCTCCATCCCTCCACAACTTCTGAGCGGGAAACAAACCCACAATGTTCATGGAGACGTTCACCAAAATGGAGTCTGAAGACAATTCAGCTCAGGTTGAAAGTTAGAGAAGCAATGTAGACGAAACACTCTGTCACCACCTGCTGTTGTCCTCCTGTAGGAACTAAATGATGTAGGAACCAATGTTGGCCGGGGTATTTTTCTACTTGGAAACATTAACTGCTGAAAATTTAGAGTAGTAATGGCCTCAAAAGAACTTTACAGATTGAAATTTAATAACGACTTACAAACAAACTCAACTTACGAACAATCTCAGAATCGTGTTCGTAAGTTGAGGACTACCTGTTTCCTCATAGCAGAAGTTATTTCCTCTCACTCTTTGCTTTCTGTCTCCATAGTGAACAAACACAAGCCCTGGATTGAGACGTCGTACCACGGGGTCATCACTGAGAACACCGACGTTGTTCTGCTGGATCCTCCTCTGGTGGCGCTGGACAAGGATGCCCCCATCCCCTACGCAGGTATGATGCATTTTAAGCTAACACCAGCTGGAGGAAGACGATAGCATCAAGGCTGAAGGCAAAACAAGTGAAGCACAACTGTAGGACGTCCTGAGCTAAAGGAAATGAAGCTGTCACTGTGAAGAGTCTCAAGTTGGCATCTTGTAATGTAACTGCTGCATCACTTAGTCTTAACCCTGTTCTGTGCTAAATTTAATCCAATAATTCCCAGTACATCCACATCACATGTAGGACTCATATTTATTCAGAGTGGAACGTGGCCCAGATAAACCCCAAGGTAGCTGAGGACACTTAAAAAAAACACAAAATTAGTCAAAGCGGATTTGATTCTTCCCACTTTGTGGCCGTTCCAGCTCATCTGGGGGGGGTGTGGGGTGACAGCTCTGGTGGGAGGATGTTAGCTAGAGGCTGTTGGCGAACCCATTCAGCCCATCTCCCACCAGGGCTGCTAATGTGGCCAAGACCCCCGCATGGGGCTGATGCGTAGGGCCAGAGCCCACTCACAGAGGCCCTCCAGCCGTACTGGATGGATGGATTAAGAGTGTGTACCAGCGTCTGTGCATGGCGGCGTGTGTGTGTGTGCTTATTCAAACGTTTTCTTGGGATTGTTTTCTGCTGTGTATGTGTGTGTGTGTGTGGGAGTGTGTGTGCTGTGGCATGGCCTGAGGGGCTCACTGTAATGGCCAACCTACAGGGAGGAAGTGAGGAAATGATGAGACAGTGGGGAGGGCTGCTGGCTGACCAGCATATGTCCTCTGGCTCTGGATAGACTGACAGTCAAGTATGACTGCACGCACACACACACACACACACACACACACACACACACACACACACACACACACACACACACACACACAAACAGCACTCAGAGCAGTTCATAAGTGAGGATATTGAAGTAGATTTATGACTAAATTATTGATATTCCAGAACATTAACGTCAGCCGTCTGTCTTGCTCGTCCTGACGTCGTTCTTTCCTCGCTCGCGTGTCGTTATCGTCGCCACGTTCCGCCTTGGTTTTTATCTCACTTCTCTTTCTGTGCAGATTTGAGACACCAAAATACAAGCAACTCGGATCAAAAGCACAACAGTCACGCTCTTTTCAAGCTCTTAAAAACAGGCAGTTTGTTCAGAGTATATCCGCTAAATTGCCTGGTCTGAGTGTACCAGTGAAGCCTCATTAATTATTCCAGCCAGGTTTTAATTACTGTACAACTAATAGAAAGTTGTAAAAGCAGCTCCTGCTCAGCACAAGCACTATGTCAGAAACAGTACGCACATTACAAAACACTTTATGTATATGCATGACACTACAGGCAAGAGTAAACGTTCTAATTTAGGAAATACACTAGTACCTTGAGATACGAGCTGCTCGAGTTATTTGAGATACGAGTCGTCACACTGTCCATATTTTTATTTGGAATACGGGCAAAAATCCAACATACGAGCCGTGCATCAGGACACCACCGCTAGATGGTTGATGGATACAACATCAGTGAGACTGTATCTCGTTCTTTACCACGTGTAAGTGGATGGATACAACATCAGTGAGACCGCATCTCATTCTCGTTGGTGGAGTAAAGACGTAGCTCGTGTGTTCTTGTGACTTTTGTGTTTTTCCTTCTTTATAATAGTTTACGTAACTTATATATAAATAATTATACACAGGTAAAGTCTGCATGTCTATTGGTTGATAAAAATATAGCGTTTATTTCATAATTTAGGGGGTTTGGGGCATTTTTTCAAGGCTGGAATGATTAAAATGAGTTTAGTTACTTTAAATGAGGAAAATTTGTTTGACTTATGAGCTCAGGTAGGACCAGATTAAACTCTTATCTGGAGGTTCTATTGTAAGTTAATATTTATTCTTCAAACACATCAATTTTCAAGCTGCCCCCACTAGAAAGCACCTGGTAGCACTAAGACAGTATCTCCTTGCCAGTCATTTCCATCAATCCGAGCAGGTCCTGTAATCCTCGTGGACTGCAGAGCGGGGAACAACTGTCACCGTAGTCACTGGTCTGGAACAACAGGGGAAGTGGTCCTGCTGTGCCTGAAAGTCGGCAACGACTGGCATCAGCCGTCAGCACAGCGTCAAGGCGGCTCACAAGCTTCAAAAATCACACAGACAGCATGTCAGGTGGAGCGAAAGCGCTCATATAGATAGACTCATTGTTTTATGCATGGCTATGTCTGACAAAGCGCCGGCGCCTGGCTTTAAGAACACAACAAAGACAAAGGAAGGTGATCCAAACAGCTCCGCGCTACAGATAACAACAAACTTCGGCGTACAGCTTCAACTTTCCTGCAACATCCAAATCTATTTTTTGTTGGGGAACCGAGTTGCGTCTGTCGGCGCGTTTCCTGCTCCTCCTGTCACAACATGGTTTAATCAGTTGACATGTCTGAACAAAGTCAGTCAGTCATCAACCCCAACTTTCCTCTTCCAGTGGAAGATGTACAAAGAGTTGTGTTGAAAGTGAGAGATACCATGGAGAAACAAAACTTTTTTTCCGGATCTTTGCTCATATATCAGGAAATATTTGGGTATGTTACAACATGATGAATAAAATGAACTCATGTAAAGATGGACGGAATCTTCAGGTCTTTAGAAATTATGATGTTGAGGTTCTCAAAGGTATAGAGAGCAGACTTGGATGTTTTGGACACATCTAGAGGAGAGATGGTGAGGATGTTGGTGAAAGGGTGATGAGGATGGAGCTACCAGGAAAGAGGGCAAGAGGAAGACCAAAGAGAAGGTGGATGGATGTAGTGAGGAAGACATGAGGGCAGTTGGTGTATGAAGAAATGGACGACACGCTGACATGGAAATGAAGAGGATGTAAAGATGGACGAACATTCCGACTGATTCACTCCTGTGGTGCCTCAAAGTCATGGATCAGTGTCTTGAAATCATGTGATTTCCTCTCTCTATTTTAAATGCGTCACACGAAATACCCCCAGCTCTGAGAGCGACGAGCCAAGGGGTGAGGAGCTATTATAAACACCACAGAAAACCTCGCGTAGTGGAAAAAACAGCTGCTACCAGCAGGTCCTGTGAAAGTCGAGGACATAATGAAGACTCTTGTAACCCCAGCTCCGGCTAACGATGCTAGTTGAAGGGTTCAACACTCAGACACAGATAATCCCAATGTGTGGCGATGGAGCAGCAATGGAGCAGCGCTCCATCTTCAAGATAGGCGGTCTCTTTTATGTCTGTTCCTGTTTCCATCGTTCCAGTAGATGGTCGCATTAAATCACAGCCTAAAACCCATTGTTATGTAACGGCCTGGTATAAATGGAGCCTTCACATAGGCTATATTTAAACTTATGATACATAAACTTATCAAAAATAACAAAATATGCAGGAAAGTTTATGTGTAGATACCACAAAATTATGAGAGAATGCTGTTCTTATCTCAGACAGATTTTTTCCTTTTTCTGAGACTTTCACTTTAAGGGTCCAAACATGGAAATGTCAAGAATAATATCTTGTTAGGAATAAAATGAAATGTCACCAGGGGAGAAAATAGATATTGATTACTGAGAACAGAGACAACAATAGAATTAATATTTTTAATGACGTGAACACCTTCTCAAAAGGGACACAAAGAAAGGTTTTGCATTACCAATCAACTCATGAGCTATCCATATTGGCAAAATGAGTTGATAATGTTTGATCACAATTGGAGTAACATGTGATCATAATATCTGAAGAAGCCACATATTCTCCAATATGGTCACAAGACCAAGAGATCCAGACCTTAACAAGACCGCCCTGAACCAGACTAATCCTCTAGATACGAAAATCTGTAGATATAAACAACCGTGCGCCACTAAGTCCAACTACTGTAGTTCCCCTTTCTACCACAACCCCTGTAGAGCAGCGCCGCTGCATCCATGTCTGTTCATCATGGCTCTTATCAATGGTTTTTTCACCCTGAAACTTTCCAAGGATGTTTGTTTTTTGCTTGTTTTTCTATCTTAGGAGTTTCAGATCAGAAATAAATGAGAAATAATGGAAGTTCTGGATTTTTCTGGAGTCTAAAGGTATGTTACATTACAGTACTAAAGGACTTTATTAATGTGTTGTTTTCATGTCCTGTTATTGTTTCTGGTCAATCATAGGGAATAGAACTGGTTTTTAGTGTAGCATTTAAATGACTTGAAGTGGAGATTGACTTACGAACATTTCAACTTACAAACAACCTCTCAGAACCAGTTGTGTTTGTAAGTTGAGGACTACCTGCACATTTCCGTCAACTATAACATCCCAAATGGAAGCAGAAACTGGTTTCACAGAGGTGTGTCACTGGAATGTGTTATAATGAGTGAGATCAGCTTAGAAATTAGAGCAGGCTGCTAGCGCTGCGCTAACCATGCTTCTAGAGTGTCGAGTCAGCAGAAATACTGGGCTGTGCTGAGCATCGACATCTAACTAGGTTAGCCGCTTGTCAGTCACACTCCTGGGTTTTTTTATTGTCAGCACACATATTTTCCTCTAATAATGTGAATTCCGTGCCACAGGAAATATCATATATATTTATATACAGTATGTGTCAACCGTTCACACCCAGGTCCCTGGAGCCCTGCTGCTTTCTGGGTAGTGGCCCACACATACATACACTGCTCATTCAAATAGAACTGGCAGTTTAGACAGGTTCACAACACCTCAATGTGCGAGACACAAATACGCTGTGCATGAATGATTCATTTCACATTCATGTTGGCTGTGATATTTCATATGGACTTCACCTTTCCTCACACTCTTGAGTAATATTTTATTCCTACGTATTTTCTGCAATAATTTCTCACAAATAGGAAGTCAAACTGAGCAAGCAGCCGTAATCAATCTGTTGCCAATGTGTCGAATGATGTTTGGACTGAATTCCAATCGTGGTGCATTATTAAATTCCACAAATAAAATTCATTATCTGCCACCTTGGCTGTCTGGAAAGAATCGAGCAGATTCGGTTTACCCTAAAAAAACAGCAGGTGATGTTATATAATCATTCACTTCCTTAAAACAAGGTAAAGATATGAGTAAACATATCGTTAATGCGCTGAGATTAATTACTCCCTCGCTGTCTTGTCTGATTATGAAAAGTGTCTCATTAGTATGTTAGCGGTGAGCTCGGTATGGCGGGAAATCGCGAAAACTTTAACATGCTGATAGAAGCGATGTGGAGGCAAACATGTGAAGATATGAGATAAAAAATATGAGGAGGAGAGATGACTGAAGCGAAAGCTTCTCTTTGTGAGAGATAATGGGTTTGATCTATGTATTTCTCAAAGCGCAGACATGTAGGCTGGGTTAATCACACATTTTCAGCCTTTAAATGGAAAAAGATGACCCTCAGATGCAGAAGCTTTGCTGCCTCGTGGGTCATTTATCTGTCTTATTTAGGCCGTCTGTGGATTTCAGATTGACGGACCGGATTCGATCACTTCAGGAAAAATGTCACAGATTATTCCAAAAAGCCCCTCGGGAATCTCCATAATGTAGAATCAGATCGGTTTTAAGATATTCGGAGTAAAAAAACAATCATCATAAATATGATGAAGATGGGAGATTTGAAAGCAAGAGCAAAACAAGACGACTAAATAAGCGCGCAACAATAAATGGTAGGGAGTTGAAAATTACCAAATATTTCATCAAACTTCATGAAGAAAAATTAGAAGACACTTTTATCTGACAGTATTTCCACTGAAATTTTAGATGTTCGGTTAATGAGAAGACTTTTATGCTTTTTTTAAAGGTGAGTTCATGAGCTGAATCAAATGTCGGAGGGACCAAGCAGTTGTATTTAATGAGGCAATTTGATTTTTTTTTTTCTCCAGGTGCCAGTAATTCCCCTCAAATTCCGATTCTTCAAAGGGGAAAATGGATTGTTGAAATATAACATATGAAAATGGTGCAAAAGGACGGAAACTAGAACTAGAACCTGTCTGTTCTTTCCTCTGTTCTTTCCTCCCAGGTTCAACTCCTCCTCCCTCTCAGTCGTTTTACTTGTATTTTGACGCGGAACAAGCTTTCAGTTTCTTTCCACTTTCTTGTGCGTCGCTCTTTCCCCCCCCATCCTCTCAAATAATTTCCACCTGTCAGATTTCATTTTACTGCAGTGCATTCTGGGACTGGAGTGACGCTCTCCATCCTTCTTCAAGACTCACACACACAGTCGCACTATTTTTCCAGATGAGAGGTTTTTCATTTTGAAAGCGGTTTATCCAGTTAAATCTATTTATACTATACATTACAAACATGCCTTTAAGGAAGAGTTGAGTGGAACAAAATAAGAGTTTAATTTTGAGTTGAACTCAAACAGAATGTTAGTCAAAGGAAAGTTTCTGTTTCCTTTATCAAACTTCTTGAAATCCACATAATAGCGATCTTGCTTCTGGCTTTTAAAGTGCCGTAGATTTTGTATTCTACACAATGGAGCCATCACTCTGCCATTGTTCAGATGCTCATTCATTAATGAAAAACTGAAATGCAATCTGCTTCCTCACTGAACCACAGAGATGAGGGAAATAGTCTTTGTAATGAGATTTTCATTCTAGGCATTTAGGTTTTTGTTTTTTTTTTGGTCTTTTGATGAGTTACCAAAGTGGCGGAGGAGAGTGAGTGGAGTTGGAACCATTATACACTCCATTGTTCTTTCAAAAGAAAGTGAAAGAGAACACGTTCTAGGTTCTCTTAGATATCATTGAGCGGATTTTCCAGAACATCCTCCTTTTGGTACCAAGAAGCAGAACGGCTTGAATAATGCAGCTGCATTCAGACCAAACCCTTGATGGCTATAGAAGTTAGAAACCGATTTGTCAGACCTTGTCCTTGCCCTAGTTCTTTCCTGGTCTGAAGTGGGTACATTTCCTCTGACGCCATTCCTCTTTGTACTCCTTTGTTATAGAGTCACTAAGAAACGGGAAGAATCACAAAATAATCTGACGAACTCTTGGCTTTTAGAGAGCTTCTCTGAAAATGGTTTGGTTAAAATAGTTTGAGCATGACATGGCTGGTCAAAAAATAAATACAGTTTTATCAAAGTTTACTATTATGATCAAAAACCTTGATTTTGAATTAAATATAAATAACTTTTGAGGTTCTCTAAAATATTTCAATTTTGGATTCACACAATTTTTTTTCAGGATTAAAAAGAACTACGTCCATGAAAGTCATTTGGAGTATAAATACACTGTAGATGCAGTCCATCCATCCAATACAATAATGGATAGTAAACCTGATTTATCAGACATTTAATTATTCCAATTTATGAATTTATTACACACAAACGACAACCTTAGCAACATTAGCTAACTTGATGCTTTCTTGTATTAATAAAAATATTTAAAAAATATCATATATATCTGATTCAACCATTGATCACTGGCGTCTGAGCCAAACACTGTTCTCTAACATGTGCTAACGATATACGTAGTTCGCTATCATTGTAATGCAACCCAGTTAAATTTCCCAAATTCATGGAGTTTTTGCCCCCGCCGGCTGAAAGATGACATGGATAATTCTGTAGAACACACCTGCTGTTCCTACACAGCTACACGAGGCGCCGGTGTCGTCATTACTCTGATTTTAAGATCTTCCTGCTGAGCTGTCAAAGACGTGGTTGTTGGAGGGGTGAGATATAAAAGAGACTCAGCAAAAACAACAAGAATTAGCCAGACTGACTCTCATGTGGAGAGAAATGGCAACCCAGCACCGTCTTCTGGTTAATTAACACGACAGACTCGCACGGAGACTATTTGAGGTAAAGATATATTCTTTAAAGACATGTACAGAAACCCAACAAGACTAGAACACAACACCCGGACGTTTAGTCTCTTCCTTGCAAGAGTGAAATCAACAAAACATTCATATTACATTGAACAAAGATGAACACAAAAGACCATCTACCAAATAACTGATCTGTGTTAGTGAGAGTTTCTCCTTTGCCGAGATAATCCATCCCACTTCGCAGGTGTTGCCGTAGGCTTGGTCACAAATAAATAGGCACTCTTGCTTCTTTGGAGGTCAGTATCTTTCTCCCATTCTGATATCACATAACTTGTAAATGCAGCTTATGCTTTGTCCTAATGGTTGTTATAAAGGCACGGTGAATCGTAACCATGAAACCTCTTTCTATGATTCACTGAATCCTCAAATGGGACCCAGGAGATCCTGCTGTTCCCGAGCTCAGGAGGACGGATGGGGGAAGGCTTCATCTACTGTCATAGACATGGTGGATGCCTTTAAATGCAGTTCATGTGGGCCGGAGAAGACTTTAAGTGACGTTCTGGTTGGATCTAAGGGGAATACCCCTGCCTTACATCCAGTAATTGTCAGTGCCTCCTTCTGCAAAATATATCAGAGGCCTTGTTTAGGTGTGCATAGATAGACCAACTCTTACCGATCTGTCTTCTCCTCCTTTGGGCTTTTCCCTTCAGGGGTCTCCACAGCGAATAAATTTCCTCCATCTAGCCCTGTCCTTTGAATCCTCTTCTCTCACACCAACTACCTTCATGTCCTCTTTCACTACATCCATAAACCTCCTCTTTGGTCTTCCTCTAGGCCTCCTGCCTGGCAGTTCAGAACTCAGCATCCTTCTACCAATATATTCACTATCTCTCCTCTGGACATGTCCAAACCATCTCAGTCTGGCCTCTCTGACTTTATCTCCAGAACCTCTAACATGTGCTGTCCCTCTGATGTACTCATTCCTGATCCTATCCTTCCTGGTCACTCCCAGAGAGAACCTCAGCATCTTCATCTCTGCTACCTCCAGCTCTGTCTCCTGTCTTTTCCTCAGTGACACTGTCTCTAGACCAAACAACATCGCTGGTCTCACCACAGTTTTGTACACCTTTCCTTTCATTTTAGCTGAAACTCTTCTATCACACATCACACCTGACACTTTCCTCCACCCGTTCCATCCTGCCTGGACACGCTTCTTCACCTCTTTTCCACACTCTCCATTGCTCTGGACTGTTGACCCTAAGGACTTAAATCCAATCCAACTTTATTTGTTAAGCCCTTTAAGACATCCACAGTTGACCAAAGATACTTAAAGTATCAGGACAGTCTTTGAGTAAGTTCTTACCAATCTGTCTTACTGATAACAAAGATTATTCATCATCAAAGTCCAGGATGCACTTCCTGTCATGTGACCATGTTACCCCTGGTGGGGTAAAAACTCTCGGGGCAACCTTGTCTGAGATCAGGACGGTCTTTGACTATAGAGATCCAGTCTTAGCCAGCTATTCAGCAGATGTCCATAACAGAGTAGTCTTGTCACTCAGAACAGTGGTTATAATGGAGCATAGGCCTACAAAAGAAGCTACTGTTCAGCCTTGAATTTCCCGATTAAGGACACAATATGACTGTATGTGTAGAAGAGTTTCATCAAAGTTGTGACTATATCCGTCAAGAAGCCTTCTGCCTGGAACAAAGAGTCCAGACGTTGTGTGTTTACCACACACAAGCTATCAGTTTCATCGAACTGTGGCTCAAACCCATTATCTCTCCCCGTTCACAGCAATTCATTCTTCATATCAATGCTGGGTGTGATTTTTGTCACAGTTCACAGGATGGAACATCAGAAAATCACATATGGTTTCAGTACGTCTGACGGAGGCGGCAGCACACACACACACACACACACACACACACACACACACACACAGATATTCATGCGTATAGTTGTTGACGGTTAGCTTTCAAACCTGTAAACTTGATTAAAGTGTCAACAAACTGTCAAGAGTGTCTCTTGGAAGACAAACTTGCTCTGACTCGTCATGGTTTGATAGAGAACAGGAGATGTTTGAAAGACTCCAAACTGAAGTTCAGCTCTTCAGTCATTTGTCAGCATCACAGCCGTCATGTCTGCTACACAACCTATCCAGGTTCTTCCTCTCGATTCCCGTGTACTCCAAAAAAAAAAATCCATTTCATGGCAACATCTCTGAATTATTCATAGTGACTTATATACACCTGTTCTCCCTTTTCTTTATTACCCTGTGACACATGTTTGAGCCACAGTGTGCGCCAGAAATAAAACACCAGCTTTACTTTTGAAATGCAATTGCATCGCAAACGCTTAAATGTGTCCGTCTCTCCAAAGGAATGTACAAAATTCAAAAGCGTCCGCGCACCAACGCAGTTTGATTTAGCGTGGTGCTCCATTATTAACCCCATTTCTTTGATATCCTTTAGAATTGCTTGCATGGCCACAGTCTCCACACAAGGACAAGAAAATTGTTACACTGAATGAAAACGCAATGAACTTTGACCATTAAACATCTCGCTAGAAATGACAGCGGCTGGCTATTCAGAGGGAGATCTTGTTTTGATAGAAACACAACAGCGTCATCTGCAAATGTAATTAGAATTCTTTTCTCACATTTACTCGGTTAATGTCTGAAATGGTGCGTTGTTTCACATCACACAAGTTATTAGAATATTATTCCAACGTCTTGACATCAGAGCAGTAACTTTCTGCTCTCTCCTTCAAGAGTATCCATTACTGAATGGATACCGTAGATTCTATTAGTGACATGATGCCTTTGTCGATTCCCACATCCGCATAAACAAAAGGGAGTTACTATTCTGTTCTCAGGAAGAAGCTCAGTTCAGCCCCACCGCGCTCCTATATAATCACTGATGCTTTATCTTCTTTTCTTTACATGTCCTCGTGGCTTCCATGTAAATCAGAGCCTCAATTAACCAGGAGGATGGTGGAAGTGGTGGTAGGGTTAAAGCAGAGAATAAGTTCCCGCGAGAGAAAAAAAAAAAGAATTATTAAAGAACTGAAGAAAGCTTGATTTTATTTCCATGTGGTAATATTAGGAAATTAAGTTATGTCGGGTTTCCTCACCTCTATTTTAATGAAGTTCACCGAGAAGACGGAGTTCCAATTTGTAGCGACATTAAAGCAGTCACCTATAAATTGTAAAACCCAGCAACTACGGTAAGAAACGCTTCATAAGACATTCTGTCTCCTGAATTTAGAATGTATAGAACCATCTAATATAAATTTTCTCATGCATCACTGGAAACTTTAAGTGAAAAAAGGGCCAGCTTCACACCCAGTAAGGGCCTATTCCTCTGTTTGAACTCAGTCTGAGGACCAAATACACTAAAACTTTGAGATACGAGCTGCTCAACATACAAGTTGTTTGAGATACGAGCCGTCGCTCTGTCCATACGTTTGTTTGACATACGAGTGAAAACTGAGATGCGAGTCAAGCTTCAGGACACCATCTCTAGTTGGCGGATGGATACAACATCTGTGAGACCGCATCTCGTTCTTTACCACATATTGGCGGATGGATACGACATCTGTGAGACCGCATCTCGTTCTTTACCACATATTGGTGGATGGATACAACATCAGTGAGACCACATCTCGTTCTTTACCACATATTGGCAGATGGATACAACATTAGTGAGACCGCATCTCGTTCTTTACCACATATTGGCGGATGGATACAACATCAGTGAGACTGGATCTCGTGTGTTCTCGTGACTTTTGCGTTTCTTTTTAGTCTTTATCATTGTTTACGTAACTTATATATAATTAATTATACACAAAAAGTCTGCAAGTCTGTTGGTTGATGTGTGGGTTTTTTGTTTTGATAATTTAGGGGTTTTGGTGTCAAAGGTGAGGTTAGGATAAGGGTAAGTACTTCATGGGAGGTTCGGTACCCTTAATGACCCTGTGGTCAGTTAGAACTCTTTGATAAGAGATTAAATATCCACACAGATGGATTATTCTGGGCCCTACTTCATAAGTTCAAAAAGTTACCCTTGGAAAACGGCCAGGACCACTAGATGAAATATTCATACTGACAAAACACCTTTCAGAACCTTTAGCGCAGAGGACAAAAAAGGTAATCCTACAGTATTGGAGTGACAGGGGTCACCAAGGGGTAAAATTACTCCTGCCTCAATTCTACAGGCTTAAAAAAAGGTACAGACAGGATGAGTCCCATGAGTATTGAAGCGATTGGTTGAGATGAGAGTAATTGGGGATAGAGCGAGACAACGATGTGTGAGGGACTAAAAATGACGAGAGCGAGAGTCGGCGTATTTTTTTAACCTCTTACCGCTGTTATAGATAGTCTTGTAAGTGGCATGTCGCAGGACTTCTCAGGGAGACACTTGCAGAATTACTGAAAATTAAGTGTACAAGATTGGCCACCAAAAATCCAATCTGCTCCCAGCCTCACTCATTTTGTAAAGTTGACGATGCCTGGGAACTTGTGACAGTCCAATTAAGAACATTTGCATATCGGGAGGCTTAAATTATTGTCATTCGCTGGAGCATAAAATGGGGCCGCAACTTAGGAGGAGATAGCGGTAATCTGCACTCGTATAGCTCGTGAGGACGTATAGGAGGTGAGAAAAAAAAGCGTCTTTCATTAGTTTACATGCATCTTTTTTGAAAATTGCGTATCCCCTATGCTTATTCCTCTACCTGCCTGTTCTCTTTTGTTGTCTGCAGCTGCCTTTCTCTTCAAATACCTTTATCCTCTGTTCAAGTCAAGGACTCTATTCCCTATACAGATCTCTTCCACCATGACTTTAATGCGTTTGTATGTTTCTAGCTCTTTCAGCTGATATTAAAAATGGATCTCCCTCAGTCAGCAGACCACATCGGTGTGGATTACAGTTGTAAAACGCTCCATTAACAAAAACAAAAGTGTGTTTTCCTTTCGGCCTTGGAGACTACTCGCTCCCTCTGTTTTATTCTTCTTGGCTTTTTCCCCATCATGGCCTGGGGCGTGTGCATGATTTTGTTGTTATGTCATGGAGACACAAGCAACAGGAGATGCAGCACAACTAAAGGTATGTGTCAAGTGAGAGGCAGAAGAAATGCCTTACAAGAAATGACTGCAGGCTGTAAATACAGGCCACATAAGACATTTTTCCTCTCTTCCTTTGTGTCTCTTTGTCTTGCCCTTCCTCTCTCACCTTTATATCACAATATCACAGCTCTGCCACGGGCGTTAAAAGCCCATTTCAAACTCTCTTGCATCTGACTGTGTGAATTATTCGAATGTGGGTGGTCTTAATTCATTTCATGTCATGAAGTCACTGCATTTGCAGTTTTGTTATAAACTGTTCCTTAATTTGGATCCACCGGAGGGAGATAGCTACTCAAGAGATAGTCTTGCTACAGGATCTTTGATTTTGTGATCAGATGCGGTCTAAAGCCGTCGTTTCCTCCACACTAAAGGTTAGTTATGTTCAAATTGACTCAGTGGTTGTGGAGTTTAGCTTCATCAAAGGTGAAATAGAGTGCAAGGAAAAGGCGCCACTCAAATCTTGTTTTTCAGGGGCGCAGAACTTATCAATCTTCTGCTGCATCACATGAGCACCACTTTACGCAGCAGACATAATCCTGAACTCTGTTTTTCTGGACAAAACTTTTTTTTTTCTCTCCATGCGCTTTTTTTTTTTTCTTTAATTCTAAAGTTTCAATCTGAAAAGTTGACTGAGACTCTCAAACTTTTGAATTTTCATGAGCAATTTCTGCTGAATTTATCTTAATATTTGCATTGTACTGCAGCTTTACCCACAACTAAAGCGTCAATTTTCCCATTAAAGCGAATCACACTGTCTGTGTGACTTTAAGTGCCCAATAGTCAATCCACAAATAACTCACAACATTGATATTTCACTTAAAGTCAGTTGAACTCACATCTCTGGCAATCATGAATGCAGAGTTCACAACGGCAGCGCCAACATCCTCTTATCCAGCTGGACTCACCAGGCTAAGTGAAATAAATTACCGGTACTTTAAATTCACTTTCCTTTTTTTTGGCAGCAAATGCAGCAATAAGTTCAATGCAAATCATGGATTTAGTCCCTTAAAATTTAAAGTGATGCCAAACAGTCCTGAGACACAGGTGTGCATTAAAGACTTCACAATTGATAGTGAAACGTCCTGCGCCGGTGCCTCCGTGGTGTTTGGAGGAACTCTGGTTGATGTTTTTGAGATGAAGGAAGTTCTGCACTGTGGATGTTTATTCTGGAACAACATCTCTTGGTTCATCCAGGATCATAACAAATGCACTAGTTTAATCATGTGACCTCATGACTGTCATTATAAGGTCCATTATAAACCTCTCTCACACACCGTGTGGCTGCTAATACACTCATTATGTGATTGATCTGCAGCAGCAGAGTGAAAGAAACACGATTAGAAAGTTAAATTAAGTACTTAGTTTGATCTCAACCATCTACAGGCTCTACTTTCTCTCTTTAAAGGACCAAGAAACTGAGTGACACGGGGTTCATGTTCTTACTTAAGGGTAACTTAGATCTACCCGCCTCTGTGGGCAAAACTGAAAGAGAAAAAAGTTCTTTACTATTCAGGATCAGAACTTCAGAGAGCTAAAAGTCTCTATTTTCTTGGGTTTAGTCAGGCCTGGTATAATACAGAAAGGGTGTCAGATTAGTGCATACATTTCCACACCTGTCAATGAGGATTTGTTCTCTCAGGTGAGTTAATAGAACTCTGGTCAAAAGTTTTCTTTGCTATAATAAAGCCTACCTTCACATTTCCAGCAGTCCTATTGAGTTAGAAACAAAAAAAATTACCTCCTAATGTCTAATTTGTGATGTTTTGCTCTGACACCCAACCAATCTATTTATTCCCCTGAATGCGGCTTGGCTAAAACCTGGTTTCATATCTGATCAGACAACAAGCGACAAAAATCTGATATGAAAATACACAATTTTTGTGTTCAATGACCGTAAAAAATGTAATTTGTGTCACATTAAATATCAGGATAGAGCATCTCTGTTAGGGTTCTTTAACCGTAACCATACCTGACTTTGTGTGAGGTTTTTATTAATCAACACAATTTTATTCACCGAAAGCAATAATTGAAAAAAAACCCCAAACGCTAGAATTGTACTATTAAAACAAATATCTTTAATTATTCAGTGTTGTTTGGCAGGATTTTGTCCGCTTGACAGCAGACATGTGTTACGTTTCTCTAGTTAATTTGCCTTTGTCTTAGGCTGGCTGGCATTAGAATATTTCCAGAGACCGATTGAAAAAGTTTCTAAAACATCCTTGAACGCCAGGTTTCAGAGTCGCTATCTCAATATCAAAGAGAAATGGAACCATTTTCAAAAAGAAGCAGATATTTCTTTTCCAATTTTCCGCTGACAGCTGGCATCCATCTATGGATGGTAGATTTGTTGGCTCACTATAGACAACCTTCACTGAAGAATTGCTGAGTCGGCTGCAGTGTCTCTTTATATCTGTGTGGCAAGAAACCAACTTAGTGGTCAGTACAGAGTCTCTTGTCGTTAACCCATTTGTCAGTCTTGGCCGTCACAAACAGACGACACCATCCGCTAATGTAATCACAGCGAGGTCAGGTCCTCAGTGAGGCCATCTTGGCAGGTCTCTGCTCAAAGGGTCCACAGTAAAGACACGTTGCAGTGGGGGAGTGTGGACCGTCTTCAGTGTTCTTCTGAGTCGGTGCCAGAAAAACATGCATTAACATATGAAAGAGGACCACTCACTTAAAGAGGTGGGAAGAGAGGGGAGTGTAGGGGCTTCCATGGAAGCCAAGTGTGTGTGTGTGTGTGTGTGTGTGTGTGTGCAGGGAGAGATCCCTACAGTAGTACCTTGAAAATATAAGTCAAACTAATTTTCCCATGGTAAAGAACGAGATACGGTCTCACTGATGTATCCATCCGCTAGCATGTGGTAAAGAACGAGATACGGTCTGACCAATGTTGTATCCACCCACCAACACGTGGTAAAGAACGAGATACAGTCCCACTGATGTCGTATCCACCCACCAAAACTTGGTAAAGAACGAGATCCGGTCTAACCAATGTTGTATCCACCAACCACCACGTGGTAAAGAACGAGATCCGGTCTCACCAATGTTTTATCCACCAACCAACACGTGGTAAAGAATGAGATCCAGTCTCACCAATGTTGTATCCACCCACCAACACGTGGTAAAGAACGAGATACAGTCTCACTGATGTCGTATCCATCCACCAACACTTGGTAAAGAACGAGATCCGGTCTCACCAATGTTTTATCCACCAACCAACACGTGGTAAAGAATGAGATCCAGTCTCACCAATGTTGTATCCGACCACCAACACGTGGTAAAGAATGAGATCCAGTCTCACTGATGTCGTATCCATCCACCAACACTTGGTAAAGAACGAGATCCGGTCTCACCAATGTTTTATCCACCAACCAACACGTGGTAAAGAACGAGATCCAGTCTCACCAATGTTTTATCCACCAACCAACACGTGGTAAAGAACGAGATCCAGTCTCACCAATGTTTTATCCACCAACCAACACGTGGTAAAGAACGAGATCCAGTCTCACCAATGTTGTATCCACCAACCAACACGTGGTAAAGAACGAGATCCAGTCTCACCAATGTTGTATCCACCAACCAACACGTGGTGGTGTCCTTAAGCACTACTTGTATCTTTTTTCTCGTATGTCAAACAAAAATAAAGACAGAGCGACGGCTCGTATCTCAAAAACCTCGTATGTCGAGCAGCTCTTACCTAATGTATATTATTTTCATCTGGAGCACA
This sequence comes from Antennarius striatus, assembly GCF_040054535.1. Lineage (NCBI taxonomy): Eukaryota > Metazoa > Chordata > Actinopteri > Lophiiformes > Antennariidae > Antennarius > Antennarius striatus. The sequence goes on along the minus strand of NC_090781.1, from coordinate 25,208,302 downwards.
TTAATTGCATTAATTTCCCTACTGAATTCAAGTTACAACTTGACATTTGGGTGTAACGTGTTGGAACAAGCACACTTTTCTCTCTGGATGTGGTCATTGACAAGTAGAGTAGCACAATCTTTTTCATTTAGGCTCCCGAAACCTTGGAGGAAGTTTTCCCTAGAATTAAAAATGTGAAATATATCATTATTGAGTCTCCTTCATGCCGTGACCAAAATGAAATAATTGCACAAATCTTGTACAAGGTGTTTTTAACACCTTCTTCTAAGCCCAAACCCAAAACTTAGTGTCTGCACACGTCATGTCTGATGTTGATGAACAAAGCATGACATGAAGACGAAATCAGAAGGAATCTGCAACATCTCAAACCTCAGCGTTAACCTGCTAAGAGGACGTTGTGCCACACAACAGAGGGCTCTGCTTTGGTTGCTGCTACATGTGCCTCTGTCAGATTAACATTTTCACGTTTTATATGAGCACTGAGGTATGCAGAGGTCACAGAGGCAGCAGCAGAGAATGCCAGATAGGAAACGTCTGTCGCAAGAACTTCAGCAGTATCTGCAGAGACACATTGTTGGTATTTGAAAACACACTTTCACTCAGTGCAAATCATATCATCCATCCATTTGGCTATCCATTTGCTGGCTGCTAATGCCTTTGCAGGGCCATGGGTGTGAAGCCTGTCCGGTCTGACATTGAGGGAGAGACAGATTTGTTGCAGGGCCAACAGAGAGACAAACAACCCTTCATGCTCATATCAACACCTATGGTCAGTGTAGAGTGACCAGTTCACCTTGGGGGGGTATTCCCTGGTTTTGAACAATGGTAAGATTATTGGGTGAGGTCTGGAATCAACTGCTGAAACCTTTTTGATTTGTGGCAGTGTTACTCACCAGTGATTGTGGGTATGTTGGTGCAAATGCTGTGGCAGACCAAAAACAGTGCAGAGAGTGTTGAAAACTGCCCAAAATCAAGACTGTCCTGGACAAATGGTGTCTCAGCCATTATCTATCTATCTATCTATGGTCCTCCTACCCTCTAGGAGGTGCTATTTCATGCTCCATTCAAGGACAGACAGGCTTGACAATCGATTTTTCCCTCTCACTTTAAGCATCCCTTCACCAGGACGTTCTAGTCTTTACCTTTATGATGCGTGCAGTAATTTCTCTTACCGTTAACAATGTGAGAAGTCCACATAATTCAGCATTGCTCTGCATTTTACTGTTATTCAGCCTTTGTGTGACAAGTTGCATTAACTTGTTTCAGGATTGTAGCCTGCATTGTGACAATAAAGTCAAACTCAAATGTAATCTACCTCCCCTGGTTGCCTCTGTCCAGTTACCCCAAAACTGTTTTCCTGTGTCCCTTTGCAAAACCTTGTTGCAGCCTTAATCAGATTAATTTACAGGGGGTGGCCGGTTCCTGATAAATATTCTTCAAGTGTCTGCAGATTTTATCTTGTGCATTTAATCACAGACTCAGGCTTTACAGCCCAGATCCTTCTCAACCCCTCAGCCCTCCCCCAAATAAATAGGATGGCTCATTTTCAAGGGGCGCCTTGTGGCTTATCAGAGGTGATGTGCTGTCTTTTCTTCCCCTCAGGCCTCTAAACTGGATTCCTTTTTAATAAATCATTCTGCAAGCATACCCAAGTGGACAACAATTTGTGTCCATCCATATCTGTTAACTCTCTCCCACTGACCTCATGTGAAAACTAAGGGATGTGTGGAAGAGACCAACAGAGAAAGGTAGGGGTAACTTGCTTTTATGCTATTGTCAGTACGGATGAGAACCATCTTAACACCATATGCCTGTCAGACATGCAACATAAACCTGCCCATCAGCATTATTGTAATTTATTAGGGTAGCACCTTCGCTGACAGCCGCGCAATTGTGTTTTACTTCTGCTGTTGCCCGATAGTGTCATTTTCATGCTCCAAGCTCTTCCCTGTCATTTTACCCTTGCCTGATCCCCTTTGAGATACTGACGGCTCCACACAGACTGAGGGACACAGAAAAGACTCGGTGCGGCTCATTCCTTCATTGGAGCTGTCATACTTCATTGAAATGAAAAGCCAGTGGGATGCACAAGAAACCACACCAAAAAAAGAATTAGGAGGTAAAAATGTACAAGTGAGACAAGCAAGGGGTTTGGGCGTTTATCATCATCCGCTTGACACGCAGGGAAAGGCGACAAGCAGCAGTGATAAAAGACACATGGAAAGTGATAAATGTGGCTGGAGTATAAACTTTAATGGGCCAGCCTTGGATGAGAGCAATTTGCCAATATTTAATTAACTGTAATGTGATCAATCAGAGTGTTAAAGGATGGAGCTGTTCCGGTGTCTGCCAGCCTCGCTCATCCTATAGCTCATTTAGCCTTGAGAAAGCTCCAAGGAAAAGCAGCAATCAACAAATGCTGCTCCTGGCTGTGTCTGGAGGATCCCATTGTCACTGCACTGACGACAGCTCTATGAATTCCGTGTAAATCATTCCAGCTTGTCTGCCATTCATTTGGATTTCAGCACTTGGACGTTACTTTTGAGATCAATGCATGTTTGAGATAAATTTTTTATTTCAGTGATGCTTTCCTCTGATATCTGAAATGTTGGAATTTACCTGCTTCTAAATGTTTCCTTTTTGTCCAAATTGTGCGGGAAAAAAATATTGTAGTAGTTCAGATATATTTTTAAATATCTATTTTGACTTACTTTTTTCGCAGATCCAGCGAACATACTGCGGATAAAGGAGACAGTCGTCTGCGTAATACACAACATTTTCCACCATTAACTTCTCTCTCCGACCTTCCCTACTTGAACCACGCCCACATTAATCAACTAATACCTTACATTAACCAAACTCCAATACAACACATGGATTGAAGAGGAGTGATTAATCATCTTTAATCAACAAACCAATCAAGTTTTATTTATAAATCACTTAATGGCAACAAACATCTCAGACAGACAGAAAACCCCAACAGAACCCTCCAGAGAAAGCATAAGCAACAGCTGCGGGGAAAAAACTCCCTCATTGAGGAAGAAACTCCGGGCAGGACCCAGGATTCTAATAAGAAAATACAATGAATACTGTGGAATAAAGAAACAAATCCAAATAGTGATGCAAACAAGTTTATAGAGGCCATTAAAAATGCATTGTTTCATTACGTTCAGCTCAGCCAGGCACACAAAGATGGATTATTATTAGAAAAGGTGACATTTGCTTCTCAGGGCCGCTGAGAAGCTTCACACCAGCATGTGGATGAAGATATTAGGCTTACGAAACGGCCAATGCATACAAGTAGCAATGCTGACTATCTCATTTATACCTATATAAGACCTACCTACTTTTATACACATGGTGTTTTTGACTTTTTAAAAAATCCTACGATTAAAAAAAGGGCAAATAAAATTTTGCATGGTTGCTAAAATATTCAGAGTTCATATTCTTCATGAGAGTTTCTGCAAAAAAACAAAACAAAACCAAATGCCCACCGGACTGAAAGAGGACAATAAATCTAAGGTCTGTGGTCTAATTATTTCTAAAATGAAAGAAACATAATGAAAAGAAAAGGTCAGTGCGTGACCACGAGAGAGCCAGGCTCTGGCCCGCGATCAGACTCCTCCAATAAATCGCTGACAGCTTTTATGTTTTTCATACAACACCTTAACATATTTTTGGGTATAAAATTACACAAAGACTTTGTTTTCTAGCATTTCAAGGTGAGTTACACGTTTTAATTCATGCCTGTAATCAATCAGCATCTTTTTTCCACTGGTATTTTACCAAAAAAGAGAAAAATAGGAGGTAATGAATTTAAAAAAAAAAAAAAAAATTCTGTTTTTGTTTGGAGCTTGATTGACGGCTGTATGCTGTTTGTCAAAAGTAGTTTCTAACAATAAAATACAACTAAAATTTGTAGAAGGAAATAGCATGTTGCATCCCAAAATGAGTGTTCTATGTGACCCTTTAAACAACCTAAACATCCAGGCCCCCATGGTTTTCATTTAGAGCTCCCAGTCTATCAGACTTAAACAGGCAAGACGATGAGGTTGGAACCATTTAACCAAAAATATATGAAGTGGCTAATAAAAGCTCGGCTGATTAAATTAAGAAGGTAATTGGATTCCTGCATGTGCAATAAAATAAAGCTAGACTAGGTATAATTAAATTGTCTACTGAGATTTAGTTCTTATGTACTTTTCGGCATAACTGAGACAATGATAGTTTAAAGTTCTGAGAGGAACTCAAGGAAGCTGTAAAAGAGACTGAGACCCAAGGCGTTTCAAGAGTGTCTTGGAGACTTTTTATATATAAAGCAAAGATGGCAGGACTTGGCACACAAAATTTAGTAACATGGACCTATGCTAGGCAGTTCCTACTCTTTTTTTGCATAAATATGTTAATGGCCTCTCCAAGGAACCATCACCTTAACGTGGTGGAGAGGTTTGTGTGCCCTAAGGATCCTGGGAGCTATGTTGTCGGGAGTCTTGTACTCCTGGTAGGGTCACCCAAGGCAAACAGGTCTCAGGTGAAGGGCCAGACAAAGAATGGTTCAAATATCCCATGAAAAACGGAAAAGGGAAAACTGTGACCCTGCCCGGAGGAAGCCCGGGGCCCACGTCTGGAGCCAGGCCTGGACGGAGGGCCCGTCAGCGAGCGCCTGGTGGCCGGGTCTGCCACGGGGCCCGGCCGGGCTTAGCCCGAAAAGGCAACGTGGATTCTTCCCACCCCTGTGGACCCACCACCTGCAGGGCAGACCGATGGGGTCGGGTGCGCTGCCATATGGGTGGCAGTGACGACAGGGGGTCACGACGGACCAGACCCGGGCGGCAGAAGTTGGCTTTGGGGACGTGGAATGTCACCTCACTGGCGGGGAAGGAGCCGGAACATGTGTTGGAGGTGGAGCGCTACCAGTTGGATCTGGTGGGGCTTACCTCCACGCATAGCCTCGGTTCTGAATCCAAACTCCTGGATAGGGGTTGGACCTTGTTTTACTCCGGAGTTGCGTCAGGCGTGAGGTGCAGGGCGGGTGTGGGGATACTCACAAGCCCCCGGCTGAGCGCCGATGTGTTGGAGTTTACCCCGGTGGATGAGAGGGTCGCTTCCCTACGCCTTAAGGCTGTGGGGGGGGAAACTCTGACTGTTGTTTGTGCATATGCACCAAATATCAGTTCAGAGTATTCGGCCTTCTTGGGGTCCCTAAATGGGGTCCTTGAAGGGATCCCTGCAGGGGACTCCATTGTTCTCCTGGGGGACTTCAACGCACACGTCGGCAATGATGGAGACACTTGGAGGGGCGTGATTGGGAGGAATGGCCTCCCTGATCTGAACCCGAGCGGTGTTATGTTGCTGGACTTCTGTGCTAGTCACGGATTGTTCATAACTAACACCATGTTCGAACACAAGGATGCTCATAAGTGTACCTGGTACCAGAGCACCCTGGGTCGGAGGTCAATGATTGATCTTGTGATCGTATCATCTGATCTTCGACCGTGTGTTTTGGACACTCGGGTGAAGAGAGGGGCAGAGCTGTCAACTGATCACCACCTGGTGGTGAGTTGGGTCCGTTGGCGGAGGAAACCTTTGGATAGACCTGGTAAGCCCAAACGAGTAGTGCGGGTGAACTGGGAACGTCTGGAGGAGGACTCTGTCCGTGAGGCCTTCAATTCACACCTCCGAAGGAGCTTCTCGTGCATCCCTGTGGAGGCTGGGGGCATTGAACCTGAATGGTCGATGTTCAAAGCTTCCATTGCTGAAGCTGCAGCTGAGAGCTGTGGTCTCAAGGTCTTGGGTGCCTCAAGGGGCGGTAACCCTCGAACACCGTGGTGGACCCCGGTGGTCAGGGAAGCCGTCCGACTAAAGAAGGAGGCCTTCAGGGGCATGTTGTCCCTGGGGACTCCTGAAGCAGTTGCAGGGTACCGACAGGCCAAAAGGACTGCAGCCTCGGCTGTGATGGAGGCAAAACAGAGGGTGTGGGAGGAGTTCGGAGAGGCCATGGAGAAGGACTATCGGACGGCACCAAAGTTGTTCTGGAGGACTGTCCGACACCTCAGGAGGGGGAAACGGGGAACCATCCAAGCTGTATACAGCAAAGATGGGACACTGTTGACCTCGACTGAGGAGGTTGTCGGTCGGTGGAAGGAACACTTTGAGGAACTCCTGAATCCAACTACCCCAACTGACCCGTCCTCTGTTGCAGAGGCAGAGCTGGAGGATGATGGGGGATCAGAGTCAATCTCTCGGGGCGAAGTCACCGAGGTAGTTAAACAACTGCACGGTGGCAAAGCCCCGGGTATTGATGAGATTCGCCCGGAAATGCTGAAGGCTCTGGGTGTTGAGGCGCTGTCGTGGATGACACGCCTCTTTAACATTGCGTGGAAATCTGGGACAGTGCCAAAAGAGTGGCAGACTGGGGTGGTGGTTCCTCTTTTTAAAAAGGGGGACCAGAGGGTGTGTGCCAATTACAGGGGCATCACACTCCTCAGCCTCCCTGGGAAAGTTTACTCCAAGGTGCTGGAAAGGAGGGTCCGGCCGATTGTCGAGCCTCAGATTGAGGAGGAACAATGTGGGTTCCGTCCTGGTCGTGGAACAACGGACCAGCTTTTTACTCTCACAGGGATCCTAGAGGGGGCTTGGGAGTATGCCCATCCAGTCTACATGTGTTTTGTGGACTTGGAGAAGGCATATGATCGTGTCCCCAGGGATATACTGTGGGAAATACTGCGGGAGTATGGAGTGAGGGGGCCTCTTCTCAGGGCCATCCAATCCCTGTACGCCCAAAGTGAGAGCTGCGTTCGGGTTCTCGGCAGTAAGTCGGACTTGTTCCGAGTAGCTGTTGGCCTTCGCCAGGGCTGCGCTTTATCACCAATTCTGTTTGTGATTTTCATGGACAGGATATGGAGGCGTAGTCGTGGTGAGGAGGCTTTACAGTTTGGTGGCCTGAGGATTGCATAACTGCTTTTTGCAGATGATGTGGTCCTGTTTGCGTCATCAGCCTGTGACCTGCAGCGCTCACTGGTCCGGTTTGCAGCCGAGTGTGAAGCGGCGGGGATGAGGATTAGCACCTCCAAATCTGAGGCCATGGTCCTCAGCAGGAAACCGGTGGAATGCCTTCTCCAAGTGGGGAATGAGGTCCTTCCACAAGTGAAGGAGTTTAAGTATCTTGGGGTCCTGTTCACGAGTGAGGGAACAATGGAGCGTGAGATTGGACGGAGAATTGGGGCAGCAGGAGCGGTATTGCAGTCGCTTTACCGCACTGTTGTCACAAAGAGGGAGCTAAGCCGAGAGGCAAAGCTCTCCATCTACCGTTCAATCTTCGTTCCTACCCTCACCTATGGTCATGAGCGATGGGTCATGACCGAAAGAACGAGATCGCGGATACAAGCGGCTGAAATGGGCTTTCTCAGGCGGATAGCTGGTGTCTCCCCTAGAGATAAGGTGAGAAACACTGCTGTTCGCGAGGGGCTCAGAGTAGAGCCGCTGCTCCTTCGCGTGGAAAGGAGTCAGTTGAGGTGGTTTGGGCATCTGGTGCGGATGCCTCTGGGACGCCTCCCTAGGGAGGAGTTTCTGGCACGTCCAGCTGGGAGGAGACCTCGGGGCAGACCCAGGACCAGGTGGAGGGATTATATCTCAACACTGGCCTGGGAACGCCTTGGGATCCCCCAGTCAGAGCTGGTGGATGTGGCCCGGGAAAGGGAAGTTTGGGGCTCCCTGTTGAAGCTGCTGCCCCCGCGACCCGATTCCGGATAAGCGGTGGAAGATGGATGGATGGATGGATGTTAATGGTTGCCTTTATCTAACGGTGCATTCACATTGCTTTGCCTGAATCATTACGCGGTTCAATAATCGTGGATGAACTTGGTCAGTCTGGGCAAAAATAGTTGAATCCTACCGTTAAATGAATATAAGACAAAGATTAAATAGAATTTGATGGACAATACAGTAACCAAACAGCAGAGAGACCTTTGGGGTTCAGGGTTCACAGCTCCAGCTGAAGAGGCTTTGCTTCATCGTTCAGTGTTCTCTTGCATAAAGACCTTTGTTCTTGGGGGTACATTGTAAATAGATTATTTTCTGCTCTTTACTTTATGTGCTTTTTTTCCGTGGGACCTTCGGTCTTTGTCGTTCACGCTATTGGAACGTGTGTCAGTTAGAAGAGGACGTCTTCAGTCAGACTGTCAGTTATCAGCAGCAGCAGTTTAGATTGTGTACCGGGGCACTTCTCCGTCAGCTCACCCGAAGGCCTGCCCATCACTCTCAAAGCCTTAATGATCCAATAACTGACACACACTCTTTTCTCACACACTCACAAACACACACCTCCACCTTCACATCACACCAACCGGCCACAATAAGCGATTCATCAGCACTGATGTATTCCTCGCTGGAATATGTGTTAATTACAGATTGCTAATCAATACGTTCCTCTAAAGATGGCTCAAAGGCATGTGTGTGTGTTTTGTGTGTGTAGGTGTGCACGCCTGTGCCTGCAGACCCCTGGGAATGTGTACAGTGCGTGCACCTGTGTGATTGATGGCGTGAGTGTGTTAGCCATCAGCGGTGTTTTAGCGGCTGTGAGTGGTGGTCTCTGCGTTGACCCCGGACAGACAGCCGGGAGCTGAGCCAGCAGCCGGCAGCTCCAGAAACAGCTGGACTAATGACAGCGAGGGTGATCGCAATACTAATGCTAAAGCCACCTCCCTCCTGTGCACCGTGCTTTACAAAGCCATCTCTGCCACCATAGTCTACAACAGTGGTCCCCCAACCCCAGGGTCTTGGATCGGTACTGGTCCGTAGGACAGTCGGTCTTTGGGTCAGTCAGTCACTACCGTGTCACACAGAAAGAATCCAGAGCTTCCATTATTTCTGTTTTCTTTCTGATCTGATTCTGAACGATATTTTCTTTTAAATGAGTGGATCTTCTCCTCCAATCAAATCAATCAATCAACTTTTATTTATACAGCGCTTAATCATGGCAACAGACATTTCAAAGTGCCTTAACAGACAGAAAAACCCAACTGAACCCTCCAGAGTAAACATAAGCGACAGTGTTGGGGGAAAACTCCCGTGTTGAGGAAGAAACTCCGGGCAGGACCCAGACTCTTTTGGGCGTCCATCCGCCTTGAACGGTTGGGTGGAAAAGAAATAAAATGAAGACAAGGACAGGGTCAGAGGAAGACTGTCAGATTGGCCAGATAGAGTCAGTGTCTTTATGGTTATAGTTAGACCATTGGGGTTGTTGCCTTTGATACTCCATATCTGTCTATGAGCCACTCTTGGCGCTTGTGGAGATGCTTGCCTCGGTCACATGACTACCCTCTTAAAGGGGCCACTCCGGCTGCTAACACAGAATACATTACCGTTAACCAGAAACTCCCAAAACTAACAGAACCAACCAGAAACAAACATCTTTGGAAAGTTTCTTTGTGCTGGATAAAAGAGCCAATGAGGACACGGAAGAAGAAACTTACAGACCGGTCTGTGAAACTATCGTCTGACATTTGATGGGTCCGAGGCTCAAAAAAGTTTGGTTTGAAAGGTTTACATAACAGATTTCAGGGTTTGGTTGTCAGTCAGCGTTCACATTAGAATAAACAATCATGGTTAATCTTGTGGAAATGGGTTTGTATTGAAAGTTACTCTTTTTCTCCTATTTATGGAAGTTACAATAAGAATTCACAAATGGAAATATACAGTATATTAAATAACCCTTATGCATTGATTTAATTTTCCCAGTTATAAATAGCAGATGTGGTTTAGAGACAGTTGTGATCCAGACTGGATTGAGACTCTTTAGAGCACCAACCTTCACAAGGATCATGGGGATCAAGAAATATTTTGTGAAATGCAGTAATAGTGGACTATACCAATTACAAAGGAGACTTTGCATCCCTAAAACAAAGATTTGTAGGAGCTTCTATGTCTTCCGTTAATGACAAGAACATTTTCCACTTTCAGACAGTCACGCTCACACCCCTACTGGTCGCTGAGATGAGACAAAAAAAATTAGTCTAACGCAATTAAGAAGAATAGTTTCATTTCCTGTAACTTATTTTTTTCCTGGAGAACATTGTTGGGTTTACTATGGGCACAGTCGATATCACATACTGAGCTGTGATGAATTCTTTCCATTATGCCAATGTTCATTAAAATGGTTGCAAAGACATCATTTCCTAAAAAAAAAAAAAAAAAATGTTTGTGGGGACTTTTTATTTGAGATGATTGAAATAGACGTGTTTAAAGACTGTGGTGTTTGCAATGATTGGGAAGACACCAACTAAGCACCGTGGCTTCATGGTTGGGGGAATGTTTGCACGAGCTGGGGGAGACGATGGAAACAATAAAGTGCAGATGAATGGAGAATCGTCTTGGGAGTGGTGCTTAAGCACTAATAGTATTATAAGGAATTTTGGTAATTTTATGGATGAAGAGGATCATTTAGCTGCAAACAAATTTGCTTAAGACTCCATAGTAATTAGAATGCGGTGATATGATGAGACAAGGGCGTCGGCGTGAGCAGAGACAGGCTGTGTCACACGCAAACAGCAAACAGTAGCAAAATGAATGCAAATGCATTAGCAGAGTATTATCATAGGAATTCATGCTTATTGGAAATTTTAATTACCATTCAAAGCACTGGATTCTGTTATTATTTGCAGTCACGTCATTATCCAAAATAAAACTAATGATAATAACCAATGTCAAGGAGGAAGTCTAGAACTTGGAAATTTATAGTTGAAGTTATTAAAATCTGAGAGGAGCTGTGAAGTCATTACAAGTGGGGGAAAATTGCTGGAGCTTCAGAATCAGGATGTCATGATTCTTTGGGTTCTTGAAACTGAACAGCGTGTGTTTTAAAGACAGCGAGGTGGAGCAGCCTTTGGCAAAAGAAGAAGCCGTTACATGAGGTAAGAGCAGGAAAATGCAAACCGGAGTTTGACGTGACAAGATTGTACCTCTGATCTTAAGAGAACGTGTGAATAAATGCAGAACTTTGTACAGTATACGTGTATAAAAGCTCAATATAAAAGGGCTTTCACAAAGGATTGCCTTTTGTTTTAAAGATTTATAAAACTATGGTTCTGAGGACAATTTAGACCATTGAAGGGTTTCGAACACAACTTGGTTCGTCTATAATTTCAAGCCTTTACTCCTTTCCCGTTCGCAAAATAAAATTCAGCTTGATTGACTGACAGTGTGCTTGAAGTGCTTTCTTCAGTTAAGTCTCACATTGTTTCAGGATAAGCATGAACCCTGAAAACAGATTAAGTGTCATGAAAGGAAAGCATTACATTTCAAAACAAGAGGATTGTGTGATCTGTGATGTGACGGGGGATTGGAAACACCGATATAACGGGGAAAAGCTAATGCTGTTGTCTCTGATGCAGCAGTGTCATGGATTGCGTCCCATTCAGAAGGGCTCATTGTTCATTCAGGTTCAAGTCTCATGGACTATCTCGATGTTGTTGAACTTCCAGGAGAGAAGTTCACAAGCAGGTTTCAGGTGAAGGAGAAAGGAACAGACCAACCAACAAAATCTCAAAAAGTCTAAGAGCCCTGTAGAGCAGGATGTGTCTCTACAGTCGGGACCAGAACTGAGGTCTGAGGTGAGTTTAAGTAGGTGGAGCCTGATTGGAGATGGGGAACAGGTGCTGCAGAGACACAGGTGACAGGAATGAGTGGACTGAGTGGGAGAGAACCCAGGAGGGAGAAGTGATTGTCTCTGAAGTAAAAAGTTCATTGCGTTAATATGAGAAATTGAGAAATTGTCTTTGATGAATCGTCTAATAATAATTTATGCCTTAAGCTGCTTATAAACTTTGACATTCCTTTTAGTCTAGTGGTAATAATCAGGAGTTAAAATGGGAGGGAACAATCTGGAATGGAACAATCTGGTACCTTTAACAACCAATGACCAAAAAAAAAAAATCCGATTAGCGGATTCACACTTGATATCAAATGTCGCACCAGTTTATTTATGAGTTCCATGGTCAAATAGAGACGTAATGGTTACAAAGATCAACTGATCTGGTGATACAAGTTCATATTTAGCTAATTATATAATCCTGATATTGATTGTTTATGATTTTTATATATTGATACCACATTGAAGCAGTGTGTTGTATGAAGTTGCGATGGTATTGGATTGACGTGAGCGACTGATGATGAACTTGCATATAAAATCTTTATCTAAATATATTATATATATTTATTTATAACATATATATTTATATATAATATATAAATATATATATAAATCTTGCTTAAAAAACTTGCATATAAAATCCTTGCAGTAAAATCAGATTGATCAAGCACGTGAGGTGTGAATAAAGGAATACTTGAATGTACGCCCGGGATTAAAGGTTTGGTCTTCCTTCAACTTTCTTTACAACTTCCTTTAATATCATACCTCAACTGAAGAAACTCATTTTTATCAAGGTCCAGGTTTTCAGTTTGTCAGGGCTGCCTTTTTTTTTTTTTTTACACTGATCATATGAACACAAATGAATTTTCTCAGTAATAGTTTGCCAGCTTTTCAAAAAAAAAAAAAAAATCTCAGCTCAGTCGTCTAATGCAAAGCTACACGATGGAAGTAAGTCAAGGTCAGGCTAGCGTGGCTAACGGTTTAACAAGCCAACCGGAGGCTGCAGGCCTCGCCTATGGATTCTCTCTTTGTCTTCTATTTAATGTGTGACGGTTTTAATTTGATTCACTCCTTCTGGAGACGGGAATTCAAACGACATCTAACATGGGAAGCTGGTTTAATTCAACACCCCCCACACAAGTTGACTTTTATGATGGAAATGACCACAGAATCCACTGAGGAACACAATTACTTCCCATTGTCCCCCAGGCGGAACCAGGATATGTGTTGCCTCTGCTGGTTCTACCGTATGAATGTCGGTGTGTGGGCGCGATAAAGAGAGGAAGAAGAGGTGTCAAAGATGACGACGGGGGATGGAGATAACCGCGGAAAATTCCAACAGCCCCTCATCTTTCTTAATGATACATTTGCGCTGATACATTTGCAATGATGACATCTCTTATTGTAATTTGAAGTGCCTCCGCCCGAGTCGGGACGAGACAGGACGTGAAATTGAGGTCTGAGAATGGGATGTTTTATTAGCTGCTGGGTATTGCCAAGGTGGTTAAGATAAGCAATTTGATTTGCACTGCTCCTTTCATTTAGTGTTTGATTTGTGATAAGTGACTTTTCCTGGGGATGAAATTGGTAGTAATTTCACAGTTTGTGCTCTCTTTGCGTCTGTTCTTTGTGTTTCTCCATTTTCTCCGGAATGTGACGAACCTTACCGACCAACCTGCAGATACGATTGCGTCAAATGATGCAAATGAAATGATTCCAATACAGATGAACTCATGATAGTAATCCCATGCTAAGTGGCTGCTGCTTAATTTCATATTGATGAATGGACTGCCTCAGCCGGCGCTCAGAACAATGGTTTCTAATTAGAGCGACACTAATTTGCAGGCGCATTGATTGGCTTGTAGAGATCTTGTGAGACTCGTATTGGATCAGTCGAAAAATCTCCTCCAGGATTAGACGCTTGTGTTTCTGTTGATGTCGATTTTTTTAAGGGGTTTGAAATGTGAAATAATGATGTTTCAGGAATAAAAAGCGTGTGTCACAATCAAGTCTTCAAGAGCGGTTTGTCATATCAGGTCAACAATGTTGTTCTGGAGTCAGCAGCCAATCAGTTTAATTAAACTGATAAAGAAATAGAAGTTTTTCTTTCACGCTGTACTAAATTAGCATAAGACAGAGGGTTTTAAACAAATTGCCTCTAGCCTCTTCACCGGCCACTGGGTCAGATATATTGATTACTTTTTGGCAACAAACTGAACACACTCGACTTCATCCTCCTTTCAGCTGCATTGAAATTGGGCAATCCAAATAAATCAGCTAAGATATACACAAACATACAGGAAGTATTCAGGATGACTTTACATTTTAAAATAACTGAAATCATTTTAATCCGTTCCAGCCTTGTAAAAAAGGCCCGAAAACCCTAAATTATGAAAAACAACAATTTTATTATCAACCAATAGACATGCAGACTTTACCTGTGTGCCTGGAGTAAAGCTACGTCTTTACTCCACCAATGAGAACGAGATCCGGTCTCAATGATGTTGTAACCATCCACCAACAGGTGGTAAAGAACGAGATGCGGTCTCACTGATGTCGTATCCATCCGCCAACTTGTGGTTGTTTCCTGAAGTACGACTCCTATCTCTGATCTCGTATGTCGAAACAAAAATATGGACAGACTGACGGCTCGTATCTCAAAAACTCTTAGTTGGATTATAGTGACTTGTCTGTTTATTAAAGGTAAAGATCATTGTCAATAAGAAAGTACAACTGTAATATCTTGTGTTTCTGCTTCATCGCCTTCATCCTCCCATCATTTAAGACTTTTAATCTCCTCTGAATGATGTTTGTACACTGGAGTGTGTTTCCTCTCTGTAGGTAGTGCAGCTCAGATCAAATCATTTGGTCTGATCCAGTGGAATGAAACTGAGTTAGAGAAGGTCATCCTGTGGTGCTGTGTTTGTCACTCAGCTCTAATATAATAAGAGCACACTGAAAGAAGCATGGATTAGACTCTAATCCACCTCCATCTCTCTGTCTCCCTCCCTCCCTCTCTGATTGGTTTGCATCATCCCTCCATTTCTGACTTGTTTTTTGTCTGTTTCCCAAACTCGATCAATGAAGCTCCCCTTTCAACCTCTCTCCTCGTTATTGGGATTTAAACTCTCTTTCTCCTCCTGCCTTCATTTACTCATTCCCTCACAAGCTATATCAGCGCTGTCAGTCGGTCTTTATGACAGGCTTTTGATCGTTTTCAATAGTTTGATCACTTTTGCTGCGGTTTGTTTTAGATGCGGCCGACATGAAGCTGCCAGGGAATCCCCACGCTTTGTCTTTGAGGTTGTTGTTTTTTTTCTAAATTATGGCTTTCATGTTGAATAAACGACGGTAAGTTCACCTATATTCCATGTTTTTGGAAGCCTTTCGGTGAACCCATGCAGACATGGGGGGGGGGGACACAGACACCTCCTTGTTGTAGGTGTTCCATATCCTGAAGATGCATAGAAGCGTTCATTGAAATAGTGTAAAATCTGTGTAGTCTGGTCAACTTGAGCTTCAAAATATACACTTGTGTCTGATATAAACAAAGATTAAGGGCTATATAATCCACCACTATATTACAGCTGCTACAATAAATCTGGTTTCTTCTGGTAATTATGTTCAGGCTGATTCATCGTGGTTTATCGTATACCTGACGCCATCTGTCACAGCTCTACCGTGTGAGCTGGAGGTGTGATGTGCGTATTCTTCCTATATTTCCAGTAATTCAAGGGGGGAACTGTTTAAATCTATCATATTGAAGACAATAAAAATGTGATCATGTCTGATCCCAACTTATGAAGCTCAAATCTTCATAAATATGTCAAACCGCTGGATGGCTGCCGTGTTCATCACTAAAGACTGCTGATAAATCACCATCGTGAACACTTACAGTCTGTGTTGCTGTTTCCTTAGATTCCTTTTGTTACCAATGCTTCTTCCTACTCTTCTCACCCAAGGACAGGGGCATTTTCAAGTCCCATTAGGGGTATCAAGGTAGAAAACAGCAGAGAATAGTCAGAACAGTGATGGTGAGTGTTGGCAGACAGACAAACAGGAAGTTGCAGACTCATATCCTGTTGGGGCAGGAAGTGGAGCATTGTGGGACGGTGTGGCATGAAGTGATGCTAGTTTTGAGAAAGTGCTTCCACATTCAGATCGATTTATGAGTTCCGTCACAGAACGGATTAAACTTGTATCTCGAGGTTGTACTTTTTATTGCTTTCAAATGGTTCTCCTTTGGTAACATTGGTAATCGGTTGATAAAGAAGCGCTGACTCTGAATAAAATGTGTTGAAACAGCCTCTTTGGATGCAATCTACAGTTTGTTGGCTTTGGTGAAGAAATTATTATTTTTTACCAGTTGTTTTCTGGACCATGTTTGTGATTCGTCTTCTTTATTTATTGGAATCTCTAGGAATCTCTAGGAATGTCCTCTGCTGGTTGATGAATGTTTTTGCGTTCATGGTGCCTCTGTTTCACACACACTAGGCAAATACTAAAGTTAGAATCACATTCATCACTAGAGGAAAACAGAAATGTCTGTAAGTTCTATAATTTCATGACTCCCCCAGACTTCCGGCGGACAAAACTACCCGGGAGGGCTAAAATAGAGAGTATATCCCATTGGACTTGCAGAAATCAGGAAAGGAATAGTATCTTCTACCCATGGAAGATGATTTTTTCTTGAAATGCCAGCCTGTATTAATAAGATGGTAATGTTTTAGAATATCACGTCCCCTGTGCTCTGACATATAGACCCTTTTTAAGAGTCTAGGGAATCCCCCGTAGATCCATCCAGACACTGCCCAACTACCAACGTCAACTGGCATCGGTTCACAACCACAAAGACACGCCTCAAACACACTCCTCCTTACCTCTGTGTACATGTTTGACTGAAAGATTGGGTGACTGGGATGAAAACTCAAACACACACACACACACACCTGTCACACTCACTGAGAACAAATGTTCAACTGGAGTAACTGAATCTCAGCTTCTGCTAACAGGTACGGCTCATATTTCAGTGATTCAGTTTCCACACACCGCAGTGTGTAACACCCTTTGTTTCAGCGAGCCGTGTGTGTGTGTGTGTGTGTGTGTGTGTGTGTGTGTGTGTGTGTGTGTGTGTGTGTGTGTGTGTGTGTGTGTGTGAGTACATGATTCCCTATTCAGCACATGAAGAGGGATTATTCCTGTTTGCACAAATTTGGCCTTGTCACGCGTGTCCCGGGTCAAGGATGACGGCCTCCACGTGCCAAGCTGGGATGTTGTGCGTCAGTCCTCGCTGACATCCTGACATTTACCGCGCCGCCGCCGTCTTTGTGCCGCTTGCATCACTGTGACAGCAGACTTAGAGATTGCCAAAAAATCCCACAGCAGTATCAATTTGCTCAGCCAGCTCACGGTGAATAGCCGATAAGACACACTCCAGGCATACGGGGACGACAACGCACAAACTTCTGCAGGAGAAATGCAGTGGAGTGTAGAGACAGGAGTGAAAACACACATGCACAAACACACACACACACATATACACACACACACACACACACACACACTGTGCTGGCTGGTGTGATAAAACCCTCAGAGGGAAATGGCTGAGAATGACATTTGTACGGACCGAGCGGTGATTTAAATCCCTGTGATTATACAATCTCGTCTGAAAGACAAGGGGATTTAAAGCTTGTAATATAAAAAAAAAGACAGAAAAAAGCCCGACGCGAGGTTGCATTGGCGTACACGAAGCATTTCTCATTAGCTTTTTCAATATTGATCAAGCATCAAAAGGTGCGTGGAGAAAGCATGCAGCTACGACTTCTCCCTCCGTCCATCATCGGCCGTAAGCGGAGGAAAATGCATTATTAATCTCTTCTTGATAGATGAGCTGTTGTTGTCATAAATAGTTTAGAGAGCCTCATGACTAACTCATAAAGCAATGTTCAAACATTTATTATTGATATTAATTAAGAGCAACATATTCTGATGGAATTAATGTGTTTCCTGCTTGGAGTCATGCAGTTGAAATTTAAAGAAAATGACCATTTATAGTCTGTCTGCGGCTTTATGACACATTTTATTCCAAGAATATAGTTAAAGTTATGAGAATATGCCTTTATGCATTATTATAAATATTTTAATTATAGAACAACTCAGTGTGAAGCTTCAGCTTCAACACTACACATACAAATACAGGTAATCCTCAACTTATGTCGTTAATGGAGAAGCGATGTAAGTTGAAAAACAATGCAAGTTGAATGAACTCGTCTCCAGACTAAACTGTAGATAACCATTCCCAGTTCTGTACAAATTTGTATTAATGAAAGTATTTTAATAATATTTGGTTAATATGAATCTATTTTAATCTGACAATTCATTGTTTGTCATTACGGTTCACGGGGGTTGCTACGGGTATTTTAATATTTGATTAATGTGAATCTACTTTCAGCTGACAATGAAATTTTAATTTTTAATTTGGTAGAGAAAAAACGTCTCGTCTTCAGCTGCTTCTTCCTCATTGTGGGTCACGGGGGTTGCCACGGGCTAATAATATGATATTATATGTTTTTATTCTGATTTAGTGTAGTTACATGATATTATGTATTTTTAATGGTTTACTAATGATTCTATAATTCCAATATTTGTGCTGGACCGACGTAAAGTGGAGGAAAATGATGTAAACTTGATTTTTTTTTCCATGTATTTTTAAAAAAAACTGACGTATAATCGAGAACAACGTAACTCTAAGCGACGTAATCCAATGTTTAACTGTATTTACACATAATTTGATGTTAGCTAAGAAACGTCAACTGAGGATCGGTACTTTGAGGGGCAGGAAATACGTACATATTCCACAGATCCACACAATAAACCTCCGGCTCACAGGTCCTGGATGAAGTCCTTCTACCACCAACATTCTCAGTTGCACACTATCAATTTTTCACTACTCCATACCACGCTCACTGCTGACAGTTGGCTGCTGAATTTATAAGCCAGATGGGGGTGATAATATCATGCGGACGCGTTCTTTTTTTAACCGTGTCACCGGGACATTCAATGTTATGTTGGTACTGTTACACAAGGTCACGTTTTACGCTGCTGTTAAAGATGGAGAGTGAGTTCTGCCCTAGTAAAACAATAACACGACGCTTTAATGACTGGATCCTTATTCAAGGAGAATACAGGAGTTCACTGTTGGGTAGATTGAGTGTCAGCTGCTGCAACATGCAAAGAAATAAAGCATTGCCGAAACACGAGAGCAAACCTGTAAAAGATGCAATTAAATCGCGACGTGTTTGAGTCTCATTACTGTTTCTCACCTATTTTGCCTTTGAATCAAAATTGACGACGGCTATTAATATCCTGTAATTATAGTGTGAGAGCTATATGTTGGACCCTGCAGTGATTACCGCCTTAAATGTGCCGTTAACACCTGACTCGTGCTTTATTCCTGTCTGCGGCGTCGCTGGCCCCGTGGCTCCGTCCCACCATCTATGGCTGTTTCCAGAATCATCTATCCAGCAGTTAATGTGGCGTACTGAGAAGCCGCAGTAAAGATAATGTAATGGTTGTAAAAGTGCTAACGCTAATTAGCTTGCTGTCAGAGGTGCGGCAAACCAAAGGGGTTTGGCTGAGATGGAGGACAGACAGGAAGAAAGATGGAGCCGATTGACAGAGAGGAGAGGAGATGAACGAGCGGCGTGGAGGATAAAAGAAAATCTTCTGAAGGTTAAAAGTGTTGTATAACCTGCGTCGAGGATCAACGACGAAAAGTAAAGGAAAATCACATCGACTGCAAACCAGATTCACATTTTTAATGACGGATTAAACAGTTCTGTCTAATGATTTTATTTCATTTTTGGATGCAGTTTCCATCATCCAATCATCCATTTTCTTGAAGATGAGAGGATCGTCCGATTTCCCGCTTTGCAGATCAATTCAAATTCAAATTTAAAAAACTTTATTAGTCCTCAAGGGGCAATTGAAAGCACATAGAGTAGGATTGGTGTAAAAGTGGAAAAATAGTGTAAACAATAAACATAAATAATAAATATAAATAATAAATATAAATACAATGTTTATCTTAAATAAAAATTCAAAACCTAGTGACTTCGTTCAAAAGTTATTTAGTACAATAACCTAATTTGTTCAAAATATAACAAGTTAGTTATTTCAAAACTAGTTACAGTAATTTAAAAACCAAAAAAAAATTAGTTCAAAACCTAGTTAGGTTAGTTAGTTCAAAAACCTAGTTGGCTAGTCACAAAAAAACACGGGTGTGCCGAAGCCTATCCCAACTCACTACGGGGAGAGGCGGGGTACACTCCAGAGACGTCAACAAACTGCACAAAAAGGAATGGAATATGGAATTTTCTTGCTGTGAGGCGACGACGCTGCCCTGCTGCCCCACCTTGGTTTAAATCAATAGCATCAATTATATTCTTGCTTTTTTCTTCAATGAACTTGAAGAAAAAATATTTCCTGTTGAATTTGGAAAGAACACATAAAACCAACTTGTGCTACCTACACAGTGTACAGCGGAAGCTAGTGGACAAAGCTAGTCAGCAAATGAGATTATCTGTATAAATTGTTGAGGTATAAAAACCTGAAATCTCTGAGTAACACACAAAGTTTCTTTTTCTAAACACCTCATTTCCTGACAGCAGTTGTGTTGTTTTAAACATTAATGGAGGTTTCCTGGTACGGTGGTTAAATGACCATCATTTGCCCCACTAGGCCCTCTGTCATCCAGGACAGATGTGTGTTCTGTGTTATTTGGTGGGAAGATGTGACCGCACGAGTGTGTGTGTGTGTGTGTGTGTGTGTGTGTGTGTGTGTGTGTGTGTGTGTGTGTGTGTGTGTGTGTGTGTGTGTGTGTGTAATAGTCACATCCAGAGCTGCATTATGGGAATAATGCTGGTTTCATGAGCCATGTTGGATTAAAACGTTCTGAGGACTAAATTGCCCAATACAGCCCAGCGGCTTAAAGGCTGCCAGTGTTGTTCCAGGTGGGCCTTAAGTGAAGGACTCAATTACACCGAAGCAGGAAGATGATATAAGAACTTTATTCAGGAAAAATCTGGTGCAGGAATACATCGAGATACGAGTTCTCTGAGATACAAGTTGTAGCTCTGTCCGTATTTTTGTTCACCATACGAGCAAATATCCCAGATAAGAGGTGTGCTTCAGGACTCCACCACGTGTTGTTGGATGGATACATCAGCGAGATCGCATCTCGTTCTTTACCGCGTGTTGGCGGATGGATACATCAGCGAGATCGCATCTCGTTCTTTACCGCGTGTTGGCGGATGGATACATCAACGAGACCGCATCTCGTTCTTTACTGAGTGTTGGTGGGTGGATACACCAGCGAGACTGCATCTCGTTCTTTACCACATGTTGGTGGATGAATACATCAGTGAGACCGCATCTCGTTCTTTACCGCATGTTGGCGGACGGATACATCAGCGGGACCGCGTGTCGTTCTTTACCGCGCGTTGGTGGATGGATACAACATCAGTGAGACGCATCTCGTTCTTTACCACGTGTTGATGGGATATACAGTGTGTATGTATGTATATATATAATTGTTAGCTTATGTGACATAAACTACGTTTAACAAATAAATTTGCGTTTCCAGAGAAAAACCAACCAATGCCATTACCACAAAAACATAGTATTTTCACTACTATCTGAACATGTCATTAGACTAATCGTGTCCGTGTCACTGAATTAAACTTTTCCTGCCTGCTCAGCACTTTTCTGGCCCTCAGTCTCATCCAGATCCCCACTGATAATCAAAGATCTTGTAAAGACGAGCAGCGGCTTGTTGACCCCGTGATCCGTCAAGAGAATGTACTTTAATCACACGCCAAGAGTAGTGACGGAAAAAAGGCCAAGTTTGATCACCTTTGACCCTGTGTTGCTTTGAATTGTGGGTATATCCTGTGTGACCTCGGCGTCCCGGCGTGTGATCTGAGCTGATCAGGATCAGGAGCAGCAGCAGGCGGACGTTCTGATTCGCTGGCGCTTTGAGAAGGAAGCTGGTCGGCGGTGACAGACAGTCAACCTTTATTCCCGGGGTTGTTTTTCCTTTCACGAAACGAGCGCTCCACTTTTTTTGTTGAACTGAAAGCGTTGTTGACCGTCTGCCGTCTGTTTGCTTGACACGCCGCCGCTGTAACGTCCTCACTGCTCATACCTGGTTAAACAGGAACACACAGCAGTAATTCTGACGCAAGGTCAGAGAACAGGAAGACGGAGCGGTGTGGAGGGCGAATGAAGGAGCGGCGGGCACAAATGGCACCGATGACAGACGCTTAATAAGAGGCGGGATGTGAGAGACGGGAATAAATGAGAGGAATAAATGATGGGAGGGGCGGGGGTGTGCTCGCACACACACACACACACACACACACACACACACACAAGCACACACACACACACACACACACACACACACACACACACACACACACACACCTGAAATTTCACCAAGAGTCGACAGGTGTAGGAAGAGCGAGAGGCCCAATCAGACAAACTTTTACTCAAACTGATTGCTCCCTTGAGATCACACACACACACACACACACACACACACACACACACACACACACACACACACACACACACACACACACACACACACACACACACACACACACACACACACACACACACACACACACACACCTGTAGTAACACAGGTGTAGACAGACAGTCTTTGGGGGTATTTTCAGGATGTAGATTTTTTTTTTTCCCCTACATGATCTCTCATGTTTCATTCTCACCTCATCACCTTGTACATCACAGCTGTCCACACACACACACACACACACACACACACACACACACACACACACACACACACACACACACACACACACACACACACACACACATACATTTTTTTGGCAAACGCTGCCCTACCTTCACACTTCAAGGTCTCTGGCCCAATTTGAACATTATCAGTGAGCGATGGTGGTCCAGCGGTGCCAAAGGAGGCGGCTGGAAAAAGTAATTTTTCACATCACGCCATGATGTGAACTTCTGACCAATGAGAGTTGAGGAAGCATCAAAGCCTTTAAGCGTTTTTGAGAAAACAAAACCCGTCTGACTGCTGCTGGAATTCACCTGACAAGCAAACAAAGACTGAAATGAAATGTATTGTGTATCGATTGCTTGCAGAAATAAACAACAACAATCAGAATAATTAAAAAGATGATAATTAAATAATTAGGCTTTGATGAAGACATTGAAATCACTGATTTCTGTTTTATAATAAAGGAGGGATCCACTTATTGTGCAGATTAGAATGAGTCACAAGTCGCGACAATAAGCCTGATGACATTAGCATCTGTTTGATTGGGCTTTTTAATTAACTTTAAATTCAAAAGCCTGATTTAATTAATAACAGTGTGATGTTTTAATGATGGGAGGAAGTGTGAGCTGCGTCATGCATAATGTCAGAGGCGCGTTTTTGAAGTTTGATCCATGGAAGGAAACGTTTTGGGATCCATGACCGCTGCTGCTTCCATCAGATCTTTGTGTTTTTCTTTCAGATTATTTTTATATTTGTCTCTTGTGAGCAACGGGAAGCAAAATAATTATAATTTTTTTTTTTTTTAGCTTTAATTAACTGTGTTTTCAACAATATCAAATAATCCAAGCACAAATAAATTGTGCTGCTATTGTTTGTTTGGAAACGTTTGCATTAAAAATGTTTTATTCTAAGGTGGAAATTTAAAAAAATGGTTATATTTGGTAAACAGAAATAAAAGAAATAGAAGCCACTGACCGGGTTTTTAGTGCTTTATCATCAATGTCCCCATAAATAACTTTTAATATTAGTGAGTGATCACGATCACAGTTTAGAGAAACCTCCATGTTTTGTTGGTTTATTCCACAGCACACACTGGAATCTGTCTGATTTACGTTTACCTGACAAATATGGGTGGAAAAAATGTCATCATTAAGGTAAAAACAAAAATGTGACGACAGACAAGTACATGTTAACCTCGGCTTGTGTCGTTTTGTGTTACATTCTTCTCGATTATACGTCGTTTATTTAAAAAAAAACCCCACACAAAAACAATAAAAATCAAGTTGCGTCATTTTACACCACTTGACGTCTGTCCACCATAAATATCGCAATCATAAAATCACTAATAAACCATTAAAAGCACATGATATCATGTTACTGTACAATAAATCAGAATAAAACATATATCATATTATTATCCCGTAGCAACCCCCGTGACCCACAATGAGGAAGAAGCAGCTGAAGACGAAATGGAGACTTTTCTTTCTGTGCTATATTAAAAAATAAAATGTAATTGTCAGCTTAAAATAGATTCATATTAACTAAATATTATTAAAATACATTCATTAATAAAGTTTAATCTCCTGGGAATAAACAAGTCGTTGTCGAGGGCGACCAACGGACTCAGAGACAAACTGTTCTCTGTGGTTATCCTCAGACTGTGTCCACACCTGGTGTCAGTGTGTTCTCTTGCTCTTGCCCCCCTTGCCCCCTGAAGGTAAACAGCGCCGGCAGCGCCGGTGGGGGCGGCTCCTGAGACCGTCGTCGTTCACAGTGAGCTCATCCATCCTGGGCTCTCACGGTGCCATCAGCCTAATGCTGTCATTAAGCGTGAGCTTCTGGAGAGGCTGATGTAACCGATAGCGATTTACATACAAATACACCAGAGACATGGGGGCCGCGGTGAGGCGGCATTAACATTTTCATGTTGTTTCCCTCTCAACTCCCCTAATAGAGCCAAAACAAGATTAGCATACGTTTTGTGTTGTTTTCAGTGGGTAAATGATTCCTCTATGGTTCCATAATGACCCTATGAATGTACTTTAAAGTATGCACTGCTAACCCTGTTTTCTGTTGCACTTGCAAAACACAACTCAGTATCCGTTTCGAACTGTTCTGTTGTTCTGTGCACAGATGACTTTCATCCTGGATGCTGTGGTCAAAGCTTTATGTCCTGATGTTTGCTCTGGTCCAGGATTGGTTGAATCCTGGACCATCTGGAGCCACATCCATGGTGTGTTTGGAACCAAGCCTGTAACACTCACGGGTGATGATGGGCAGCTGGGATCAGTGGCATGTGATGTGATGATCGATAGGTCAATGGACGGGCCAAAACCCACCGCAGTCGGGCTTCACAATAACAGAATGGTTTGATTTCATCACATGCAGCAGAACCTCGAGATACGAGTGTAATCCGTTTACAGTCTTAACTCGAGATACGAGTGTAATCCCGTTCACAGTCCCACCTTGAAATATGACTTTATTCCATTTAGAGTCGTACCTCGACATACGAGTTTAATCCGTTTCGTCGTAACTCTTGAGGAGTTTACTCAGTTTACAGTAGTACCTCGAGATACGAGTTTACAGTAATCCGTTTACAGTCGTAACATTTTTAAATTTAAATTTTTTTTTAAATTTTATATACTGTTTTGATCCCCGAAGGGAAATTAAGAACGCACACTCTAGCTACTGATTCAAACGCATGCATATATATATTAGTGTGTACAGGCCCCTGTAGCACACACACATACACAAGGGGGCCTGTAGGCATGCAGGGGAGGTAGAGTGGCAGGCAGCTCCATCTTGGTGCGCCTTAAATGAGCAATTTTGTAAAGGGGACGGCACCTTGCTCAAGGGCGCCTCGGCAGTGCTCCAGAGGTGAGCTGACACCTCCCACTGTCAGCTCACCTCCGGGTATTTTTTTTGGGCGGGAGCGGGAATCGAACCGCCGATCTTGAAATCATAGGACGATCCGCTCTACCGCCTGCTTTACCACTGAGCCACTGCCGCCCCCATGAGCCACTGCCGCCCCCATTTCCCCATTTAAAATAACTTAAAGCATTTTAATCTTCTCCAGCCTTGCAAAAAGCCCCAAAACATATTTTTTATCAAACAATAGATGTGCAGACTTTACCCGTGTATAATTAATTATATATACAGTAAGTTACGTAAACAATACTAAGGAATGAAAAGAAACACGAATATCACAAGAATGCACGAGCTCAAAACACTTGTATCTCCAGGTTCTACTGTATCACAGCAAAAAGCACACAGATATGTCCACATATTGGTTTCGATGAGCTCACCGGCTTCTGTCCACTTATGTTTTGATGTTTTCAACATCAAATGAAACTCCAAAATAAGTTGTTTGTCCATGCAGCTGAAGAACACAACAGCTCTGTGTGATCCGACGGCCTATCAGCAGGACAGCATCATTTATCCGAGCCTTCTGCGGATGGTGGACGCTGCTGTCAAATGAAAATAGTTTCTGATGTGACAAATGTGCAGCTGGGGCCCAGCTGGTTTCATTTAGGGATGGATCGTGTCACAGGGAGACTGCGTCATTTGATTCTCACTGGATATAAAACTTCAAAAGCTTTTTTCTAATACATAAAAGCTTGAATTCATTGGAATGGTTCCATAACACACACACTGCACCGTATTCATCTCAGTCTTTTTACAATGCAGCTCCCACTGCCCTCCACAGTGCTGGTGAATAATTCCCAGATTAAATAGAACCTGGAGATACAAGCTGCTCGACATATGAGTTATTTGAGATACAAACTTTGACTGAACTGCGTTAAATTAAATGATATCTGTTTTTCGGGCTACGTCTACATTTAGAATAAGTTGTGATGAAGCCCCTGTTTAGACTCCTTCTGCCCTGCGTGACCCCACCCCACCCCCACCTGTCTTAATACAGTTCGGTTCACAACCCCATCAGTGGTCAAAGCGGGTATCAGAGAGGTGCTGGTTTTTGTTTCACTGTGGAGCTCCGCTGCACTGAGGATACCCTCAGGGGCATTAATGGGGGTCATAAACTCTGTTACGGATATTTGAACACATTGAACTCTAACTGGCCTTGCTCAGTCAAGGACACATGCTCTCTCCTGGCAACATTTCCATGAACAGAATTGGAAATTGAAAACTATTGATTCCTCCTCTGCCTTAGTGCAATTGCTTTTGTATTTTATTAAGGCTTAGCAGTTCCTCCCCTTGACGTATTTCTTTGCGTGTCGCTAATTCTAAGTCACAAAAAGCTAATTTTCTTTTGTCCTAATTACTTTTTTGTGTGACACATTGTCATTGTTTTTGTATTATGTGGGGGTCAGAAAGTTATCAGGTTTGAACTAAGTTAAATTGCACAAAATCACACATGTAATGCAGCAACAATGCGCAAAGTAACTAAGGGAATAATCTGTAATCCCGGCTTGGATTTAGTATAAATGATGTAAATCCAGTCATTGTGAACACTGGACCTTCACTGGTGACAGACAGCGATGTGTTCTTATATCTCTGAGGGGTATAAAGACAGCTTTAAATGGTAAGCTGAAGCTTAGACTGCTTTCAAATGCCTAAAATTCCTAATATTATAAATTAAATTTCCCCACAAGGAGCTCTGTATGGATCTTTTTGACCTGACGTGTTCTGGAATGAACAAGAAAAGGAAAAGTCCACCAGGCTGTTACAGAGGCATCGTGTGTATTGTCACGCTGCTGCTGTGAAACGTGATTGTTCTGGGTTTTGGCTCGGTGACAAGTAGGTGTGTGTGTGTGTGTGTGTGTGTGTGTGTGTGTGTGTGTGTGTGTGTGTGTGTGTGTGTGTGTGTATAAATCACCATGAAGTCGTCGACTGATTAAACAGAGGTGTTTGCATCTCTTGCGAGGCTTTGGAGGCCAGCTGTTATTGATAGACACTTGCACAGAAGTGTTCTGGCTCGGCCCCAACTTTAGGCCAAAGTAATTGACGCGGCGCCTGCTGGGGTTCCTGATTAACTTTATTGACATACAGTTGGCATCGCTAACAGACTTTTCAAGCTGCTAAGACAAAATAGCATTGATGTTTTCAAGATCCAGATCACCGCTGCCCAGCAAAACGCCTGGAGAGAAGAGATGTAGAACCCTAAACATGTCGATTTGGGCTAAAAGCTTCAACCGTTTGTGCTTCTCTGAACACCACCAGGTAAATAAAGCAGAACCACAGAAGAAGAAGAATGGAAACAAGTCCACGATTCTTGAAATTCTGTGCCTCTTGCTGGCTTTATTAGTCATGGGTGGTAACAGACGGCGTCTGAGGACTTAACCTTCACAATGGCACCACATCCATCTTGGCTTGGTCCATGAATATTTGACAAAAAGCCAAACAAAGAGGAATAAATAAGTGGAATCACGGTGTGTGTCAGACATTGTGCAGCCCCTGGAGCGTTGAGGCTTGATTGTCATTAACTTATAATAAGACATACTGTAAATAGACTCGGTGAAATTGAATGTATGGATGGGGTTTAGCTGGGATTTAGTCAAATCCTTCAAATTTTATTGACTCAACGGAAAGAATGTCTGCACAGTGAAAAGCTTTGAATAAAAAGCTCAACACTGTCAGATAACGGATAATTGGAGCTAAAATATCACATATCTGGTACATATAATAACTTTAATGTGTTTCCAGCATCCTTGGATGGAAGTCAATGAAATCCCCCCCTACGTTTGCTGATCCATCTGATCCAGGTTAATAAAGATAACCCTGTCTCACGTTAGTTTGCGTTCTTTGGATTTGCACCAATATTTTATGGATTTGTTTCCATCTATCATGGAGGTCCATCTATTTTTATTTTTATTTTGCATAAACAAGCAGATGAGAGCATCACCTCCCCTCACGAACCGTTTCCAGGGGTCACCTCGAAGCTCAGCGCCCCCCTGGTCCACCCAGACCTCCACCTTCGACTCCGGCTTGCACTCACAGAGGGGGGGTGTGTTCGCTGTGTTAAAACACAGTGGGACGCCATTAACTCTGTGAGAGGAGCCCTTAATGTAATTAACAGCGAGGCGAGGGAGGGGGGAGTTGGCGTGCACACGTCACACAAACACACTCCTTACCGCTCGAAACCCCCGTTGAGGAAGTGTGCTTTAATTAAAAAGCCCCGATTCGACACACACACACACACACACCCACTTGTCCATAAACACCACTCCAGGTTTCATGTGTTCCGGCGAGAACATGCGAGCTCGATTAGCATTAATCCTTATCAGCAGAATGGATAGCTCCTCAGTTGTGGGTTTTTTTTCCTCGCCTGGCTAATTTCATGAAGTGCAATTACAGCATGTTCAATTCCAGTCCTCTACAGAATTATGAGTCTATCTCTGCACTGCAGCCGAGGGTGGAAATGCTTGAGAGCGAGTGCGTGTTGACCAAAATGAGATGGACAACTGAAGAGTTGTGCAGGTGAACAACAAAACTGATTATTTCCTGCCAAAATACAAATTGGAAAAGCGGCTGAAACGGGGAAAGTGTGACTCTCGGTTACCCCAAAAATGGGGATGAAAATATTGAGATAATTTGGGCGCAAACATTTTGTTGCCAGCAGACTGATGCCGGGTTCACAATGTGCTCAGTGACAATGTGAAATCCAGTAATCGGGTTTCCTTGCCGTCTATGTGCGGTGTGTTCCAGCAGTAGGAGGATGAAAGGCATGTCAGCTCTGATTAGAGCCGTGGAACTGGCACCGTTTGAATGAAGCGAGTGTGTGTTTGTGCTTTGGTCACTCTCCAGTAGGGGGGTTGAAGCTGCCCTAAGGCGGTGGCCACCGTCCCATCATTCCCAGCTCCTCCTTTCATCTGCCTTCATATCTCTCTTTTCCTCACCTTCCACTCGGCGGGGGCGACTGTTTCCCCCCCACCGTTCGCTCGAAACGCTCGGTAAACAGCTGCATATCTGCACACTTATACGTGAGGACGGCTTTCCGGCATGTGTGCATATTTGAATGCAGGCAGTTCATCAGCATTGCTCTGTCAGCTTTGATAATAACTTGGGGCCCCGAGGCACTGTGGCCTCCAATACTTTGTCACACTCCTCAAGCTCTGCAAACACGGGGCCACCGCTGCCAGTAAAGCATCTCTGCCTTCGCTGATAATGAGCTCTGTGTCCTCAAAGATAGTCTGCTGCAGACGGGCGCCAGATTCCCTTGAGGTGTGGAGTGCTGCATGACTTCTGACACCAGCAGAACAGTCGTGAGCAACACCGACGGTTGCAGGAAGTCATTAATTGTGACTTGAGTAAATGAAAATGCAATGATGCCCAAAGGGGAGATGGGTAATCACAGCGACGGAGAATAAGGTGGAGGTGAGAGGGAGACAAACGCAGACGACGACAGAGTGGTAACAAAGGTTGGGATTAAAGTAGAGGCTAGAATGGGTGGAGGAGAGGCACAGGTGTCTGATAGGACAGAATGAAGGGCAAAGTCTAGCAGACAGTGGTGAGGACTAGAGACAGCAGTGAGGACAGCCATGGTGGACGGATTAGAGACAGTGGTGAGGATTAGAGACAATGGTGAGGATTAGAGACAGTGATGAGGATTAGGGACAGTGGTGAGGATTAGGGACAGTGGTGAGGATTAGGGACAGTGGTGAGGATTAGAGACAGTGGTGAGGATTAGAGACAGTGGTGAGGATTAGAGACAGTGGTGAGGATTAGAGACAGTGGTGAGGATTAGAGACAGTGGTGAGGATTAGAGACAGTGGTGAGGATTAGAGACAGTGGTGAGGATTAGAGACAGTGGTGAGGCCATTCTTGAGTGACAAATAGTTCATGAAGCTAAATAAGCAAATAATCTAGCAGATTATTTCGTTTTAGTCTATCGTTCATTATAGATAGACTAATAACGAAATGGCAGTGGGGCGTCTCCCGTCATTAGCTTGCATCCATTCATTTTGTTAAAAGGTACCCCTTCAAGAAGACAGCCCCCCTGCCACCCCAGGCTGTAAATCTACCTTCTAAAGCCCTAATGTGACACAGGGACATGTATTTAGTTAACAGTTTAGCGTAGCAATTAGCATTTGCAAGTTCCCAGCCTGTGCCAAATGCCAGCCTCCTAACATCTGTTCCCCTCCTTCCTCAGCCACCCATCCTTACCTCACCAGTCAGATGTGGAGTGGAGTAATAGGTGTGTGTATAAGAATTTTTTTTAAAAAGTGACAGACATGTTGTCTCCTGGGAATGGAGTGTTCATTATAGTCTCCAAAAGTGGGAGGTTCTCTTCCCACAGTCACCTTGACCCATCTCCACGATGGGTTGTCAGGCCAACCGGCCTTGTCTGTTTCCGTGCGTCATCAGCACATCCTCAGCACCTTCCCGCTGATGGGAAGCTTCTGCCTACGCTGGTTTCATTTTTTGCTCCAGCTGTGATGGATTTTCCATTTGCCTGTCTCGTGTGACGGCGCGCCATCGGAGATTGTCGCTTCTCCCCAACTCACACGTATTTGCTCCATACCATTTCAGGATTCTGCTGTCCGCAGCATGCGTCTCTTCTCTTATAGAGGCCCATTTAGAGCTGATAAGTCATTGTTCAGGTAGTAGAGAGGGGGGAGGTCTTCACAACACGCAGACGGTGTCGCCACCCCATCACTTTCCCCACCTCTACTCGTTTTTTCTCTGCGCTTGTAGCTCCTCTGTGGGCAAAATTGTCATTGGAGAGTTCCTGCCCCTAAAGGGAGGGACGGTGACAGAGGATGGGAGAGGTGGAAGGGATTATGATAGAGAGGGTGAAAAGGAGAGAAAGGGGAAGGCGGTGGGAAATAAAGTTGCTCTTATCAGAACTTGCCAGGAGCACTGCGCGCACAAAGCTGTTGGGGAATCCAATTTAGTCTTTCCTGTTGGTTTAAGTGATATCAGTGCAATTAGCTGTCACAGGTCAGAGTGTGAGCCGGGCCAGCTAAGTGATTTCCTGGAATACCTTCAAGCGGAAGCATGAGGAATCGTCAAATCTCCAGAATAAAGTCTAGAATAAAGTGATAAAGTAACTTCCTCCTGCCTTTTTCACCGTTACTTCACGCAGTCTTTTAATAAATGTCGGCCGTTTCGTGGATTCTTTGTTTTCCTCTTGCGAACCACTCGCTCTGGTTTGAAAGAGATTTTCTTCCTCTACGTATCCCTCCACTAGGGTGACTTTGAGGTGTCGTAGTTTTTATTTGAGCTTGTATAACTCAATTTTGCTGCATGTTTTTTTTTTTTTTTTGCATGTTAGCGGGATAAACAGGAAGATTGTCCTTGGTCCCTTTTCGCAAGAGCAATTACAAATGAGAGGATGCATTAGTGGGAATAAGATCCATTTATAACTCCTAGCATGAGTTTCTGCTGCTGTGTTCTTTCTGAACCGTGGCTTCTTATACAAATTGCACTTAAGCTGGGTTATTATTCAGTGTGAACCTTTGCTTGTATTCATCACATGAAAATGGAACAGTTAAGTATCCTGTTGAATGTGGAAGAATCACCATGAAGAATTAAGCTTTGTTCTTCACCAACGAACGAAACAACCAGGTAAAGAAGAAGTAGAGCCAGTCTTGCATTAATTTTACTCCATAAGTGTGTGTTTAATTCATTTACTGGATCATGTAGGTTATAGACTAGAACCTTGAGATACGAGTTTAAGCTGTTCTGTCACTGAGCTCGAAAGTCAACCAACATGTTCCCTGTTATAGTACCTTAAATCATTTTAATCCGTTCCAGCCTCGTAAAAAAGTCCCAAATCCCCTAAATTCTAAATTATACAGTACGAGATCTGCTCTCAGCTTATGTATCCATCCGCCAATTAGCAGTGGTGATCGACTTGTATCTCAGATTTTGCTTGTATGTCGAACAAAAATAAGGACAGAGTGAGAGTGATGACTCTTATCTCAAAAAACTTGCATGACGAGCTGCTCGTATCTCAAGGTTCTACTGTTTATCGAGAACACAGTCTTCGTGTTGCTCCTCATTTCTGTCCCGGTGGATGGACTTGTTGGGTGAAATGGATCATGGGGGGTTGGTTCAGAACCAGCAGTAATGTGGTTGCCAGGAAGGAAGGGTCTGGCCCACACATCAGCCAGAATGACCTTCCTTTTTTAGAGAGTCACAGCTCAGCGCTGACGAATGATGAGGGTTAGGGTTCGGGTTGGGGGTCACACAGGTCAGACATCCCAAGAGAAGAGCCTCTGTCTAAAGGTGCCTCTGGGGGTGCTTTGTGTAATGGTTCTGATGTGACCCCAGCACCTCCCTTTGGAGGTTTTATGGTTGAGTCCAAATGGGACGAAACCTGAGGGCAGACTCAGAACTTGCTGGAGGGATTATACATCCCATCTGACCTGGGGGCACCTCTGGATGCCCCAGAGGGAGCTGGAGATGGTTGCTGGGTAGAGGGATGTTTGGAATATGGATGGATGGATGGATTAGACTTTGTGTGATATTTTGAGTGGGGACAAAGTCGTCCTGGGGAAAACATGAGCCCAACCATCTTAGCTCTTCTGTATTATAAAACTAAAAATGACCATTATTCATCATTCCTTCCCTTACAGCTGCCTTGAAACTAGAAAAAGGACTTGTGCTGCACAGACTGACATTCATTTGCACACAGTTCACCACCTGTATTCCACCTGACTGGAAGTGATTGACCTTGTCTCTCCTTTTCCTTCGTCCCTAGGGGAGATCTGTGCATTCAACATCCATGGGCTGGAGGCTCCGTTCGAGGCAGTGGTGCTGAACGGGACGTCTGGCGAGGGCCAGCTGAGGGCCCGTGGCCTGGTGGACTGTGAGCTGCAGAAAGAATACACCTTCATCATTCAGGCTCATGACTGCGGTTCCGGCCCCGGAGGCACAGAGGGCAAAAAGTCCCACAAGTGAGTGAGAAGGGTGTCATCAGCGTAGAGGAACGATTCACACAACCATCGTAAAGGGAAGGAAGGGATTTATAGGGTTGACTTTGCTCTTTTGGTTTGCCTGCACAAAAAAGAGAATAGGCTTTTAGATGTAGATGTCATTTAGAAACTGCTTTGGTTAGTTTTGTAAAACCACCTGTCAAACTCAAGGCCCGGGGGCCAATTATGTGGCCCGCGAGAGCATAAAAGATCAGAGTGTCTAAAAGTAAACAGGTCAAGTGTGCTTTGACTAAAAACTACATTTTGCACAATGTAAAAATTAAGATGGGCCTGATTATAACTTAATTATTAACTCTGACAAAAACCTTTTGGACAAAGTTGATGTCCTAATTTGTGTTTGATGTTATTTTTCTTTATTGAATGATAGTTTGATCCTTGATTGATGGAGTTCTGCAGGTTTAATAACCTGACAAATGAAAAGGATTTATGTTAGAACAGAGCAACAACTGTGCAACTGCAGTATTTGTAACTTGAGTAATTAATTAGTTAACATTAAGGGGTAGTAATATTTATTTTACATTTATTGTATAATACACTGAGTTACATTTAGCTACATTTATTAGTTACATCCGGCCCTTTGAGGACAGCCATTACACTGATGTGGCCCTCGATGAAAATGAGTTTGACACCCCTGATTTACACGCTGACTTAAACCCAAATCAGATATCAGATGTACTCCTGGTGATGTAGGGAGTTTGTCCCATTCAGATGAGCTTCAGTCTATTCCTGAGTGGCTGGAAATGAAACCGGGGGCAACCGAGGATACGGAGAAAAGAGGCTGGTAATTCTGGCCTCATCATAACTTGGCAGTGTGACAAATTTGGGGTTTAAGAACGGAACTTTCTCTTTAGAACCAGGGTGTGTTGAGTTTGTGCTAGCCTACATGGGGGAAATCCATGGGAGAAAAGCCACTGTGTCGATAGAAAGACTCGTCCAATATTTTTTTTTTTTTAGATGATTATACACTTAAGAAAATATAACTATGAATATTCATTCCCACTCATGAAAATAGATCCCTCTAAATCAGAGCAGATTCGCACCAGATCCGGTGCAAACAGCATCTGTCAGAGACGTTCTCATTCCGGTTCTGTGGATGGATCAACAGGAAACAAGCTGACAGTCCATTTAATAGCTATTAAGAAAAGGGCAAGCAGACTGCCAGGTGTGCGTTCTTCAGATTCATCAAACAGCTACTCCAGCTCAGATGCTTTTTAGATTCTCATTTATACGCAGTGGATGTTGCCTTCATGTTAAATTTTACTCAAATAGCTCCCGACTGCAGCTGGACTCCAGATTCCTACCTGACAAGCAATCATTCCAGCAGAGCCTCGGCTCAACACACACGTCCTCCAGCAGCAGGCGACTGGTTTAAAGATGTCAAATGACAAACACTATTTAGAGCATTTGTTAGCTTTCCTGGAAACTGCCTTCTGAATGGAAATAATGCCTCTCGCACAACGAAGCGGCTCATCGTCCCTCACCTGTCTCACCTTCATCTCAGCGGAGTGGAGTTATATACGTGCAGACATGAATACAGGTAAACCTCGTCTAATGTCGTAAACTGAGGTTTATCTGTACACACGCTGTATACACATTACACCCAGGCTACTAACAAGTGTTTCTAAAGCCATTATTGGAAGTAGGTATGGTATAACTTGGGTTTACACTATGTTGCCGTGTGTGTGTTGTGGTTGAGTTGATTCCAATAGCAAAAAAAAAAAAAAGTGTGACGGATCGAAGCTAATATTTTTATGCTGTCGATTCAGTTTTATATCCCCTTTAATACCCCAGAATCCTGTTATGTCACACTATTACGTTCTACCATCGTAATTCACTGCCCTGCTGTAACACACACACGCACACACACACAGTGAATTTGGGGACAGTGTGGATGACCCGTCCATTCACGAGGGAGTCTCAAGCGATGAGCCTGTGGCTGCATCGCTCCGATTTGTACAGAAGCTACCAGAGGAGAGGAAGAAGGAGGAGAACCGGCGCCGGAGGCTCTGCTCAAATTACACGACATGTCAACAACAAAGAAGGAGGGGAGTCAAAAAGATTTGGAGCTGAAGTCGACAGAGGTGATCCGGAGTGACGCGAGATGAGTTTACAGTCACTCTATTCACTTTTATTCCCCTCACTGACGGCTGTCCCCGTTCTCACTCCATTTTTATTAATGCTCTCAAAAGAGAGGTCATTTAAGGAAACGCCGGTCCCTCTGTCCATCAGTACGTAAGGGGATGGAGTTTAGAGTCTATGGTCTGCTTATTCTGAAAGAATAGTTTATTTAATTAGAAAAAATACTTTATTTTATACATACATCTTGTACATCTACATCTACATCTTGATGCTTGACTTTTTGACTGTTTTCACCTAAAGTAGAACCTCGAGATACGAGCTGCTCGACATACGGGTCATTTGAGATACGAGTCGTCGCTGTGTTCATGTTTTTGTTCAACATACAAGCAAAATGCGAGATCATGCTTCAGAACATCACCACGTGTTGGTGGATGGATATGACATCAGTGAGACCGTATCTCGTTCTTAACCACGTGTTGGTGGATGGATACGGCATCGGCGAGGCCGGATCTCGTTCTTTACCACATGTTGGTGGATGGATACGACATCGGCGAGGCCGGATCTCGTTCTTTACCACGTGTTGGTGGATGGATACATCAGTGAGACCGGATCTCGTTCTCGTTGGTGGAGTAAAGACGTAGCTCGTGTGTTCTCGTGACTTTTGTGTTTCTTTACATTCTTTATGTAACTGTTTATGTAACTTATATATAATTAATTACACACAGGTAAAGTCTGCATGTCTATTGGTTGATAAAAATGTTTGTTTTTCCTTAATTTAAGGAGTTTTGGGCTTTTGATCAAGGCTACAACGGATTAAAATGATTTTAGTTATTTCAAGCAGGGAAATGTTTGATTTATGAGTTCAGTCACGGAACGGATTAAACTCGTATCTCCAGGTCCTACTTTACTTGTAGAATTCACAAGTATGTCAGCGTGCTATAGTGGAGGAATGTCAATGTTACACCATCTCAGTGTGAAACTAATGAAAGGTTGTCACTTGTTTAAGCGTTGCATATTGTAACAACCAAAACACACAGCAGCTGCGTTTAAAGCCTTATATTAATAGTTGGTCAGGTGAAGACTCCAACTGTAGTTCAACTGAATGGAAAAACTGGCATTCATTTAAGTTTGTCAGCAAATTATACAAACACATAAGACAATTTGACTGTTGGAGAAAAGATCCTCCATTAGTGAGGGACCAGAATAATAATAATTATGATGACTGAGTTCATGCCCTGAGATGGGGGGGGCCATAATGGACACTTGGCAACCACAACTTGTCCATCTGATGTAATAAATGTGACATGGGCAGGAAGGGCTCTCACCCTTGTCTCAATCTTGTCCAAAGAGATTTATTTTAACACTTCTGGGTCTTTATTCTCTTAATTTTTTGGACACTTGGAAGCTTTTTGGCCGCTTTCCACCCAAGAGCAGCGCCAAAGGCCACCCTGCTCTCATTTCATCTTTCATGAAGGGTAATGAAATCTTGTTATTTTACTAATCATTTTATTAACTGCGAAAAATGAGAAATTACGTTAAGGTTTGATTTTTTTTTAAATTTTAAATCCTGGTTTTTAAATGAAACAGCCACTCACGTCTTTCAACTCATTTTGTAAGTGAATGTCTTCTGTTTTTGATCTCATCTGTCAACTGAATTTTATCTCGAAATTCTCAGCATTGCTTTGGAAACAGTACTTTACCCTTTATCAAACCCTTCTGTCTGTATTTAAGATTCTTTCCCAGCTTTCCCTTTTTATGCATTTTAATGCATTTAATGGACTTCTCTAGGATTTTTGGAGCTGCGTTTTAGACTTTGACAAACACGTCATCCTGCAAAGCAAGCAAAGCGCTGCACACCTCCAGCCTCAGCGACCTTGAGTAACGCCAAACTGACATTAATGATTTCCCTTTCCGGAGGCGAGAGCATTAATATAGCCTCGTACACATTTGATGGCTCCGAATCACTTTGCTTCTTTTGCCCTTTGAGATATTTTACTTTGGCTGCCTGTTGAAGCTTTAATCACTTGTCAGCAAAGCTGCGAAGCTCAAACAAATTCACCTTAAACTCCTTGAGACCGTTTCTGCTCAGGTCAGCTTTAAATGAAATATAAATTAATTACAGCGCTGCAGAGCCGACCTCTGTCAAATTAACAATTGGTACTGAACTGTGAAGCCTTTTCAGCTGCTGTCATAAAGAGTTACAAATGTGATAAATGTGCATTTTGTGCTTTTTCTAATGGTTTTAACACAATAGTGATTCAGCCTGGACACTAATGAGATTTAATTAGCGTCGAGCACGGAGGGACTTATTGAAGAATGATGTGCAGGACATCAGTAATTACAAGCAAACTATTAACAAAGGAAAGTGTTATGATGCCTGTGTGCAGGGTGTTTGTGTGTTTGACTGACAGGAGGATTACAACCGTATGTCATGTCACCATTATTCATGTTCTTTCTGTCTCTGAATGAAGAAGCATTTGTACTGTTTGTTCACAACCACAGAACTTTCTCATAGAGATTGATATTCAGTCTTTTGTGCTCTGATTGGGTGAAATCGGATGAAACGGTGGTCGTATATAAAGGTAATTTGGTGTCCAGGAGGGTGATTGGAAGGAAGTTTCTCTTTCCATGTGTTCTTTCTACTTTTTTGGCCATAAAATCCATCGGATGCGTTTTTTCTCCTGGCAGTTTGAGGTGGAGCTCGCTCAAACCCCGTCTTTCTTTCATTCCCTTTCAAATGTTAGTGGCTTGTCGGTTTGTAGTTTGCTATTAGTCTGCTGCAGTTGGTTTATTGAAACATTTTTGTGCACTAATTGCAAAGTGTCTGGCACACGCATCCACTTTAACATGAAACACGATTCATCAAAAGTCAGGTGGACAAGAAAAGACTTGGTTGGCACTGCATGCTGCATAATTCCCACGTAGGATCGTCTCACTTTCTGTGCTTCGTGCGTAAAGAAAATATTTTAAAAAAAACATTCATTTTATTCTCCTCCATCATCACAGCTCAGAAAAAAATAGGCTTTTGATAATGGAAATCAAAGAAAAACCTACATTTTGTTATTTTCTTTTCTTTGCAAGATATATGCCCGTTTTTGAATATAAAGATTTTAAACTAATTTAAAAATTAACTTAATATTTGATTGTTGTTTAAATTGGTCTCCCAATCATAAATCAGCACTTTAATTCAGGTAAACCTCAATTTATGTCGTCAACTAGTTCCAGGAGGAAAGGAAAAAATGTCAACTGAATTTGCACACACACACACACACACACACACACACACACACACACACACACACATTTACCCAAGTCCGTGCAGCCGCACTTTCACACAAAAAGTGTTCAGTCCTTACAATAGTTATTACAGTCATCATTAGTGAATATTAGGGGCCTGGATGTTCTAAACACACTGCAGTACGGAGTGGCTAATTATCTCAAGCTGAAGGACACACACACACACACACACACACACACACACACACACACACACACACACACACACACACACACACACACACACTTACAAATACCTAATGCTGAGTCAAATTCACACTGATATACCTACATTTACATATAAATAAGACAAATACCCCAGCTGGGCATAGATAGGCTGATTGTGCATACAAGCATGGAGACAGTTTTGACTTCACATTAATAAAAAAAAGTCTCTCCCTCATGAGTGAAGAAGTGGGCCAAGAACTGAGTCTTGTTAGCATAAGCCGCTGATATAAATTCCTGCAGAGAGCCGACCAGGGGACTCACACACACACACACACACACACACACACACACACACACACACACACACACACACACACACACACACACACACACACACACACACAGCTCAGGCCTTGTCATTGTGCCGGTGCTTTACTCTACCAAGAATCTTCAACTTCACGCCTGTCACACTTGATGCTAATATGAGTGAAACCTCATTCTGTCAAAACCTGTTAGTTGACGTGAGTATTATCGCTTGGCAAAAAAACAAAACAAATAAAAACCCGTCGTAGGAATGTGTTGTTTATCGTCAGAGAGCGGGATGTAATCGGAGAGTATAGTCTTCATGTTTCAATTAGGAACCGCACCATCTGGGCTTGTCGGCTTCGGTTAAAAGACAAAAGAAAGCGACGCTCCGTTCCCATCCCACGTTCAAGGGGACAATCAGGCTCACAAGTTTCTCAGGTGGCTTTGAGTTAATGGAAATTAATGAATAAACTGTGCTGAGTAGCTCTCAAAGAAAGAAAAAAAAATCTCTTTTTCTAAATACAAGCACACCTTGGTTTTCGAACGCTTTAGACATCGAACTAAATCGGAATTCGACCCAAAAAATTCTGAATTTTTTTGTCTTAGAAGTCGAACAAAATTTGGAAGTCGAACGCCATCTCGAATGACCACAAAGGTAAAAATTATTATGTTTATTGTTCTTCTTCTTTAACTGTAATGTGCTTTTTATTTTAGTTTACTGTATTCACTAATTTTTCACTTGATCTGCGTTCCATTGCCTATGGTACGAGTTACAGTACCGTAAACTTCTGTCCAAAAGACGACGGTAACTCGTACCTTAGGCTAACCTGATTATGTCCATGTTTTTTCTTTCTTTTTCATTTCTTTGATAAGTTTCATTACTATACAATTTGATACGTAAATGACATTATGAAATAACATTATGTTGAAAAAAGGTAGTTTTTCTAGCGTCTTGGAACGGATTAAGACCTTTAATCCAGTGTGCCTTACACATGAAAATAGTTTAAATGGTCCCATTCATTGAAGGTAGGTCTTATAGTGTAGAAAACACTGCCCAGCTCTCGTCTCCTCTCCTATATGTTTCCATTGTCCGAGCCGTTCTCCAGCGACGTGAGCCGTGCTATCTGTTGTGAATGAGGCGTGATCTAGACATGAAGCTTAACACGGAACTGGATTAGCATACTGTACATTATAATCTCTCTCTCAACTGAGACTACATGGCCTCCTGTGCTGGCGCCGCCGCCGCGGGGTTCCCGTCTGGAAGGAAGTGGGATTTCCTGGTATATTAATGAGATTCCTATCTGTGTCATCCTGGGCATTCGCTCACATTGGCACCGTTGTTTATTTCAATCCCAGTCTTATACGGGGAAACTGACGATTCAGCCTCTCGGCTAATTCTCAACAGAGATTAATTGAGTCATTTGCTTTTGTGTTGGATGTGAGAGTGTGTGTGTGTGTGTGTGTGTGTGTGTGTGTGTGTGTGTGTGTGTGTGTGTGTGTGTGTGTGTGTGTGTGTGTGTCTGCATGGGAGGAATTTAATAATGACTATCTGCATGGCGATGTTGAGGCTAATAATGAATGTGGATAATGATGAAGTAGATTGAGTGCGGTATTAAACTGGCTTTAACATGTATGGAGCTTGCGTTTGATCTCTTTATACCTGAGAGTAATTTAGTTTGAAATCACGCCTGTCGGTGGAAAACATCTCCAGTGTTTGTCGTGATCTTTATTTTCTACTAAGATATTCTTGGAAAATGACAGTCCAAGTGCATAATGAAAAGATTTTGTTTTCAAAACAAATGAATTCAAAGTTAAACGATGCAAAGAACCTTAAAGTAGAATTTAAAAAAATCCAGAAACGCATTTATAAAGATGTTGTACAGTTTTGAGGTGGAAGTGCTTTCCTGACAGATTAAACATCATGGACGTCATATAAAAAAAGAACACGTCAGTGTTAACAGCTTGTCTATGGTGGTGTCACTGCTTTTATCGCGCTGCTGATGACCTGATTGACAGCTGAGCATCATGTGACTGACTCTGACACGTCTGGGCACAACCTTGATTCGCCCCGATTCAGCAGCGGCTCCAGCGATCTGCAGTGACATCACGAGATGACAGCTACGTGTGATGTACTGGCTTCATTTGAGGGGATGGAGATACGTCCGTTTCTATAGCCGACATAATCACGCAGTTGTAACGAAGCTTCTTCAGATGCATAGCTGGATCACGGCATGGGTGTTTCTAGTCCATCGGGTCTCCCAATGTTGCTCTTCTCTCCAGCTCCGACGAAGTTGATGGCCTTGACTTCCAACAGCTGGTGATGTGACTCCAGATGTTCTCTGCTATAGTCTTGAGCACCTGGTCGTCATCAGTAATAGCACTCTCCTAGAGCTTTTGGGCAGGAACTCATTGTGTGATTGAAGGTCCCCTTTCTTGGGAATAGGGTGCATTTTGCTTGGGCTGGGGAGTACATCATAGACGGCCTGGACTAAGAACTTCATGTGATTCAGCTCTGCCCACTACAGGTCAGTCCATGAGATCTTCCTCTCCACAACTTGCTCCCAACTTGTCTCCTGGAACGCTTGCTTCCTGCATAAATAAACTCTTCTCTTCAACACTGAACAGCGAGTTTATTCTGAAATGCCAGATGATCTTGGGGTCCCCCTCTTTGGGAATCCACACTTCCTCTGCAA
Organism: Antennarius striatus; assembly: GCF_040054535.1. Taxonomy (NCBI): domain Eukaryota; kingdom Metazoa; phylum Chordata; class Actinopteri; order Lophiiformes; family Antennariidae; genus Antennarius; species Antennarius striatus. The sequence continues at coordinate 25,166,407 of NC_090781.1, read as the reverse complement.
ACCAACATTGCTGTGCTTCCCTTTTCTCCAGATGACTCAAGATCTTCCAGAGCCAGAGTTAGCAACTTGCTTGTAGACCTTGTAGGATGTTCTGCTTGGTCCTGGGGCAGACCTGGACCCTGCTTTTCTCACAACTTCCTGAACTTCTCTCAGATCGAAGCTCTGGTGGTTTTATTAGTCTTGCACAGTTTTACCCTTGGGGGTCTCTGGCGGGATCCCTAAGGGTGTCGTGGGGGTGTTTGTCGACTTCCTCCTGTAAGCAGGCCAGGTGTTTGCTTCTGTCCAAGGAGCTCTTTCATGAGGCCGAGTGGGTTGTTGATGAAGGCATCAAATTAATCACTAATGTCCAACAGTCCAATATTGATTCTATATGCTCAACTCTGATCGGTCTGCATTCTGATTTGATGAAGAGTGTATTTCACCTTTGACGTGTAAGGCTTTGTGTTCCTCTACTTTTGATAGTCTTGATCATTCTTGCAGTGGAGGACTGACTTGACTCCCTGATGACTTCCTGTGTCGCTCTGACTCATTGTGGGCATCTTTTATATTAGCTGAGGGCTGTGACAGGGAGCAATACCACAGACTCAGCTTGGCATCGCTCACTTAACATGAAAGCACACAACCACAGACACACAACCACAGACACACAACCAAAGACACACAACCAAAGACACACAACCACACACTAACATCCTATCCCTAGAAAGCCAGCCGTCTGTTTCCACCAGATGTGAGCCATCAGGAGAAAAACACACACTTACATGCAGACACACAGTTATACGTATTGACAATTATTAGATAAAGATATACATCATGTGTTTGTGAGCATGTGGATGTCATCACACACACACACACACACACACACACACGCACACACACACACACACACACACACCACACACACACAGCAGTGGTGCAAACCCCAGAGGATTGGAACATATGTCTCTCCACTGAGGAGTATGGGAAAGCAGGGGATTAATGTTTATGAGAGAACGTCTTTAATATGACAAAAACCCGGCTGGGGAGGGATTTACTGCTCACACTAGTGCTGCCATCATCTGTCAGCGCTTCTTATCACCAGCCTCACTGTTATTAGCATCCTACAAACCTCAAAGCCCAATGATTACTCATTGTCTTGTACTACTTCCTGTTCTTCTTCGGTTCCTGTGTCCAGTGTGGAGAACGTCATGAAGCAGCTTCCTACAATGACCATTGGTCAAATGATGCTATGCATTTGTTTATGTTGTGTAACAGCCATGAAAATGAACCACATCAACCACGTGATGAAGTAGAACCTTGATACGAGCTGCTCGACATACAAGTCGTGCTTCAGGACACCACCACTAGTTGGCGGTTGGATACAATATCAGCTGAGACGGCATCTCGTTCTTTACCACATGTTGGTGGATGGACACAACATCAGCTGAGACCGTAACTCATTCTTTCCCATGCGTTGGCGGATCGATAACATTAGACCGGATCTCATTCTCGTGACTTTTGTGTTTTGTTTTCATTCCTTATCGTTTACGTAACTTATATGTAATTAATTATAAACAGGTGAAGTCTGCATGTCTATTGGTTGATAAAAATGTTTTTTAATAAATATAATTTAGGGGTTTGAGGCTTTTTTACAAAGCTGGAACGGATTTAAATGATTTTAGTCATTTTAAATTGGGAAATGTTTGACATACACTGTCATATACATACATACATATTGAACTCGTATCTCTAGGTTCTACTTTATTCTTACTATCACAATTTGGTGGTGTGATGGTAAATACTGTTGATTTACAGCAACAAAGACTGTGCAAAGCGCTGGCGACGACTTTATACTGTAAAAGTGAATTTAATAGAGAAACTGATGGATTTCTTTCCTGTTTCCTAATTGTTTTTGCCCAACATCAGCTGGGAAAACTGCACACCCTATGAAGAATAATCTCTTCTGGATGATTAATGATTTAGTGTTAATTATAACAATGAAAAAAAATAAAATAAAATGTGTATTTCTGTATTTTTCATCATATGCTTTTGTATCATCAAAGTTAATAGAATAAGAAGAGTCTCAGATGGGTTTTTAATGAACACATTCAGACACGACCACCACTTCCTGTTTGTCCCTTTAGCATTCAACGGTTTCTTCCTGTTTTTATTCCACTATTTGCTTTTGTGTCAGCTTGTGTGAAGGAACGTGAAACGATAAGGAAGAAATCCTTTCTGGCTTTGTTCGTCCCTCCCACCGTCTTTCTCCTGCCCTCCTGATATTTACAGACTTAAAGGGGGAATTTCACCGTCATTACATTGCCCACCATTTAATCCCATAAAACCACATCATCAGCTTCACCCCCTTTGTCTCTGGAAGCAAAGCTCTGCTTAGTGGTGAAAAGTGTATTATTGTGTCCCACAGCCATCCATCACCAGTTTGTCAGTCAATGAATCGAAGGATCGATCGCCTAGGCGACTGTTGGAGGGTATTGACGAAGACTTTTGAATTGCAGCTGATGGATCACTTATGGGGTGATTAATTAGTGCAGCTTTGGTGCGCCGTGCACGTCGGTGGTAGCTGATGAAATCCAGGGAAGTATTTCGCAATAGCAGCACAATCAAAGTAATCCATGGGGTCAGGTTATGCAGTACATTACACGAAGCACAGCGTGTGTATTTACTGCCAGAGCCATTCATCACCGAGTACTCTGCCCCTGAACTCAATGGTGTATTTGTGCTAGTACTATTTTTACTCCTCCCAACTCCCGCTTGTGTGTAATTGGCAATTAAATACACATCAAACCATGTTAACCTTTGACGTTAACTTCACATGTAATTTATTCATTCTTAACACAATGTGTCCTGTTTTCTTTTCCCATGATTTCATTTTCTTATGGCAGAAAATTATTAAAAACAACAAACCCTGATTGACAAGTAAAGGTTGCGTGTTTTATTTGAGTTCTAGAAGCATTCCTGTATGTTGAGCACAGATGTAGGAATAAAGACCAACAGCTTTCTTCTCAGCTCGGGGAGATTATCCGACTACAAGGCATCTAAAACTAATCTGATGCAAACCCCATCAGCTTGTTAGCATGGACATTATATTTAAATGCCAACATGCTAAGATTTAACAAGCAATAAACACAAACAACAAGACACGTGATGATCGTGTGTGTGACAAAATGTAAATTTTATGGTGAGCTCGTCCACGACAGTTAATTACGGTTTGTTATTTGAATTGTAAATGTTAAAACATTAAACATTAAAACAGTTTTCTCATGTCTCTATGCTCTCCTCTCTGTTGCTTCTCTCTCCAGGGCAGTGGTGCACATTCAGGTCAACGATGTGAACGAGTTTGCCCCAGTGTTTCGAGAAACCAAGTACAGAGCGGCGGTAACCGAGGGCAAGATTTACGACAGCATCCTGCAGGTGGAGGCCACCGATCAGGACTGCTCCCCGCAATACAGCCAGATCTGTAACTACCAGATCACCACCACCAGCACGCCCTTCGCCATAGACCGCAACGGTGAGTCCACGCCAGCAGGGGGCGATATGTCAGCAAGACAGAGGGGAGGGCGTTATTATGATGAAGGAACCAATGTTGTCCTCCTGTAGGAACTAAATGATGTAGGAACCAATGTTGTCCTCCTGTAGGAACTAAATGATGTAGGAACCAATGTTGTCCTCCTGTAGGAACTAAATGATGTAGGAACCAATGTTGTCCTCCTGTAGGAACTAAATGATGTAGGAACCAATGTTGTCCTCCTGTAGGAACTAAATGATGTAGGAACCAATGTTGTCCTCCTGTAGGAACTAAATGATGTAGGAACCAATGTTGTCCTCCTGTAGGAACTAAATGATGTAGGAACCAATGTTGTCGGGGTCAGGTTTCTACCTGGAAGCATTAACCCCTGAACTCTGAATGTTTTACTAGTTGATGTTAACTATTGGTGGATTAACTGAGAAACTTCATGAAATCAAACAGACATCAAACATAAAGGGGCGTGTCTGACTTTAGATGAGCAGGAAGTGACATCAGCGCGTCATTCAGGTCAGTGTGGTGGAACACTTCAGTGGATTAAAGCTTGGCTTAGCCTCTACACCCCCCAGGAGAGAATTCATTCAGCAGAGGTAGAGATGTACAAACCACAGGGGGGATGACCCCCCCCACAACAAATCCCACCCTGGATGACAGGGCAATAGCTGGTGGTTGTGTCCAGGGGGGTGTAGTGTTGGTAGTAACAACACTTCAGCACATAAACATGGTGAATATTAATAATAGGTCATATTTCTGCAGAAAGGTCAAATGCATGAACTGCATCTCAAGTCAACCAGAGAGAAAGTAGATCCCAGAATGTGGGGGAGAAGACTGGACCACGTCAATGTTTTATGAGAGATAGCATAAACATGATTGGCTAAGACGATTGTAGCAACGGTGTGTGAGAGAAGGTTCTCCGACTCGGGTTAAGCTTCATTTGACACCACTATTGGTTATATTCACTATAAGGGGTTTTTTTTTCACATCATTTCAAGTTGCAAGTTACATTTTCAATCAACCCTCTGTCCTTATTTTTATTGAGATTTTTTGATTTGTTTGCTCCACCTTATTTCAAAAAAGCATAAAAACACATTTCTGTTACGACACACACACACACACACACAGACACACACACACACACACACACACACACACACACTCGTAACAGAGCGATCCCATCAGTGCATTCCAAATGCGTTTTATAACCACACACTCTCCTGCATCCATACACTCCTGACGTAAAATGCAATATTCTGTCTCTCCTCAGAATAAAATGTCTTCCTTTCTCTTCCCAAGGACGACATTAAGCTTTGAGCGCAGCCATCGGTCTGTGAACACACACACACACACACACACACACACAAGTCAGTGGGCAGTCACAAATGACCCACTCATGGGCGTACTTCACTTTGCTGAGACGCCACTTGTCTCTGGAGCATTCTAATGGTCATTTCTATGCAGAAATAGAGTTTTTGTTTCAACACCCTTGATGAGTTTCCTTCACAAAGTCAAGTGGAATCCTTTAAACTCGGGATTTAAATGTCTGAATGGTTGAAAGCAACTGGCTGTAGTGGCTCTTCTAAAACCAACTCTTGGAGACATTGTGAAAATGCAGGGGATTGAACTTATTTGGGTTTTTTTGTCGCTTCCTGTTGGAATGAAAAGACTTTGTGGAGGAGGTTGGAGGCCACCCGGCTTCGTGAACGATACGGGGTGGAGGCCAGAGCTCCTCTCTATTCTCTTTACATTTTAAGGAGCCCTGTTTAACCATTGACTGCTGAGGAAGAGGGCTTTGAGAGCACTTGAACTCGAGAGCAGTGAAGGGAGTGAGGACGACGCCGGGGGGAGGAGAGGAGGGAGTGTGAGTGCTCTGAGAGCATCAGGAGGAAGACGAGACTTTTTTTAATGCCACGGCTTGCTTTTGGTGCCAGATGCCGTCCTCTTCTTCGCATATATTCTATGTTTTTGGAGGCATCAGCTTTCATTTACTGTATTTTTTCTTTCCCAATACCATATGCATGGGCCTGGCGTCTTATCCGGGGTACACCCCAACTCTCTCCCATACTCAACTGGGATAGGCAACACCTGCAACCTGTACTTTGGTTAAGCAGATGTAGATGAGGCAATTATAATCACATTCTCTTCATGAATGAATGATTTCCTTCAGTTATGAATCAGCCAGATCTGTACACAACAGGTAAACGTCGGCTTTGGTCGGTTGGAGTTACGTTGTTCTTGATCATATGTCATTTTATCGTTACATATGAGGAACTCCAGGGGAGAAGTGCACATTCATAGTTTAATTAACCAAACATTTCTACAACAGGTAAAACCCAGGAAACAAATTCTCAGAAAAAGTCTAAGAGCCCTGTAGAGCAGGACGAGTCTCTACAGTCTGGACCTGAACTGAGGTCTGAGGTGAGTTTAAGTAGGTGGAGCCTGATTGGAGATGGGGAACAGGTGCTGCAGAGACACAGGTGACAGGAATGAGTCGATTGAATGGGAGAGAACCCAGGAGGGAGAACTGGAACTGGTACAATGAAATTTTACCTCTATCATGTTACTGTACAATAAATCAGAATAAAAACATGCATGTTATTAGCCCGAAACAACAGGCTAATATTAATCGTGAAAGAGATGTAACTAAGTTTTGGGAGGTGATTAAACCTGAATTTCCTGATCATGTCTGAACTTAATGTATTGAAATAAAGGAAAACGGTCTAATTAATTGTTGTTTGTGATCATGGAGTTAAGAGAACAACACATTCTCTGTGCAGATAGACATAAAGTACTTTATACCACCAGATAATCCATTACTTGTTCAGCCCTGTTATTGGATTGTTCCGTTTAGACCCCCTACTGAGGTGGTACCAAATAAAGGACCAGGTACAAAGTAGTGAGAAAAGAAAACAAGTCCCATGCTGGGGAAAAGAAACTATTAAAAAATGTTGACAGTAAAATTATGGGCTAAAAAAATCCTATGACAAGACCAACAGCCCAATTTTAGTCGCAATTATTTCTGGTGTTGCCTGTGCTGCTCTTTTAAAAAGAAATATATAACCACAAAAGAGCAAATTCTAATTAGAAACATCCATTTGTTAATCAGTTTTCTCGCTGCAATTTACTTGTTCATATTGGACTTCATATATTCGTGTTTGTGCCGGTCTTTTGTTAAAAGCACAGTAAGAAAAAAATAGGTCTTGTCCTTTAAATAAAAAGAAAGAGGTTGAGCGGCGGATAGCAATTACAAAGGGACGATGGAGAGGCTTCACAAGATAGATGCAAATATGTTTTGCTGGTGCTCGCTTACACGCATTGGATAGCGACGCAAATAGAGACGACAAAATGGAGAGTAAAGTAGTCATTTATTAGCCGACTACCATTCCCGGCATTCACGGCACGCACAGCCTGCTGACACGGATAAGTTGATGTAGTAATTGAAGGAACGGGCAGAGGAACGTCCGTCATGCAGAACCATGCGAGTGGGTATGCAAATTGGGTGATAGAAAATAAAAGAGTAGCACAACAGGGAAATGGGATGCGGCTGCAGAACAGTCAGATAATGTTGGGCGCCGAAAGGGAAAAGGAGCATTTGGATTCTATGGAAACTGAACGGAGCAAGGAGAATTGGGGATAAGACGAAAATGGGAAAGGGAACAATGTTACGTACTTGTGAATTGGGATAATTCACAAGTACGTAACATTGTTCCCTATTGTTCCCTTTCCCAAAGGAAACAATGTTACGTACTTGTGAATTATCCCAATTCCTCCCTCTCTTACATACGTATCCCATAATGCAGCATAATCAACATTCAGCTGCCTTTTCATCCCTTCCCATGTAGTACAACAATAAAATAGTTCCCTACACCCTGCTAGTGTTCTCGGTCAGGGTGTGATGACTACCCTGCTCGGGCTGGCGTTGCATGAAGAGCATCGCCACCCGTCTGAATCGGGCGACCTATCAAATATTAACAGACACATTAGGAGCACAACAATTCCATTCAGGCACTCTGTTCGGATAAGATGCCAGTTTGGTAAATGGACCGCGGTTACCAAAAGACAGGAAGCTCTCCATCAGGGGATGCGGTCCGGATGCTGATTGTGGAGACAAGTGGAGAAATGTGAGGCTGCCAAGGTTGAACCGAGCTTAATGTAATGGGGAGGGTACAAGACTGAAACAGGAAGTGATCACAGCTTTCAGAATAGACTTTGGGAACAATAATATGTGACCTTTAGCTGAAATTATGAAAAATCTACCTTCAACCAGCTGATATTGAGAGAACCAGGAGGCGTTCAGGCCAACTTCCTGTCAGGGTTTGTTTTATGTGTTATATGATGGACAAAGTTCGTGCTTATACAATCTGTTTGATAGATTTACAGTAATCCCTCGCACATTTGCACATCAACATGCGCAACTTCACCCCATCGCAGATTTTTAGTTGGTAGTCACATGATACCATAAGAGCATTCTATTGGCTGACAGCAACTGGGAGTCTCGGGACGGAGCGCGATTCCGTGTACCACAAAAGTGCTTCAAACAGTCTATCAGAGTGTGAGAAAAGGAATTACAGATAGAAGGTGGTTTAATATCAGTATGGGAGGGTTCATAAATGTTTAAATTATCGTAAATAATAAAATAAATTGTCACAATATGAAGAATTACTCAACAGTTGAATTCAAACACCTGGATAAAGTTGGATTTTTCTTTGTGCCAATGCTAGAGCAGCTAATGTAGCCTTTAATCCAGACATAGGAACCACTGTATTTGTATGGAGATTACATGTGCATGTGTAAACATGTAGTTTATAATAGGTATAAATGGCTTTTAGACTCTGTGTCCACTCTGTAATGAAGTGATGATGTGACCAGGATGTATGCAGTGACCATTGTCGTTCATCCAGGCCTTGATTCTCCTTGAATCTGCAACAACTGGTTTCTTAAGGGGTTTTGAAGTCATAAAGACCCCATAATGATGCTATTATGTCAGCTGCTAACCTGTGACCTTCAAGAGTGTTAGCAATCCCAGAAGCCTAGTTGCTCGACACTAAACTCTTCTCTTAACCGGTGCCGTCTAGGATTGACTTCAGCAACCTTGCAAGGATGCTGATGTAGTACATGAGATAAAATGCATGATGGAAATCGCTGCTCTACCCTCTGATTGTGACGTCTCAACACTCCAACCTGACTGCACAACAAACACCCCCCCCCCCTGTGTGTGATAGTCCTCACGATGTCCATGCATCATTATAATAGTCGTGCTTTCACTTGCCATCACTTGGGGCAACCAGTGAGACCTCACATTGCTTCCTGTGGAGCCGCTAAATATATTATTCTCTTATATTGTACACACAGGCCTACTGGCACACCTACAAGCATTACTTAAAGTGAGAGATGGCTTTAAAAATTAATTGCCACTTTACTTTTATTGTGCAATAACATAAGTTCATTCTCAATATTCGTCTTTGTTTGACTCTCCATCGGCCGCGGGTGTGAGGTGGGCATCCGGGAGGCGAGAGGAGTTACGATTGTTGTCATGGCAACACGAAGCAATTGGGTTTTAATGGAAACATCGTCTTAATTTTTGGAGTACATTAGCATTAATCAAATCCGCGTGAGAAGCAGACGAGGCTTGCCCGCCACCCCAAACACAACCTCATTTGTTACATTGATTATATCAAGATATCAACCTTAATTTGAAAATAATATATAACGATGCTTTCAAATTAAAATTAAATATCCATTACATCTAAAAGCAAAGGTAGACAGACACACACACACAGTGCATAAACACACACACAGCTTTCTGAGTCATCTAAAGAGTCATACATTCCACGCGAGGCTGAACGCTAGATGTTCTGTGAAGTCGGGCTGCGTTTGCTCGCTTTCCTCATTTTGAAGTGTGCACTTAACTTGCATTATTTCCATAGTTTATATGAAAATACAGTCCTGAAAATTGGTAAACACAGCAGCTTTATTTCCACTTTCCAGATTGAAGCATCCATTTCAAAGTTGAGAGACGCAGCGAATAAGGACAGACTTTTTTTTTCATGTAATGCTCATTTAGTCGTTTCGACTCAGGCAGACGTTCGATATGGCGTCTACATTTCTGTCAACTATTACTGAGCTGATTCACGCCGGTGGTGTTTTATTCAGAATAAACATTGTGGAGTGCATCAGGTATTTTGACTATAACATCCAGAATTACTTTGCCTATTCCAATTTACGGCATCTTCTGGGAAGTAAGTTCCAGCCTGGAGAAAAGAAGTTTAAGGTAATCTAATCAAATCAATAAAATTAAAGTTCCTCTCCTCTGGCTCCGACGAAGCCTTAAAAGATAAAAAACAAAAAATAGCACATTTAGAGTTTCTTTATTTCTTCCTCTAAATTCATTGCATCTATTTTCCTTCACTTACACATTATACATACATATATATGTGTATATATATACATTTATCTCTTTTTTTATCTCTTCCCTTCCTGTTTTTCCTTAATTTCTTTTACCATTTTGCTTTCTGTCGTTTCGTTTCTTCCATCTTTACTCTTTTTTGGACACAAATTTCTCAGATCCCTAAATTGATTCAAAATGTTCATTTTTTTTCAATTGATGGAATGAAAAAGCTGAAATTCTAGTAACAAAACAAAAATATAAAGTTCTTGCTCATTATAAACCCTCAATTTGTTATATTATATAATATAATAATATAATATAATATATAACATATAATATATAATAATATATTATTATACTTTATTATTTGTTAATTATATTATTATATTTGTTACATATAAATTATAACCCCTCTGCCCTCAATTTGCGACAGCCACAAAATCCACTCTCGAACCTGCTATAAATGCTTTACCTGAGCGGATCATGTGGTGTTGAGTTTAACAATGACTATTTCTGCCCCCTCACTAAAGGTAACATCCGGAACACGGAGAAGCTGAGCTACGATCGGCAGCAGCTGTACGAGATCCAGGTGACGGCCTGGGACTGCGGCCAGAAGCGAGCCCTCCACAGCGTCCCCGTCCAAATCGATGTCAAGCCTGTTTGCAAACCCGGCTGGCAAGGTTGGCCTTCGTTTAATATGTACAAATACATCATTCAGAGCTGGTCATACCCATCCAGAGGTGCAGTTGTTTGCACGCAACGGCTTCTGGAGGACGGCTGTCTCATTGTTTGTGTCGTACGTGACGACGATGGAGTATTTGCATACATTAGCCACAGACGTGCTCCAGCTCTGCAGGCCTCCTTCTCCTCCCTGCCTACCTGTCTGGATATCAGCATCTGTCTCTCCCTCTCTTGACCCTCCCTCCATCTTTTCTCTCTCTTTCTCTCCCTGAGGAATTTACCTGTCAACTTTAGCTGCTGTGATCAAAAGCACTTTAGCGAGAGCGTCATGACACAGCCAACACAGCTCTTAGCGCATCAGAACACTGTCGCATCTGCCTTAACAAGACCCACAGTAATGCAAATTACAAGTGTCTGCAGTGAGCACTGCAACAATAACAACAACAACATAGTGCCAGTGATAGCTACAGATATAATTTAGGCTTGTCAGAGAGGCCAGGGAGATGTGATGAGGGAGGAAGACGAGTAGCTTCAGCTTCCAGCACTGGATTTGTTTGGAGTCTGTCCATCTATTGTCCCAAAGGAGACGATGTTAGCACGCTGGTGATAAACGGCGGCAAACAAGGACCCTGGCAACGGCTGGCTGGCAGCCGCTGAACCCTGAGTAAGCTGTCAGGTTGTTTGTGTCTTATTTGATCTGTTTTTCCTCAATGCAGTCAATGCTTGTGGATTTCTGAGGCGAAATCTTTATGATGGTGGATGGACTCGTAGGATGGAGAGCTGTGCTTCTCATGTTCCCACTAAGCACCTTAAATGTCTGCGCTAACGCTATGAGTGACTTCATACTGCTTCATGCACCAACAGCAACGACAGTGACATAAGGTCAGATTTTAACACCCAAAATGCTCTCTGTTCTTCCTCTGATGTGTCGTGAAGGAAGGATTTAAGGTTTCGTGAGTCAGTTTTATTGCTAAACAGTAGAAATGTGTGATAGAAGTTTGTTCAGTGACTGAACTCGTAAGTCAAACATTTATCCATTTAAAATAACTGAAACAATTTTAATCCATTACAGCCTTTAAGAAAACCCACAACAAAACCTTAAATTATGAAAAAAAATCTTTGTTACATAAACAATGATAAAGAATGAAAAGAAATGCAAAAGTCACAAGAACACACGAGAACGAGATCCGGTCTCACTGATGTTGTATCCATCCACCAACACGTGGTAAAGAACGAGATCCGGTCTCACTGATGTTGTATCCATCCACCAACACGTGGTAAAGAATGAGATCCGGTCTCACTGATGTTGTATCCATCCACCAACACGTGGTAAAGAACGAGATCCGGTCTCACTGATGTTGTATCCATCCACCAACACGTGGTAAAGAACGAGATCCGGTCTCACTGATGTTGTATCCATCCACCAACACGTGGTAAAGAACGAGATCCGGTCTCACTGATGTTGTATCCATCCACCAACACGTGGTAAAGAACGAGATCCGGTCTCACTGATGTTGTATCCATCCACCAACACGTGGTAAAGAACGAGATCCGGTCTCACTGATGTTGTATCCATCCACCAACACGTGGTAAAGAACGAGATCCGGTCTCACTGATGTTGTATCCATCCACCAACACGTGGTAAAGAACGAGATCCGGTCTCACTGATGTTGTATCCATCCACCAACACGTGGTAAAGAATGAGATCCGGTCTCACTGATGTTGTATCCATCCACCAACACGTGGTAAAGAACGAGATCCGGTCTCACTGATGTTGTATCCATCCACCAACACGTGGTAAAGAACGAGATCCGGTCTCACTGATGTTGTATCCATCCACCAACACGTGGTAAAGAACGAGATCCGGTCTCACTGATGTTGTATCCATCCACCAACACGTGGTAAAGAACGAGATCCGGTCTCACTGATGTTGTATCCATCCACCAACACGTGGTAAAGAACGAGATCCGGTCTCACTGATGTTGTATCCATCCACCAACACGTGGTAAAGAACGAGATCCGGTCTCACTGATGTTGTATCCATCCACCAACACGTGGTAAAGAACGAGATCCGGTCTCACTGATGTTGTATCCATCCACCAACACGTGGTAAAGAACGAGATCCGGTCTCACTGATGTTGTATCCATCCACCAACACGTGGTGATGTCCTGAAGCACGACTTTTCGCTGGTTTGTCAAACAAAAATGTGGACATAGCCACTTGTATCTCAAAAATCTTGTATGTCAAGCAGCTCGTATTGAGGTTCTCCTCCATCAATCACATGGTTGCTCAGCTCTCTGGGTTTGATGCCCATAAATATTCAGTCATGCAGGGGGCAGCTGCTTCACAATTGGCCCCAATGGAAAAGCCCCCAGACTTTAGCTACCTTGAATGACCTGACTGGAGGCCGACAAGCTAAGCATTGATGAAAAGAGTGAGAGATCGACACTAAAATAGTCCCTCACTGGCTCTGCGCTGCTTTGACGACTTTCTTCATAACGATGTTGACTTTCTAGTTTTTAATCACAAGTAACACAACTGAAAAGCTGCTTGTGTGCAGCAGCTCTTATCATTAGCTGCTAAACAAGCCTCACACGGGGACGTTATATCTTTTTCTTTAGATGTTCAAGGGTGATTCTGTCTTTGAAGACTTACTTTCTGTGTGAAATTTTAAAATTAGGACTTAGTGTGTTCTATTCTGGTGCGGCACACACACACACTCACACACACACACACACACACACACACACACACACACACACACACACACACACACACACACCCTCCCTGGATGAAAAGGCAGCCGTCCCTGTCATTGTTGTTTGGCAGGAGAAGGGGAGCGATGAAGAGGGAGCAGTAAATGCCACGGTCCCCGATCAGACAAGGATTAATAGAGCCTGTGATTATTTTATTAAAAGCAGGTTACTTTTGGAATGTCAAAGAAACACACAAAAGTACGCTTGACAGCGTGTGCAGTAATTTATTCGTATTATTTTCACTAAACTCAGCCTTGACTGGGAGAATTCTGCCTCATTGTGACAGGTTTTAGTTTTCAGGCCTCATCTGTATTTAAACTCACATCAGTAATTTATGTTATTATAACAATTCACAAAATAGAAATGTGACAATACATCAATAATAATGTAGTTACTGATAATGATGAACAGCCAAAGTTAGTGCTTTGAATTTACTAATCCCATATAGACAGGTATACATACACTCACAGTACCTTTAAAATGGGATTGTGTGTGTTTGTATGCAGTACATGTTTTATACGGTATATACTTGAAACTTCCCATTTTGGGATAAATAAAGTATATCTCATCTTATATATGTAATGTAATACCTGGAAACACAAGTTTAATCTATTCTGTCATTGAACTGGTAAGTCAAACGACATTTAACCATTTAAAAATCATTTTAATCCATTCCAGCCTTGTGAAAAAAGCCCCAAACACACTAAATTACTTTTTTTTTTTACATTTTTATCAACCAATAGAATTCACCTAATTTATTATATATAAGTTATGTAAACAATGAATGAATGAGAATGAAAAGAAACACAGGAGTCAGGAGAACAAAGCTGACGGTTGAACGTTTCTCATCCATCTCCAAACAGCTGGTGGATTATTCCAAATACAAAAATATATGAAGTACGACTGACATTTTGGTCTTTAATTATTTTGTAGTGCAGCTCTGGCGTTTCACCAGGACATGATCTGAAATCCTCGTTCCCTGTTAGTATTTTTGTTTTTTTAAATTCTTATTCTGTTTTTTTTTTCTTTCTTTTGGTTTGTTAAAAACCAAAAACAGTCAAAAACAGTCAAAAACAGTCGGTCTTCACTCTGAAGAGCCAATCGCACTTCTGTAATTAAGGCAACACAAATACATTTCCATCTATTTATTTCTCTTTGTGGTGTAAAGGGGGTTCTTTTTCCTGCTTTTCTCGATTTATTCCACACACACACACTCATCCCACCGATTAAATGTCGTGATCGTATGTGTGTGTGTATTACAGACGGATTGGACCATCCGTGAGCACATGTGCTCTGGTTTGACCCCTTTTGACCCCACCAGGAATCCCCCTGCCGCTCCCCGAGGACCCGATGTGGTCTGGACTCTGATTTTTTTTTGTTGCTGGTTGTAATTATAGTCATAAAATAAAATTTAAAAAAAAACTGTTCTCAAAGTCGATTTATTTATTTTTTTCTTGAAAGTCCCAAATAATTAAAAAGTTTTCAAAGTTTGATGGAACATCTCTTATCTGGTCTCTGCATCGCCTTGTAGCCGAATTCAAAGAAAGAAACGGAGAGAGAGAGAAACTAATAACGGAACGAGTCGACAGACGGCGAGATAAGTGAGAGAGGCCTTTTCTCTCCGTTCGATGGCGCGGTTATCGGTTTGATCTCTTGTAATACGGTTTGTTTCTCACGCCATAACAGGCAGTTTGACAGGCAGCCGAGCTCGGGGGGGGGGGGGCACAAACCACCGGTTTGAAACACAAAAACTAACTGCAAACATTCCCGTTTCCTCAGAGAACGTCTAAATACACAAGAAGACGCGTAAACCTGAACCGATGAAGTAAACAAGCTGTTTTTATATTTATTTTCCTTTTCTTTTTATTTATTACAGTTGAAAAAGTCATCAGTTTACCTCAGGACAGCCGCCGCCGTCCTCCAAAAAAAGAAATAACGCCGTGCATGTCAATGTTGTAGCGGCGCCAGAACGCCTTACAATTTACAAATGATGCCATAAAGCAGTTCTGCTTTTGTAAATATGCGATAGAGCTCAGCGGTCGGCTGAGAATGAGAAGAATAAGTGAGTTTGGAGCAGCGAAAACGCATGAATGTTGGAGGGGTTTTTTTATTGCAAAGGTTTGTGGGTTATAAGCCCCAGAGTTAAATTTAGCTCCTTAAATAACGTAGAAAACACATAAAAACCAACGCAGTTCATTTCAACGTGATGAAATGAGGCACCTTTTTTGATAAATTGGTGCAAAAGAAGTGAGTGAGCACTAAAGTTGTGTGTGTGTGTGTGTGTGTGTGTGTGTGTGTGTGTGTGTGTGTGTGTGTGTGTGTGTGTGTGTGTGTGTCAGCCAATGGTCCTGATGTCTGATAACAGTAGGAAGAAGGAAAAATAAATGGCTGTGCTCTTCCTCTTTCCCATTACCTCCCACTTCTTTGGGTTCTCTGTGCCCTCATCCTAGGCTTCAGGCGAGAGGAGCGGATAAATAGTGATGGGGTTAAAAAAGAAAAGGCCCGACTCCCCCCACCCCCCGGTTCACCTAATTGTGTCAGATGGGAGTAATGGCTGCATAAAAAGGGAGTGCGTGTGCACGTGTGTGCATGATTTTGTGCATTTTGCAAGGATATTGCATCATAATACACGCGTTACAACCTCTAGGTGCATGCATGTGCAAAATGCATGCACACACGTGACATTTGTGCACCAATGCACCACAATAATTACACCATCGCTCTGTGCCTGTTGAAATGAGAGCAGATGAGTTAAAGGAAGAGATGAAATATCGCTTTTTATGTCCCTCTCAGGTAGTTATGAAGCTTCCGATGGCGACAAAAGAGCCACCCTGTGGGAAGATCAGACCCCGCGGCGTACATGCTGCAGGGATTACTGTGTAGATCCCAACCAGCCTCGGCCCCCCCATGAGAAAGGCAGGGAGTGTAGTCTGCCTCCGTCATGAGGTGAATGAAGATGAAGTTGGAGGAAAGTGAGGGCAGAGAGACCTAGAAGTGGTTTTTTGGGTTCTTTTTTTTTTTACCGATTACAGATCATTTTGTCATTTTCATTCAATCCTCAAAGGAGCAGAAGCTTTAGAGAAGAAATAGGAGGTTTTCACCCAACCTGGCAGAATGACAAATTGTGTAATTTCATTAGAAAATGTTCCACCGGAGACTTAATGGAAATGTGTGTCTGACACGAATCTGTTCCTGTTCCACATCCGTGTCTTAGAATAAAACTGTGAAGTTTGACCTGTCAAGATCAGACATGACACTGATAGCATGACATCGCTTTAAAACAGCATGATATCGCTTGAATATCACCACCAATCGAGAGAAGAAAATATCTGTGTGCAGATTTAGTGATTAATTTTGGTTTTCTAACATCTCTCTGGTGCCACAGATTAAATTTAAACCCTAAAAATCAGAGAATTTACCAGAATTTAAAGATCAAACAGCTTTCACTTCCTTTCTGATGACTTCTGAAGACGTCATTCCTTATATAACCCTCCTCATATATCACCAAATCACCAGCAGCCTGCGTACCCCAAAGAAGTTGTGTCGTTGACACACGCTTGGTCCTGGCAGAAGATTCAGTTCTTAGTGTGTTTCTTAAGGACAGCATGAGATGAACCTGATAGACGTTCCTTTAATAGATCATTTATTTTACGACAAAGAACACAGATACGTTATTATTGTACAGTAACATGATATTTATGTGTTTTTAACGGTTTACTAGTGATTTAATGATTATAGTATTTGTGGCAGACAGATGTAAACTTGATTTTTATTTTTCCGTGTATTTTTTTTTTTTTTAAATCTGACGGATCTTGAAACGACGTCAGTCGAGGTTTACCAATCGACATACGTGTTTATTTGTGTAATATTCAGAGATGTGGTGTTCACTGTTCCAGGTCGATGGCTTCGTTTTCGGTGCGAAAGATCAGCAAAATCATCTCCAACCTCGAGGGTTTTTTAAAAAGATTTTTGCCGTTTCATATTCCCTTTCTGTTGCATCGCACTGTCAAAGACACATCGCACAAAGGAAATCCCAGCGGTCTTAACGTTTATATGACAAACCTGTTAGCAAATCGATGAGCGCAGCATTGCTATTCATCTGCAGTCGTGTATACGGTTAGATTTAAGCAGGGAAAAATCTTCCTGAGAGTAATCTGACGCCTCGGCTGCAGTCGACTATATAAACCGACTTTGTCTGAGCGACGAAACGAATCAGTCGAAATGAAGAACGCTTTAAATAACCAATAGTGTTTTCTCAAAAAAAGGAATTTAAATAGCCTAATTTATCCCCTTTTTATTTAAAATTCCGGGGGAGCGAGAGAGATTCCACTGTCATTCAACTCGACGTCCTGTTGTCACTTTGTCGTTTTCAAGGCCTGATTTTTTCTGTGGCAAACCTCAAACTCTAGCAAAACTAGGAGGAGCTCTCTGTGCACTCAGTGAGGAAGAGGGGGAAAAAAGAGCACAGTCTCTTTTATCGCGCACAAAGAGCAACACGCATGAAAGCATGAAAATGAATGCTTTTTTTTTTTTTGGCGGTGGTGGGGGGCATTGTGGAGAAAGGATGGGCAGGAGGGGAAGAGGAGGGTAAATCAAAAAGATGGGACTCATTGAAGAGGAAAGAGATGAAGGCCAAAAAGAGGTGGAGAGGAAAGGGAAAAGAGGGCAGAGTGCTCTTTTAAATGGAAATGGTCTCTCTGGCTGTAATGGCAGGGACAAGTAATGATGACCCCCCCACCCCGTTCCCTATTCCCCTTCCCCTCCCCAGCACTTGAACACAGTGTCAGCATTTTTACACTCACACACACAGTATTCACATAACCATCATCGCACATGTTCATGCCAGAACTGAACTGATGACGGTCTCACACACACACACACACACTCTTCCTCACCCTCCAGAGATGGGGGACGGGAGGAAGTGTGATGATGCATCATTTTCTTAAGCACCTCCATCCATCTTCCCTTCCTCACCATCACTCTCCCTCTCTTTTCTCTTGCTTTGTAAAGTCTTCATTTTCAGGAGGATGTTGGACGGTCACCTCGGGTTGAGCTTTGGTACGCTCTGCAGTCGGATAAATGACTCGCAATTTCACTGGATGATTGCCTTGTAAATAACAATAAATAAATACACTGAAATTCTCCAAAGGACAGTAATTAACGTTTTCTAAAGGAGGAAACTGTAAAAAAACAACGACAAACTGGTGTTTGTCCTAAAAATCGCCTGTTTACTATTGACATAAAGTAGATCCTTGAGATACGAGTTTAAACCGTTCTGTCACTGAACTCTTAAGTCAAATGTTTCCCCATTTAAAAATAACTAAAATCATTGTAATCCGTTCCGGGCTTGTAAAAAAGCCCCAAATCCTCTAAATTATGGAAAAACAAAACATTTTCATCAACCAATAGACTGTACCTGTGTATAATTAATTATATATAAGACTCAAAATGATAAAGAATGAAAAGAAATGCAAAAGTTAGAGAACACACGAGCTACGTCTTAACTCCACCAACAAGAACGAGGTTCGGTGTCACTGATCCATCCAACACGTGGGAAAGAACCAGGTAGTCTCAGCTGATGTTTTATCCATCCACCAACATGTGGTAAAGAATGAGATACTTTACAGAAAGGAGCCACCTGTTGTAACCTGCCAAAATCAATACCAGCGGTATGGGTCTCTTCTCACGAGGAACACCTTGATGTGGAAGCTAAATGGCTCTCCACTTTCCTGTCCATGTGGACAATAACTACACTCCTTCAGCAAAAGGTACTTTATGTTCCACCCCCGCAAGAAGAAAACGGTTAAGTTTAATTATTTATGTCATTATGAAAGGCTTTTTGATTCCGTTTAGGCTTTAGATTGGTTTGAAAGACCTTAAATGTAACGCATAGTGCAGGTCGGGGCCAAACGGGAGCAACAAGAGCAACACACGACTGCTCCAATGTCAGACATCTATAAGCTGACAAAAGGCTTAAGGCTGAGCTAAAGAAAAGGATTTCAAGTTAAATAAAATCCCTGTCCTTCATCGACAATGTACTTCAGCGAGTCTAAATGTGTTCATCAATTAGCGAGAGGTTTTTTTCCAAAGTATTCAGGATTAAATACCTTTAAACCATCTATCAGATGGTTTTAAACCTTTATGTTTAAAAGCTGTGGCAGCGAGAAAGACAGCGATTAATGTTGGATTTTTTTTTTTGTACACCCCGGACTCGTCGCCAGTGCGTCACAAAAATTATGTTTTAACCAAACAATTCAAGACAAGTCGACTGTGTTTCTATCCAAGATGTTCATTTTATTTTACTGGTAAAATGATGCCAGTGATCAAAGAAAAATGGTCTTGTCTGGTGTTTGTCAGTGACGTTCCAGCCTTGTAAAAAAGCCCCATATTATGGGTGAGGATCCATATGCAGAACCCCAGAGAATAAGTTCACATTTATCACTTAATTAACTAAAAATTCTACAACATGTTTCAGAAAGTCAGGCAATGAACAGCAAAAATCTCAAAAAGCCCCAAGAACCCTGTAGAGTCTCTACAGTCTGGACCAGAACTGAGGTCTGAGGTGAGTTTAAGTAGGTGGAGCCTGATTGGAGATGGGGAACAGGTGCTGCAGAGACACAGGTGACAGGAATGAGTGGACTGAGTGGGAGAGAACCCAGGAGGGAGAACTGGAACTGAAACCATGACTACCCAAACCCTCAAAATTATGAAAAAAATAATTATCAACCAATAGACATGCAGACTTTACCTGTGTTTAAATAATTATATATAAGTTACGTAAACAATGATAAAGAATGGAAAGAAAAGAAAAAGTCATGAGAACAAACGAGCTACGTCTTTACGTTGTATCCATCCGCCAACACGTGGTAAAGAACGAGATCCGGTCTCACTGATGTCGCATCATGACGAATGAGGAAATGAAGAAACATAAGGAATGGCAACACATTGAATGAGCCAATTTACATATAAAGCTCAAAAGTGATCCTAATTACTTTATTTCATGCATTGTTTAGGGTCACATAATGTGGAGACTCAAAAATAAAACTAAAGACTAACGTATAAAAAAATCATGCATTTAAGACTTGATTTATTCCAATTTCCCTCTGATTGAAGCCCCTCTAGACAAGAGCTTTACTAGCTTTCAGTGATTAGCTTCACTCCATTAAATTAATAACTATTAGGGGGTGAAAACACCTCAAAATCAGCACCTCTCAAAATCCTCCATGTTTGCCCAACACTCATTAGCATAAGCCTCAAACACCCACTTCAGCGAAACTCTTGCTGACATATCTGTAAGCACATTCTATCCTTAACCCTTTAGCCTCATGTATTCACCAATGTTCCCTTCCTCTCAATGCATCCTCTGCCCCCACCCTCCCTCTGTGGATGTGGAGTCAGCTCGGCAAAAAGCAAAGTACTCGACAGGTCATTGACTCCCAGTTGTGTAGTGAGTCTGTAATTACCAGAACACTTGCTATGCCCCCTATACGTGAGAGGTGCAGCGTCATTCATTTACTCAGCACGCCAGAGCAAAAACAACGGCCAGAAAGCAGATTCAGCAAACAGACAGCCCACAGGGTCTGAAGGTTATTGTCATCTTTCTATTGCAGCCATTCCTGAACACGTTCAGTTAAAGATATCTCATCAGATTGTGAGTGACGATGTTCACAGCTTATTCTAGCATCCACACTGTGTTTTAGATGCAGGAGATTTCACATTTTATAAAGTTGAACTTTGGCATTTTGGTAAAGGACCCTAACTTGTCTTCCTTTGCATGTCCTAAAATTAATATTGGACTACCAGGACCTCTAAAAGCAGTTTTAAGGTAATGAAAACAAAAAAGAGTCAGAACAAGGAAATGGTCAAAGAAAAAGTATTTCAACAGAAAGGCCAAAGCTCCACATGGCATGACAAGGTTTTATGAACAGTGTGTTCCATAATGTAGACATGTATGGAGCCTATAGTTGGGTCAGAACTCATTGGTCATGTCAAGGTTGTATTGATGTATTGTTGGTTGGCATTGAAAGTACACAATAATACATGTATGTATAGTTAGTATGTGCAGAAGAAATGTGTTCAAGCAGAGGATAGAGCCGTGTGTGTGTGTGTGTGTGTGTGTGTGTGTGTGTGTGTGTGTGTGTGTGTGTGTGTGTGTGTGTGTGTGTGTGTGTGTGTGTGTTTGTCTTGTGCTTCTTTGTGTGTTTGTTCTCGTCTGGCCTATTCTCATCACAGCCACTGGCAATCCCACAATAACAGCAGCTCACAGAGCTCAGTCTGGAGGGTGTGTGTGTGTGTGTGTGTGTGTGTGTGTGTGTGTGTGTGTGTGTGTGTGTGTGTGTGTGTCTGTGTGTGTGTGTGTGTGTGTGTGTGTGTCTGTGTGTGTGTGTGTGTGTGTAAGCAAGCAAGTAGAGCAGATGTATGATGCTGTTGAGAAACAAAGTTTCTTTTGTTCTTCTCAATCCAGCTCAGCTTCAAGCAATGAGGGAAGGATGGATGGATGGATGGATGGATGGATGGATGGATGGATGGATGTTGAAGCAGTACAGTCTATAATGGTGCAGTACGACACCATTATAGACTGTACAGGTACAGGTGTCGCTGCATCGTTTTTAACTAACATGAGGAGTTTGAACAAACCACTTCATTTACAGCTCATTCTCTTCTTACCCCCAGAAAAAATGAACACATTCCCAAAGAGCATTTAAAAAAAGAGAAAAAAGGGAAAGGGAAAAATATCACTGCCACACAAAAGAACAACCTGCCAAGACAGAAATGCAATTCACATTTGACGGGACAGACAGTGACAGCGTAATGACTCCTGTCACCACTGCCAGTACCGGACTGCACTTCAACAAGAACTCAGGTTTCATTAGCCGGATGTGTTTTGCTAGAAGGATATTGAGTTGTGATGGAAGAAATAACACTGACAAAGGTAGGGCCGAGCTTTGATGGCGACCCAAACAAACCCAATGAGGTAGAAACCATCTGACGACAAAAGCAACAAGTCGGCGTTTGAGAAGCCAGATAATGACTTGCAGCAGACTCTCTGCCCAAACTGAACCGTCTTCCTCTCCCCTCCAGGTTGGAATAAACGAGTCGACTACGAGCCAGGAACGGGAAGCAAGCAGCTGTTTCCCAAGATGCACCTGGAGACGTGCGACGGGCCGCTGTCGTCAGTGAGGACCACGGTGGAGCTGCAGACCAGCCACATCGGGAAAGGCTGCGACCGTGAGACCTACTCGGAGAAGTCTCTGCAAAAGCTCTGCGGTTGGTTGAGATGAACGCGAATGACAGAAATTTTGCTCACTTTTTCCCAGCATGCGGGAATAAATCGCAAGACAGGGAACGTGTTGAATATGAATCAGGTGATCAGGCGGTAAATTTGATGTCCATGCGTTAAACGAGAAGTAAGCTGTTGAATCCACGTCCCAATCGTTGGGATCAGAAGAGGCCCGAGGCACCTGTTAAACCAAGATCTGAAAGCTCCCAGACCGCACTGCCTTCTCATCTCCGTTTGTGTCCCTAGTGAACCCCCTCCTCCCCCAAAGTGCTAATTTAAGCCACCAGAATGGAAACTTTAAGTTGTGTCACTAATGATGTGACACAGCGAGGGGCATTAGTCGCCTCGTACGCGGCTTGGCTAACTCCTGAGTGACTGATGAGCGGCGGAGTCGATGCTCCGGTGCCCAGAGCGCCAACTAAACAGTCAAACGTTCCCGCTCCCCCACCCTCCCCCATCCGCACCGCATTGCCAGCAGGGGGGCTGTAGTCATCATCTTATGACTAACTGCCTTCACAAGCACCATTCCAGCTCATCTGAATGCATCACGTACCCTTCCCGGCCCTCCCCTGGCCCCAACCCCCCCTAGTCCATGGATGGTTTACCACTAAAGAGTTCTTTTCAGGCACCTCATAATCGTTATCTGATAGCGAATAGAATAAATTGTAATTGGTTTTTTAAAGCACAATCAATTTGAGATAATGTACAAAGACATCGGGCAAAGAGAAGGCTGCAGCTGGGCTCTGGAGAGGTCGATGCGTATTTATTTACTGAGGGAATATAATTACCGGAGTCAGACCGTTGACACTGGCAGGCGTTGGGGGTTGAGCGAAACACGGCTTTAGATTGGGAAAAACATCAATTAACGTGCTAATCTTGTGTTTTTAGCAGAAACCAACGGTTGCGCGTGGAATGTTTGACACGGCGAATCTTGACATCGCCAATTTTTGCTTGCGTCTTGGAAACGGCGTGGTTCCCGTATCACTTTGATTTATCGCCATCAATAGGCTATTACAAAATGATTTATAAATGTGGTTTAGAGGCTCGACAAGCATTTTTCACTGTCGCGCGGCGGCTCGAGCAAGGGCACGTCGAATACATCGACGTGGCGCAGCGTTTGTCAAGGTGACAGTCTGAAAACAGAGATCATATAGGGTTGAACATATTGAGGTTACTGTGTCAGGGGAATGATGGAGCTGCTTTTAAAGGGAAGAGGAGAAAGGGATCGGGGTGACTCTGCGGTGGTGATTGGTGTGTCCTTTCAGCTTGGACAGAGCGGACGGCGTTAAAGCACATTATCAACGCCGTCCTTCCCGTTTCCATAGACTCACGTTACATCGTCGAAGTGAATTTGTGAACGACGATGCTTGCCTCTGTCCTTTTGAAAGTCAGTTTCATTTGCGATGAATCGATAGCTACATCCGCTATCCATCCTGGCCCATTGATTATATATTAAGTCCTGCCATCTGCCTTACTCACACGTAATCATAGCCAAGGTTAGGCCAATATACGCCGCATATCTGCTGTGATTGTTATTGACACATCTCCTATTCGTTCCCATTGCGATCGTAGGGGCCTCCTCCGGCAGCACCGACCTCCTCCCCGCACCGAGCAGCGCCACCAACTGGACAAGTTCCCTATTGACCGACAGCGGCAGGGATAGCGACTTGATCTTCAGGTTTGACGGCCATCAGGCCTCCAATATCCCAGATTGGGTGGTACCCCAGAATCTGACAGACCACTTCACCATCGCCACGTGGATGAAGCACGGACCCAGTCCTGGGCTCAGAGCCGAGAAGGAGACACTGCTCTGTAACTCTGACAAGACAGGTGAGTGTAAGAAACTGACTTAAACACAGGAAATTGCATATTTTTTGCCCAATTTCTAATGTTTAGGCTCAATTTAGCTTCAAGCCTAAGTGCCATAAACAGAATGCAAGAATAACACACCCATGTGTCTGTAAAGATTATATTCCTGTCACAGTGAAGAGCTCGATTAGTTGCTATATCTGACTTGAACGTTGCCGTTCGAATGTAAATTGTAAATGTTATATATAAGAATAAAAATGGTCCATTTATCTCAAACAAGCCCCCGATATGAGCATCATCTACCCAAGGATAACAGTCACTTTAACACTTGTGCAAAGTCCAATGGGCTGTTCTTACGTCGACTTCCCTCAAAAACATTTACATTTACAAGACAATGGTGTCTTTTGACCAATTCAGAATTTGATAGACAGTTTAAAGCACTTTTGTGTCTCACGAAAGTCCGAGACTCACGGAACAGAGCACACTTCCGGATGCCGTCAGCCAATAGAATGTGCGTACGGTATCATGTGACTGCCTTCTAAAAATCCACGATGAGGTGGAGTCGCAATCGTTGATGCGCGAATTCGCAAGGGCGCACTGTACACTGTTATCAGACGCTTTGAACAAAATGATAATTGCGTTTTAAAATTTCCCGTAAAAATGACATAAAATGACCTTTTAGAGAGTTCTTCTCCTTCGACAGTGCTGCTGTCTCGGCTGTGCCAGTGTTTCATGAAGTTCCCCGGCCTGTTTCCCTGACAGTGAGTAGGTGTGATAAGATTCCTCTTCCTCCTTCTCTCACTTGTACAGAGATGAACCGTCATCATTACTCACTGTATGTCCATAATTGCCGGCTGGTTTTCCTGCTGAGGAGAGACTTCACCCAGATGGACACCTTCAGACCGGCGGAGTTCCACTGGAAATTGGAGCAGGTAAGAAACTGTTGTGGACAAGACATCCAGGTGTGTCACATACCTGACCTCTGTTCATGTTCTAGGATGGGATGGATTACATGACACCTCTAGATTGGGTTAAACAAGACATTGCCCTTCCTTTAATCCTCATTGATTTGCATCTTGCATAAGACTCCCGTTAGACTGTGCAGAGCATGGATTGACAATGTAAACTCACGAAACAGTGGCTTCAAATATATCAGTTCTCATATGTTTGAAATAAAAATCCTATTTCTATATGATTGAAGTTTCTTTAAGGTAAAAGTGATTCATATGACAAACACGATCCCTCCCCAGATCACGTAGCAAACTATTCTTCAGTGTCGAACATGCCAGCATTGCAAACTGAGAGAGATATACTCACTGCAGGGACGGCAGCTGTCAGTCAATCAAAAAGGTCACCTCCACTAACGCGACCCCGCCCTCACCCAGCAAGGACGTTTGATTCAGGGGGGAGACACACAGCTGAGCCTCTACATCCACACGCAGCTTGCAATTTGGTCAGACAGATCGGCGGGCTTGATTGGGGGGTGGGGTGGGGGGCATTGCTGAGGTCATCCATCAACCCCCGGATGACAACCGGTGTGTGTGAAGCATCGACTAGGTGAACGTAGACACGGGTTTTCTGTAGAGCGTCAGTCACTCATGGAGTTCTTCATCGATTATACGTTTATTACTTCTTACAGGTTGTAAAGAAAGACCGTAGCTCACGAAGGAGATACAAGTCAAACCTCCAGATAAAAGTTTGATACCTGACATGGCTGAGCTCAAACAAGGCAAACATTTCCGCAATTTAAATACGTAAGAAATGATAAATAATGGAAAGAAACACAAAAGTCACGAGAACAAGTTGTACAATGTTGTATCCATCCACCAACACGTGGTAAAGAACGAGATGCGGTCTCGCTGATGTTGTATCCATCCACCAACACGTGGTAAAGAACGAGATACGGCCTCACTGATGTTGTATCCATCCGCCAACACGTGGTAAAGAACTAAACTTTACACACACATTTTCATGTTAGGTTAGTTAAACCACATAGATATTTTTCAGTGTGTTTAGTTGTTAAGCTAC
Organism: Antennarius striatus; assembly: GCF_040054535.1. Lineage (NCBI taxonomy): Eukaryota > Metazoa > Chordata > Actinopteri > Lophiiformes > Antennariidae > Antennarius > Antennarius striatus. The sequence continues at coordinate 25,139,944 of NC_090781.1, read as the reverse complement.
TCCGGTAGGGATAAGGTGATCGCCCCTCAGCGTGGCATGTAGTTGTTTCCACTGAAAGAATAGTTTCATCTCTTAATTACTTTTTTTAGAAATCAAGGTAGTGCAACCTACACACAAGGGTGACTGTTGGTGGGAGGCTAGAAGAAGCCATTTCCTTTTTGACGAGCTTATAAAATGCAACTCCACTGAACTAGTTTGTTTCTTCATATGCTGCATAATAACATGTTAATTAAGTTGGTAGATTACCTTGGATTTAAACCGTTTCTTGTGTTTAATAAAAAGATTTGGACGGTTAGTTAAATCCATTGCCTTCACTTAATTGATCTTGATTTTTCTTTTATTACCTCTGGGTAATAAAATTTGCAATGGACAATACTGGCACCACTTCTGGCAGGCTGCACAATAGCAGTTGAGCTGAGTTTCCTCAGCACTTTTCTAATCTTCTTTTCTGTCTTACGTTCCCTCTCTCTCTCTCTCTCTCTCTCTCTCTCTCTCTCTCTCTCTCTCTCTCTCACACTCATCTTCCTCCTGTTGTTAATACTTGTCTCTGAAACCCCGGGGCATGAAAGGAAACTTTCATTAAGTTGCTATCTCCTCTCGCCTTCTTGCCACTTTCTCCTCATCTGCAAACATCTTTTAAACAAAATGAACTACTGAATAGCCAGAAAGTCATTCAAGAGAAGAATCCCCGCCTCTTACTGCATTGGTTCGTCATAGATTTTGCAATTAATTTCTCATAGGATCCCATCAGGTATTGCAAGTTACCTCATAATGACTAGAGCAGTGGCAGGATGATTGCTGCAGGTATTAACATTACCTGCCGGAAAAAATTGGTCCCCTAATAACAGAGGCAGAGTACTTTAATGCAACACGGCTTTATGCTTGCTTGTCTATTGTGGTCGGAGCGATTCAGTATTATAAACCCTGGCTTCCTGTCCTGTCTGCATTGTGGAGAGAGATGAGGCAAGGCTTTTATTGGCTTAAACAGATTTGTGACGGGTTTTGCAGTGAACGCGTCTTTTGTACAGTACATGGTCACATATTCGTTAAATGAAGACTTTCATTCATGCGTTTCAGAAAAGGAGACTGTAATTTTCTAGCTGATTCCTGCATCAGTCAGTCCTGAATGAGCTACTGCCATGTGTTATAACATTATCAGCAATGAATAGAGTCTTTATAGTCCAAATTCCTTTGGCACTTAGGTGAGATGTACATTTTTTTGCCTTTTTCGTGGAATTTGAACTACGTTCTTGAACCATATTGCTGCAGATACAGGGATGATTTATATGTTAACTTTCATCTCAACTCTTGGCTGAAATGGGGTTGATTTGTCTTTTTTTTTTGGCAGTAACATAAAAAAAATATTTTGAAAAGTATCAGACTCTTTTGTGATTACAGTTTTAAGTCCAATAATATCCACTATTACATCACTAAATACGCTATCAGCGGCAGCTGCATGGGAAGTTTTTTGAGTCACCAATCTTTACTTTACGTTACAAAATTTGTACTACAGCTCATAAAATGCTGATAGGATTCATAACTGACATTTGGATTATAAAAAGGTCACATTTCTGTTTGGGAATGGTTCATATTTACTTTCTGTTGAGTTCTACAACATCAGAATTCCTTCAACGTTTCATAACTTGGAATTAATCAGTCAGAACCGACCTGCATCGTGTAAAAGCAGCGAGGATACTTTGGATACACAGGAGGAAATCAATAAGAGGCACCTCAGGCCTTTAAGACACAAAACAGAGCAAGAAAAAGATATATTTAAATGATGTTTTCCCCCTCATGTACCCAAACAGAATTCAAAGGTGACATCATTACATCCAGATACTGTGTGGAAATCTCATTTTCACGAAAAAGCATCAAACATAAGATTGGAGGGGCTGCATGTGATTTCATACACGACTCACAAATGAAAATTGTGTCTTCAAGGGAGTCATAGAAGTGAAACAGGTACAACACATAAAACTGTTTGGAGGAATTATCTGCTTCCCTTGGTGCCGCGTCAAAATGCTAACTCTGCTGTTTAGCTGCTCACAAGTTAGCATGCAGTACAGATTTATTTACCGGAGCGGTTTTGTGTTGATGAGAGTCACGAGAGAAATTAAATAACAGGATCTCCATTCTCTAAGAGACAGCTTTCAACGTGATCGTCAATTGATGCATTGTTCACATTACAAGTGGAGTTGGAGACTGCATACTTCTACCAAGGCCAGTGGTTCAATAATTAAATGCAAATCTGCCACCGCTGCTATAATATGTCTGGATTTGTTTCTAAAAGTGTAGCGATTATATCAAAAGGGGTCTGAAATGTCAGTTCTGCCTCTCAATCGACATTATGAGTAGTAACCTGGGGGCACCTGGAGAGACTTGTCCTGGGCTTGTGTTGTGCTCTCCTTATTACCTTTTTTTTTTATGGCTGGAGATGTTTATGCTCATCTGTGGATAATGGGTTTGTTGTTGTCTCAACAGAACACAGGGTATGAAGTTGTAAAGTAAAACGACCAAGTTGCATTGCAATCTGTATCAGTTTCCTCATGTTGGATCATCCCCGAAGGGTTTTGTCGACATGTGACAGTCTTGGTTGGGTTTGATCTACTCACTTTTCTCATTTGTTGTTCAGCTCTCTTGATCAGCATTGCTCTTTCAAAGGGTATGCTCTTCTTGTTAGGCTAACACTTGGGAAAGAACGAGACACGGCATCCGCAGATGTTGTATCCATCTACCAACACGCGGTAAAGAACGAGATACGATCTCAGCTGATGTTGTATCCATCCGCCAACACGTGGTAAAGAACGAGATATGGCCTCAGCTGATGTTGTATGCATCCACCAACAGGTGGTAAAGAACGAGATGCGGTCTCAGTTGATGTTGTATCCATCCGCCAAATAGCGGATTCATATCTCGGATTTAGCTTGTAAGGCGAACAAAAATATGGACAGAGCGACGGCTCGTATCTCTAAAAACTGTCTGTCTGACTTTACTGTATTTCTCTTTCACTCATAACTATCTTGGAGCCCTTCCCTCTGACATTAGATTTGGGCTTCCTGCCAGTTTTAAATCCCTTCGGTCCCTCTTTTTTCTTCTCGCTGTGTCAAAAGGCTTCAGGATCAAACGGAAGTCTCTCGTGGTTCTGATTGGTCTTGTGGGCTGCCCGTTGGTGACCCTGCTAAATACAGCTTAATAATTTTGCAAACACACATTCAAAATCCCGGCTATTGTTATTTTCTTCTTCGCATTGTTCTCAGGTTTGAATTCATTCATCATAAACAATGCAGACCTTCGCATTATGCCACCAGCACTTCCAGACAATTTTGTCGACATCTTTTATTTATACGCTGCTTTTTTCCCCTCGTCTTCACACACCACTTTGAATGCTAGCAAAACTCATTTCAATTTGTTTGCTCACTTCCATTGTACATAACAACAATAGCTAAATGTATTTCCAGCCATTATAATAAACAGCAATCTATTCCATACAACGTCTTGGCGTGATCTTCTCTTCAGTCGTCTCCTAACCGATCTGGGACTGGAGACAAAACAAAGATCTCCTCAGCAGAGTCTGAATGCAGAGGATTTGGCTTAGTTTTTCAATCGTTGATGTGCCACTGTCGACTGCTGTCATCAGCATCTCCTTGCTGCTAAACTATGGGATGTTCAGGGACCACTTTACCTAAGTAAATGTAGTTTTTATAATCAATCAGGGGATACGTTTTCCAAGAAAAGGCTGAAGGTCTTGCTGGAGGAGAAAGCACATTATTCACCAAAAAGCTGCTATGACGGGGTGCAAACCATCAGCACAGGGACAAACAATACAATATGCAACTATATGTTCAAATTAATATGCGAATGAGGCAGATTATGGTTAGCGTGATGCTACGGTAACGCTCATCATCACACAGGTTGACAGTGTGATTCATGATAAAAGCATTAGCTTGAATAAAATCCACATTCCAGAAGTATTAAGGTTTATTATTTTAAGTAATCTGTGTATCTGAAATATCTACTTATTCATATCTTCCAGACATTTCACCAGGACTTATGAGATATATGATGGTAATTGTGTTCAAAGGAGAAGCATAAAAAGCTAAGCTGGTGTTGATGGACGTCATTAGAAACCATTAGAGAGGAAATAAATGCCCTTCTTTATTGATGTCTTTTTTTTTGTTTTTGTATCCTTAATATTATTCATTTTTGATTTATTTTGTATGAATAAAGCTTTGCATCAAAATCAGAGTTGCTCATTCATTCATTTATTTGTTTGTCACATGGGCATCGTATTCTTTGTTCACTACAATACGTCTACAATAGGACGAAAATGCTGTTCCTGTTATCCGTGTGTGTTTGGCTGCTGTAGGGGACATGATTCTAGTTTTTATTCCATATGTTTCCCACCAGTGGCAGGATTAACTTGTGATGTGAAAAACAAAACACAGATGGCGTGGATTCAGCAATGATTATGTCACTGCTTTGTCGTCTCCAGCTAATTGTTGTGTGAGGTTAGTTTGGTGGAGTGTGAAATTGTCACTGCAGTCTTTCACACAATGCACTTATTACAAAATCTCTGCCAAACATCCATTTTTTCATTTCAGCTGGCTATGGGTGAGAGGTGGGGTACACCCTAGATAAGACGCCAGCTTACGTGGAAGAAAAACAACCATGCATGCTCACACAGACACTATCTTGAATGTATTTGGAGAGAGAAAGCTGGAGGAGAAAAAACAAACTAATGTCTTTATTGTAGGGATGACATAATTTATACGTCTTGTGAATCTGATAATAATTCACTGCTCAGATTAAAGTTTACATAAATCTATGAAGATTATAAAACACCATCATCATGGTTTGAATGTAGACAGCAGTCTCCCATATGAAAGTCTAATGTTCTGTCCCATCCATCGGCCACCGTCTCCCGTACTGCTGCAGTCGTTACTTCATTATCAGTTCATCATAAACATAGATTTTAGGTTGTGTACAATAAGAATGTTACTGTATATTTATTAATTCGTTTATTTCCTTATTTGTAGGTAAATCTTGTATTTTGTGTCCCCCATCAATAAATAATAGTGCAAAAGCCGTAAACCTTAAACAAAAGTATGTGTTTCGTACCTTATCTGTGCTGCCTTTTCATGTCTTCCTGTAACACAACCACTCTCAAACACTGCCTTTCTCTCCTCATGGGAGGGGTGCCGCTGAATGATAGATGACTCCGACTAAAGAGCCGGCTAAATTTAGAGCTCTGCTGCACCAACTGACACCAAAGAGCACGATGGGCACGGATACACACACACACACACACACACACACACACACACACACACACACACACACACACACACACACACACACACACTCTGGACGGGTCTTCCTGATTGTCTTTTCACATTAATGTACATGTAGACTTCCTCTGTCAAAGGCCGGTTTGAAAGTCAGTCTGTATCCTCTCGGTCCAGCTGAGCCCCCGTGACTACTTATGTAGTTTTACCTCCCACCTTTCCCACCTTTGTCCTTTTTCATGCCTGGTTGGTCTGATTGCCCCAGCATGTCATCCCAGTGCCATGCTTGGTTTTCCATGACAACAGGGTTACAACCTTAAAACTGTTTCTTTAAGTGATTGAGCTTTTCTCCAGAAAGTGTTCTTTTAAAATCTGGCTGATCTGTGCTGTATCTAATGGTGCAAAAGAACGCCGACATTATTGTTAAAATACATTTAATTTTCCGTAATCTCTTCATAAAAGTGAAAAAGCGAGTTCTTTTCCATCACACTGCACAGCAGGCAAGAGAAGTTATTTATCTGTCGGAGGTGAGAGGTTTGCAAAAGACGCCGCAAGAGCTTTCTCTCTTTCGCTCAAGATTCCAGCATATTACTGAGTCTGTTTCTGTTTGTTTGTTCCTTCCTGCACCATTACTAAGGAATAGCAGCTGATTGCCAATGAGCCTTTTCCACTATATATATATAAAGCCCTCACAATGAAAGGCCTCCATTATTTTGTTATTTAAAAAAGCTTTTATCATCAAGCATCAAACAGGACTTCTGCTGCAGAGAGTGAACGCGATGAAACTATAATAAAAGCAGATGTCTGGAAATACGGCTATAAAGGAGAGAAATTAAACTTCAAAACACATGGATTCACGTAGAGGCTACTGAAAACACAAGAGATTGTTCCCTTTGGTCTCCAACGAACGAGTCTGACAACTCACGCTTGTTACAAGTCGGTCGTGTTTTGTGCAATCTCTACTTGGGCAATGGTTGGAAGCACTTTTCAGGCGTGGTTTGACTTAACTAGTACCAGAAACAATTCACCTTTGCACAGTCAAAAGCACCTACAGAGACTATCTAGCTCCGGATAACAACAAAGATCCCAACTCCAGGGTAAAACCTCACAGCTTGGCTAAAAAATACTGTGACCGCCGTCCAATTGCATGTAAACATTGACCGACTTAGTCTACGTTGGCCTTTAGATGTCATCTTCCTGTAAAATAGCCCAGAGATCGTCTGCATTGGTATCCATTGACATCCGTTGGCGTGCCCACCCTTCCTCTGGTACACAGTCTCATTAAAACAGTGGATTTATTGTAAACAACAGCCGCCACTGGTGGATTTCTTTATATTGATTGGGATTCATTTAAATTGCTTTGTTTGTATTCATCTGGAGGATCTTATTGACGGCCGGAATCAATAACCACAGAAAGATGAAAGGGTACAGACGGGGTAGAAGAAAGCAAAAAATTATAAAAATACAAGCGAAAGTAGGAAGGATATGGAAAAGACGGCGGCGAGGGACGACATGTCGGTAATAATTTCCCACTGAGAAAGACATGCCATATAGAGCAGACTGGGAAGAATAAATAAACAGAATAATACCTGTTCTAATTTTCGTGACTGATATCAAACATCATCTCTATAGTTGGTGAGCAAAATGCGAAGGATGATAGACAGCGAGGAGATCAATAAAGTCATCCGGAGTGCAAGAAGACAAAACATTATGCAAATGATAGGTCAATAAGTGTAATTGGAGAAGGCATATTCCATAGCTGCAATCTCCTGAATGCGATATTGCTCATCTGCCGCAGACAGCGTGATATCGGTATTATTATATTCAGCTGAGGCGACTCTATGCTATCACAATCTGCTTTTCGAATGAAATCAGCCTTTATTACAAAGACGCTTTTCCAAAACCCTGTTCCAGCAGTTTCCCATCATTTTTATTCCTCTCACATCCAACATCCCTGGATAATATTAGCTCGTCTTTATGAGAAGGGGGAGTACTGTAGGTCTCAGATAGGTGGAGACGCTAGAGAGGCCACTAAATGACAGGGCGGAGGAGCTTTTATTACCTCTCCGACTCCAACGCTGCGTGTATATACGACTCACGCCGTATCAGTGACGTGCAGAGAGGTAGAGATAGTGTGTGTTTGTAATTGTGTTCATTTTTTCGTGTGGCGTTTTTATCTGCATGTCAGCGAGTGGGAGGTGTGAGCCTTTATTTGTGAGACGATATACAGTAGGCTGTAACAGGGTTTCTCATTCATTACCTGGACAGCTACAACATAACACCGTCTAATTTATCCCACCATACTTTCAAAATAAACTGAAAATATGTTAACACCCATAACACCTCTTATAATAAAAGTAAAGCTCTCTGCAGATAAAAAAGAAGGCGAGAGTGAAAACAGGACTAATTTTAAGTTTGACAAACATCGATGTGTTGACGTATATTGTGTAAAGGATATGCACTGCCAACCTTTGTGTAGATCACAAGGTCCAGACAATAAACGAGTGTGATGTCACAGTTTACAGGTGCACAGAATTAAAAGGAAGTTGGTCTAGTTTCTCAGTCAAGGTGAAATTACATGTCTGGATTAATAAAAATGGAAAACAAACGATCTTTGTTGACTATTGACGAAAGCATGTGGGCTTATGTTTGCGTTATGTAACCAAGGCCAGTGTATTGTCACTGATTACCAGTCAGCGGAACTATAGCTTTTATTATTTTAATAGCTAATGTTTACTGTCTTTGCGACATAACCTTATCAAAGTTGTGTCCAGGAAGAAAGAAAGAAAGAAAGGTACAAGTCAAGTTTCCAGCAAGTGAAGTAAAAGTTTCTATTCCTAAGGGAAATCTTTTAGTCAGATCTTACATCTTGATTGACTTCAGTCAACTATACATCATGTCTTGAGAATTTTTTGATAATGCCCAGCAGAAGTCTTAAAGTCATGACACAGTCGTGTCAAAGAACAACTCGGATCAATTTAGATAATCACAAGTTTCAACTGAATTCAGCTCCAAGTGTCCCATCAGTGGTGAGATACCCAAGGCAAGTCTCAGTCAAGAGATTCCTGACAAGTTTAAACAAGTCTGATGTAGTACAGTGGTACCTCAAGATATTGGTTTAATTCATTATCTGACTGAGCTCAGAAGTCAAACAACTTGGAACTCAAACGGATCCTCGCTATTTAAAATGATAAAAACAATTTGAATCCATTCCAACCTTGTAAATAAGCCCCAATCCCCTCTACATGATTAAAAAAAAAACATGTTTAAATTAGTAGATAATGACTTGGAGTTGTTCTCGGCTGCCAGAGCTCCTGTGACTGTTTTTAGTTTGGGGTTTCAAGTCTCACCTCAGGTCAAGTCGTTAACAATCAAGCTCTAAGTTCTCTATATTGTGACTGCGGTCTTGGAGTTTTCCACTGAATTGCTCCCTCTCTGTTTTACCCTTTGCCCTTTCCTCCCTCTCACTTGCTTGTTTTTTTACCCTCAACAATTTGTCTTCCTTGCCGGCCAAATAACTCTCCACATAGACTTTCTGCCTACCTAAATTGTTTTTAAGAGAGAAAGTTTATGTGCAGTGCAGGTCTTCACTCTGACTGGCTGTGGATTGAGGGTGGCTGTCAGGATCTGCAGTGAAGATTTATTGGGCACATCCCACCCTGACCTTAGGTGTGGTAAGAAAAAAGGATGAGAAAAAGAGAAGAAATGAAGGATGGACAAAGATAGAGAGGCAGAGGAATAAGTGATTCAGGTAGGGGGGCAGGTATTTGGCGGAGGAGTATCTGTGGCACATGTGTTGTCGGAGTTTAGGTAATCAAGTCAAGGATGCAGTGTGGCAATAAATAGTCTCAGTCTTGTCTACTTCCAGAGGTCTGCTAAAGATCAGGCGGAACTTCCGCCGTTGTTTGGTTCCCATTGATGGCTATTAGAGAAATAGCAATGCCCATCCATTGCCTATAAATGCTTATCCTTGCAGGTTTGCAAGGTTTAATCTAGCTGAAACTAGGAAAGAGGCGGTGCACGTCCTCAGGAGGTCACCACTTCATCACAGGGCCAACACAGAATAGAAACTCAACCTTTCACACTCACCATCAAGACCTGCAGGCAAAATAGACACCATCGCAGGCACATAGAGAACTTGCGAAGACCACAAAGAAAGCTCTGACATCAGGATTAGAACAGGAATATTAATGTGAGGAGTGGTGTTAAACTGTGCCAGGGATGTTTTTCAGAACATTTAGCCAACAGCACCAGTCTTTCCTAAGTTTGAACAAAGTTGTCTTGTTGCCTGAACCTAGCCAGAGAGTCTGGCCCCCAACCAGACTCCTCGTTTGACTCTAGTGAGGCTTGTAAATGTTGAGTTCCATGCAGTCAAATAAATGTTGCTTCTGATCATTACTCAGGCAGCAATTACGTTTCTCATATGGACTTTTTTTTTTCGCAAATTGGCAAAAGATGCACAGCAAGCAGTCGGGGGAGAAAACAGAGTTGCTGCCTGAAACTGGTGCCGCTAGACCAGCGGAGAGAATTCCGTCATTTACCAACCCTGCGTCCCATCACGGCTCCCGTCTCCACTGTGTGACAAGGCTGTTTGTTCTTATTTGTAGGACTGATTTTAATGTTGTGTCACAGTCGGAGACGAAGAGCCCGAGAGTCTACAGAGAACCTTATCTCTCGTTGCACTGGCAAAGTTTCTCTTGTAAATTTTCAACATGCCACAAAATTCCATTTTTATCTTTGAAATTTCTTCATATTTACTTCATATTTTTTCTCTCACTATCAGTCTTCTCCTCTATTGGGATATGGACTAGTGTATTCAGGTAGGGTGTTCAATAGCAACTCAAAGACAATGATTATCTTATCAGACTGATGCCACAAACAAATCCAGCATCATAAATGCATTGGTTCAAGTCACACAGGTAATCAGATTACTTCCTCATGCCTCTGTCCACTTCTAGGATTTAGAGAAGATACTGTATATCTAGACCTACGAAGAACCTGGTTTTTAAAAAATGAACACGTCTGTTGAATCTTAAGGATTCATCAGAACTATTTGATGGAAACACATACTGATGAAGCTCAAGTTCATTTTTTTGTTTTTTTTGTTTGTTAATTCTTCGTACTTCATGATGTTGGGTTTGGCTGAAATTGACATAAAGAGAGACTTAACTTATGAGTGACTTCAAAACACCACACAAACGTCATCGTGATTCCCAGTCTTTCGCTTCAGAAGATCACAGCTTCCGTTCTCGGAAGTCACTTTTCTGGCTTTGTGTGAGCCGACCTGCCTCATGTATGGCCATGTTTTGATTTGCTCTAGATGTAGCATGAGAGGTGTCTTTACTTTGAAACCACCTGTGATGCTTTCATTCTCTAAGGGTATCCCTCGGCACAAAGCCTACTGGATATCCCTTCATACACTTTGGAGGCCCTGATGGCGGAGTTAGTAAACTCTATTGACCGGCTGCAGACCAACAGTTTCCACACACTTCAGAAAGAATCTCTCTGTTGTCAAAAACAGGCTCGAGATTAAGAGAGGGCGATTTAAATGGAAAGAAAAGGTAATACGGTAAAGTCTGACATACACTAGTACCTCAAGACACGAGCTGCTCAACATACAAGTGGTTGGAGATATGAGCCGTTGCCCTGTCCGCATTTTAGTTTGACACACTAGCAAAATCTGAGATACAAGCCGTGCTTCAGGACGCCACCACTAGTTGGCGGATGGATACAACATCAGCTGAGACTGCATCTCGTTCTTTACCACGTGTTGTCGGATGGCTACGACATGGGTGGGACGGCATCTCGTTCTTTACCATGTGTTGGTGGATGGATACAACATCAGTGAGACCGCATCTCGTTCTTTACCACGTGTTGGTGTATGGATACAACATCAGTGAGACCGCATCTCGTTCTCGTTGGTGGAGTAAAGACGTAGCTGGCGTGTTCTCCTGACTTTTGTGTTTCTTTTCATTCTTCATCATCTTTAACGTAACTTATATATAATTAATTATACACAGGTAAAGTCTGCATGTCCATTGGTTGATGGAAAAACTTTTTTTTTTCATAATTTACAGGGTTTGGGGCTTTTCAACAAGGCTGGAATGGATTAAAATGATTTTACTAATTTTAAATGGTTAAATGTTATTTGACTTACTCAATGACGGAACAGATTAAGCTCATATCTCCAGGTTGTACTTTACTTTATAGCCAAATAATCACTCCCTTCCATTGTGTGACTCACATCATCTGATATGAGTGAGGATTCTATATCCTATCCAGCCACAATTCCATTCCAAGAGCTACAACCTAAAAAATATTCATATTTGCCATCTGTCAGAAACTATCAGTGTCAGTGCTCACTCAGCGGATAATGATACAGACAGAGGTAATTCACAGCTGAATCTTACAACAAAGCACCATTCTGCTGTGCAGCTGCAGAGATGGCATGCTCAGCCCAGTTCCCCAGCTGCAGATCAACTGGGATGAGAAGTAATCCCAGTATTCTGTTTGCTCATAGACCCACAGGAAAATCCATTAGGGACCAATGAATTCTTTAAAAACCAAACTGTGTCAGAACATTCCATAAAGTAAGTTATTTCGGCTGAAAACGTTTTGTGCATTTATTTATTTGCTTTATTTTTGAGAAACTGGGAATGACAACATATGTGCAAAATATTATTTTTACATATCATATATAGCAGTAAACAAGGTGTAGTATTTATCTGTCCTGTGAATAAACCTGGTTTCAGTAGAACTAAAACTATAAAATATAGCAGTGATCTTCTCCTACTACTGTATTACTATTCTGAAATCCTAGTTAAGCATAAAAGCTACATTTATATGACAATCAATCCACTCTTCAAACATAATGATATATTCAACATCATTTTGTTGTCCCTGAAGTTGGGCTTTAAACTTTTCTTTGTCTTTTATTTCTTGTGATTTTCTTGTAACTTTTGTTTTCTCGTTGCTGACGACTTGTTCTCTTTTTTTTTTTTAAATTCAGATTAGAAAAGGAACATGCAGAGGAGTTGGAGAGGGTTTCTAATTAGCTGATGTCCCACAATGCAACACCTTTCCTGGGGCTCCATGCGAGCATTTTAAGGGGATAAAAAATTAAACAGTGTGACATTACATGTGAAAGAAACACTTGAACATCTCAGATTTATTCATGAGGCTACACGTTGGGCCCAGTTTACATTCTGATATATTAACACCTTTCAGCTAGGAGTTCCTGTTCATAAAAAAAAACTATAAAAATACAGATATATTACTAATCAGGCACCTTCTGGAGTTAAATTTTTTTTCTCTATGACTCATGTCTAGTTTTTATTTTTTCAAATTTCTCACATCATGTTGGTGTGTCCACTTCAGACCTGGTTATGAGGTAAAAACTTAAGATCCTTGATTACCTCCATGCATGCTGAGCCTCTGCTGCAGCTCCAGCGTCTGACTGCTGATAAATGAGCCAAAGCATCAAGTCAAACTGCAGCAGCCGACCTCCTGATGGTTTTAGAGCACTGAACTCCACTTATGTCTTTAACCCCACGCAGTATCTGCTCCCCCAACCATCATGTCTCCTAGATTCTGACTAATATCTATTTATACTAATATTTCCATCTATTATCCATTCATTTTTTAGATATATCATGGCATTGTTCTGCAGAAGGGGTTACTTCTGTCATCTGCTTCAAAATAAACTTTTATTTTCCAAGCTTCTATTTTTAGGTTTATTAAACAGTAATCATATAAACATAAACATTAAAATCTCATATTTCAAACATTTACTTTGGTGACGTATGAAAAAAAAAAAAAAACTCCACCAGAGAGCTTATATTAATTTTTGTTAGAGATCACTGAGCATCAAAAGGTGGCCGAGCTTCTCCTTCTGAGGTACTTGAATATAATTAACCGTCAGGAATAGACTCTGGTCCTGTCACACATGTAGAGTAAAGATGTCCTTCTATTAATGGAGATTCACAATATGGAAACAGACAAATTAAGGCCAAATCTCTAATTTCGTATATAATACATAATAATGTATAATTGCTTTGTAACTGTGTAGTAAATTGAGTTTATCTCCCAAGATGGGAAATAGAAAACATTTATTTGTTGTCATATCTATGTGAGTAATTCAAATTGTAGTACTTTACAGTAACAACACTATACATAAAGGAAACCTGAATATAGGAAGTTTGTGGATAAGTTAGCAGGAATAATTTTGACACAGATGATACAAGCAGAAGTAAACACTGCTCATATAATTTATAATCTATTACTCTCTGTGTGTTTTTGATGAATCCATATAAAACCTTGAAATAAACTGATTGATCATTTTTGCCTTTGGTCGGATGTCCAGATGATCCGTAGCATCGTTCTGAGCTCGACTGAAAACACACTGCTCTGATTGTGAGTTTCTCATACTCTTTCTCTAATGGAACAAAAGTATAATTCAGATCAGATTAGATCTAATCAGATTATGGTCTGTGGTTTGATCAGCTGTCAGTGGAGGAAAACCATCCAAATCCACCATCTCCAGTCTGAGACGCTGTAGAAATTCAACACTGACCAAGTCAATGTGATCAGTCTCACTAAAGTTACCATGCAGCCTCAAGGCCCTGTGCATATTAGTGTGTGTTCATGTGTGTGTGTGTGTGTGTGTCTGTGTGTGTGTGTGCATGTGGACCATTACGAGCTCGTCGAGAGGTCGTTTGGCTGTTGACTCTCAGTCTCTGCCGGGAGCGGCTGTATAATTGCTCCTCTAATTAGTCTCCTTTGCCAGCTAGTAATTCATAGTCACCTTCAAGTGTGTGTCTCTCACACGCAAACACACTGGTAGCCATGGACACAGTACAATCACTACAAAACTCTTTATTTTAATTGTTTTGTTTGGGGTTTTTTGGGGAATTACAGGCTTTCAGAGACTCAATTTCATTTGTTGACAACAATTGACAATGATAGCAATCTCAGGTTGACATTGAGTTGATGATTATGGCAATTACGCGTCAGCAAACAGCTCTTTAGCTAATGAATGTGGAGGTCGAGTATTTCTGAAGCCAGACGCTGTTAAAGCTTCAGCTGTAATGACACCAAAATTCATTGAGTTTGCTTTCAAAGCCATTCACAACTTATTACATCGTACATGTTTCACTCCAATTTATCTTTACTGTCCAGAGAAGGAAACAACAATTAAGGACTATAAGGACTATCCACAAAATCAAATCTAAAATTGTCTTATGTTTAAGACTTTTGACCTGTACGAAGCAGAAATACAGATTTAATATTTTTGTTCTTGTTCTTTTCATTGATTTTCTGTCTAAAGACTAAATTATTGTTGTCATTATAAACTAGTTCCGAGTTTTTTCTCTACATTTATACATAAATTGTGTCGCATGAATTCTGTCTGAAATACATTTCAGGTAGTTCCTCGCAAACGTTTATAATAAAACCAATGAACTGACTTATTTATAAATCAATAAATACGTCCCTCTACCTGTTATTTGTCCTATTACGGTAATTCCCAGGTTCATCGGTACCACCTCTCCCAGTCCACCCAGTCATTTGGTTTTAATCATCTGGATTCATTCTGCAGGAACTTTCCCAGCTCCTCCCCTCGCTCCTTAAAGTCACCTTGTTTCTCCTCCTCATCAATCTCTGCTGTGGACTCTTCCTCTAGCGAGCAGCGCTCCTCCTCCTCCTCCTCCTCCTCCTCCCTGAACTCCCTTCTTCCATCTCTTTACTTCTGATTTCTTTCATGTTTCCTCTTTCATTCTGTCATTAGTCCTGTTTCCTTCATCCACGATCTGAGAATAACCTTATGGTAGTGCGTCTACCTCTGGTTAGGGATACATCACACACGGTTAACGTAACCTGTTAAATACAACCCTTTAAAAATGTTGATGAACATTGTTATGTTCTTATTACAGTATTTCTGAAGTTAAATTCAAAGCTGTTGGTTCAAGATACTTACAAGACCAACCAAGTCAACATAGTTGCTTAAAACAAGCAAATTATTTGGTCTCAAACTTCAGACCAACATGATTGTAATCTAGACCTCCGTCGTGGTAAAAAGCAGACATAGCAGACTGTTCAGAGATGAGTGATATTGATCTTCTTTCATTTTCCCTAAGTAGGAAAACAAATATACTCTAGAAGATATCAAGCACGTGATAAAAGCCATCCTTTTTGAGATTTACTGCTTTGTTGTTGGTATTTCCTGAACTATTTGAGTCTGTCTCACTTTTCTCTCTTCCTCTCAAACACTTTAGTTTCCTCTACCCTTTCTTCTCTTTCGTCTACACCTTCCCGCTTTTCTCCTTGCCGTCATCTTTCCGCCCCGCTGTCTCCCAATCTCAGATCACCTCTTCCGCATTCTTCTACCTTTTCTATCCTGTTTCTCCATCTCTTGTTTGAAGTTAGATAGTTGGGGTTGGATGACAGATCACTTAAAGACTTTCAACTCCAAAGGTCTTGAGGCAAAAAACTCCCACAGTCAAGTTCTAATGGAAAGACAGGCAGAGAAGAAACAAGACCAAACAAACAGCAGACAGAAAAAGTGACTGGGATGGACGGGGGGCAGATAGCAATTTTGTTTTCTTCTTGCCATCATGAGCCCCAAGAGATGGTAAGGGTCTTTGATGTGTGATATTTCCATTCTCTCTCTCTCTTTCTCTCTGACTTCCTTTCCTTTGTCCTCTGGTTGTCTCACCCACTGCCTCTCCTTTTTTTTTGTTCAATTGTTTATTTCATTCCATCCATCTGTCTATCAATGTGCATCAGGCGGAGACTCGAGGTACGCGAAGGGTTTTGTGGAATACGAAACTTGTCTTTCATAAGCAAAGCCAGCCAGAGATTCCCTGATAAACCTGACTTTTGGCTCTGACAGTGTTTGAATTTGACATGTAATGTGTGACTGTTTGTAAGGATGAGTTAATACAAGCAGCTGGTTTCTTGTGCGATCCTTGTCTCGGTGTTCCTCGCGGTGTTTCTGCGGTACTTTTTAAGGTTTCTCTTTGATCTTGTGCCATAATGAACTGTTTCCTCTAGTATTTCCTGTCCAGAGTTGCTGTTTTTGTTTTTGTTTCACCCCCTATAGTCGACCAAACAGCAAATACACAACCACAACAACGTTTCTCCGTCTGCGACCAGCTGGCCCCTTCCCATGCATAGCGGCGCACCTGTTCTCTCAAGCTTTAATCATTTTCCTGACAACTTGCCAAACTTTTTGCCCCCGTATCCGTCAACCCATTCCACTGCAGTCCTATTTAATTGTTTGAATAAACTCCGACATAATCATTTTGGTGCCGTTCCAGTGCCACACTTATGGTTTGAACAAGCAAGTTTATCTTGTTTGCATGAAAATTCACCAGTTAATACAAAAATTACTTTTTATTTGTTGCTCAAAGTGTGATTTTCTGCACATGGCGTGAGCATCCTCCTGATGAGGGGGGGTCATTTTAGGATATCTGAGCACCTGTAGACTTATATTTAACTTATGGAAAAAGAAAAAAGGTACATTAGACATTAACAACTGGTGAGTTTTAACATTTTATAACCTTATAAGCTTGCATTTATTTGGTTGGTTTGTTCCGTCAGAGTAGCCAAGGGCAAATTACGGCCCGAGGGCCACGTACGGCCCTTCAGGCATTGTAATCTAGCCCGCCACATTAATAATTAATAATTAATTTTATGAAATAAATGCAGTTGTAAAATAATTTTTACAATAAGCCTTGCATGTGTATGCATTTGCTGCCTGTTAAAGGCCATTTATGTAATAATTTTTACACTTCATTTACATGAGTACAAATAAACACTCCATCTATCAGCTCCTCAGCTCCTGCCTGTCAAATCATAACTCTCTCTGGCCCATCAGTCAAAAGGTTTGCACAATTTATGCAAAATAAGATTTTATATATGTATATAATATAATAAATAGTTGAGCAAAAATATATCAACACCTTGAACCGTTTCTGTTTCTATCTTATTACCCTGTCATGCTAATAAGGGCTATGAAGAGATATTCCCCTAACTCACTTTAAAAAAAAACCCTTTCTGACAGTTTTTAACTTGTAAACATGTTTGTCGTCCATTCAGTGCCCAAAATGCGTTTTCATCTTTTGTTTTTTGATTTATAATGTTCACACAAACTGTTTAGCGTAAGCGGCTTAAGTCCATCCCCACTCAAATCTGTTGACACGTGTGGCTGCGTAATTCTTGAGAGAGATCTCCAACTAACATCCCTACCTATCAGAAGACACCTCCTTCTAGGCCTCAGCTTCTCCCTTTGAAGGCTGCAAAAGGCAAATCATCCACCAGGCTTCCAGATCCCGTGTGGGCCTGAGCTCGCTTTGAAATACCGAACAGCAAAAAACAGGGAAGGAGCTCTGAAGCAGGGCTGGGGACTGTCTGCATGTGGAAATGTCAGAGGGATTAGTGAGTGTGCAAACTAATATACATAACTCACTTTACACTCTGCACATGAGTAATGAGATATAAGAGGATTAAGTGCTGGAAAAAAAAAAAATCTACACCCAGTTGATAAAACAACTGACATGCTAAGCATTCAAATCACGTTTTGTTCATCGATAAGATAATCGTAAAGCTTTCCAAACTAGGATATCTTGTCTGTAGTTTTTCTTTTACCGGGACTCATTTTACCTTAGGGTGAATGTGGCGAGCATGAATTGCCTTTTAACAGGCAGAAACCTTGGATCAGACCCCAGTTGTCAGTGGGCTGAGAATTTAAGACAGAAACAAGAAGACGGATAAGAAAAACAGATAAAAAACAGCAAAGCCAAGGTAAAATGCTTCCAAACAGACTAATGGCACACATGATGCATCTATATTGCACATACAGAGCTCATAGCTCATAGGTGGATGTTTACGCAAAATCAAAGCAAGTTTCAACAGTGTCTAGCCACGTCAGACCGCGACAACGTTATCTTCCTCCCCGCTGATTCATAGCGCTGACTCAGCACACCAACGAGCCACATAAGTGGCTGAGCAGCTGTTGAAAATGATCACCATTTAACCAGATGTTGTATCTTTGCACCTCGATAGCTGTGAAAATGAAGCGTATTGATTAGAACTCCCATCTGCTGCTCAGGCGCCGCGTTAATAATAAGCTGGGCTGCAGGATCGTCTCCGTCGGAAACGGGAGGATACTAAAAAGTTCTCCAAGGAATGGGTGAGGTTGCATCAGAGAAGCTGGGGGGAATAGGAATAGGTAGCACCGATATTATCTGGTACCGCTGATGTGCAGAGGAGGAGGAAGGAGGTAGGGAAGCGCCGAGACACTCAGAAAAGGCACTAGTGGGCTTTTTGCAATCAATTAGACTCAACAGGGAGGCAGAGTAAACAGTCAAGTATGCTGAAGTGCACAGTCAAGCACTTTGGAGGAGAGGTTAAATAGGTAATGCAGTAATGTATTCCACTGAGGGTTAAATGCTGTTACCTTACAGCCAGAAGGCGTTGGGTTCAAGTCCTGCGTGAAGCACAACTCACACCCAAAGTCCCACCAAACCACCTTCAGGGTAAACGGTCTCGGATATCTGACGAATGAATGTTATTCACTATAAATCACCAGCGTGGATGTGGAACAGAAGTGACATCCCTCCAGCTGAGATGACTAAATGCACGACAGACCGCCGTCACCGACGCAAACAGGACAAGACGTCTGATTTACTACCAATTCATCGCTTCTGATTTAACACTTCATTTTTCTCACAAGTATGCCCTTTTGTCAACTCCGTTGGACATTTTTCCTGATATGGGTTTGCTGTTACAGTGTGTGTGTGTGTGTGTGTGTGTGTGTGTGTGTGTGTGTGTGTGTGTGTGTGTGTGTGTGTGTGTGAGGCTCATTCCTCCATTAAGGTTTCAGAAGCTGTTCCAATAGTTTGACGTTTTGTGAAATATGATTATTTGATTTCTTGCCAAAAGTTAGATGAGACTTTTATCGCGCTCACGTCTGTATGATAAATATGAAGCTATAGTCTAAGGCTGATTATCTTAGCTTAGCATCAAGATGTGGACACAGCTAGCCTGGCTCTGTCAAAGGGATAAAAAATATCTGAGCCTCGAAAAAAATACTCATTAATCATTCAGTTTGTTGGCCTGTAGAGCAATTCAGGTGTTTTGGGGGTTTTTGTACTTGACGGTTCTGTTTAGATGAAGTAACTTTTTGAAGTCTGAACTATTTCCTCATGGAATAGTTACTGTCACCCGTGGCTGATGGCAGAGCTTTTGAGAGGTGTTCACACACCACTAAATCTATTAGACTTTGCGAATGCTCCCACAGATCCACTATTATTTGACACTACAATAAACCAAACTCATTAGTTTGATTCTGAAGGTAACAGTGGAGCTACAAAGTGAAACATGTTTCAACTTGTAATTTAATTTATAACTATTTTTAAAAGTATTCACGTGTTGGCGGATGGATACAACATCAGTGAGACTGCATCTCGTTCTTTACCACGTTTGTGGATGGCTACAACATCAGTGAGGCCGCATCTCGTTCTTTACCACGTGTTGGTGGATGGATACGACATCAGTGAGACCGGATCTCGTTCTCGTTGGTGGAGTAAAGACGTAGCTCGTGTGTTCTCATGACTTTTGTGTTTCTTTTCATTCTTTATGATTGTTTACGTAACTTATATATAATTAATTATACACAGGTAAAGTTTGCGTGTCTATTGGTTGATAAAAATATATGTTTTTGTCATAATTTAGGTGTTTTTGAGGCATTAGTTATACAAATTTAATTGACGGAACGGATTAAACTCGTATCTCACATGTCGTCTTTAGATATAATCCAGTAAAATGAGTAATTTAATTTGGGTAGTTGAACACTGCATGCCTCATTTCCATTAAAGATCTGACCCCAGGTGTCCTGCTGCTCTTCCATGAGTCAAACCTTGGGCTCTGAAGTCAAAGTAACACAACCATTAACAGTTCATGAAAGGTGATTAGCGCCTCATTTATGACACTTTCCTTTTTTTCGCAGATTTGTGACAAGGAGTGGCATTACTATGTCATCAACGTGGAGTTCCCCGTGGTGACGCTCTATGTGGACGGGGTGACCTTCGACCCCTACCTGGTGACAGACGACTGGCCCATCCACCCCTCAGAGATTGACGTCCAGCTGACGGTTGGAGCCTGTTGGCAAGGTGAGTGGCCCGAGTACTGATGATGATGATGATGATGATGATGATGATGATGATGATGGGACAGAGAAAAGTACACGATTGAAAGGAAATTCCATTTGCAGAATCCCAGTTAAATCGGGTCTATTTGGTGTTACGATGATTGAATATAACTTTAATTGAGTACAAGTCCAAGAATCTAAATGATCTCTCCGCTATTATTACAAAGAGACTCCCTGATTGCGCGACGCGTTCTTTGGCCTTGAATGAACGACGCAATGAAGACGAGCACTTTGCCTCTGACAAACGATCGAAACTGAAGTCTGAATGAAGGTGTAAAATTAAACCGTCCACTAACGTGACAGCTGCCACTAATTGGATGAGGGGAGAAGGAAAGGTCACATCCCAACATCGTGGGCATTAGCATTGATTTGATCGCCCAAACGAGAGCGCTCAATGGCGATTAGCCTCAGAGAAGAAGTCACCATATCTTTTCATGCGAGAGCAAGAGCAGGTCATCTCATGTCGCTTTAATCTGTGGCAGTGACACACACACACACACACACACACACACACACACACACACTACACACACACACACACACACACTCTTCCCTTCCATTTCTTTCGTGGAACACTACAAGCCTCTAGGAGGATTAAAAAGACCTTGATTGAAAAAAGGGAGTTCAAAGACTATTTCAGCTCTTCTAGTCGGGGGGGCTAAGCTCGGAAAAGAGACATAAGGGTGATCCTGAAGTCTTAAAGTAAGCCATTAGCCACAACAAATTGCCTTTTCAAAGCACTGAGCTTTAAGTGTTTAGAATGTTGATTGCAAAGATGTTGCAAGGATGAGCTCATTTATTGTCAAACTGGCTGCTAAAGCTCGTCTGGATGTGGTTTTACAGCAGTTGTGGGAAACGTGGAGACCTTTGTGGAACCAAACCAGGGGATTTAACCAACATTTCTGCTGCGTGTTTGATCAGCATTACAGAAAAACTCTCAAAAGATGATTTCAGAGCCAATAGAAGTGACTTTTTATGTACCCTACCATGCCAATGACATGACCCGCTCATTGCTTTGGCGTGATCTTGACATTTCTCACCTCTCCCCTCACTGGAGAGGTGAAATGAGTAAAAAAGGATTTCAAATCAGACGGGAGACAATGTGAGACTTTACGCTAGAAAATTAAAGCTCTTGATTTTATCCTGCAGCATTTTTTGAGCAAGTTGCAACCACTGCAAAATACATTTAAATGTTTTTACTTGTGTTTATATGATGGAATGTTTAACACAATGTTTTGCATTGTGTGTTTTTAGTGTTATTGTGTGATTTTAAATAGATATATAATTCTGATTGGTTCCAATCAGGTTTATTGGATAAAGTTATCAGATTTAATTGTTATTACAGGATGTGATTGATAATTCAGCTTGTCATCTGATTGGACAGAAGACTATTACCAAGTCTGTGATTGGCTGGTTTTGAGTCACAAATGGAGAGAGTGTGTAGGTAGTTTAAATTCCTCAGGTCAAATTGTTCTCTAATCGAGAATATATTTTGTATTTTCCTGTGCAATAATGTCCATGACATTATAATATTACCATTATTAATGTTTTTTAACCCAATTTACTTAAACTACATTTTATTCTATAACTCCTTTTTTTCCCAGTGAGTGGATGCAGTCAAAATTTTAACATCAGACGGGACTGTAAACACAGACAATAACTTTTTGTGATCATTTTTGCACATCTGCGAGAAAACAAATGGAATGCATCTTTCATTAGTGCTGTCGAGATTTAAAAATTAATTACATGCTGTTAATTAATCTAAATTAACGTAGAACGGCCATGTCTCAGGTGGGATGCATTTGAAATATTAGAAATTCAAATAGAGTTTGCAAAATGAGCAATTCAGGGACTGGATATATATTCTAAACAAATGTTGGGAATATGTCTGCAGGAACAATCATAGCAGTAAGTCTGCATCTCTTCTAATTTTATCTTGGCACTGAAATGATTGTTGGTGCATCAGCCTCAAACGCCAAAAAGGTTCAACTCAAGTGAGTCAGCCAACAGGAGCATCTGGTGCAGTTTAAGAGCAGGAAACACATGATTTTATTAAATAATAGACTCCCTTTGACCCACAGTAACTTATTGTACACATCAGAATTAACTTGCTACAGGCTAATAATATGATATTATATGTTTTATTCTGATTTATTGTACAGTAAAATGATTTTGCTGGTTTGCTGGTCAATGCTGGGTTCTGCTTTATAGAGGAACAAAATGTCGTCATCTGCATGTGTGTTAGACCCTCAGCAAGGGGCTCCTCTTCTTCACTGTCCCCTCTGAGACTCTGGACTGACTCTGTTGAACTCTTCTCGCATGAAAGCCCCAAGGCT
Organism: Antennarius striatus; assembly: GCF_040054535.1. Taxonomy (NCBI): domain Eukaryota; kingdom Metazoa; phylum Chordata; class Actinopteri; order Lophiiformes; family Antennariidae; genus Antennarius; species Antennarius striatus. Next base: position 25,117,115 of record NC_090781.1, on the reverse strand, counting down.
GGTCCACACTTCTGTCTCTGCTTGAAACATGGCTGTGTGCTGAAGCCATCTGTAGACATTTATTATTAATGGTAACATCCCTTTTGGGTTGAGTCCATCTTAAAGCAGTCCTCAAGATCTCTGCATTGGTTTAGTCCTCATCTGAGAGCCAGTGGTGAGGTGCAGGACGCAGAAACATGATTATAGTAAGTTACACTATAACGATATCAACATACAGTAGAACCGGGGTAAAGAACGAGATACATCTCAGCTGATGTTGTGTCCATTTGCCAACACGTGGTAAAGAACGAGATATGGTCTCGCTGTTGTTGTACCCATCCGCCAACACGCGGTAAAGAACGAGATATGGTCTCACTGATGTTGTATCCACCCGCCAACACGTGGTAAAGAACGAGATGCGGCCTCACCGATGTTGTATCCACCAGCCAACATGTGGTAAAGAACGAGATACATTCCCGCTGATGTTGTATCCATCTGCCAAATAGTGGTTGTGTCCTGAAGTTCACATCTCAGATTTTAATTGTAAGTTGAACAAAAATAGAACGAGGGCTCGCATCTCCAAAAACTTGTCTGTTGAGAAGTTTTTATTTCGAGGTACCACTGAAGTTACGTCAATATATTTAGGAAAGGTTTCATCACACCAGTGCAGTCGATTACAAAAAATGTCGACAGACAGTCACACAAAAGAAATTCTGCTTCCTGTTTGCGTTTAAGTTTGCGTGTCTTTCTTTGCGTGTGTTGAAGGAGAGTCTCGGTCCTCAACAGTTTACCCTCCTCAGATGACATCAACAGTTTGTGCTCCTGTCAGCTCAGAGAAACCTTTACAGCCTCCTGGTCCTTCAGGAGATAACAGAACATTCTGTATCAGCTGCTGGAGTTCTCTTTGCTGCCGGTGGAGCTCCTCCGCGTTGGCGAGGCTGTAAAACGTCCCGCTATCTTCCAACACTTTGTCATCGCTTCACGAAAACCCGCTGAAGGGGAACAGCAATAGTTCTCACGCGCCGTCTGCTCCCGCCGCGGTGACCTTCTGCCGAACTCCTCAGAGACACAAACTCTCTGGTTTCCCTGTTTAATTAATGGAGATAAACACATCTGGAGAGTCCTGGTAAAACGTGACTTCCTGCGAGAACAAAGCAGGGAATTCCTCTCGCAGTTTTACTTTTCTTTCTCCTCCGCCTCCTAATAAAAGTCCCCCCCCCCCCACCGCCATCCCTCTTCCCTCACCTCTCAGATTAAGTGCTGTCGGTGCAGTTTCCACACAGTCAGCCTGTATTTACCTTCTGACCTGGAAGACTGTGTTCCTGTTCATAACTGTCCAAGACTCGGGCGGCAAAGTGCATCCGACATTAGTCTTTTTGCAATCCAGCTGCCGCTCCGCCTGGACAGAATTAATGTTCACACACCAGCAGAAACTGAAGCGTGTGTTCTGGATGTACAGTATAAAGGATGCACGTACGCACACGCTTACTGAATCACATGTTAAGCGGTTCTCACGCTTACGCTTAAGTAATGGTGCTATTTCCTTGCTCGCTAATGCCCCTCCTGTATCATCTGTTGCTCTCCTGGTGAAAATGAGAGTGAAGATCTACGACACGAGGGCCTGCAGGGAGGGGGCGAGCTGACCCCACGTTAAATACAGTCCCTGCAAAGTGGAATGATCAGCACTTTTATCACCCATATCATTCCCACTCTACAGTATGGAGGTAATCCTTTTACTCTGCACACATTTTTTTTTTTTTTACCATGCAGGGCTTTTAAAGGGGCAGTTTGCCCACAGCATGAAAAATCCATATGTCTTCTTTAGCCCGTGGTGCTTTTTATTCATCTGGATCAGGGGCGCTCAGATTGGATCCAGGAAGTCAGTGTTGTTCACTGGAAAAGGCCCAATGAGCCGCTAAAGCTAAACCCTCATGTAGGAATAAAAATAAGAATAAAAAATTAGAATAACAATAAAATATGGTAATAATCATAATTATAATTTGAATAATAATAATAACAATAATAATAACAATAATACAACTCTGTACTCTCTTGTACTTCCTTGATTTTAATGAAACTTGAGCCCTTCACATTTGGTGCTGAAAGCACTGATGAAGCATTCTAATAAAGAACTAATAAAGCAACTACTGATCTAATTACTCATAATAATCCACAGACGTCATCATCAGCAGTTTTTAAGTTGGATTGAACCAGTTCTTGAGGTTTTCAAATGCATTTTTTGATCCTAAGTACACTTTAATATCCAATATTCCAAAAAAATAAAATAAAAAACCATCAGTGTGAAGTAGTCGTGTTAAATAACTTCAACCATCACCGTAATGCATGACAGTTTATGGATGCCCATTTCCGTTTGCAGATTTATCATTGTAAAGTTAGTTAGCCCCCACCATCAACAGGGGGGTTCCTGGGTGTTGTAGGAAACAACAGTCCCCCCGGCTCTAGTTACTCTTGACGTTTCACAGGATTCTTTTTCGGTCACTAACTGCTTTGAAAACCAATTTTGTCTCTTCCACGAATGACAAAAAGGAACAGAATATTAACTGGATTTGTGACGCCGTCGAAGCAGAAAATCCAGTTGAGCGGTGACACTGCTCCTCAGCTCGTATGCCTCCATTATCAATACCACAGTCACCAAGAATGTCCCTTTATGAAAAGTCAATATTTAAGTCAATCTATCAAACCCGATCTCATCCCTGTGCTGACTTCTTTGTGCTTATGCTGCATCATTTGACTCCCATCTTTCATCCATGGATATAACCACGGCAACCAGAAGTCGCTGCATCACAACGGACACAAAGAGAGACGTCCTGTTTGGCTGTTATTCTGATCAGGGCGAGTTGCTGAGTAACTGATGACACAACCAGGACTCAAAACAAACAACTTAGGGTTCATTAAAGCCAGAATTATTCATCAGGATGCATAATTATAGAGTGGGTATGGTCAATATTGGTCACGTGATCTGGTGTGTGCTGGTTAATTAAACCAAGAGACAAACCAAGAGACCTGGTGGCACTATGGTGATTGCTCTACAGTCACTTAAACACAAATATGCACCAGTGATTAATTTTGTGGCTCATTCAATGATTCTATTAAAACATCTCATTTTCTTCCTTTCTGGCTACGTTCACACAGGAATTTAAAGACAGAGCTCCACATTTACAACACAAATACAGCAGAACCTCCAGATACGAGTTATTTGAGATACGATTCATCACTCTGTCCATATTTTTGTCACAAAAATCCAAGATAGAAGTCATGTTTCAGAACACCACCACTAGTTGGCGGATGGATACAACATCAGTGAGACCGTATCTCCTTCTTTACCACGTGTTGGCGGATGGATACAACATCAGCTGTAATAATGAACTACAAAAACTAGTTCATTCGTCACATTGATAATGTAGTGATGCAAACATTCATTTATTACATTATTTGATGACCGTACAACATTTGATTGAACATTTATTGATTTTATTATCATGGTATAATTTGATTGTGATGTTTTTCCTTTTACACATAAGACTCACAATCTCATATCTCTCAGTTGTTGCTGTGATCTTGTTCACACTGTCATCATGTCAGCAGGAATTAGATATGAATCAAATTTCGAACCTCATCCAAAACTTGACAATGAAAAGTTCAGATTCTCTATGACGTGTTCATACTGTCCAGAACAGAACAGACCTGTATCGCGTAGGACAATAACTTGTCCTTTCATACAAAAGTTAATAATGGTGTCGTCTGTTTCCTCCTGTGATCATGTGTTTTATATTCAGACCTTTATCTGACATCCCTTCTTGTCTGATTGACTGTTGGTAGGCGGGGAGGTGACCAAACCACGCTTCACTCAGTACTTCCGGGGCAGTTTGTCTGGACTGACCATCCGACCGGGGAAGATCGAGAGTCAGAAAGTCATCTCCTGTCTGCAGGCCTGCAAAGAAGGACTGGACATCAACTCCCTGGAGAGTCTTGATAAGAGTATAAAGGTATCACTCACACAGAGTAAGCCTGACTTCAGAAATCCTGAACCTGGAGATAGTCAGGCTTAACATATCCTAGCCAACACAAAACTCTTAAAACGTCTCAGCTATCCCACCACTCGCCCGGTATTACCACGACGACTACCTACACCAGCAACAGTAGAGGGATGTCCAGATGGATGGATGCTTTTGAGGACTCCACCAACCTACTCGCCATCCTTTTGCGACTCTAACTTCCTTTATCTGCCTTCAGTTTCCTTGTGCTTGGGGGGCAGAAAAGAGACCCTTCCCAGGCTTTTGAGAAGGGAGGGTGGGATGAGGTGAAAAGGAGACAGGGCAACAGCTCTCTAGGGTTCGAACCAGCTATTTCATTTTCTCCTTAGCAACAAACTGGCTCCTCCAAGTCCACAGGAGGCCTGAGAACGGCACTTAGCCGAGCAAATGGAGGATTGCTGAAGCACAAAAACCAGTTTGAAGAGAGTGAAAGAGAATATACCATGGAAGGGGAGGAAGGGGAAAATGAGAGGGGAGAGAGCGTGTATGGGGGGGGCCCCATGGAGCGTTGAAGTACTGTCACCTTGGAGGCGAGAGCCAGTTCTACGGAATTGGTGACATTTAGTGCTTCCCTGCAGGAGAGTGCTAAACTCCTTTCTAAGAGGAGAAGGGCCCCAGTGCCCGACTATCAAACCCTGGGGGGGGAGGGAGGCGCACACCTCCATCAACCGGCATGAGTGGGTGGAGTCAACTGACCTTTTTCTGGCCCCTTGACTCAAAAGGGCCACGGAATTGTTTTCTTTATTTTAGGCCCTTAAGGACAAGTTAACTAGATGTAAGTGTTCTACTACTAACAGAACATAATGATGGGTAATTACAGGTAGTCCTCAACTTATGAACACTACTGTTTGTAAGTTGAATGATTTTAGTTCAAATTTATTTTATCTTGTCTACTTGAAATGCAGGTAGTTTAATTAGAAAACTGTAACATACAGGTGGCATCAGGTGTTGCTGGCCAGGTCAAGCTAACAGATGGTGTTTGCTCAGAAGACAGGAAATCAACCTGTCTTCTCCTCAGAAAAAGTCAAGAAATGCCCAGTCAGCTGTTTTACATGCTTGGTTTAATTGAAAATTCCTCCGGATGGTAAAACTCCTCAAAACCAGAGTTTAGCTGACTTTACAAAAGGTACCTGGAGAATCAGCTTAAGTAGTTTCACAACTTGCACCTTTTCTGACTGTTTTTCCTCATCAAGATTCTGTCTTTACTTCTACTTCTAGTTCCACTTCAACCCAGCTCAATCTATCCTGGTCATGGAGGGAGAAGACTTGGAAAACATCAACGCCGCCGTGAGGAAAGTTTCCTACATCAACTCTCGCCAGTTTCCCACACCGGGTATCCGACGTCTGCACATTTCCACGTCCGTCCAGTACGTACAACTGTTGGGTTTCTCCTTCCTCTTCCTTGGTTTCTTTCACTCTCTGGTCGTCTTTAAGGCTCTCTCTCCTTTCTTGCATCTTATTCTTGTAGTTCTCTCTTGTTGTCTCTATTTCTTGGAGCCCCTGTCTCAGATTTGAGGCGTGTTAACCCACCTCAACACCTTTGTGAAGCATGAAGACAACACTGCAGATATCACAGCCTGACTGATGCATCATTCCCCTGTGACACACTGATCCCAGCCCTTCCTCTTATTCCTCCGCCTCGGTTACTCCTCTTCTCTCCTGTCACCTTCCTTCTCTTTTAATAAACTGTTTTCCATTCCACAAGGGGCTAGTTTTCACATTTTTCATGTCATGCATTAAAATTTTTCTCTCGGTTTTGCCAGAGGAATGAAAAAAGGAGAGAAAAAGAGAGTTATAAAAAAAAAAAAGGGAGAGCGTGAGAAAGCCTGGCTGGTTTAACAGCCTCCCCTTGGTGGGGTCTTATTAAAATTCATGATTTTTTTAAATATATGTAAACGCCTGCAGCACAGCCCTGGGGGGTTCAATCCATGCTTTTCCTGTTGGGTTCGATGCGCGGCCTTGGGCCCAAGAACTTCAACCAACACCACCGTAGTGGGTGGGTGGGTGGGTAAGTTCCACGGGCTGCCGCGGATGGCGGCGGGGGGGGGGGGTCATTGTAGCTGGGGGCGTACCGATTATCAAGGAATACATTATGCTAATAACAGATAAGCATCATTGCTACATATTATTTTTGAATTCTTTTCCTCATGCTGGTTACTTGTCAGCCGGTTGTACAGCTGTGTTTGATTATGAGAGAGAGAGTAATGCAAAAACATGAAACTAAATATATGCAGTAACTTATATTGGAGTGTTGGACAGATTAATATGGATATAAATTTGTGTGTCATCAGCATAGAAATGTAGTTTATGCAAGTAAATCATGTTGCCAAGTGGAAGAATGTAACATTATTTTATATATACAGTATATATATATATATATATATATATATATATATATATATATATATATATATATATATATATATATATATATATATATATATATATATATATATATATTATATTATACACACACACACACAAATGAAAATATGAACTAGAAACTACAGTTTTTTGAATGGAGATTAAATCAAAGTTTGACATCCATCTCCTGACAGTCAAACGTGCCGCCATCTGATTGGTTGATCATTCATTTCTTGATTTCAAAGGGACACCATGTTACTTCCTGTACGACATTCCAGTGGTTCTTCCAGAATACGCTTCATCAGAAATGATCCTCTTCACTCCAGCTAGTTTTATTGTGAGAGCCTCAAACACGGCCACTCACCGTAAAACACCATCAAGCGTCGAAAACTAACAAACAAAAATAAAAAGACCTTAACTCCCGCTGACAGGATCGCCCTTCTCAAATAAACACAGACATTAAGTGATTCCTCCAAATGCTATTTAATTTGTTTTGCGCGGACAACTAATATCTGCAATTACTGCTGGCGTGGAGAGAATAAAAGTAACTGCAGTTAATCTCTGCAGAAGCCCTTTTAGGCTCCTTGTCATGTTTCTTTATAATTAAGTTGGAGCGGCTCCAGTTTTTGTTCTGTTTCCATCCCAGCGAGCCCACGCAGCAGCATCTCCCTGCATCACTGCGTTTGTATCTCCACTTCGCACAACAATGGCTTTGAGCCCGAGCAGCAGGCGAACGCACGGCGAACGCATGGCGCCCGCCGAGGCCCCGCTAAAGAAAAGCAAGCATTACATTATACCCCCAAACTGGTTTTTGTCTCAAACTACGGCCACACTGACTCCTGAGGAGATGCAACATTCAGCCGTCCAAGTTTCAGCCTTTTCTTTTCAATATTTTAAAAATACTCGGATTGAATTTGTTCTTTTCCCACCAGCTGAGCTGAGGCCAGAAGAAAACCCTGCTGGATGTAGAAACATTGGATTTAAGGTTATTTAACAATAGCTCTACTGTGGTAGCAGGGAGTTTATGGATAATGCATTACAGGAATAGCAGCTGGGAATGTATGCTGCCCCCAGGCTGAGGCAGGAAGGGCATCCAGCACGAAAAACTTTGCCAAACAAATGTGAGTGTTCATCTGAAATGGAAAAAGGACAACCTAAAAGGCACAAGCCAAAAGGAAGTTTACTTAAATACTGGTAAACTCCTTTTTTTAAAAAAAACGATGTATAATTGAGAACGACGTAAGCCGAGGTTTACCTGTACATATGATTACACCTTGATTCTATTTCTGACACATCATCAGAAACACGTAGGTCATTCTGGACATGGATGAGACAGAATCGATGCTAGGGAAGCATTTTAGTTGGACTTTGTGTTTTTGCTACCTAATTTTTACATCATTCGGTTCTTAAAAGAACAGAAATGACATGTTATCTCCTCTGGATCATATTTACCAACAAACTACTAGATAAAATAATTTATAATGAATTCACGGCTGGTGAACCTCGTGTTTAGAGTCAGTTTTTCAAATCTCGTTCTTCAAAGTTTCGTTGGAACTTCCTGTACCTTCCTCCTTTTGCAGACTGGTTTAATATGGATTAATGCATTACAGCATTTATTTTACTATCTTTATTTAGCTACAGATGCAAAAGAGAAAGCATTGAGTCTCCCCCTGCTAACAGTTATTAGCCTGTAGCAACATATAAAACAAAAATATGGTTCCTTATCCAGCTTCCACCCCCCCATCCCACTGTCCTTTGGTCATTTTAACATCTCTTTGTTTTCCATTTGATCGATGTGTGTGTGTGTGTGTGTGTGTGTGTGTGTGTGTGTGTGCTCACAGCCAGCGAGCTCACATCCAAGAGAGCCAATGTGTGTCCGGAAAGTAGCCGACGCTGTGCATTTAGAGGCGTGCTGTCACGCCTCAGACAGGGATGCAGATCTGCACTTATGAGAACGCAGCAGGCCCACTGCTGCAGGAGCGAGTCTGCTGACAGAGATTTTACCCCCCGAAGAACTGCCCCGCGCCGTGGTGTGGATGTAAAACTGACAGCCCTGAGCGCGGCTAAGAGGTCCTATTGGTCCTGATAAGCTCTTGTTGCCGCGGCGACGCTGCACGCCTATGCATTCTGATGCTGCGCAGGTAGAAGCTGGAGGTTGTGTCAGGGACGATCTCAGTCCTGGATGCAAATCGACGAGATGTGACCTCCTTTATTTAAGGGTTCAGCGACGCGGGATGGAATTAGAGCGCTAAATAAATAAATAAATAAAGAAATGCACTTTGCGATGCTGTCATCCGCTGGAGGAGGACTGAATTATGCATGAGGAGCAGCATGCGGGGGGTGAGGGGGGTGGGGAAGCATCGGCGCGGGGGCTGCGGTCAGTGGCATCTGGTAGGGGGAACTTGAGTTTCAGTCGGCGTCGTAACGGCAGAAGAAACAGTTTGTCTTTTAAGTGTAATTACTGACAAGAACATCAAACTGATGCTCAGAGCCACGGGAGACAGAACCTCCAACAGGAGAATATTAAGCGTGAAGTTGGTTTCCTGGACTCCAGTGAAAACAGCTGGAGTCGTCCTTCTGGTATTAAAGCAGTAGTAGAACGTTGTTTCTGTAGATACAGGGGTGTCAAACTCATTTTCAGCATCATGGCTGTCCTCAAAGGGCCAGATGTAACTAATAAATGTAACTAAATGTAATGTAACTAAATGTAACTAAATGTCATGTAACTAAATGTAATGCAACTAATCCTTACTACTCGTTTGTTTCTCTGTTCTAACATAAATCCTTTTAATTTGTCAGGTTATTAAACCCACAGAACTCCATCAATCAAGGATCAAACTATCAATCAATAAAGAAAAATAACATCAGACACAAGTTAGGACATTAACTTTGTTCACAACGTTTAGTCAGAGTTAAAATGGGCTGAATTGCTGCATTGTGGGAAATGTAGTTTTAGTCACAGAACACTTTTGACCTTTTTTAGACATCAACCTTTTTTTGCTCTCGAGGGCCACATAAAATGATGTGGAGGGCCAAATTTGGCCCCCGGGGCTTTCAGTTTGACACATGTGCTGTAGACAGACGAGGTCATAAAGTTAAAAGAAGTGTGATATAAATTACACATTTGCTTCATTTCTGATTTAAAGAGAAGATTTATACCAAAGTTGTGTCTGTAAAATGTAAGAATCCTCTTTAACCCTCATTATGTAACAGGATGCATCTCGTTTATTTAACTGCACCAAGAGCAAAAATGGACATTTTTGGATTATAGAGCTAGACTTAAGCATTTTGCATCAGTTTTAAAATTATTCTAAATTAAAGGTTTTGCAAGTTCCGTCTTCTCTAAAAACTAAAAACTGATTTGGACATCATGACATCTGATGTCAGTCCAGGTGGTGTTGAGGTGTTTGCGACATCAAAGCCGCGTTCTCATCCCCGATCACAGCTTCCCTGACTTTCTTCTCCTCCTTCCATCTTTTTTCTCAGATGTTTCGGTGAAGACACCTGCATCACCATCCCAGACATCGACGCCGTGGTGATGGTGCTGCAGCCCAGCGAGCCCCGCATCACCATCACCGGAGTGGAGAGGCTTAATCGACCGGCGTCCGACCTGCGAGGGCCGGACGGCGTCGATCTGTTCCAGGACCTCCACATCATCAGCACCGTCTCCACACGCCACACAGGTGCGGTTTAAACCCGTTTCCCGCTGCTGGAGGCCTGAAAAACCACAAGGAACAGAAACCGACCTGCTGGGGCATCATCAGGGACTGTGGCCACTTCACTTGATCATAATGGGGGCGCTATGCGGCGGCAGACTCCATGCAGTTCAGCATTTCAGGGTTAATTTTAACCAAATGAAATCTGTTACATACAGGAAGTGAGAAACATCCACATCCTGATGGGAACAATAATATATTTAGAAACCTTTTACCACCAGAGGCAGCGGGTGGGGCGGGCAGGGGAGGCACCGGCGCCTCGCTCGCATCATTAGCCCCTTGTTCTGGTTTAAATTCACTACCTGCCTCCAGCTGCACCGCGTTCAGGCGCGGACGGCAGGAAATAGTGACCTTTACGGGGTACTTTGAACAGGCTTGTAAAGGAACATTAATTTTATACTCAGGCGTGAACCGGCCAATGGGATGTTCTGGAGTTTTTACAACGCGACGGTAACATTTGGCGCCGTCACCTCCGCTGACTAGACGGACAAATTAAGAAGCTTGGATGTAAGTCCAGTTAAATACATGCATAACTCCTCAAAAGTCGATATATATATAATATTATACATTATATAATTATATATATATACATATATAATATATATATATATATATATATGTACTATAATTTTTTAAAATCTATTTTTTCTATTTGATGGAGCAAAAAAACTGAATTCTCGTGCATCTTTTCATCACCGGTCGGTGATGCGTCCCCCCCCCTGCAGGTGTGAATGTGTTGTGATGATCTAAATATTTCAGCAGCTCCTCATGCCGGTGATGCGTTCACTCATTCATGACGTCCCACAGGCGACGCAGCGCCACCTGTCTGGCAATCCAAACAAACCTTCAGAGGAACCCGAGCGACTCAGCGGCGGCGAATGTTTCTTTCATCCGGTGCATCTGCGTGCAAGAAAGTTAAGAATTTGTTCCCGTGCTGCTGAATCCCCCCCCCCCCCAGTATGAATATTGGAAAGGTTATCACAACTCCAACAAAGTAGTGAAACGTGAGTGTGTGTGATTTGCAAACATGCAGCGAGTTTGGTTTATCGACACACGCCTCCGCTTTCTGAGGGAAACAGGAAACGTGTTCTAATCTAGTCCGCTCACTGATGTCGTATCCATCCACCAACACGTGGTAAAGAACGAGCTGCGGTCTCACTGATGTTGTATCCATCCACCAACACGTAATGAACGAGATGCGGCTTCACTGATGTTGTATCCATCCACCAACACGTAAAGAACGAGATGCGGCCTCACTGATGTTGTATCCATCCACCAACACATGGTAAAGAACGAGGTCCGGTCTGAATGATGTTGTATCCATCCACCAACACGTAAAGAACGAGGTGCAGTCTCACTGATGTTGTATCCAGCCACCAACACGTGGTAAAGAATGAGATCCGGTCTCACTGATGTTGTTTCCATCCACCAACACGTAAAGAACGAGATGCGGTCTCACCGATGTATCCATCCACCAACATGTGGGAAAGAATGAGATCCGGTCTCACTGATATATCCACCCACCAACACGCGGGAAAGAACGAGAGACGGCCTCACTGACTTATCCTTCCGACAGCACATGGTAAAGAACGAGATACGGCCTCAGCTGGTGTTGTATCCATCCGCCAATTAGCGGTGGTGTCCCGAAACACGGCTCATATCTCGGATTTTTGCCTGCGTGTCAAACAAAAAAGCGGACAGAGCGACAACTCGCATCTCAAAGAAGCAGCACGTCGAGCATCTCGATTCCCGAGGGACTACTTTATTACTCATTTGTTAGCTCAGATAAAAACAGGACACCTAGAGTAGAGTCTTTGCTGTTGCTCCGTTTCACATCCTCCAAATTAAAAAAAAAGGCTTTCCAGAACTTATTAGATGTCATTAAAATGTAAAATTTGCTGGCAGGGCAGAAGAACTGAATGTGTAACAGATTTCAGTTAATGAGGACATTAATAGAAAATAAACGTCTCCTGGCTGCAGGACGGAACCAACGCAGGAACACAATCACGATGGAAATCCTCACAGCTGCACTTTGGCTGTTTTAGTTGAGCAGATTTCTTTTATATATACTGTATATATTAAAGGAAGTGTTGAAGAAACTGCTGGTGAAGACCTCCTCCTCTTCCTCAGTCGAGGAGGCACAGGTGGAGGCACAGGTGGAGGCACAGGTGAAGTCAGAGCTGATTGTCCCCTGCACCTCCGCTCGCCAATTTGCTAAAGAAGTCAATTTCCCGCTGGGAGTCCATCCGTCTCCGAGTCGCCACCCCCCATCCGTCCACATCCGTCCACGGACCCCCCCCCCGACCACTAGGTCGTTTCCCCGTTTCACACCCCCTTGACCGACAGCAAATGAGAGTGACATTTAAATCCCGGCCGCCGCTTCCTCGTCCAATGATCTGACTGGCGAGGCAGGGACCCCTGGGGGCCCCCGCCACCCACAGCCAATTAGAAGCAGATAAGCAGAGCAACGGGGGGGCGGGGGGGGGGTTAGCGTTGCTTTCAAGAGAAGTTGGAGCTCTTTCTGCCGGTTGAAACGGACATGACAGCTGGGGGGGTGAGATTAGCTCGACGTCTGAGAAAGACACAAAAATGGAAAGAAAGAGTTGAAACGGAAGGAAGTGAAGTGGGGGGGGGCGCCGTAATGAGGAGATTTTGTGTTCGCCGAAGCCTTAAAGGTTGAGATAAGTGTCCGTTGGACACTATTGATCACACGTTCACCCTCTCGTCTCACCCTTTGTCCCCCTCCCTCACTCATTCGTCTCTTTATTGAGCTTTACCCCACACCGCCTCATTTCCCTCCATCTCTTTTCAAGGCTTAACTCTGCTGCTTTTATTCCAAGCCAGTGTTATCAATTTTCTTTTCAACTCATCATGTTTAATTCACAATATCTTGACCTACTTGCTTTCATGGTCGTCGTCGGCGCTTCTCTCTATCCGTCTCCTTCTCTTTGTGCCTCCATTTATTTAATTCCATTCATCTTGTTTGGTCATAGTCTCTATTTTTCTTTTTATTCATCAGCTGGTCGTTCAGCCTCCTTTTCCGCTGACCTGATAATCACAGCAATTAGGTTTGATTAAATCACCCCCCTGCGGAGATCCGACATTAACCTGGGCAGTTTACGCAGTATTTCTCAGAAATGTTTCACCACATTTGAAAATAAATAACTGTAAATGCCTTCTAAGGTGATGTCATCTGTGTTCTTACAATGCGACGCCCTTATTTTGAAAGAAAAACACTGACTCATGGGTTCTTCCTGGAAGACGAGATCAGTTGGAGGCGATAAAGACGTGTCATTCATGGGAATAATAATCGTTTTTTACTATTTCAACGGGAACTTAAATAAATTGTGTGTTAAGACTGATGAATGGAACTGTTTTTATTCGAATAAAGGCTGAAATGGCCTTTTTTTTTTAAAAAGATGTTTTCTTAGAACTGTCACTCGTCTCACATTCACTCAATCTGTACTTAGCTTTACAAACCAGTTTGTTTCAGCTGTTACGCTAATCTCAATTCTTTAGTAATGTTATAACATCTTTTGGGCCCAAAAGTGACATTTTTGTTGTTTTTATGTTTCTCTTGCAATAAATCAGTCAGTTAAAAGGCTGAATATGCAATTTTTACCAGTAATTTTTATTTTCTAAATATCTTAATGCCTGTTATTGGAAGTATACAGAATAGCTGATTTTTACTGTGCACACACTATAGCCCCTTTTGTCAAAAATGGCCCAATTGACTCCCATTATAACCGCTTATTTTTCATATACTATAATCATATACAGCATTGCCTCGCTTATTCGCGCTTCAAGATGCGTGGTTTCACTATATCTCGGATTTTCAAAATTATATAGATATATTATGTATTGTCCTTAATGAGATGTAAATATAATCTCATCAAATGCAAGGGAGAGAGCGAGAGGCGTCCCCGAGGGTTAATGGGGTCCATTGGGGGTTTTTTTTATGTCACACTACGGATAATGAAACCAAATCAAACACATTGATGGTGTGTATGTCCAGAAAATGTGATTACTTTTACCCAGGTATCAATAACTTCCTGAACTCCAGCCTTAAATGTGGTGACATATAGAATTTTCTCCCAGCGTGTTTTCATTTCGCTTTCAGTGCCTCTACTGTGATGAAACCCACTGAGGTGTGTGTGTGTGTGCGTGTGTGATGTATGCTATGGTCACGGTAATGTTGTTGAACCCAACAAGAGGACGGTAATAAACACACTGATGTCACCGACGCTGTGCTAACGTCGCTAACACAGAAGCAATAAACCCTGTAGGATCAAACCCGTGAGCCTTGAACCGACAGCGGCCATCGGCTTTATTGCTAAAGAATCAGACGTTAAAGGTGGATGAAAACATTCTTCTGTAAATGTCGTGTTTGGAGTCTGAAGTCTGAAGGTCGCTCGACACTGCAGCTTTTTTAATCTAGATTTTCAGCAATATTATATATATATTTTGCTCCTTTGGTGGCAGAATTATTGTACATACACCTCTGGACTATCATTGATCCACATGTTTTTTGGCATGTTAAGAAACATTTGTATGCATTTAGTCCTTTAAAGCCAGGTGTATCATATTCAATACATTTGGACTTCGACATCATAAATTTGATTTTTTTTTTCTGTGCATCTGCATTTTGCATGTGAAAAAAAATTCAGATTTAGCAAAAATTATACGAATTAAATCTCAAATATACACATTTGAGATAGAGAAACCTCGACAAAATTTTCCAATGCTTCCATTAAGAACTTATTTTCCAAAAATTTGATGTTTCTAGCAGTTAGTTCATGGTTTAGGCTGACATTTTGCCCCCCAGGCAACATTTGTCTCATTACTGCTAAGTGATTTAAATGCAGCCATGTAGCTCATCAGCTAGTCGCTAACTTGATGCTAAGCAGGTAAAAGTTGCTAATTGGATGTTGGTGTTTCAGGTGTGGTTGGACCCACATTCATAGTCTCATTAAAAAACAAAAAAAAGTTCCTACAGCAGGTTTCAGGTGAACAGACCAACAGGAAAAGAACAGAAAACAAATAAAATCTCAAAAGACCTGAGGTCTGAGGTGAGTTTAAGTAGGCGGAGCCTGATTGGAGATGGGGAACAGGTGCTGCAGAGACACAGGTGACAGGAATGAGTGGACTGAGTGGGAGAGAACCCAGGAGGGAGAAGTGGGCGTGGAAACATGATATTTATAGCAGAAAGTAGTTTCTAAATAGTATTTATAAAACACACCTAAAAGCCTTTAATTTTCTCAGAAATGATAATCCAGCGGGCCGTCTTTGTGAAAAAGTTTTGAAATAGGCCTTTCATCGAAGGTGCTCCTTATATTCCAGCCCTGAAATGAAGGATTTTAACAAAAAAATAAATAAAAACTTTAACGCCACTCCATCCTCTGGAATGCAACTTTCTTTCTGTTTTTATATCCTGTCAGCCCCCCCCCACCACCTTCCTCCACCTCATCTTCGGCTTCCCCCTGGAGACGTCCATCCACACACACCTCACGCCTGCCTCCCTCCACTGGGAGGCCGTTAAATGGGCAGCGCCGGTTCCCTCTCTGGGGAGGCGTCCGGCGCTGGAGACGGCTGGCCGGCAGCCAGAAGAGAAGGAAATGCTTAGCAGCCTGTCGCCGGCGTGACGGGGGCCGTCTCAGGGACTTATTAGGACAGCAGCTCACGGCGCCGCCGTGTTCAGGGACCGCACCGATAATTGGAGTTTTAGGGTGGGAGCAGGAGAAGTTGTGGCCTGTACTCTTTGAATTAGGGCTGTTCAAATTGTTTCTCTTCAACAGGTGTTTTTGGCTCGTCGATGGTCAGACAGTGATGTGATAAACACCAGTCAGACCCCCAGACACCAGGGGAATCCGTTCTGTCCTGAGATCACCAGTCAGACGCTTCCCGTTTATTATAACAAACCATCTTAATCCATTCCAGCCTCGTAAAAAAAGACCCAAACCCCCTAAATTATATAAAAAAATATATTCTTATCAACCAATAGACATGCAGACTTTACCTGTGTGTAATTAATTATATATAAGGTACGTAAAAAATGATCAAGAATGAAAAGAAACACAAAAGTCACGAGAACGCACGAGCTACGTCTTTACTCCACCAACGAGAACGAGATCCGGTCTCACTGATGTCGTATCCATCCGCCAACACATGGTAAAGAACGAGATCCGGTCTCAGTGATGTTGTATCCATCCGCCAACACGCGGTAAAGAACGAGACGCTGTCTCACTGATGTTGTATCCATCCGCCAACACGCGGTAAAGAACGAGGTGCGGTCTCACTGATGTTGTATCCATCCACCAACATGTGGTAAAGAACGAGATGCGGTCTCACTGATGTTGTATCCATTCGCCAACACGTGGTAAAGAAGGAGATGCGGCCTCAGCTGACGATGTATCCATCCACCAACACATGGTAAAGAACGAGATGTGGTCTCAGCTGATGATGTATCTACCCACCAACACGTGGTAAAGAACGAGATACGGTCTCCGCTGATGATGTATCCATCATTTCATTGGATTGAGAGAAGTGATTTTGATGTTCTGTCAAAGTCCTGTGGTATCAGAGAAAGGAATTTATATGTGTGTGTGTGTGTGTGTGTGTGTGTGTGTGTGTGTGTGTGTGTGTGTGTGTGTGTGTGTGTGTGTGTGTGTGTGTGTGTAGCACATCGACCCGGGGTGCTGGAGGAGATTATTCATAATCTGGACTACTGTGACATCCTGGTGCTGGGGGACGAGTTGAGACCAGAACAGGAGTCCCTCCAACTCCAGCGCAGCGCTCTGCTGGGAAAACACCTGGACGCCACCAACTCCACCTCTGGCATGTCTGTATATGGTAGGTTACTATGGCAACCAATCCCCGTCTCCTTGCCGTGTGGTCAGGTGTTTGCTTTTCCACCTTCAACATCTCAGGTTCAAGAGTTCTCGAAGACTATCTCATCTAATCTGGCAAACGAAAGGATAAATACATCAGATTTTCAAACTGCCACCCCCCCCCCACAGGTGTGGACTCCATGTCCAGCTACGAACAGGTGATCAGACAGGTGCGCTACCACAACGTGCAGCCGGGTCAGCTGAGCGCCAGGAGGTTCCGCCTCACCTGTTCGGAACTCAACGGACGCTACACCAGCAACGAGTTCAACCTGGAGGTCAGTGCCGACTTCACCTGGAACATTTCCCACAAGCCCTTTCTGCACATCGACGTCATAGATACGCGTCAAGCCAGGATTTCTAAACAATAGATTGGCAAAACTTTATTTACCCTCCCTGTTGTGTCGCGGTTCATCTCTTTCTCTTGAGTTAGCTGCTGACCGAGTTCTAAGTTTGATTATTTATTAAGGATTTATTATTTATTTATTTTCAATCAAGTAACAAAAACAAATATTTGATGGCTAAATGCGAGCATTTGCTTCTTTTATGTCCTACGATGACTAGCTGCTGGTGGATTTTTTAAAATAAACTCTATTTTATGGCGTTCTATAGATACTGACTGCAAATTGGTGCCAGTGAAAATAATTGGAGCTTCCCTGCTGACAGCGATATTATTAGAATGGAGCTTTTAGGAAATTTGAACCTACATGAATTACATTTCTAGGCCTGGACCGACATCATTTGCATTAATGCAGGTGTCCATGCAATTACTCACAGAAAAAATGGGTGGAAATTAATAAAAAAACCCACCCACGGGATTTACGTAACGTGTTTGGAACACTCTGTAAGGACCGACAGCGTCCCTCAGGCAGAGAACAACGCTAAGATAATAAATGTGAATAAAAAAGGCGACATTCTTGCTCCGTGGAACACTTCACCTGGACAGACTGCGAATTGTTTCCAGAAATGTTTGCACCTTGAAAACAGATTTGACGATGAATGCCGAAAGCAGCTCAACATGTCAACTAACGGCCGTTTCTCCCTGTCCTTGGTCAGTTTGATTTATTTCTCGGCTGTTTGCTTTGACGGAGCAAAAATGTTTCACTAAACGTATTTTGAGCCTTGGATGAGCGTCGATGACACTGGTGCACATTTCACCTCCCTGGGCCGAGTAGACCCTGAGCTGATGAATACCCCCCCCCCCCCGTCGTCCCCGTCTGGAACACGTCATCTGTTTGGGTCCTGGAGTATTCGGGCTCCTGGATGATAAACACTCGTAAAAATATGATCAAATTGCGTCTTTTGTCCCTGTTTCCATCCAGGTGAGCATGTTGCACAGCTCAGAAGCTGGAGAACATGTGGGTCACATGGTCGCCCCGCCTCAGTACATGCAGGTGGTCCACCATCCGTCCATGATCCACGACCTGTTCCCCAGCCACAGCTCAGGTGAGACGGTCTCCAGAAATCCAGGATGTTAACACTCTATTTACAGCTTAATAATTCCCTTTGGGTGCTAAGCTAAAGGTGTTAGCCCTTACCTCACTAGAATAGACCCAACTGCACCACCGATCTGTTTTTTTAATCATCCTCAACAACACGCTTTTTTTCTTTGCAACAGATAATGTCGGAGGTGTGATCTCACGTTCATCCTGAAGTACCT
The DNA here is from genome assembly GCF_040054535.1 of Antennarius striatus. Lineage (NCBI taxonomy): Eukaryota > Metazoa > Chordata > Actinopteri > Lophiiformes > Antennariidae > Antennarius > Antennarius striatus. The sequence continues at coordinate 25,098,457 of NC_090781.1, read as the reverse complement.
TCTTCTATCATAAACCTCCTCTTTGGTCTTCCTCTAGGCCTCCTGCCTGGCAGTTCAAAACTCAGCATCCTTCTACCAATATATTCACTATCTCTCCTCTGGACATGTCCAAACCATCTCAGTCTGGCCTCTCTGACTTTATCTCCAGAACCTCTAACATGTGCTGTCCCTCTGATGTACTCATTCCTGATCCTATCCATCCTGGTCACTCCCAGAGAGAACCTCAGCATCTTCATCTCTGCTACCTCTAGCTCTGTCTCCTGTCTTGTCCTCAGTGACACTGTCTCTAGACCAAACAACATCGCTGGTCTCACCACAGTTTTGTACACCTTTCCTTTCATTTTAGCTGAAACTCTTCCATCACACATCACACCTGACACTTTCCTCCACCCGTTCCATCCTGCCTGGACACGCTTCTTCACCTCTTTTCCACACTCTCCATTGCTCTGGACTGTTGAGCCTAAGTACTTAAAATCCTCCACCTTCTTGATCTCTTCTCCCTGTAACCTCACTCTTCCACTTGGGTCCCTCTCATTCACACACATGTACTCTGTCTTACTGGGGCAACTGGCTTTTTTTTTTTTTTTTTTAATTTTGAGGGGGCATTTTTGTATCCTGACAGGAAACCCCAAAGACTTCTGTTTAAACAAATAAATTAGAAATTTATTGGTTCTTCAAAAAAAAAGGACAATTTTCAGCTCTTCTTCCTCAATTTGTGACATGTTCTACACATCTTAAAATTTATTTTACGCATTCGGACTTATGCAAACCTGGATTAAACCATCTAGGCTTTATGAAACATTATGTGGTTGGGTCTTCTCAGTTTGAAAACTTCAATTTCAAACTAAACTCAGGAAAACTAAAGTAAAAATCTTGGGAAAACAGTGTGATTTCTTTCATATTGCACCAAAAACACCTTTTTTCATTTTCTCTTTTTTTGTACCAGGTAGCGTTGGAGGTGCAAATAAACATTCTTAACCTGAGCCCCCCCCCCCCCCCCCTGTGTTATTAAATATGCTAATTGCAGCTATATGTGACTGAAAGTTGACAAGTGATAGGATGTGAAGACGACGTGTTTCTAAAGCAAACTCTTCTAGACTGTCAAGCCTTTCTTTCTCTAAAACCTCAACTCTTCAGACTTCAGTGTAAACGTGAGACTATTGGACATCTAGATAAATCATTGGTTGTTTGGAAACACTCATGGGCTGACGTAGACCAACTGGGAATCACATCCATCCCATAAAGAGTTTCCATTCCTGAGTAAATGTAGTTTGATTTCCTGGGAATGCTCGGGCTTCGCTTTCCAGTTTGTTTATCTGGCTGAAGCTCTCTCCCACCTCTGCGAAAGGAATCGGATATAAACTCTTTCAAATGATGCAGCAGGCGCACCCCCGTCCCTTGGTGCACCATAACATGGTGAGGAGGAGGTAGACATTGGTCTTAATCTGCCACACCAGCTTTAATTATTCAGGAGATTCTAATGGTTCTACTCCAGAGTCCTGAAGAGTTCAGTGGCCAAAGCCGTTAACGGCCCGGAGGCCTGCAGGAAGTGTGTGTCCGCGATGGAAACCAGGTCAAAATGAGTTGGTTTCATACGCTGCGTGTATGAAAATCAGATGCATGTGGAGCAGGAAGGGAAATCAGTGTGTGTCAGCATCGGAGTTGTACTCCAGTAGGGGCGGCAAGAAGATTCACTGCAAGAACATCAGAAGATGTGGATTCAGTGTGAAAAACTGGAGAACCAGACTAAATCAAATGATCATCTGAAGAGTCTGCTGAGAGTCTCATGCTCGTTAAATACACACACACACACACACACACACACACACACACACACACACACACACACACACACACACACACACACACACACACACCAACACCAGCAAGGGACGAGTCATGTTCTTTCAGTCGGCTGGAGATGAGAGCACAGAAATGAACACGTTAGATTGGGGTGAAATCCAGCACACATGTTGTGTTCATGCAGCTAAATGGTACAGAATGCATTTTTAAAGCCTGAATCTGAAAGGTTTTTTCCTTTTTCCGAGATTCATTTGAAATAATCTGCTAATAAACGTCCATCCCTCCTGCCTTTACAGCTCCTAGTCTTAGGGACTTGCGTGCAAAGTCAACTAAAAATTTTAAACGTAGGGGTTCTTTCTCTATCTTTTTAATCTGACATCTGTAAGACTTAAAGTGAGCCAAGTTTAACACTTATAAGAATAACACTTCATGCTGCACTCGTTGAAAGACTCAGATGAAAGGTGATTAATTAGCAATAAGGGAATTCCACCAGAGTGTTCTCTCGCCGAGGCAGTAGAGAGGAAACCAGCTGACTTCAGACCGACTCCACACACCAGGAAATGATGGGAATCTTTAAGACTTTACATATTCTAGTAGACTAAATGAGTAAAACAGTGTATAACATGGTCTGGTAATACCCGTTGTTGTATGACTTGACGTTAGCTGGCTGACATAGCCTGCTAGCGTTAGCTCATTGGCACCCAACACGAGGTACAGTAGAAGCCCTGCTCCTTGGTATTAAAGGAATCTGCTGAAGTGGTTCCAGCATCAGATTAGGGGACTCCCACAATCCCTCAGAGGGTTTGTGTTCATGTCCAAGTGAGAGGAGACACGAATGCACACCCAGAACCTGCCAGAGGGGTTTCAGAGCTTATCTGTCCTGGAAACACCTCTGGATACACAAGGAGAGGGAGACAAGCATTCCATGGATGGATGGATGGATGGATGGATGGATGGATGAGACCATCATTCAAAATACAGTTTGCAATTTCTCATTCAAGAAGTTATTGTACATACAACTAAAGGGTTATGGTTTCGAGTTAGGGTTTGGGTTTACAATTATGGTTTAGTTTAGGGTTTGGGTTTAGAGTGGAAGTTATGGTTTAGATTTGGAGTTGGGTTGAAGCCAAGAATGGTGAAGGGTAGGTTTAGGGTTAGGATTGGGACTGGGGTTAAGTTACGGTTAGGATTTTTAATTTAGTTTATAGTTAGGGTTTAGTGTTAGAGGGAGGGTAGAGTTTAGGGTTAAGGTAGACGCTAGGATTAGGGTTGGGAAAAGGTTTAGGATTCCGGTTTGGGGCTAGGTTTAGGAATAAGTAGAGACTGGGGTTAGGTAAGGGTAAGGGTAGAGGCCAGGATTAGGTTAGAGTTAGGGCTATAGGGTAGAGCCTAGCTTTAGGGTTAGTGTTGAAACTAGGTTTAGGGTAAGGGTTTAAACGAAGACAACACAATTGTAATGTGTGATACTTTACAGCAACATCTACAAATGTTCATGAAATACAGAGCAATGAAAAAGTTTAAGCGTCCCGATAATTTTCCAGGTTCCTTTATAACACAGTGATATTTAAGAAGTGAAATGGAGGATTTACTGAAACTGCGCAATAATTATTTAAACAAAAGTAGGCAGGTGCACCCTAACTAGTAAGTCCCATCAATATTCTGCAAAAGTAGATCCTGCTGCTGATTCTGACTCGGAACCACGAGACCTTCAACGTTAACCAGACTGCCAGCACCTGCAAAGAGGAGAACAACTTGTAATTTGCCACCTTAAATACCACCTTAAATACCCTTCCTCGTGATTGGCTTCACCTGTGGATGTAGTTCAGGAGTCAACGAGCTGACCAAACAAATTTAGTGTTCCAATAATAGGTGCTAAAGGTATTGAAATCAATAAAACAAGGGTGCACAAATTTATGCAAACTTTCAGTAAATCCTATAAACTTCATTTCATGACTATGTTTGTCTGCTATGTGATATATTATCTGAAATTGCTGAAAATAACCAATGATTTATAAAAGAATATCTAGAAAATTATCTGAGGTTTTTATACCGCTGTAAATCATATTCATAACCAGCCATGAGTCAAAGTTTTGACCTGAGGATCAGGTTAAAGGTTATAACAGGTCATCCTGAGGGTGAAGTGAAGGTCTAACACACATCTGAGACTGTTTCACCAAGGGTTAACACATTTCAGTCCAGACCGTTAAGCAAAAGAACAAGACGGTCCTTCTGAGAAGCGGAACCGCCATCGCGGCTGGAAGCAGGCCGGAGTGAAACGGAACCAAGTCAATCGGCTGTCAGGAAAATTAAAGATGACAATAATCAGGAGATGAGTCACGTCATTTTATACACAATAGAAAATAATGTAAGAAGTAAATTAATAAAATCAATAGACTATCAGACATTCAATAAGAGGCTGGTTGACTGTATAAATAGTCTTGGAAAGCTTTTCCTGAGAGCTTCCAATGAGGATTCAGGTTTCTGTAGGGATGTTTGGGAAGACCTGGACAGAAGTTTTATTCTGCTCCTTGTTTTGATGTCGTTCTCAGGCGCGCCGAGCGCCGCCACCGTGGTGATCGTGATGTGCATCGCGGCGCTGGTGGTGGTGGTGGTGCTGGGCATCTACCGCATCCACCTGACCCACCAGCAGGAGGTCAAGCTGACGGAGACGGCCAAAGAGGCAGAGGTGACCTGGGACGACTCTGCCCTGACGATCACAGTCAACCCCATGGAGGTAGGAGGCTGGACGGGGGGCACAGAGGGTCCTATGGGGGTGAATACAGTAGAAACTCGAGATACAAGCTGCTTGACATACAAGTCATTTGAGATAAGAGTTTTTACACTGTCCATATTTTTATTTGACATACGAGCGAAAATCCTAGATAAGGGTCGTTCTTCAGGATGGATACAACATCAGTGAGACCGGATCTCCTTCTTTCCCACGTGTTGGTGGATGGATACGACATCAGTGAGACCGCATCTCGTTCTTTCCCACTTGTTGGTGGATGGATACGACATCAGTGAGACCGGATCTCCTTCTTTCCCACATGTTGGTGGACGGATACAACATCAGTGAGACCGCATCTCGTTCTTTCCCGCGTGTTGGTGGATGGATACGATATCAGTGAGACCGCATCTCGTTCTTTCCCGCGTGTTGGCAGACGGATACAATATCAGCGAGACCGCGTCTAGTTCTTTGCCACGTGTTGGTGGATGGATACAACATCAGTGAGACCGCGTCTCGTTCTTTCCCACGCGTTGGCGGACGGATACAACATCAGTGAGACCGGATCTCGTTCTTTCCCATGTGTTGGTGGGTGGATACGACACCAGCTGAACCGGATCTCGTTCTTTCCGCATGTCAGTTGGTGGATATTTGATATACTATATTTCTTTCCTAATCGTTTTGTTTCTTTACCTCAGAACATGCAGGAATCCCAAGCCGCCGAGGAGGAAGTCAGTGAAGAAGAGGAGGAGGAAGAAGAAGAAGAGGAGGAAGATGAGGAGGAAGAGGAGGATGATGACATCACCAGTGCAGAATCAGACGACAGTGAAGAGGAAGCGGATGTCCAGCTACCCAAGATGCAACGCCAGAGCAACAAGGGTCAAACCTGGGACAAAACAACAGTATCTTATTGAACCACACACACACACACACACACACACACACACACACACACACACACACACACACACACACACACACACACACACACACACACACACACACACACACACACACACACACACACACACACACACACACACACAGTGCAACAGTCCCTTCTGAAATCTCAAATCAGATGGTTGGAATAAGACTTGGTCAGTCTTCAAAAATGAGGTAATATCTCCCCCTACTGGAAGAGTACACACACACACACACACACACACACACACACACACACACACACACACACACACACACACACACACACACACACTGCAATGATAATAAGCCTTGTCCGAAAACCTCCTGTTTTATGCAGCTGATAAAATAAAGTGACACTACACCTGCTTGTCGATCAAACCGCCCCTACAGAAACGAGTCTCCTCCGATCGTCCCCTGGACTGGTTTGAGCAGCGTCCCCATTATAGTCCACACCATACACCACCGTCTTTGTTTAAATAAAGTTGTTTGAATCCCACGTTGTCCTCCGGAATACGTTCAGTGTGATGTTTGGGATCCCACAGGGAGATACCTGACGTCCTGTGAAGATGCAACGCCGTCTATATTTAGGAAATCCCAGTTGCTAAAGCAAACGGTCTGATTACTTTAGTTTTGTACACTTCATGTTATCGATCCACCTTTATTCTCGCAAAGCCAGGTGATTTTACAGAAATAGCATATTTTCAATGGTACTCAAAAACAAAAACAAAAAAAAGACCTGTGTGTGCTCACGTCGGACTAGCCGAGGGTCTGAGTTGGGTTTGGGGGAAGGACAGAGGAGTCTCCTTGTAAACTTTTATACGCTCCTTTCTTGTAAATACTGAGTATAGTAGGTGCCCCACCCACCCCACCACCTCCTAGCGCCACGCCCAGAATCCACCCCCTCATATACCCACCTGTACACAGCGAACATGCCACCTCTTCATGTGTATGTGTGTGTTTCCTGAAGACTTTACCGAACCGACCCCCCCCCCCTCCAGTCCTCTGGTGTGTTCCCAGTTTTCACACCATTCCAGTTAACTGGGATGGATGAGCCGTCGCCCTCGTAGTGACTGGGTCGGTTAAAGCTGCACCAGGCAAGATGTTAAGTGAGACCAGACATGGAAGCCAGACATGGAAATAAGAAAAGGAAGTCAGACATGGAAGCTAGACATGGAAATAAGAACAGGAAGTCAGACATGGAAGTCAGACATGGAGGTCGGACATGGAAGTAAGAAATGGAAGTCCGACATGGAAGTTAGACATGGAAGTCCGACATGGAAGTCAGACATGGAAGTCCGACATGGAAGTCAGACATGGAGGTCGGATATGGAAGTAAGAAATGGAAGTCCGACATCGAAGTTAGACATGGAAATAAGAAAAGGAAGTCAGACATGGAAGTTAGACATGGAAATAAGAACAGGAAGTCAGACATGGAGGTCGGATATGGAAGTAAGAAATGGAAGTCCGACATCGAAGTTAGACATGGAAATAAGAAAAGGAAGTCCGACATGGAAGTCAGACATGGAAGTAAGAAATGGAAGTCAGACATGGAAGCCAGACAGTCAGGATTCAACAACAACGAGTCGCCTGAAGTCGCTTCAAGAAACAATGTTGACAGGTCACAAATTCAGTTTCCGAAAAATGTGTAATTCTCAAATTTTAAGTTGGAAAATCTAAAGATGCAAATATTTAGTTTCATTTGAGTCTGACTTCCTAAGGTCGGTGTCAGGAGTTGACTCTTCCTGAATAATAAGCATTTAAGATTAAGCTATTTGAAGTGGGTCCTTAAAATTGTGTAAAAGAATTAAATCTCAAATGTGCACTGACTCAAATTCTTCCAGGTGCGATCATCCACCCCAAATCATAAAAAGAACCAAGAAACAATTATGAAAACAGGAACACAGTAGTACCTCGAGATACGAGTTTAATTCGTTCTGTACATTTAACTCAAAAATAACTAAAATCCTTTTAATCCGTGGTGTCCTGAAGCACGACTCGTAGCTTGGATTTTCGCAAGTATGTCAAAAATATGGACAGAGCGACGACTCATATCTCAAATAACTTGTATGTCGAGCAGCTCGTATCTCGAGGTTCTACTGTATCTGGATCAAAATGAAACAAGCAAATAGAAAAAAACATATATATATAATAGAAATGTATTACAAATACCACATATTATGTACTTCTAAGCTGTCATTTGGCCTGTTTTTAGTAACGCTGCATTACGTATTAATTCATATTCACCAAATATTAGATGAATTGAAAGGCGTCATGGATGAAACCAGAGAATTGGCCGAATCAGCACAAATCACCACCTGATTTAGTCAAACTACCTCATTCCAGTAAGAACAAGCAAACAAACGGCCACAACTATTTATTACATTATATTCTAGACACGTCTTTCTTTAGAATAGCAGACCAGGTCATCATCATCATCATTACCATCATCATCATCATCAGACCATGCACTTTAGGAACTACCCAGCATTACTTTTACGCTCATCATCACCCAAAGCGTGTTTTTTTTGTTCATTTCATCAAATCAGCTCCAATAAAATGACAAAAAAATTCCCGTCCAATCCAGAAAAAATGCAAAGAAAGCCCTTTTTAATTTCCCTTTACTAATAAAACCCAGACGTGAATCACACCCTGAACCCCCCCAATAGAGAAGCTGCCTGGTGTGACTTTAAAACGACGGCGTCACGTTTGATCCAATCAGAACCCAGTCCTCACCTGGAAGCAGAAGGGCATTAATCTCAGGCCGTGGCCATCCTCAATCCCGTCCATCTGTGACGTCAGATGGACAGGAAGTGACCCCCCCCATGTGTAAACTGTAGCTCTATGTTCATGTAAAGATCTCATATGATGTTGAACAGTTTCCCCCCACCTGCTGTGACACCTTGTCTTGTGATGTCACCCCCCCCACCTCCAACCCCCCGTTCCCCCCGTGGAACTTTTGGTGGATTTTGCATTGGCCCAAAGCCCTAATGTTGTCCCGATGTTTAGAAGAGGAGGACGGTGAACTTACATGGAAACCTTGTATAATGTGTAAAAGTTTTGTTTTATTTTTAGGTTTTTTTTCTTTATCTGGACTCTTTGGTCTGTTTTTCTTTGGAATGGTCACTACAGCACTTTCTGTAAATTGGCCAATAAAAACTTGTTTTGGAATTGAGCTGTGGGTCTGGTGTTTGTTAAGTGCTTAATTTTTTTAATTAAATGAAATATTAAAAAAATCTCATCTTTGGAATATAAGGTCTTAATGGAATATTTTGTCAAAAAAAATCTAAAAAAAAATTTATGTATGAGCTCTTATTTGTCTATTTATTTATTTATGTATTTATTTTGCATAGAAAATGATTGAATAACATTTTTTAATTTATGGTATGGAAGTCTTAAAATCCTTAAAAACCAAGTGTTTCAATTATGATAAGACTTGGCTTTAAAGGGTTAAAATCCCACTCAACCAACATGATTTTGTTTTACAGCCCAATTTGTGAGGGGAAAACAAAACACCTTCAAACTTTATCAGATTTTGCTCGCAGCTCCAGGCAGGCTTGGAAGTTTTCTTTTGAAGACGTTCATTTAATTGAATTCGATCAATCATCCAGACTGGAGACATCTTCAACTCACCGGGGATGAGAGCAGCACGGATTCCCGCCGGATTACGTTTAATCCACGTGGAAAAGACCCATCAGTCAATCAAATCAGCCAGAAAGAGGTGTCGTCTCACCGTTAAGGCCTTCATGGATCACCTGTCACGTGGATGGTCCTGCAAATTAAAAGCAGTCAGTAGTTCATATAAATAAAATGACTCAATGAGTTGTTATTACCTGTAAAGCTGCAGCTGGTTCAGACAGAAGAAATCAGACGTCCAGCAGCTCCAGATTTCCACTCGTAATCTGCTCCAGACCACTAGAGGGAGCTCACAGGGGCATCGTCCAGGAAGTTTGAGAAATAAGATCAGAATGCAATGCAGAAATAAAAAGAAAAAAGGCCTGATATATTTAGCTCAACTATTTGTGTATTTTTTATGTTTAAAGTCCAATGATAATGATTAGAACTCCTTCAACCCATTTTTAAAAAAAAAATATTAAAATTGAGCTGTTGTAAACTTTGAGATAATTTATTTCACATCTGCTCTTAAGAGTTATTATTCAGTTGATTTATGTAAATTATAGCTAATCCCCATAATTTATGGAGAATGCATCATTCCTCAATGCAAAGCCTGACACAAACTGACAAAAGTGCTTTTGTCAATTGTTTAAAATGCAAAACTTTGTGGAAATAAATTTTCCAGAATGATTTGGTTTAATACATGTATGTGAAATTAAATTTTTTTTACATTTTAAAAGTATAATTTTTACATAATGAACATTGTCGAGACTACAATGCATAATAAATGTTAGAGAAGTGGGCTATGAGAAGCTCTCTCCACACCAAAGTTTAGTAAATAAGTAAATAGATTTATTTTGATCTAAAAATAATTTTGAAAGCAAATCGACTTCTAACCTTCATTCGTGTGTTAACAATGGATTGGATTAGCTTTCAAATGAACCTAAAACCCAATAAATAATGACTGTTTGTTCTTTTTTAACCACTGGATGGAGTCACAGTGAAAACACGGATCCCCATCAGTCGGTGTTGTAATAACTAAACATCACCACCAGGTGGCAGCAGTCACGTAGCAGAGACTAGATCCACTTGTCTCAGTGGCTCAGGATCCACGTGGGGTCATCAGAAAGGTTGACACTAGTGAGGAAGAGCGTGGATCGTGACCTTCATCTCCAGGATTTGAAGTTCTGAGCTGATGTGCTTTTCAGTCACATTAAACCAACAGGAACATCAGTTTCATCACCACAACCTTCCATCAGGAAGACGAGAACAACTTTTAGAATTAAAACACTGACTTAATAGTGATGATAATAATAATAATAATAATAATAATAATAATAACAATAATAATAATATTCTATTATTCGAATGGATAAAATAGAACCAGGAAGACTGAAGTAAAGGCGAACAATCTCCGGTTCTTCTTCTGATTGTGAATTCTACTGTATGTAGTATATTTAGCACATGGCTGAGAACACAGAACATGCTGGTGGGAACAGATGACACTGTACACAATGACATCGTCGTGACGATGCTAGCTGCTGTAAGCGTGGCGGCGCTGAGATGATGAGGCTCAGATGATTCTCCTGCACCCTGTGGCCAGTAATGAACTGAGAGCAATCTGATCACTAATTTTAGACCCCCCCCCCCTCTCAGCGAGGCGCCGTGTTTTTGCCTAACAGGTAGCCGGTGACATTTGAAAAGGTTGAGATTGCAGGCAGGAGCTCAGAGCGTGAAATACAGACAAGAACATTCTGCAGGAAATTCATTTTAGGTGTCAGCTTTACGCCTTCAAAGAATATGAGAACGCGAAAATCTGAAAGTTTGTTGAACGGAGGAAAAAAAAAAGGGCAAAGAAATGAAGGTGATGTGAAGAGAGGAGGCGAGGATGAGAAAAAAGATGAAGGGCGGATAAGAAAAGGCCCCATGCTGTTGGTATTGGACGTCACACTGAGTTCCCCCACTGTGAGTGTGTGTGTGTGTGTGTGTGTGTGTGTGTGTGTGTGTGTGTGTGTGTGTGTGTGTGTGTGTGTGTGTGTGTGTGTGTGTGTGTGTGTGTGAGAGAGAGAGGCGTAGGACTATGACTCATGCATACCTTTATATAGACCTAAAGGCACCAGGTAACGTCTGAAACTAGTGCTGCTGAAATTAGAAGTCGGTGTTCTGACTATTAAAGCTCATAAGCTGCTGTTTATAACACCTGTTATAACACATTATTATTATTATATCATTATGACTGTCCCTGTGAGGCTTCCATCATTCGATCCCTTTCCTTCCCGGGTCAAACCGTTTTCTCCCATTTGCCGGACTTTCCAATTCATCTGCCCCCCATTTCCTCCCCTTCCTATTCTTCTGCCCCCATTTCCTCCCCTTCCTATTCTTCTGCCCCCCTATTTCTTCCCCTTCCTATTCCTCTGCCCCCTATTTCCTCCCCTTCCTATTCCTATGCCCCCTATTTTCCCGACCTGCCTGCACCTGTTCTCCTTCGACATGACTTGCTCTTTTTTGTTTTCCTGCCATCTGTTGGTTCAATTCCCTCCGGTTCTCATCACCATGTTCCTGCCGAGGAACAGAGCGTTCAGGTAGGAAACCCGATCCGACCTGACCGAGCTGGTAAGACTTAACCTCATCAGATGAATGGAAAGAAAATTCTTTCACAAAAAAACATCTTTTAAATCCATCTATTACGGTTTTTTTCCTTCTTGGTTTGAAAAAGAATCGTGAACTCCGATCTAAATGTCGATGAAAGACGGAGCAGATGTTAGGAGTTCCATCCTGATCTGCGATCTGTGTTTGGATGAAGTAGGTCAGACGAGCATCCCTCGCTTTGAGGAGAGAGGTCTGGAGTCGAGGAGGAAATACGAGATGTAAGCTTTTACGTGACTTAAGCTCTGCAGGCACAGGACTTTTTTTTTCCTCCATAAATTATGGATCTGTGCCTCCAGCAGACAACCAGTCTGTGTAAACCACCTCCTCTACAGCCACTCGTATATACGTGTGTATGCTGGAACACCTTTTACCTTCCATCCAAAGAGAACAGAGAAACGACAGGCCCGCCCTGATACATGCATGACAGGGAAAGGGGGGAAACTTAAATATTCCAGGCATGGGGGGTGAAAGGGAATTTAGCAGGAGGAGGAGGAGGCAGAATAAAAGACAGCGAGATGAATTGAAGTGAAGCCTCACTGTCAAGAGGCTGCTAAATATGGATCCAGCAAAGACAAGTGACTCTTAACCAGATCAAACATCAGCTTTAACTCTCAGGCTTGTTCAATGATCGTCTAAAGTGCCGCTCTCTGCATTATTGAGCAGCACTCTGGGCTGGAGGGGGAGACGCTACGGATCAGGATCGATGGTGAACCGAGCCCACAGCGGATCGGAGCCAAGGCCACGTCTGGACAGGAGGGCGTACTCCAGTCCAAAAGCCTTCTGTAACAAGTCATTCTGGAGACGCTAAGCGGCCATCGGTTCTCTGCAGGCAGACAGGAGGACACCACGAGGAGCTGGGGTGTGATCACACCACAGGCCGCCTGGTGATCAGAGGCTCACGTCGACACCAAACCGGCGTCTGAGGCTCCATCACAGTGGGCCCGGCGTTTGAGGCTCCGTCACAGTGGACCCGAGGCTCGACGCTACAGAAGACTCCTCACCACCTTCATCATCAACAACTGGCGGTTCTCATGCCGTTCACTCTGCAGCGACTACAGACCATGTGATCTTTAAAATCCACATCCTGGGCCAAGTTATAGTTGGTCAAGTCGACCAAATCTGTGTATTTTAGACTCAGCTATAAACATTTTAATCTAGTTTTAAAATGAAACCACTGAAATTCCAACTTTTAAATGTTAGTAAGTTTAACATTTCAGGCTACTAAGACAAATACAGGTTCGTCGGTTCCAGGAGATGCGATGCGACTTTTAAAAACGTTAGTTGAACTAGTCTCTGAACTTGATTAATGAACGTATTTTAATAATATTTAGCTAAAACAAATCTATTTACAATTAGATTTTTTTAATATAGTACAGAAAAAAACGTCTACAGCTGCTTCTTCCTCATTGTGGGTCACGGGGGTTGCTACGGGCTACCGACATGTTTTTATTCTATTATTTTTATTTCATGTGGTTTTAATGGTTTCCTAGAGATTTTAGGATTCCGATATTTGTGATTGACGGACGAAAGATGTAGTAAAATGACGTAAACTTGTTTTTCCAACAAAAACTGACGTATAATCAGAACGTAAGCAGAGGTTTTCCTGTATATGACGACAAAAACGTATATCCTGTATATCAGGCTCAAAAATGGACATTTCAAGATGATAGTTTTACCTTAACATCATTGCTTCAGTTTGGGAGTGAAAAATACTCAACTTTGGTTAAGTGAGTGATTTAAAGAGCAGCTAGTAGCCGTTAACACATTAAAAAAAAAGAATCACCAGAGACGGGTATATATAAGCTTAGCCGACTTTATTCTTGTTCACATTAAAAAGACTCATGGAGACACATTCTTCCATCTCCACCTGTGAGACAACTGTTCCACAGACAAGTGTCAGAATCCATAGAAAAGAAAAAAAAAAAAAAACATTTTAAAAATCTCACCATAAGACCATTGTTCTCAGAAGAAAAAAAAAATTCAGGGATTAAAATAAACCCACATGGGAGGAAAACGGAAGAAAAAAGATGGATAAAAAGCAGCATTTTAAAACTTTTAGAAGACAAAAAAAAAAAGAAACGTCTTCCGTTCCAACAGAAGACGTCGTGTGCTTCTTCTTTTTTTGTTTTTTTTCTGAAGCAGGAACACATCAGCAGTCGGAGACGGCTTCACCTTCCAGATCCACCTCCACGGAGGCTGGAATCAAACCGACTGACGAGGCTGGAGGCGGCGGCTGACAAGTTGTGTTCTTACGACAGTTAGGGCTTTGATTCTGCACACACACACACACACACACACACACACACACATGCAATCCATGCATGTTGCACACACACACACAAACACACACACACACACACACACACAATCTCCCATGGCTTGGAGGGATTGTTGTGTCTCCACAGATCCTGCTGCGTAGCTGCGACTATAAATACCGACGAGTTTCCACGCCGTCGCCCCCGACGACGTGGAGGCCGCCGCCCCTCCAGTCGCGATTATCAGAACCCTAGAATTGCAATATACTCTTTAAAATCTCACATTCATTTCAGTTCCTCCGGTAATATCAGTTTGGGAAAGACAATAAAAACAAAAACTGCTGTAAACAAAAACAAAAACAGCCTTTGTAGCTCCGCCTTCCCCGCCCGGCGTCATCCAGTCGATGCTGATGTCTGCAGGTCAGTCCGCGTCGGAGGCACCATGTGATCAGATGGGCCTCTCGTCGTCGTCCCGTCTGTGGGGGTGTGTGGGGGGGTCACTGGTACTGGAGGTAGTTCTTGAGCGTCTGCGGCAGCGGCAGCGCGTCGATGTGATGGATGCGATCCCGACCCAGCGCCAGCCGAGTGACCCGCCGGCACAGGTCCATGAGGGGGAGGGGCTCCGCTGCGGGACACAGGAGACACGGTGAGACAACGGGATTCCAGGCGGGAATGTGGAAACACGGAACGATTCGCACGCAAAGGGCCGATCACACGTCGCAGATGAAAGCTGTCAGAGGAGAAGAGGTTTAATGTCATCGAGCTGGTTTTTATTCTTTATTCTAAGGGCGCGTGACTCCAGCGAGGACAGAGGAACCATTGAGACGGTCTCCGATCGGTCTGATCTTCGAGCGTCAGGGAGGGGCTCGCCTCCAGGGAGAACGATGGAGACGAGCAATGAATGACAGGATGTTAAATGGGGTTATTTCATGAATGTACTAGAAATAAAGATAAAGTAGAACCTCGAGATGCGGGGTTAATCCGATCCGTGACTGAGCTCGTAAGTCAAACATTTAGCCATTTAAATTAAATCATTTTAATCCATTCCAGCCTGAAAAAAAAGTTCCAAAGCCCCTAAATTATGAAAAAACAAAACATTTTTATCAACCAATAGACACACAGACTTTACTTGTGTGTAATTAATGATATATAAGTTACATAAACAATGATAAAGAATGAAAAGAAACACAAAAGTCACGAGAACACACGAGCTACGTCTTTACTCCACCAACGAGAACGAGATCCGGTCTCACTGATGTTGTATCCATCCACCAACACGTGGGAAAGAACAAGATACGGTCTCACTGATGTTGTATCCATCCACCGACACGCGGTAAAGAACGAGATCCGGTCTCACTGATGTTCTAGCCATCCGCCAACATGTGGGAAAGAACGAGATACGGTCTCACTCACGTTGTATCCATCCACTAACTAGCAGTGGTGTCCTGAAGGAAACGATCGTCTCATATATATGTAAACAAGTAGAGACGTCAGCGAGAGATGCTAAAATTATCTCCGTGCTAATCGCACGCTAGTGGAACATGGCAGCGCCCCCTCTGATTGGTCTGGAGGCAGGTGATGTCCATGAATGTCAGACACAGACTCCTCCACTCAAGCTTCTCCACCTGGACGCACCATCTGGTCGCGCGAAGCTCCCGCTGCTCCGAGTCCGCTGAAGTCACCGTGTGAAGGACGTGAGCACGGCGTTCACACTCAACCATAGACATCACACACACACACACACACACACACACACACACACACACACACACACACACACACACACACACTAGCCGACACGATGGACCTGTCCTGGCTTATCTTGATGTCTTGTCTAAAACAAAGTGCATCACATGACACCAGGAGACCTCAATCATCGCTCCCCTCTCTGAGAGCGCCTCTTAAAACTCTTTCTACTTTTTCAAATTTAAATTTTGGACTGTTATTGAATTTATCTTCCGTGTGACCTTCGGGAGGAAATAATGACATCCCCGCTAACCAGCGGCTAACGAGGCGTGCAGACGTGTCTGGATCCATCAGACCGTCGTTTGCTTAATGAAGAGCCCGTCTAAGAGCACCGTGGGGACCTGAGGTGTCTGTCGGTCTCATCTCCAGCCACATCGACGTGGTGAGCGTCCCGGAGACGCGTCGACTGAATTCAACTGCAGCGATGTGCCCGCAACGCGGGGCTTGTCAGCTTCTGCTAATGCTTTAGCGCTCCAGAGTCAAAATACTGGTGGAACTGGTTTTGGACTCTGAGGAACTAGTCTCCATTTACCCTGCACCTTGAGACCACCTGAACCTGAATCTCAATCAGTCCACCCCAACCAGCACAGCCCCCCACATGTAAGGTAGTTCCCATAGCAACAGTCTCCTCGCACCACAGCTGTGTGATGTCACGGCTCTGCAAAGTGTAGGTCAGGTGTGTTACATTCACTATATGTGATGTTCTGGGGAGCCTTATTAATAGATGATGCTCCTAATGGGCGCCAGCGGTGAAGCGCGTTAGCATTCCCTGGAAAGACCTTCCATTTGACGGGTGTTAATAGACGTGTACACATTCACTCCTTCTCGAAAAGCCCGTGCCATTAAAACCGATTAAAAAAAAGTGGACCATAACTTTAAGTGCAACACTTAAATTCCCCGTCAAAAGTAAGTTAAACACGTCCAGAAACACGAGTGACGCCGTAACGGGGAGCATCATTAAACTCTGACACGGCTCTCTGGAGCGGGGGAGATGACATAATGATGGGAGAAACTTGCTGAAAACTGGCCAATCCCTGCTGGCGCAAGCCGATCTCCATGGTAAGGGTTGCCCCGGGTGACAGTTGGTCCTGTCAGACGGCAGTGATGAGCAGAGCCAGGAAGAGCACACCGTCCGTCAGCAGCTATCTGACTAATAACGCAGCTAAACGGATTCTATGGCTGGAATGAAATTGCACCGTGATTTATGAATTCACAGGATGTGTGGATGTAAATTCCTATTTCTAGTTGTCTATACAGACTGTTGTTTGGAGGTTTGTTGTTCCTCAAAGCATTTCAAGACTCATTAACTCACTGAGAAACTGGATGACAGCCCCTTAACAGAAGTTGAGTAACGGCGCTAACGGGACGCACCGACTCATATCAGCAAAGCATCACTGAAGAGAAATCCACATAGAAACGTATTCTTTGTTTAGAAAGACCCATGTTGATCTTGAGAGATATTTAGCATTAACTCCATCTGTATATACAGAAGAACCTCGAGATACGAGCTGCTTGACACACAAGTTTTTTTAGATATGTGCCGTCGCTCTCTTTTTGTTCGACATATCAGTGAGACCGTATCTCATTCTTAACCACGTTTTGGCGGATGGATACAACATCAGCGAGACCATATCTCGTTCTTTACCATGTGTTGGTGGATGGATACAACATTAGTGAGACCGGATCTCGTTCTCGTTGGTGGAGTAAAGACATAACTCGTGTGTTCATGACTTTTGTGTTTTTCATTCTTTATCATTATTTATGTAACTTAAATATAATTATACACAGGTAAAGTCTACATGTCTATTGGTTGATGAGTATATGATTTTTTTTATAATTTAGGGGGTTTGGGGCTTGTTCACAAGGTTAGAACAGATTAAAATGATTGTAGTTATTTTAAATGAGAAGAATTTGCTTGGCTTACAAACGGAAGGGATTAAACTCGTATCTCATGTTACTACTACAAGACTTATTACTCACTTTTCATTCATCTCTCTCTATCTTCAATCACGTTTAAAAATGAGCACTTGTCCAGTGTTTAGATGATCCCGCCCCTTAACAGACACGTTTTATAGCAGATCACACATTTCACAGATTACGAGGCAGCAATTAGCGTGTTGGTGACGGGAATGTCACCAATGCCATCCCAGCACATCCAAGAGACCTCTCAGCGTCAGCCATCTTGACCTTAATGACCACATTGAGACCACCGGACAAATGTTTCTGCCCCGATTTCAGAAAACCAGCTCAAGGTGACTCAACTCGAAGATGGTCAATCATCTCCTTACACCATGACAGCACAACTGCGACAACTACTACTGAAAGGAAGTGGACTAACATCCAACTGAAGGCGATCAACTCCATTGAAGGGGCAGATATCAAACATATCTGCCCCACACCTCTTCAGATCTCTAGAGGAGTAAGTCGTCTGCGTGGATAAAAATAGTCCGACATGTTTTATGTTCTCATGAAAAATGGGAGCATCATAAACAAGCTGTGTTTATGGCATAAATGTCACATCAACATAAACAAGTGTTTCCTTATTTAAAATCGACCTGCGTGTCCACGTCGTCTTCCATACACAAAAACACAAGCAGCTTTTAAAAGACAATTAATAATCAATTAATGCTAACCAGCCAGAGGCATTGAGGTTAACTCCAGGTGAACGATAGCACTTCCTGCTACTTAATATTTCCTCTTCGATCCAATCTGTCATGTAAATGTCTGTCTGCACTCTCCCCATTTCTCCAAGCACTTAAGTCTTTTTTGGAATGGCCAGAGTCCTGTTTCTGACAGATTTATGGTGCAGTAGAGGAAATGGAGGGTGGAAAAGTGCAGTTAAGGACGACTGAGCGCCTGATGCGCCGTTTGCCAGGCAGGTGAACGCCCCCCGCCCAGCAGCTAATGGAATGGAGGCAAAATTTAGGCCGTCAACAAATTGAGTTCCTATCAATTTCCTTCTTATAGTCACCTGAGTGGGTGACATGTGAACGGCATACAAAGACAACATGACCCAGTTACGTCCCATTTTAAATTATGCCACCAATCTTTTCGGCACAAGTTCCGATTTTCCCGTTCCCCTAACTCAACCTCTTCCACCTGCACACCCTTCATTACGAGAGAAGGTGGTAACAGGAGAGGACGCAGACTCCCCAGCCATGCTTATCTAATAGATTAGCATAAAACTGTTGGAGCTGTCTGACCTAGTTTTAAGATGACGAGTCCGCCAGCTTCGCATAGGCAGGCCTCAAGGTACACATCTGCTTCGCTTTCCAGCAATAAGTCAAAAGATATATAAAGAGGAAGTTTTATCTATGGACAGATTTAGATCAATAATCTACGGCACAGAAGAAAATTGGAGCGCAGCGGTGTTGTCAGCACCAGACTTTAGAACGGTGAGGCGAGCAGCAGGCCTCGCTTACAACAAATTGGAAACGCATGTGTCCAAATTGAATCGTCCACTCAGAGCGGAAACCAATTGTTCACTGAACGAGTTATTCCTGCCACTGGCGATATCTGACTGACTATTACATCACACGGCAAGCTAGCGAGGTCCACAACGACGGTCTCCGGCTGCTCAGGAGAAGAAAAAAAGAGTGCAAGTGTATAGTGTGGGGGGTTTGTGTGTGAACACGCACCATTTAACAGCCATGCACACAAAGAATAGCTGCGAAATTGGAACATCTTCGTTTGGGTTCAGCAAGTTCTTGAATAGGTTTTCTTTTTTAAACTAGCAGAAGTGTTGTGAAATTATTAGCATAAGGAACTGAGCAACCACCAAAATAGTCCACTTTGTCTACGAACACTTAAAGTTCATGAACTACCTCAATTTTAATTTAGTTTCCCCAAACACTTAACGTTTCCACCCTGATAGGATCCCTGATGGGATCCTGAAAAGTGTCGTTTGCCTAAAACTTCGAGATGAATTTGAACGAAAAGTTGAAAAGGTGAAGGATTGAAACACCTCAATTCCTCCCCAACAATACAACAATACACTGTTGTTCAAACCACATTTGCCTGTGGGGAAACGGTGCAACAGAAACGGATCGACAGAAAACAGATGCATCACCAACCCTGTGCAAACAACAGACAAAACCTCAGACAAATGTGTCCCAGACGCAGATGTGGCCGTCCTGATAGGAAACAGGTGGAACACAGTTTTACCAACAAGTCTGACTGGGAATACTTCAAAGGCTGTTATCACACTCCCATTGTATCACCGTTTATCAACCGTTGATAGAATCACATCTCTATAGACCTGGTATGTGACCGCCCCCTGCTTATTCCAGCATTTCAAGTCTTGCTTTAATCACCGTTAACATACCGCAATTTATTCCCTGTAAAAGACGCCCACCCATCTACCGCGACCAGCAGGGGTGGGAGACCCATGAGCAGCCAATTACTGCCTTTAATGTCCATGCACCGCTGCCTTCTTATTCAGCCTTTAACTGTCACTGCATAATTGGTGTGAAGAGACTTTTCCAGACAACATTCATTTACTTCTTCAAGAGAAAAAGGGAATACTTGGGAAACTACAGTGCTCCAAGCAGGAAGAGAAACACCCAACACATACCAAGTGTTACCCGACGCAAACCAGTGTCAGAGGAACATGTCCAAAGCTTCTTGAGATCACGAAAGTTTCACCCCAACACCATGACATCTGTACTAACATGGTAGTGGGAGCAAACGCCGTTATCTTGGTAGAGATCCACAGGATTTCTACCAGGATGAGTCCAGACAATGACTTTGTTCGTGAAAGACAAAGAAAGCAGGGAAGTACTCACAGCAACGTTCACTATGTTGTCCCAAACATGGCAGAAGTGATAAATCCCTGACCACCGGTAAGTCTGCCCGTTTCGTGATGCTTTAGGAACATTAAACATCAGTGTCGTCTAAGTCTTGTTACTTGTCTTAAACTTTTGAGGTACTATTTGGGAGTTTAACTTCTTCATTACACTTCATACTTCAAAAAGGTAAACTACTGGCCAACCTCAATCATATATTTGCTTTTTTGTGGTTTTGCACTTTACAGGCATGTCTTTTTTTCTTTCTTTTTTTTTAAAAAAGGTTTTGCACTTTACAGGCATGTCTTGACAACCATTCCAGAATTTCTTTACACCAACTTCCACAGAACAGGATTCTGGAGTGTTATTCAAGCCTCTTATTCACTAACACAATAAAGACTAATAATCTAACCACCACTGACTAGCTGATGTAGCATCTGGGGTTGTCTTCTGCAAAGTTCTACTTTACGTTATTGCTTGAATCAGTGCAGGAAATCCTGTTGACAGCTCTGAACAGCAGAGTCTATTTGTGTAGAGCACAAACTGGACCGACAAACGAGCGAGCAGGCTACCTGGTCAACCTCCCACTTACCCAGTAAGTCAGCTTAACCCGGCGCTGCAGAAATGTGACACCACAGCAGGGGGTGTAAAATGTCAAAAGGAGGGATTAATGCTGAAGACAAAGAACTACAAAACACAGCAGGAGATACAAGATGGAACACAAACAGCACGTTTTACACAGCTGACTGTTGTGTACACCGTCTTTTTGATTCACGCCGAACAATCAAAGGTGGCACAATGCTGTTCCAGCGTGTTTTCAGACAGCACTTCGACATGCGAAGTGGAATAACAACGTACAGCACAGCAGTACATGTTGTGTGACATTTCACTTGTGGAAGAACATGGCAAATGCGATCAATACCTTTCCTGTTACAAGGAGGCTAATCACACCTTCAGGTAAAGGGCATGTTGGGGGAAATACCCTGTCGAGAAACGGAGTCCGACAGGGTTCATTTACAAAAGACGGCAAAAATAAGAGCAACTCTTCGTCTCTAGTGTTCAGCTAGGTTTTTCCCGTTTTCATAAGAAGGAAAAAAGGAAAATTATTCAGTCATTCTGATGTTTAGAAATTAGGGATATAAGAAAGAGCAGGCTGACAGTGGTGCGAGTCCGTGGTGTGAAAGCAATCATCATGTCTCAGTAGGGTTAGCTTTCAACAGCTTTTGCCCTCAGTCTGTGGGACTGAGGGCAAAAGCTTTCATAGAAGGACTGGAGGGAAGAGAGAACCGCATTAATGCAGCGCATTAAGAGACTAAACAGGAGGGAGTAAATAGTTACCACACGGAATAACAAATGAACGCAGGAGACGCAGGAGAGGGAATGGACGACACGACAAAGAGCAGAACCAGAAATCCTTAGTCCTTTTGACAGGATGTACAATGACAAGATCTGGGAATGGGGTAACACCTGGTTCCATTGTTCTTATAACACAACATGGAGATGAATTCATCACCCGGTAGAATAGAACAAAGTTCTATCAAGAGGTCTGAGTCCAACTGAAGCTGTTGCTTTTAGTGTGTGCCTCCTTGGTACAAAGAGATTGCAAATCATGCACCATAATTTAATTTTACAGGTAAACCTCGGCTTATGTGATTCCCAAGTATAGATTGGTTTAAAAAAAAAGGGGGGGGAGACACATCATTTTCCTCCACTTTATATCTGTCTGCCATAAATACTGGAATCATTAAATCCCTAGTAAACCCTAAAACATACATAATGTTACTGTACAATAAATCAGAATAAAAATATATCATTAGCCCGTAGCAACCCCCGTGACCCACAATGAGGAAGAAGCGGCTAAAGACTAGACGGAGACGTTTTTTTGTACTATTAAAAAATGAAATGAAATGGTCTGTAATCTTAAAATACAAGTAGATTCCTATTAACCAAATATTAAAATGCATTCATTAATAAAGTCCAGTACAGAACTGAGAAGAGTTATCTTCAGGTTAACTTACTGGAACTAGTAAACAACATAAACCAAGGTTTACCTCTACAACCATTTACACGAGGCGTCATTTCTATTTTAGTAATAAACTGTTATGGTCGTTCACCAAAAGAATAACAAACACAACCAGAACTCCAGATTCTGGTAGGACCACTTGGCCCAGGACTGAATGGCGGTCCAGCCATTGGAGTAAAGTGTGTTAGTGGTGCACATAAAAGAAGCTTTAAAACGTTTCAACCCAATCAGCCCTGAACTCGCATAAAACACTTGAATGCACTGCAGTAGAGCAATTACAAGTTTGTGCTGTACCCACAAAACTCAAAGAGTCGTGACAGGAAGGCTTGAGGATTGAAGTCGCCTGAACACACCTCTGCTGCTAACACTACAGTAAAATAGTGCCGATATTTCAACTCAAGTGGCAACGATATACCAAAATACATACAGGATTCTACTCTGCCACATGTTTTAACAGAAGATGAATGAGTGCCACTCTTCATTATGTGTGTTTCAGCTGTGTAATGTGTGTGTACACACACACATACACATTTAACTCGACAGACCTCTCTCCGCATGGCCAGACGCTGAGCTCAGGGGCATGATGGGACATCCTCCAGAATTCCTTCACTACTGGCCACTTTCCACCAATGCGTGCGCACACAAACACACACACACACACACACACACACACAGACATGGCTCGAAGCCATGGACATGGTGTCCATGCTTCGCTGTCGGCGACGCCTCCAGGCCGCTCTGGGTCTTTGTACAACATGCAGGTTAAAGTAGGAAGTGGACTAAACCCCATTGCACGAAACACAAAGACGAGCTGCGACACACAAACACCAACCATGGCAACTTCAGGACGACGGTGGATAAAAATGTGCCGATTATACAAGAGCCTTTGATGCCGTTTAGAGAAAAAAGCAAGGTTGGAATGGAGATAAGGCATGTTAGAAGAAAGAAAAAGCATCCCGGTATTGCACACACACAGCGCTAACTGGAGATTAGCAACCATTTGTGGTATGATAACTATTTCCAGAGTACAGCGCCCTGCGACACCGGCGCACCGCTACTCCCAGTGCGAGGAAAGTTTGAGGGAGACTGTCTGAAAGCCTGGGAGACGACTCAGCGGTGTTGGAGGCAGGCAGGCTAGAAATAGTACCCGTTGAAGCCGTTTCCTGTTGGTAAACAAAGCAGCTCTTCTCATGATGGGCTTTTAATAGATCAGTGCAGACTAATATGAGCTGAATATCAATTCGCTGCACGCCAAATAAATAATGAGTCATCAGCGTGTAAAGCTTTCCTAAATCCTGAGCTTCACGGCCGACCAGCAGCGAAGTATTTGCAAATCAGTCACGCCGGCGTTGCTTGAGCAGATTGTTTTTCCATCTTTAAAAGATCCGCTGTATTTTGAAATAATGAGTCAATTCAGCCGTTCTTAAGATGTTTTCCACTGACTTCCAAAAACTTCAAGAGTTTTGCTGTTTAACTCTCGTTCGGTCCGCCTTCAAAAAAAGTCGGACGGATGAGATGCGCATCTCGTACGTGAGGTCAAAATTAAGGCACTGCAATTTTTGGAATGCTCACTTTTGTGACTGTATCTCGTTCTTTCCCGCGTGCTGGCCGATGGATACAACATCAGTGAGACCAGATCTTGTTCTTTACCGCATGTTGGAGGATGGATACAACATCAGTGAGACCGCATCTCATTCTTTCCCACATGTTGGTGGATGGATACAGCATCAGCGAGACCGGATCTCGTTCTCGTTGGTGGAGTAAAGACGTAGCTCGTGTGTACTTGTGACTTTTGAGTTTCTTTTCATTCTTTATCATTGTTTATGTAACTTATGTATTATTAATTATACACAGGTAAATTCTGCATGTCTATTGGTTGATTAAAAAAAGGTGCGATTTTTTATAATTTAGGGGGCTTGAGGCTTTTTTCACAAGGCTGGAATGGATTAGGATAATTGAGATAACTCTGGACAGTTTAATTAAGATGGGACTCAAACGCCACAGGAAACAGTTAAGAGACCTCTTCAGCTTTTCCGTGGTTGTGGTTTATGGAGCGGCGCTGCAGTCGGTTTTGGAGCTAACCAAGTCATCCTTGGATTTCCTGGGATTCCGTTCCATTCTGCGTACCAACCACACACACTTGAAAACTGCACTAGGTCAGCTGATTGCGTGGCCTAGTACTGTGGGAAAAGTAGTCCCTGCATTTTAAAGTTGTTACCCCGAACTTGGTAGAACACAAATGTCACGCTGGGTGTTAATAGCCGAATGTGTTAGACATTAATTTAGGAGTTCAGCAGCAGTAAACCAACAATTTGTTGCGCATTTTAATTCCTGTGTCGTCCTGATTTTTCAAGCGTGTGTGTGTTTGTGTGCAACTTACGATCCAGTCCGTTGACGTAGCGAATAGAAACCTCGCAGTGCCCCCAAACGGCGCTGACTATGGGATACAGTTTCTTGCCCTTCAGCCCTCTGAAAGCCACCCCTAGATACTGTCCGTCCACCATGAAGCTCAGCGTCCCTTCGTCCATGTCCAGTATGACCGTCAGAGCGTCTGGAAGTACAAACGACTCGTCCGGCTCCAGGAAACAGGGGTACGTTGGTGCCGACGTGGCGGCGGGACGGTTCTTTCCATCGTGATAGAGTCTGTTTCGACCCAGATCCCACCCCCAGGACTCGGAGTCCGAGCCCACCAGGGCCGTGTAGCCCACAGAGTGTAAAGACGCCTCGGGGGTGGCCACGCCTACGACGGCGTGGGTGCCTCTCTGCCTGGACGGCCAGTGGATCCTCCAAACATGGAGACCCCTGGTGTATCCCACCTTCCCTCGGATGCAGTCCGTGCTCTGTGCCACCGGGTGGCGATGAAACGTCAGCTTGTCATCCTCCTTGACGAAGACGTTGAGCGAACGGTCGTCGGGGTTCCAGGCGTGGCGAAGTTGGGTCTCGGGTGTGGCCGACGGCATGTCGAGCAGCAAGTCCAGCCGGGGCGGTCGACAGAAATCTGGGCCGCGTAATTCGCGGCGTACCGGACGATATGACGACTCTCCGCGTACATCCACTGATTTGATGCTGCCGGAGATCTTCTGTCCCATGATTGGCTGGTCCAAGGGAGGAAGGAGGGGTAGAGGGGTGGGAACCGGATGGACCGAGGGTGGTAAAAAGGGGGCAGCGGGTCTTGGCGTTACCTCATGTGCGTAAAGGTGGCACAGTGGGTCCTGGATGGAAGGGTTCAACCAGGAGGAACCAAACTCCTGAAACAAAAGCAGAAAATAGTTTCAGCTTTTTATTTGGCAACAAGAAATAATCACAACTTAAAATCTGAACAAATAATTTGATTTCCCGCCCAAAGAAATTTAATATAGATGAAAGTTATTTCGTGGAGACAAATCAAAAGCGATGACTTCAAACTTCTTCGAAATGAAAATAACTACCATCTCTAATTTGGCCCCACAAATCCGACAATCCGATTTGCTTGTCAAATCAGTACCTCGAGATTGGAAACTGTGCGATGAAGAGATATTCAAACCTGGCTCTCTCTGCTGCACATTTACACTCAACGCTGGATGTGCAAAAATCTCTAGGCACCTCGAGATTCCACTCAAATCCCAGACAGAGAGTGGTGATGCAATGACGAACAGAATATGGATGAGTGGTGATGCATCAAAATGATGATTTCATCACCGTGTGACTGCCTGCTGTGTGAAAACCACGAGTTTATCAGTAAAACTTTCACTAGCATCCAGTGAAACTCCTCTCCAGCAACCTTTTCCTTCATGGAATGAAATTCTTCCATGTTCTAGAGGTAAAAGGAAGGAGATACGAATCTTGATCGATCTACAACCAAGCCAGAGTGTTAACATTCTACCTCCAGAGATGGAGAGCGGCGTCTTGCCAGCACCGTTTGTTCCCAGGAAAGCAGTTTTTAAGTGAAGCAGACAGAATGCAAACATTTTTCTAAGGCATAATTGGCTTAAACAGTTTAATTCTACAGCGCGTTGATCAGCTAGGTTCCTGCTTTGTGTCTGGGTGCTGGAATACGAACAATATACCAAACATCTGCCTTGCAAATGTCATTATTTCAACATTATATCACACTTATCAATGTTAATAATGAGATTTTTTCATGCACCACTTCCCCAACTCTTAAAGAAACACCATTAAACCCTCAACTCGTGAATGCATATTAATAAATTTGTGCTTTTTTACGTGAAACCAATGCTATGTGACAATAAACTGTGTGCCGACATCCCTATTAGTCATCCAGCATTTCCAAATGTTCTGCTCTGACACAACTCCTCACCCTGCCTCTCACTCTTTCCGATACGCAGACCTTCAAGTGTTTTAATTCGCCTATAGTTTCTCAGGAAACGGCACCACGTGTTTCTTCCAAGGGAAAGTCCAGAGAGTTTACCGACGCCGACCCTCAAGGGAAGTTTTGAACCAGACCAGACAGAATCAGATGATTAAAATCGGAAAGTCCAGTTAGGCAAAGGCCATTCCGATGCAAGAAAGAGAAGATAGTCATTTCAATCCGTCGGGATTGGTTCTTACAGAATCAATCGGAGATGTGAGATGCAGGGGGGGGGGTGGCCATGGCGCAGATGCTAAATGAGCCAACAAGTCACAAGACTCATGACTCAACACATGTAACGGTTGACAGACAAAATGTTATCTCGTGACAGAAAGCCATTAGAAGTGACAGGCGCTACGCTCCCTCATTAATTAATGCCTACCATCTGACGTGATGCATGGATCCATGACAAATAAAGATACTCATCTGACAGTTCAATTTAGCTACAGGCGCTAATCCGTGGTGGTCAAATACACACTTGACATTTGCTCATTTGTACATGTGACATACGTGACAAACACAAGCCCTTCTGCTGTTATGTATGTTTAGGCTCGCCAACAGTGAGCGAAAAAAATCTGGGGGGTAGGACGACATAATGAGGAAAATATTTTCTTTTATTTAGCTTTCCATATTTACGGAGACGAACCAAGCTACAATTACAAATCCCGGCTCACACACACACTTCTATATTTGTAGTTTTTGTGAGTCATGTGTCTAAAGTCTGCTTACACAAGAATGAAGGCGTCTTTGATATAATTGTGACGATTGCACTTAGCAACGGTTGATTAATTTGAGTAACTAGAAGTTCCAACGTCTGAAAGTGCAATAATTTGGCTTGAAAAGGCAAACAAACGTCATCCCTAGACGGACGGCCCGACTGCATCGCGTACATAAAACTATCAAGCTCATATTTCAAACCAATCAGATCCTGCGTGCATCAGCGATTTGAGGTTCTTGCTGAGGGCGTTTGAGAGAAAGGACAATTTATATCCTTGTCAAGGTGGGACCGGTGCCACCGATTGAAGAGGGGAGAGGGTTGAAATGTTGATAACTTGTGTGCATGGGGTTCAAACCAGATGACATATAATGCAGCTAGTAGCAGCTAGCAGCTAATGCAAAAGAATGTAAACCAAGAAGACAACAAAATGGTTAATTCGTGCATGCTAAATACAATCGCACACTCAAGGTGTTGTTCTGTAGTCTCGTTCAGACTAGACATGTAAAGTTGGGCAGAAGTGGTCGTCGAAACATCTCAATGAAACACACTAGTGGAGTATTAGAGGTTAGTCGTTCAACGTGGAACACAATGGGAACTTCCTGCTGCTGATCACCCACTTTGACCGATTCTCCACGAGAAGAACCGCCAGAGGCGTCGAGACAAACCAACCCAAACTCATTCAAAGTCTACAGAACAGGCTAATAATACATCAGTTACGTAATTACAAGAGGAACAGACGCCAACATTGTTCCTGCTAATGTAGTTCCTAGTTCTGTGGCCTGACAGTTGTTAACAGTGGAAAATGGCGTGAAATCCTCACACATTTTAATCAACATCTGTCAATTTCTTTCTGAAACATTTGCGATTGATGGCCAGAGGTACGTTTTTATCCCTCTACCTTTGACTATGCGTTAGGCAGCTAGCTTCCTATGTAAACATTTTTTATTGCTTCAGGGGTCAGTCAGTCATCTTCAGATTACCACCGCTACATCCGCCGCAGCGGGTCACGTGGAGCCGGAGCCTATCTCGGCGGCATAGGGCGTGAGGCGGGGGACACCGCGGAGCCACCCAGTGCACCGCGGAGCTTCAGGGGTGACAGATAGAAATCAATCAATCTCAGATGTCAGATATTACTACTGATTAAACACCTTTCTCTCAACACTTCACCGTCTTGCAGTAACATGTTTCTAACGCTCATGAAACAGTCCCCTTACACATTAACATTCCGGATTGACTGTCTCCAATTCCTGCTAATTAATGACTTCTTTTTCATACTTTCTAAGGAAGCAGTAATTTTTTCAGCAGCATTGGATTCACAACCAACAGCTGGTGGAAACGGAAAATACCAGTTCAGTCAGGGAGTAGAATAAAGTAGGAGGATTTCCAGCAGTTACTCATCACTGCCAGCATAAAGAAATCAGTTCTTGCACAGATGTGAAGACAGTTGGCTGATTAGTGCAGATGAAATAAAAAAAAAAAAAAACGTTGATGAAAGGACAGATTAAATTTGGGCTATGACAAAAGGTTTGTTGATGAGGACGAAGATGAAGGAGATGAGAAGCAAGGATGCGGAAAGGGGAGTTAAGGACAAATATCAGGTGACTTCAAGGTGATGTGGGGGAAACCCTGAAAGACCTTTTCTTCGGATGAAAATGATTTGAATTCAGTGGAAAAGACGATCCAACACTCATTGCCTCGTCTCCTGTACGTCTTCCCAGAATATCCCAGAGATTCGCTTCTGCTAGGCATGAGAGATGGAAGACAAGGAGAGTCTGGGACAGTTTAAAGCAAGAAAGCCTCTGTTAGCATATCAAACAGACACAGCCTGAAAGAACCCCAAGCAGAAACAAACAACACACACAGATGTGTGTGTGTCCATAAGGCGGGAACACTGAAGTACAACCAACATGAACCCAAGAACCCACGTAGCAACACACCAGCTGGGGCCGACGACGACATGCGAATGTGTGTTCATACACACACTCAGTCAACGAGATGCAAGCAACCTTTAAATAACCATAACCTTTATTAAGGTTTGTGAAGCAAAAGGCAGATAGAAATAGAAGCTAAGCTCCATTTTTAGTAGACAAAGAGGATCATCATGTTTCATGTGTTCAGAAAACAGTGAACGGAACTAGACCTGGTAAAGTAGTACCTCGAGATACAAGTTGAATCTGTTCTGCGACTGAACTCGTAAGTCAAACAACATTTGAACATTAAAATAACTAAAATCATTTTTACTTGTTTAAGCCCAAAACCCTCTCAAGTATTAAAAAATAGACATGTCAACCAATAAAGAACGAGATGCGGCCTCCGCTGATGTTGTATCCATCCGCCAACACGGGAAAGAACGATATCCGGTCTCAGCTGATGTTGTAACCTTCCGCCAACGAGCGGTAGTATCCTGAAGCACAACTCGTATCAGTTTTTGCTCGTATGTCGAACAAAAATATGGACAGAGTGACAACTTGTATCTCAAAAAGCTTGTATGTTGAGGTTCTAATGCATATTAAAAGAGAATTATTGAAAACAGTCCATGACTGGTTGAATTTGTGACTAAATAAATAAATAAATATAGGATTAGTTGGTGCTCTGGCTCAACATTTCTCGTTGCCTTCCCAAAGCCTTTGTGTGGCTGTAACACTTCCAATCTATGATTTTCTGTTTTCCAACATCTTTGAATGTCGGTTCACAATCTCTGATCCAACTGCGAGACAAAACACTGGCAGCTAACTTTATAGCTTCAACCAACAGTCTGCCACTTCCAGTTGGACATTCGAGGGGTTTTTCCATGTTGCCCTGAGTCTATCAGAAACAACTGGAAGTAGATCAGAGATTTTTTTTTGAGGCCCAAAACAAGTAGAGACAAGTTACAGTTGTACCCCAACGACCTGACGTCCTCTTGATGAACTATTCTCCATAGCAAGAAGACGTCTTTGATGAGAACTTTGATGTCATTTGATACATGTCATAAAACGATCACGACATTAAACTACAACCCTATAGCTGGCTGACTGTAATTATTAGACGTCCACCTGTTTTAAGTTTCCTCCCAATTTATTCCCCAATAAACTTCACTCTAACTCGAGTAGCCTTTCAGTTTAACGGCAGTAGTCCGTTTCCAGCCCATTGAGCTCATGAATGAGTCATTCATAACCGATGATACTCTCAAGAGGACGGCGTGTACAAAATGTTTTCTTATCAGTGACATAAGTATGTGGACGGTTCTGACTCATCCCTTCAAAAGAACTGGGATCGAGAAACTTCCACAACCGGAGAGCAGAGTAGTGTTGAAATCCACATGATGCCCAATTATAGCTGTTAAAGACCAAAACCTTAACAACTATTTTATTGTTCTGCTGAACCCACAGTTTATTCGGACCTCCTTTTCACAATCTCTCTGCTCTGTTTTAACAAGACAGAACATCTTACTGCTTTTCTGTGGCAAGTGAATTCAGACATTTAATATAGTATCTAAAAAGTCTGAATAGAACTAAACTGGGATGGTGAAGCGCAGTGTTCCCGTCCCAACACTTCAACATTCAAGTGAGTGAAACAAAGTTCTAACGCTAATGGCTGTAATCAAGTGGACCCAAAAGCATTTAAGATAAAAAAAAGTGACCGACTTAATATTTTAAATTATACAACAATACACAACATTTAACCAACTTCTCAGAAGATGTTAGCGCAGCAGCTCCATCAAACTTTTACAAACAAAACCCTTTGTGTTCTTGTTTTCTTCCCATTCATTGAAAAGGTTTTTCTGGGGCTTGATGAGCCCAGCGACGGTCCAGCCAACAGCCAGACGGGAAACTGGAGGAAAGACAAACAAGCCATCAACTGACTGAAGCCGGGAAGAGACGTCTTACCATGAAAGCATTTCTCCGAACCGTCAGGTGGACTCACAAAGAAACGCGAAACCAGCGGCTGAAGAGCACAGTAGGAATAGTTGCTCCACAGGCTGGAGACCAAAAAATGAGGTCAGCACACCGTCAACCGCCAGACGAGTGTGTGGGACAGTCCACAGGCAGACAAAAACTGTGTGTGGATGTCAGTAAGTCGGCAAGTTCCTGCTTGTGACGTGAGGATGGGGGGGAAAAAACAGCTTGGCTCTGGTTCCCAGCGAAGACAGGAAAACAGCTGCTGGGTGGGAGGGAAGAGAGACGGAGGGAGGGAGAGAGAGTAGGCTTAGTGTGGAGCACGTTCAAAGTCTTTCCCCACAGATGTACCGACTGGGAACCACCAGAAAGCAAGAGGAAAAAGGAATCATGTGGACACGCACGCTAACGGCTGGTTTCCACTCGGGACGCAGGACAATGGGCCGGACAGCGTCAACGACATCAACGACGGCCTTTTGTGTGCTCAGAGGTTATTTTGGGTGTTTCCAGCTGGAGTTGTTGAATTAATTATTCCTCATCAAACACAGTTTGTGAACGTGTCCCCAGCAGACAGTATGGTGGTTTGGTGTGAACACAAGCAGACTTTGTGACAGCTCACACACACTTTAATTTCTACATTCACCACAGGCTCTGTTTGTCAGTGGAGTGCAATAAATTCTAACTGAAACGCTTTTGTTGCTTCGTTCATTTTTACAAGACAAATACGTCGTATGACAATCGATGCAGTTTGTGCATTTCAGGCGTTTGTTCACCAGTCAGACTGATGCTTAAACAGAGATTTAGAAACAGACAAAGGCATCAGTTTCTGCATCATTTAAAAAAGAACAGTAGAACCTCGAGATATGAGCTGCTCGACATACAAGTTCTTTGAAATACGAGACAACGCTCTGTCCATATTTTTGTTTGACATACCAGCAGAGCCTGAGACAAGAGTCGTGCTTCAAGACACCACCACTAGTTGGTGGATGGATACGACATCAGCGAGACCGCATCCCTTTCTTTACCACGTGTTGGCGGATGGATATAACATCAGTGAGACCGCATCTCGTTCTTTACCACGTGTTAGCGGATGGCTACAACATCAGTGAGATTGCATCTCATTCTTTACCACATGTTGACGGATGGTTACAACATCAGCTGAGATCGTATCTCGTTCTTTACCGCGTGTTGGTGGTCTATTGGTTGATTTTTTTTAAAAATTCATCATAATTTAAGGAGTTTGGAGCTTTTCTTACAAGGTTGGAATGGATTAAAATTATTTATTTAAATGGTTAAATGCTTTTTGACTTACGAGTTGAATTTGTTCCATGCCTGAACTCGTATCTCGAGGTACTACTTTATCTGACACTGTGACGGCAATCAGCTCCGTTATGGCAGGGAACCCCTCCCCAGCCATCGCTGCTCCGTCCTGACATCACTCCCCATTCTCTGCCTATGCATGAATGCTTCTCTGCCTCTCATCTTTCTCCCCTGGGTGACAAGAAAGCCTTCCTCTCACGTGCCCCGCCCCCTCGCAAAACACCACACAACGTCATTCTAGTATAAACGCTTACAGTTTCCAGCAAAATGACCCAGCTGAAACAAACTCAAGCCAGTACTGCACTGGATCTTTCCCCATGGATAAAAACCAGCCACATTTATTCCCATTCGCAGCTACACCCACCCCCCACTGAAGGCTGCTGCTCGCCGCAGGACCTCCTTGTTCTGACATTGTCTGCAGTGATAAGAGTGCATCAAGATGGCTTCAAGCAAGAAATGAAAATCAGTTAGCTGTGCAAGAGATTACGTCACAGCAGGAATTGCCTTGCATCATTTTGAATCATTAATTAGTTCTGTCTCAACTGTTTAAAGTCTGAACCATAAAATAATTGCGAGAAAAAGCAATATTTTGGAAAATAAGGTCTAATGTAATTTGTATAATTTTGGCTAAATCCCAAATTTTAACAGGTGGAGTACGATACAGGTTCACCACAATTATGTACCATCATGTGAGCGCCAGAAGAAGGTCCATCCACAATCATCTGTGGCTGGTTTTGCAAGTTTCATGGTAGAATGCTGAACAATAAGCTCACAGATGATTGCTAAAAATAGGTAATACTTCAGGGAGGTACACCCGCAGATGATTGATGCAGAAAGGCTAGCCATTGGTGTTTATGCTTGATCAATCCCCAGTACCGATGACGTCATGGGTTTAAATTACAGATCAAAAAACAAAGAATAATAGGACAGGGTCAGTCCCATGTGACAACTCTTTTGAGTCCATTTAGATGAATTAAATTAGAAATTTGAGTGATTTCTTAACAACTTATGCACAAAAACATGGAGGTGTGGGGTGATTGCGGGGTGATGTCTTGCTGCAGACAATGAGGATTCATGTTTCATTATAACAAGTCAGCATTGTTGTATAAATATACAGTATATCACACACATATATAATTACATATGATTACAGTATATGAAAAAATGAAAAAGGTGGTATATTGGGAGTCAATTATCAAAATTTTTACAATTAAGCACTTGTGTGCAAATAGTGAAAATCTGCTATTCTATACACTTTCAATGACAGCCGTTAAGTCATTTAGAAAATAAAAATGAAATAAATTTATAGGAAAAATTTCATATACTTGGCCTTTTGACTGACTCATTTAGAGAGGAAGACATAAAAACAACAAAAATGTCCGTTTTTGGCCCAAAGTGTATCCATCCCACCGAACTAAAAGCAGACATCCGAGTACGAATGACCCTCGAAGGGTTTACTTCAGCGAGACAAGAAGATCGAGGACTCTCCTCTAAGACAACATGCTGCCCAAATTACTTCCTGATTTTTAACTACAAGCACACAGCAGACGATGAGGAGCAGTTCGAGGTCTCCACGTCTCAGCTTATCCACAAGAAGAATCTGTTGGCAACCACACGTTGGAAGTAAAAACCGGAGCTCGCCCTCTCTGAGAGCCTAATTCTCATGTTCACACATGGCTGCATTCCAAACAGCAAAGACACAAAAGCAAAGACATGCCTCCGTGATAATGTTGTCGTAAAAGTGCAGCAAGGAAATCTAATCACGGCAAAATATGATTCGCAACCAAGAAACTTTGCCTTGTTGCTGAGAAGTTTTTCCAGTAAATAGGGTTCAGGATGGAAGGAATAAATCACCAATAGCGGGATTTCCGGTCTTTTACCCAGCACGCACTGGGCTACTTTGGGTCCACAGTTGTCTGGATAACCATGGAAGTAGTTTGGATACAACTCTGACCATCGGGATCAAATAATTTGGTAAGTATGATAGATTTCCAGCCACTGGCAGAACTGGTTTTACTGGGGCTGAGCAAGAACACATTTATATTTATATTCAATGCAGATAATAACCGGTTACTAAATGTCTGAGTTATGATGAAGCCACAGTCGTGCAGACATGGAGGAAAAAGCCATTTCTGTCTTCATTAATGCAGTGAGTAAAGAATGTGCACGCATAGTTGTGGACCCAGACTGGAAAACTGACAGGATGTGCTACTGGTTGCTTTGGCACTGACTCACATCCCGATCATACTTTCATTAACTAACACACACATGCACGCTGACCACACTCACTTCGTTCCCTCACGTAATTCGATTGAGGCTGCAGACTTATTAAAAGCTGAACCGGAGAAAAATCCGATGGGGAAATTCCAGACGTATGGCCGACGTTTGTACAGATGCAGGCAGAGACAAGACCTGTTGCTGCATCGACTCAGCCGGCCGATAGAGTGTTTTATTTAAATCGAAACATTAACGCATTGCAGAAAACTTTGAGATGTAGTGAATAAGAGCATTCCTGATATTCATACCATTAAACATGGCAATATGGAGATAACTGCAAAGTTGGCAAACATGACAGATCAGGAAATACGGCCACTTGAATACACGTTTATTTCATTTGAAGTCATTGCATCATCACCGAATCAGGAAGTGCAGATTTAGCTAATTTTTACCATCTGACGTCGATGCTTCCAGTGGCTTTCTTCAGTATGGACACCAATTGAAATGTGAAATTAGACCTGAAAAAAGTAAGACTCAAACAAGACTTGTCGAGATGCTTGCCTGGGTCACATGACCATCTTCTTAAAGGGGGGGCCGCTCCGGCTGCTAACACAAAAATACATTACCGCCAAACTGAAACTCCCAAGCTAGCAGAAACAAAAAGAAACAAACGTTGGTCTGACGTTACGAGAACGCTGCTAATAAAGTTGATGCAAACTGGATTCACCTATTATATATATATATATATATATATATATATATATATATATATATATATATATATATATATATAAGGGAAGCATTTCTATTAAAAACTCAGTAATTCATGAGAATGTTTAGTATAACTGATGTAATCATGGGAGCTCAGCTCAATGTACCGATCAGGTTACACTAGTTTCTAAAGATTTATCTTCACCTCAAGGATAGTCGTTTCAACGACTGAGAAGATTGAAACCGCATTTAGTTGAAGTTGCTTTGAAGCTTCTACAAAAGATCATCCCTGCCTGTGGCTGTGCTTTTATTTCTTTTCTTGCTGTTCTACAAACATGCTGCTAATATTCTCCTTTGTTTTTTGTACAACAGCAATCAGCATCACATATCAAACACAATCAGCAACGTGCACTAACTTCCTGTCCGCTAGATGTAATCACTTCAGGGTTTGTGTGGTGATGAGAATAAATCAAGAAAAAGGGATGAAGATATGGCCTTTCCTTGGGGAGGAGGCACCAACCTCAGTCACGTGGATGTAGTTGAACTGCAGTGTTTACAGGGTTTTTTGCATTATTTACTGTGAGATCTTTTTACTTTTGTCTGCAAACATTAAACAGCTTTACTATTCTCACGTCTAAACTTCAATTGTCAATGCTTTCCATCAAAACCTTCACTGACCAATATCTCCTTTTAGAACATGCTTGATTTTTGTCTTATATACTTACAGTAATATAAGTACAAGGTTATGGGTCAGAGACTTCAGAAGTAGGTAACAATTAAGGATGAAACCCTAGCCAAAACTCTTAAGGCCTGAAGTAACACATCTGCTGCTTTTGGGTTTGACTTGTTGAAATATTTAGCAGCTGCCTCGGATCGTTTTCTTTGTCACTACAGGTAAGGCCAAACCAGTCTGATCAGATTTCCACAGCTGGGTTATACAATTCGGAGGTGGGCCAATGAAATTAGTTGACCTGTTTTCACTTCTCTAACCATCAACTGCTTCCTGTCACGGGTGTCATCAGCGAACAAAAGGCGTATCCAACGCTCGCTGGGGTGACTAGCTGGGCTTCGACTGGTTCAACAAAGCAAATAAAGGTCCGAAGAGGTGTAAGGGTGGGTCGTCGGAAACTGACCTCTTTAATCCATCCGAGTTTGGGCGTCTT
The DNA here is from genome assembly GCF_040054535.1 of Antennarius striatus. Lineage (NCBI taxonomy): Eukaryota > Metazoa > Chordata > Actinopteri > Lophiiformes > Antennariidae > Antennarius > Antennarius striatus. The sequence goes on along the minus strand of NC_090781.1, from coordinate 25,061,581 downwards.
GACAACCACGTATCTCTGCCAAGCCAGCAGGGCACAGGTTAGACGATGACTGGTTCTATCCTGTTGAGAGAAGATGGAAAGGTACGATTAGGGTGGTGCTGGGAAACACCAGTTAAAAGTCCATTAACAGTCTTTATGTAAAACAAGGGGAAGGTGTGTCTGGAAGGGAGGGAGTTTGCTCAATGCCGTTGGGTTCATTTACATGTGAAAGAACCAACCAACCAAATCATAAATATGTTTGCATTTGCTTTAAAAGAAAAAGACTAAAAATACTGAACAGTGCAGAGGGAGTGTTCTGACAATAGTTTAATTAAGCTCTACATATTAATTAGTTTTACGAAGTTAGCTTGTATTCTCATGACGACCCGTCAGGCTAGTGTAGGTCAAGTTCACGATGACTGACTAGAAGACCCAAGAACTGTGATGCTGACTGGACAACAGACAGCTGGAGAAGGTAGTTTGTGATCGGCTGTCAATCTAACTCAGGTTTGTTTGGTTTGAAAACAAATGAACCGACCAGAAAAAGTCGTTAAACCTGCTGTGCTTGGATCCAACATGTTTGCACAGTGAGGATCCCTGAATTATTACAAGACATCCGATTCTCCTCCTCCCTCCACCGTTTACCTACCATAGACACAATGTGATCAAAACCCATGCAGGGTGTTAGATGTTATCTACGCAAGAGTAACTTGTCTATGCTTTTAGAGTTGAAACTTTCTGTACTTGCGTCTATTCGTGGAAAAACATTTAAAAAACAACGCACAAAAACCAAACAAGTTATAAGATGAATGACAAAACTTCTATAAATCTGTTGTTGTAATGGCTTGAAGGTGATGCCTCTAGATTAGAGGTCCCAAACCTTTTTTGATCCACAGACCAGTTCGACGTCAGACAATATTTTCAAAACAGTCACTTAAGGATGACCAGCATAAAAACTTTTTTTTGTTTGTTTATTGTTGGTTCTGCTAGCTTGGGAGTGTCAGTTTAGTAATGTATTCTGTGTTAGCGGCCCGAGCGGCCCCTTTAAGATGGTAGCCATGTGACCGAGGAAATCATCTCGACAAACATCAACAGTAGACAGATGTGGAGGAGAGAATCCACTCATTTAAAACAAAATATCATTCAGAATCAGATCAGAAAGAAAACAGAAATAATGGAAGTTCACAGACCAAATAACCCAAAAACTGGTACCGACTAACCCAAGGACTGGTACTGGTCCTCGACGCTGGGGTTGGGGACCATGGCACTACAACACCGTGAGAAAATATGTTGAAATATCAAGGTTAAAGTGACCTTACAAGGATGAGTCACTGAACAAATGAACGTGCTTCACCGTGACTAGTTAATGACATCCAACTCTCTAACCACCCAGATAATGCAACCAATTTTCTTGAATTATTGTGGTCATGTACTGAAAATCTAAATGAGAAATGTATTCTGGACCAAATGAACCAGACTGCAGATGAAAAAACAGCATTTAACTTCCAGCTGTTGGATCTTCAATTCCAACATTGCTCCCAGTGGTCAAGCACTATTTTACCCCTGTAATAGTCTCTCGACTTAAGCACTCAAATCAATTCCTACTTTTCCTTGAGTGTAATAATCAGCAGCAACTGTCTGCTCAGCTTTCAGAACCCTTCAGGAGATCAACGATCTGTGTTTGTACACTTGACATCACATCGTTCTTCTTTTACACCTGAATGAGGTCAAATGTGCCTCATCTGGTGTCGTAGTGAAGAGACTATCACAGACTGCTATTTTAATACCAGTTTCTATTTTCCTATCACTTTGCACACAATTCAGCAGATGACTTTATCTTGATTATACATTCAAACGGATAATAGAAGGAATTTGGCAACAAAAGAAGTGGTAGATTGGTGCAGATTGTGAGATTTAACAGTTATCTTTGAGGTCATGTGGGTTCTCGTGTTGATTTCACGGGTCACGAAACTTCAGCGTCAGTGCTCGTCTTGAGGCGCCAATGCTTCCCACATTGAGTTAATTAACGAAGGAACGATGACGTCAATCGCAACTTTAATGAACAACAGATTAATAAGCAGAAGCCACTCCGTCCATCAGTTTAGTTTGTTGTCAACAAGCCAAAGGACTTTTTAAAAAGACTTTTAAAAAACCTGCAATCCAAGCTGTTTTGAGCCACGTCGCAGTGTAATGGCTTTAGAAACGATCGACTGATTCAGGGTGATGACTTTGGGGTGTCCTCGACCGAAAGAGCCGCCGTAGGGAGAAACAAGTAGACACATGCAGACACACAAAGACACGTCTGACGACGGAGAGTGTGTGGACTTACAGACAGCAGGGTGGCTTACGAGGCTTATGCAATAGTCTTCTCTCTAATGCCCCTAACCCCTCACAACCGGTTTGTTCCCAGACTGTCCAGCTTCAATTCGCTGAGCTGTGGTTGAACAAGAGTCAAAGTTTGAATCTACCTTAAACTAACTCAACTTCTTTGCCCCAAATCTACCCCCCCCCCTGCATCCTGTTGGGGCAGCTACCACAGTCAGCACGTACTACATCAATTTGGCTCCAAATCTTGGGAGAAAAACTTAACACGCTCTACAAGAGCACAACAAAAGTGTCTCCAGTCGGAGTTTATGGGACACGGATGTATCTTTTAATGATCTGACATTGTTAACGATGGCGACAGGAAAGAGGAGGTGATCCGTTCTTCGGTATGAGGCCCTTGGGAGGATGCAGCTCTCAATTGTTTCAGCCTCATCTACCCCTACGTCTCAATCCAAAAGGCATTCACGAGAGACCCATCACTGATTGTCTGATTCGGTTTAATCCAAGCCCCGGCTCCAACTGCACCCATCAGCATGGTTATCACCTCGTACAGTAAAGATGTCAATATGGTGTAAAGGTAGACGAGCACTAACAAGCATCTTCTACCCATCCTTATGCTGAATAAAATCCCCATATAAAAACACATCCCTGCCTGATGATTGTTGCAACCGTGAACCCAAACCCTCCTGGAGTGTCAAAGTCAGCCCTCCTTCTGACAGCCACTAGAATTCTGCAACCAACACCCAGCAGTAACAAGATTGTGCAGTTCATGCTGTCTAACATTATACTGCAATACCTTATGAGTGACAGTCTGGTGATCTGCTCCCATTTGCCCAGTTAGTGACCTCACAAGAAATCAACTGATTAGCTTTAGAGCATCTCAGCAGAGAGGAACCCTTCATTTGCTTGAAACTTGTTGCTGGGATCAGATTCAGAAAAAGAATACAGTAGAACCTCATGATACGAGCTTCTTGATGTACCAATTGTTTGAGATACGATCCGTCGGTCTTTCCATACTTCAGTTTGACATATGAGCGACAATCCAAGATACGAGCCATGGTTGTTTACCACGTATTGGTGGATGGATACATCATCAGTGAGACCAGATCTCCTTCTCATTGGTGGAGTAAAGACGTAGCTCGTGTTTCTTTTCATTCTTTATCATTGTTCACGTAACATATATACTGTAATTAATTATACGGAAGTCTGCATCTCTATTGGTTGATAACGTTTTCTATCCACAACAGAACGGATTGAACTTGTATCTCGAGGTTCTACTCTCGATTTAGTGAAACTGATAAAACATTAGATCTACTGTATTGTTCCGTATACACCCGAGGCAATTAGCAAATTATCCCAAAATGTTTTTAACACATCTAACTTGTTTCGCACTGAGGGTTGTTTACCAGCAACATTTTTTTTTCCTTCTTGAAAAGATTCAGAAAAAAAATGAGTAATTGCATATATTATATATTTCTGTAACCTTTGCACAAAAATAGTCCAAGTGCAGTAAGTAAATAATTAGGGCAGATTCCAGCATCTTTGACACATTTCCACCACCGAATCGGCCAATCAGCAGCATTTTCACAACTGTAACTGAAATTACTTGACATGCTGCACATTTGGCCACAGGGTGGTTCCGATGACACATCACTTAACTTGAGTCGTGTCAGCAGATCACCATCACTTCAACATCTAAATGATCCCAAAGCGTTATTATTACGTTGGAGAAAATAAGTCTTTAGTCAAACATGCTGCGAATTAAATTGGATAATTAACAAGGTTACTTGGATCAAACCGTTGACAGTTCTAACTGAATACAAGCCTTGGCCATTAGTAAAAATAACATTACTATAAGTAAGGGAAGACTAATGCTGCAAAGACGACTAGATGACACAAAAACGACTGACTAACATGGAAGTTAGAGGCTGGGCCAAACAACCCCGAGAAAAACTGCACATCAGTTTTGTTTAGAATTTTTCACGAATCGTGGGCACAATTTTTTCTCAAATTGAAATGTCTCTTAATCTATAATTTCTCTCTTGACACTGTCGTCTAATGCCATGTTGTCACCGGTGAACAATGAAGGCATCAGCGTTGCTTTCAGGAGCGTTTGGATTCTGTAGCAGCGTCTGTTTGTGATGCAGGGGATGAAATAAAAACATTTACAAAAAAACCCCCCAGAAAAGACAGATTAGAAAAGGTTGTTGAAATGCATTGTGAAGGGAGACCAAAGCAGACCACAAAGCTGTTTAAAGCCAGTCGGGTAATGGGATTCCAGGAGGGCACAAACGACTACTGTATAATTAATGTCAGGGCGGTGAGGCCAGGCAGCAGAGGCTTACAACGAGGGCTGGATAGCATAGAACAGGATAGAATAGGTACAGCTTTGTGGAAATTCGTGAAATGGTCGTCATCTGGCTAACAAAACAGGAGAAAACGTGACTGGTTTGGTTTTTTTCACCTCGAGATACTAGCTGCTCGACATACGAGTAAACTGAGATACGAGCCGTCACTCTGTCCGTATTTTTGTTCAACATACGAGCGAAGAAGTGTGATTGGTTCTTTTTATTATTTAGGGGCTTTTTTTACAAGGCTGGAATGAATTAAAATGATTTTAGTTATTTTAATTGGAGAAAAGTTTGACTTACAAGTTCACGGAACGGATTAAACTCGTATCTCGAGGTTCTGCTGTATTGAATTTCAAGACAATTTCCCTCACATTCCTGCACCAAAACAGAAGGTGTTATTGACATTACCAAGATTTAATATGGATCTAATCCTGATCATTGGTGAAATGTCAAAAAGTTCCAAAAAAGTTTTTCTTGCACTCAAATACCTGTAATTATGAATTTATGATTGGCCATGAAAACATTTCATACATGTTTCTGTGCGTCTCAGTTTTTCCAATGGTGACAGCAGACAGTATAGGGCAGCAAACCTAGAAATGATCTAAACAAAATGGGAAAAAAAACTTGGATGTATAAAATGTCCGATCGAGCCGTTTCTTCCGATTCCTGAAGCTGACATTTCGAGCTCCCATCTCTGCTGGCTGAAGCAGTAAGAAGCCTTTAAAACCTCACATTAAGTGTTTGAAAAAGTCAGACTTAATTGAGTCCATCCCTCCAGCCATCCTTATCTCTTCTTCCATCTGCTATTGATCACTCCATTACTACCCCTCCCCTCTTCAGTTTTTCATTAAGAAGAATCAAACTGTTAAAGTCGAGTTTCTCCTCAATAAAATCATTAAAAATTATTTGCTTCTGTTGACTTTAGTTTGCCTGGGGGGTGCCGATCTAATCAATTACCCCAGTGATCCTTCTAACTACCCACATGCTGCTAGCGCTCTCCCAGCTGTCTCACATCAAACCGAACCGTTTCCAGGTCGTAAACCAGACCGCAAACCAGCCCACCGCCGAGGTGGAACACCTTCTTAGATCATCAGATGCTAGCCTGAGAAGCTAACAATCGCTGCGAGGACGTGGTTGAACAAAACTCCTGCCAGGAGTCTTTAGAAGTCGATGCAGAGCTTGATTCAGAACTCTAACGCACCAGTATAGAAACACGTGGGTGGAAGCGTCTTGCAGGAGGACGACTTTACATCACATCCGTGTCAGATGTGAAGGATAAGCAGCTCCAGAAACTCATGCATCCATCCGACGACCGACAAGCTGGGCAAGAATACGCTTTTAATCACGCGTCACTCAGCCTGCAGCAACAGGCCGGGTAACCATTTGTTAACATGCACACGACGCCTGAGGAAGATCAGCATCATCATCATCAGAGAAACGGGCTCTTTTAAGAGGCCACTCAAAGTAATCAGATTGCATTACGCGGTGCAAACGAGGGCACCGCTGCTCTCTTTAAAACTACCTGCTGTCCCGTAAAGCCTGGGGCGGGGCCGCTGCCCAGCACCGGATTGCTCTTAATGGGATTTCACAACATTAACATTCTGCTGAGTCAGCATCAGACACACCGGCTACAGCGCCAGACGCACCGGCCCGATCGCTAAAGCGCCCCTTTGTGTGTGTGTGTGTGTGTGTGTGTGTGTGTGTGTGTGGCCTCAGCCAGACGAAGGTCATCATGAGCTCATCATGCTACCGCTAATGCAGAGCCAGACCTTAACCCTAATCTCTCACTGCGCAAATTACAAAAAAAACCAAAAACAAAGGGAGATGCTCGCATCCGTTCAACCTTTATCATTAATTCATAAAAAACAAAACCCCTTCCCTCTCTTTTATTTCTTCAGGTTTTTGTTGAGTTTCATTTTCGCACGTTTTATTCTCCAGACGCTTAGCCGTTTTAAACCCAAGCGGGACCTCTGCTTGACTTCCATCCTGGAACCCGTTCGTCTCTTCCTGGGACGATGCAGCTGATCTCACAGAATGTAAATACTACAAAACGGTCAGTGATCATTCATGAAAGATAGAATCCATCGCCCTGAATCCAAACCCTTCCCCTCCGATACCGATCAGAGCGTTTCTCTCATGAATACTACATGTTTAGGCAATTACAGCGACTAAAAAAGGACTAAAGGATAAATGCAGTTTGAAGGAGCTCCCAGCAGCTGCAATCTCAACTTATTGATATGGAAATGATGGGATGTGAGCATCTACCGTATATGTGGGCGTGAAGGAAGGGGAACCAGATTCCATCTCAGCTGCTGCGCGAGTCGTCCAACCGTCAATGAAATACAGTTCATTCAAATTAAATCAGAAAAAAGGCGAAACACTTGGACAGGAATTGTGTTTTTCTTCATAAACTATCGGTTCTGGAAGAAATTAGAGATGTAATGCCGTTTCAATTGTTTTAAATACATTTCCGTCTCGACATTTTTCACTGACAATTTTGCATGTTCACTGGAAATTTTCTAAACATCAGAATCTCTCGACGTGATGCAGACGACTGATTGCTATTCTTTCGTGCAGCAGCTGTTTGGATCTGAAGCTAAATACTGTTGTCGTTTCTACAGAAATCATTTCTGGAGAGCCTGTTTTTTTTGTTTGTTTTTTTCCATGTGTGTAACATCTTTTATGCAAACCGCCAATAGAAGGCATGTGCACATAAGCAAGAATTAGCACCTGGCTTTCCAACAAACATTAGAACAAACGTACAGATCCATGGATTTACAAAGTACAGTTTAACCTCGGGATAAGAGTACTTTGAGATACGAGTTGCTCTGTACATATTTTTGTTCACCATACGAGCAAATTTTGGAGATACGAGCTGTGCTTCAGGACGCCACCACTAGTTGGCGGATGGATAAAACATCAGTGAGACCGTATCTCGTTCTTTACCATGTGTTGGCAGATGGATACAACATCAGAGACCGGATTTCGAGGTTCTAGTGCATAAATGTCTTCCCCTCTGGGAAATGTTTGTTGGACACAATGAAGTTAGAGTCAGAACTGCTGAGTTCATTGTTAATTATTTGTTTCTCTAAAAGTTGTCCCCACTAAAATGCCAAAACAGAAAAAAGCTCCATTCATCATCCTGTTCCTGGTCTCCTAACAACAACATCGAGGAAAGTTTAGGACGTCTTAATTAGGAGGAAACACCATAAATATGGGCCGAGAAGCCGGGCGTGCTGAAGCCTCATTTTCATGATCAATGCTGGTCTGCCTCCTGTCAGCATCCGGAGACTAAATGAGACCATCAGCGCTGCGTGGACGTCACGCAGATCTGTCATTAGAAGAACGGTCTGCTACCTGACACAGCAGAGACGACGGGCACAGCAATCACTCCCCCCACCTGATCCGTCAGCATCCATTCATTAAATAGTCCAACGTGAAAATGAGCTGCATCATCCAAATGCCACTGATGAAGCATGAAAGCTCCATCAGGACGCCGCCGTTCATCTCCCAGTCGCGTTCCAGGAGGACGGCGTCAAACTCAGCCGTGAGCTCAGTTCAACTGTTTGTTACCAACAGCTGACTTCTGTTAAAGAATCGAGTCAAAGGTAAATATGAAGCAATGTGCATTAGAAACTCGAGAGATGAGTTAGCTGAGATACAAGTCGTCGCTCTGTCCATAATTTTGTTCGAAATACAAGCAAAAAATCAGATACGAGTCGTTCTTCAGGACACCACGTGTTGGCTGATGGATACAGCATCAGCTGAGACCGTATCTCGTTCTTTACCGCGTGTTGGCGGATGGATACAACATCGACTGTGGCCGTATCTCGCTCTTTACCACGTGTTGGTGTATGGGTACAACATCAGCTGAGACGTATCTTGTTCTTTACATGTTAGTGGGTGGGCACAACATCAGCTGAGACGTATCTCGTTCTTTACATGTTAGTGGGTGGGTACAAAATCAGTCAGACCGGATCTCGTTCTTTACCACGTGTTGTCGGATGGATACAACATCAGTGAGACAGGATCTCCTTCTTTACCACGTGTTGGTGGATGGATACAACATCGGTGGGACCGGATCACATTCTTTACCGCGTGTTGGCGGATGGATACAACATCAGTGAGAATGTATCTCGTTCTTTACCACGTGTTGGTGGGTGGATACAACATCAGTGAGACTGTATCTCGTTCTTTACCACGTGTTGGTGGATGGATACACCATCGGTGACACTGTATCTCGTTCTTTTCCATGTGTTAACTCGTATTAAACTTGTATCTCGAGGTACTTCTGTATTTCAAAGGAGGACAAACTAACTTTCCAGCCCACATCGTGTATTTATGTGCAGCTATTCCTTGATACTGATCAGTAATCTGCCGCGTGGTCGAAGATAGACGAGTACCGACGTTCTCAGAGGCCTGAACTCTAAAACATCTGCTCCGTCTCACGTTCCATGGGAGTCCATTCACACCAGATAAACCGTCTGGGGTCCTTACGTGACGTAAAGAACAACCTCTGTTCTGTTGCGCTCTCTCTCACTCTCACACACCCACACACACACACACACACACACACACGACCATCACCTCCAATAAACACACCACTCGCCTCAGTGTCTGTTTAATCGCTTCCTGGTCGACTGCGGGTGAATTAAACATGACAAAGGACCGATGACCTCCGACCGGCGTGAACCTGGGCGCATCTATGTGATGCAAATCAACTGATGTGACAGGGGTCATGGGGTCAAACCCCAGATGGTGGTAAATTACTTGTGGGGGGGGGGGCGAGTCTAGTCCCTGTTTGGTGCATAAGGGAGCGTGAAAGTCATCAACATTCAAACCATTTGTCATCCAGATTATGATGCAAGTGTCAGAAGTTTGATTTCTTTATCTCCCCATCTGACACCAGTTTGTGTGGACGGCAGCCTGTTAATGCCCCGGAGGGGGGCAGCAGATGGAACGTTTACCAGCATTTAGCCTCAAACGCCACACGGAACTGGTAATTAATTAAAACAAATAGTTCCCCTCTGTGGGGATCAGACTGCAATGTTTGCTCACCTGGGGTAACGCGCGCACACACACACACACACACACACAATCTGACATTTAATTAGCGAGCGAAGCCGAAAAAAACGGAGCGTCCCTGAAGGCAGCATAGGTAGGTTCGTGCGAGCCAGAACCGAGCCGAACCACTACCTCCAGTTATCTCCAAACAATCCGCCATCAGGACACTTCCGGTGTGTGTTTAGAGGTGATTCCTACCTGATGCCCCGCGCGAGACAAATCAATAAGTTCGAAAGTGGTTCCAAAATAAAAGCCTCACTTTAAAAAAAATTAATAAAAAAAAAAAAAAAAATCCTACTCGTATTTTAAGCAGGAAGGGAATGTGTTTATTTCCGCTTTAGAACACAACACGACTCACTTTGGACGCGGTTCGGTTCTTCTGAAACCGGAAAGTTTGGAAGCGGACTTTCCGCCTCCTGCACCGTAAACCGATTAAAGTCCACTCAAACCGGTCAGAAGCATTGAAACGACTTCACGTTACCTGAACAACGCGGGTATCGGGACCGGACTCGGACCCGAAGCGGCTCCGCTGACGTCGCGGAGGTTTCCTCGTTCCTCCGCTGGAGTGAACAGGACGGCTTCAGGCGCGGTGGGAATTTTAACAACTGCGTGGAAAAGTGAACCAAAAAAGAAACAAAAAAAAAACCCCCACGTCCGTCCGCGTTTGACGACGTCTCTCCGGAGACGAGCGGCTCTCTTTGTTCGCCCTGCCCGCGGCCTGTGAACGTTATCACCGTTCGTGAGTCCCCGACAGCCGCTGATTGGCTGGAGCCTCGGGATCAGGGAAAGGTGACTGCTGTGAAGCTGCTCAGCGCAGCAGCGGGTGCTGCTAACGGTCCAGCAGAAACATGAACAATTAAAAACAGGTCATATTTATATTTAAAATACGGGAGTGAAGCCAAATCGATATTTATTCATAGTTTTTGTATAACTTCTCGTTTTTAGAGTTTAAAAGAGTTATTAATGATAATTTGGTTCAATTGGATGCTTTAATTGTGAAAGGATCACTTTTGACTTCCTTTTAAAGTCTAGATTTTATCAAACTCGACGCAGAGTGGAGGACACACACACACACACACACACACACACACACACACACACACACTTGATTGTAATCTCACCTATAACGGCATCATAAAATAAAAATAAAAATAATTTTTTTTAAAAAACCAGCGGATTTGAACATGATTGGAGAAGTCAATAATAAAGACCTGAAACTGATCAATTAACCAATCTATCAATCAATCTATCCATCTGCCACTAATGCAACTAATTTTCAACAAATAGGGGAACCCAACCCAACTTTCCTTTCCTTTTGTCAGGTGTTCCACTTCGGTGAAAGCTCTAAAATCTTCAGTCGTGTTTGCTGTCGTGAAATTTTCGTGCATTCGTGGTGCCCTGAGGATTGATTCTAAAATCGATCTAAATGTCCAGTCGTCATTTTTCTCGCCCACTCGGCGCCTTTTGTGGGTGGAAATGTGTAAGAGTCCAAAGTCCAGACCTGTCCATTCAGTCCACAGTGGCTTCAGAGTGGACTTTGATCCCCTCAGAAAATCCAGTTAGACTGAAAACTTTACTGTTTTTTTAACATGGACAACTACAATTTTATTATTAAAGTGTAAAACAATTCATTAAACCATTGTTCAAGTTGTCGGCGATGGTTACAAATAAAGCTTGAAATGCTTCAGTCCACAAGTCCAACTTTGACTTTTTTTTACTATTACCTTTGGTTTTTATCTCCAGACAATTCTACTTGGTCAGCACCAATAGGAAATTGTCTAATCGAGCTTTAATTTGTGTAATTTTTGCTAAATCCAGAATTTTTGCTCATGCTAAATGCCCATGCATGCGTTTGATTGTTTACATGACATTTTTCAGGAGAAAAATATCAAACTTATGACGTAGAAGTTTCAAAATCCTGAAACACGAACTGTATCAGATATTACACACCTGGCTTTAAAGGGTTAAACACGTTACCATGGCGCAACCAGAAGAATGTTGACATTATTGTTTGAAGATCAACGGTCAGAAAAACCTGTCAATATTAGCACTATCACGCTACATGAGCTGCATTGGAAAAACCTTTATTCCAAGAAGTTAGTTTGGAGTTAGCGCAGATGCTAATCGTTTAGTAACATCAAATAAATAAAGAGAACCTGACTAGTTTTCACGTGTTAAACATGTATGACTGTTTGTTAACAATGGTAAAATAAAAGAAAAGCATTGTGTGTCTGTTTCTTAAATTAAATATATTGATTAAAGAAGTTCTAATCTTGGATATTTAGTCAACTGCGACGAGACATAAATTGCTACAGGCTAATAACATGATATTATATGTTTTATTCTGATTTATAGTACAGTAAATTGACGTAGACTTGATTTTATTTTTCCGCGTCTTTTTTTTTTTTTTGAAAACCAACATAATTGAAAACGACGTAACTCGAAAACGACGTAAGCCGAGGTTGACCTGTAGTTTTAATTGGGTGACTGGTTGGTCTAGAGCAGACCTGGGTAAACCGCGGCCCGGGGGCCACATCCGGCCCTTCGTTTATCCCTGTACGGCCCACGTGAGGCCAATCATAAATTATGTACACACAAATTTTATTTTCCCATTTTTTTGTTTTTTGTGGAAAACTGATATACAGTATAATCGAGAACGATGTAACTCCAATCAAAGCAGATTGAAGTTTACCTGTAGACTTAAAAATACTAAAAGCAAATACAAAATAATATATTGATAGATTATGTTATTGGACTAAAATGAATGATGCACTGATTTGTTGATGAAACATGAGCCCATTTCATTTCATTCCCTTTAATTTCCTAAGTGCATGAACTCATAATTACACCTAAGTACAGTGCTTGAAGAAAAATGTAATTAGAACCATTCCAGCAGACATGTGAAGTGGCTGGCTGGGGTCAGACGGAGGCGGATAGGCAGACAAACTCTCCACGGGGGCAGAAAAACAAAGAGTTCACCCAGTAAATTGGTGACTGTCATGATGTCCTCTGGGTAATATTGTGGTTCCAACTGAAGCCCAGAAACCACGATCGAAAGCTTTCATTATAAAACAAAATTCATACAAGGACAAAGAAATGTTGTAACTCCATGTTAGCGTGGGTGATTAGCGTGAGCTGAGCGTGAAAGGGCACTGGACACGTCTGTTCCACGCTGGCTTCTGGTCTTTTTACACACGCTGACCAAATAAACTCAATTTCTGTTGACATCAGAACTCAAATGGAAGCGCTTGTGCGTGTGGATAGTTTTTTCTCTTTTTTACTTAAAAATATAGGGCAGAACATTTAACTTCAGCAATTTCCAGTTAGTTATCAGAATAACTGCTCAATAATCTATTTTAAACTTATAAATTGTATTTTTTAAATCAATTAAATTAAATTAATTTGATTTTTTAATTAATTAAAACCGTCTTCAGCTGCTTCTTCCTCATTGTGGGTCACGGGGGTTGCTACGGGCTAATAATCCGATATTATATGTTTTTATTCTGATTTATTGTACCGTCACATGATATTATGTGTTTTTAAGTAATGATTTTATGATTCCAATATTTGTGGATTTTAATAAGATGTTATATTTTGCATTTTCTGGTTTGTTGTAGCTTTGAATTTGAAATCAGAATTTAAACTTAAATAAAAGATGTTTGTAATGTTCTTGGAGCTGAAGCAGTATATATACTGGAGGCTCTAATATTTAGAGAATCTAGCTTCAGTTTGAATAATTCCTGAAAAATAAATCTGTTATCTGTTCCAATGAAAGTGCTATTCAAAAATACGTAACATGTCTTTAATTATAAATGCATGCTGTGAAATGCGACTCCACTCTGCGCGTAACTAGAGATTAGTGACCAGATTAAACTATACAGAAGGAAATGTCACAGATCCAACAAGCTTGTCAAACAAAGATGGTGGAAATGGAAGGAGAAAAAAAATTCTGAACACTTTTCTCTTCCATTCCAGTTGAGATGTAAACAAGATGCCAGTCATAAAACTCCACTGGACCCAACAGGTATTTTTCTGTTTTTGCACTTTTTCCCCAAAGCTCAATTTAAAAGTGAGCATCAACCAACACCCCCAAGCACTTTGCATTCTGAAACACATTTCTGGCAGGTTGTTGAGCGTGATCCGGGGACACACTCCTACCTATCATTGCGACACTGAGTGAAACCTTACTGAGTGACTCATGCAGGCCCCGCTGGCGCTAACGGGATGCTGATGCTCACATCTGGGGATGAGCTGTGAATCAGCTGCATGTGCTTTACAGCTGAAGTCATGCCATCATTCAAGGTTCAGTTTATGGTGTAATTTTCTGAATTAATATGTCTCACGTTAGATTTAAATTGGATCTGAGAATGCAGGGAAATTTTTTTGTGGTAGACTGATGTATGAGGCAACAGGATCCAGTTATCTTTAGGGAATCTAAGTGGCTGTTAGATGTTTTCATTTTAAAATGCAAAAGTGAAAAACATTTTTTATCCTTGCACAAATGGAAGAGGGGGATAGTAGAAAATGGATTTCAGAATGAATAAAAATCATTACAAAACAATTGTAGTTATTTTTTAAATGTAATTCTTTTTTTTATTAATTTTTTATTTTGTATCATTCTTGTCATTGTTGTTATTACAGTACAGTATTTTGTTTCCAGGGACCGGATGTAATTATCTGTCTGCAAAATAAAAGCACCTATACTGATGTCGGGCTGTCGTTGAATAGAATGGAATTTTCAGTGTTCACATACAGGAATAAAATAGAGAATTACATTTTCTATTGTTAGAATGTTCAATTTTCTCATTGTACAACGTTCCGTTCCACACCTTGACTCTTATTGTGTAGACCGATGACAGCTTCCGGTCCCATAAAATGAAGAAAAAAAAAGATATTTTTTCATTCATGTTTTCAAGCAATATCATTTTGTCTTTTTTAAATTGAAAAAAAACAACCGAAAATATATTTTTTGAAAGTCTGATGGTTTAATTTTAAAAATCAAACGATCCCTTTTAAAAAAATAAAAATCAATTCATGAAATGAAAATTCAAAAAAGATCACTACACCCGGACGCAGCAGGAAGTCCTGCACATACCGGTAAACATCGCCCTCTCGTGGCTGGAGATAAAATTACAACTGAAAGCAATACGCCTTTCTATTTTGTATTGGCAGATTTAATTGTACACATGCTTATTATGTTGGATATATGTATATAATTGATTTTTATTATTTATATTTTTATACCTGCATTTTGCACCAGCAAAGTCTTGGAAAATAAAAGCATTCTTATTCTCTTACTCATGTCTGAGGGTTACAGAATTTTGTTCAGACCTTCAATGAAATACAATTTTAATTTAAAATTTCAGTGAAAGCAAAAAGATAAAATGCATAAAATTTGAGGAAAATAAGCAATGCATTTGTGCTTTTTTACATTTTAGAGCATTTTCATGAACACATTTCTTCACTGCATCTGGGAATCAACTGCATATCAAGCACCAGCAGCACTAATCTGATCAAGTTTGACTTAGTAGGCTCATCAGTGATAAAATGGAAAACAAAACTGCATCAGGAGAAGGCAACAATTTATTTAAAAAGATAAAAACAACACTGTTTGCAGCTTACATGAGAACAAGCACACATAAAACACATGAATGCCGAAGAACAACCACCAGTTGTACAAAGACTGCCGGTGATACGAGGAAGAGAGACGTCTGTAGCCGTCAAAATAAAAATTAAAGTGTTTGTACATTTGATTACGGTAAAATGAGCACCCGCTGCTCCCATCCATCACGGTTGTTGTGTGGAGGAGAAGGTGAAGCTTTTCAGAGGTCGAGCTGCGAGCCAAGCTCGTCCGACGTGGACTGGAAGCAGGGATGCTAACGGATGTGCGACAGGTTGTGTGTTTGGAGGAGTTACCATTTAGGAGCAGCAGCTCGTGCTGCTAAAGTGAGGTGAGAATTTAGCATCGTGTGTATTTGTAAGTTTGTGGTGAAGCAGAGCAGAAGAAACAACAGGATCGACTTTGTCATGTGACTAAAAGAAAGGAAGCTATCGCCACGGTAACCAATATGAAAGGAGGTGCGGCCCCAGAACAATGCTTTATTCTTATTCAGGGTACAAACAACAAGAGCAAGCAGCTTTCCTTTACAGCAGGACGTCCCGGAGCCCAAACAAAAAGCAGAACTGGTTTCCATAGCGACTGAAGTCCAGTTATTACAGGCAGACATGATTCGACACGTTCTCTAAACTTAATGTGCGCTTGTGAGAATTACATTCCTGGACTCTCGCGTCTCAGAGGATCGTCAAGTTGCAACGGAATTAAAAAAAGACGACAGGAAACTCAGACCTGAACAACTTCCTGTTTGGAGCACCGACAAGCGAATCCCACTCCCCCCCCCAGCCACACATATCCAAAAATGCACGTTTGCGTTTTTGTCACTATCGAGCACACAATTGAAACACAATCACGCTTTGTGGGGATTTTTAAATATATCTCTGATGTTAAAAATTGATGCAAAGGGTTAGATTTATTTTTTAAAGTCACAACAAGTCGGTTTAGTACGCGGGGCGTGGATATTCTGGGAATAAAACCTCAGCGTTCACGAGTGCCGGGCTCGCCCCACAGGAGTCTGAACGTCACAACGGATTCGGCTGAAAAACGTAGGATTCTCCTCAACCTTCTCCTGAATTCTGAAACTTCTCCGACCTGAAGGCTGATCCAGGCTAACCCGTAGCGTGAGCCCGGCGTCATCAGCGTACGACTCTACATTCTTTCCAGTGTGGTGACAGGTACCAGGAGCCCCACCCCCCACCCCCAGCGCTCATTGCACGTTGCGTCTGTGTTGTTCTCCGACCGCGCCTCCGTAAGCTCCACCCGTCTGCTCCGTCCCTACGGCACTAAACCAACGTCACGCGCGGATTTCCTTCTCGCTAACCTTCCCTCCCGATGCATTCTGGTCCTCTACCGGCTCTCTGATGGATGCAGAACATGCTGCACAACATTATTATATTACTTTTGAACCCCCGATCGTGTACCCACAAATAGGAACTATTTGAATGACTGTACTGGTCGTTTATTAGTAGGACTGTTAGAACAAACGCTAACTCTGAGCTTCTAGAGGCAACACAAACCGAAGGGAGAAAAAACGGATAGAAATGAACCCAGATTTCTAATCCGACTTGAGGAACGTCTCCATCCTCCTCTACTAGACCCCCAGGGGTTCAAACAAAAAGGAACCAGTTCATTTCCATCACTGACACGCAGGTCAGTGTCCTCTGACAGCTAGCGGGTCACTCTGATCGCTTCCTCTTCCGTTTTTCCAAAACCGGGTAGAGTCGAGGGTTCTTGTCCAGGTGGGGGTGGGGGAGGAGCTTTAACCCTTCATGAGGTAGACCACCACCTCGTAGGTGCACATGGTGATGGCGGTGTTGGGGATCTGTCGCACCAGATGGGTGGTGAGGCCGCGGTAGAGGGCGCGGTAGCCCTCCTCTCGGGGAACTGTCCTCAAAGTCTGGAAGAATGACTTGTACTTGGTGCCTTCCTCCCGTAGCCTCGTCCGGATCACTTCTGCAAGGGGGGGAGAGCAAATAAAAGAAGGTGAAATGAAGAAGAAGAAGAATATCGGCTAACCGCTTATGACCAATTCGTACCGTGTGGGTAAGTGATTGAGGTGGCGCAGGTCTTGGAGGTGGCAGCGGCGAGCATCATCCCCGCAAAGTCTGAAGCGTATTTGGAGCGATTCTCCTCCTCGTCCAGGCTTTGCGGCGCCTTGTACTCCAGGATGCGGCGCTTGATGCTTTCATAGATCACAAAGTGGATCACAGTCTCTGAGATGCCGGCGTAGGACGCCGACATGCCCCGGTAGAAGCCTCGCAGTCCATCCGCCTGATACACCCGACGCACGCACTCCAGCGCGCTCATCCGCTGCTCGCCGCGTTTCCTTGGAGACACGGAAAACACAAAAAAAATTCAAGCAAACGATGACGATAAAAAGTCAAGGCTCACCTTCCACAAAGGGCACTAAATTAATTGGTTCTGGAAGACATTCCGTAAGTAGAAAATTTCGTAAGTACGTATGTAGAGACATTTGTAAGTAGAGGTACCACTGTATAAGGCGCACTGTTTGGTATTTGAGAAAATTAAAGGCTTTTAGGTGCGTCTTATAGTGCGGAATATACTGTAATAAAGCCTCGTATTCACCTGGTGTCCAGCTGCAGTCGGGTCTTTACCAGCCAGATCGGATTAGTCGCTGTCGTGGCTGTAAAACCTGCGGAGGAAAAACACCTGTAGGATTACCTCGACTACAAAATCCGATGATAATATTGTCAAGCTTCAACTGGTACAAAAAAACAACAACAACTAACGTTCTAAGTATGATCTTTAAGCTGCGTTCATGTGAAAAGTTAAATGTACACATTAGTTTTGAATAAACATGGATGTAAAAGTCACAAAGGCAGCTTAGAGAGAGAAAGCAAGCCTCTCTGGAGTCTAAACTATGTGTGTGTGAGTAGGGGAGCGACTGGCTGCCAGAAAACACTGAATGTTGTGCAAAGCAATCGTCTTAAAAACCTGCTTCTGATGCAAACACCTAGACAGAAATGGAGTAGACAGAGAGGAAAAGGAGAGACAGAGAACAAGCAGATATTAAAAGAAGCACAGATCTGTGGTGAGTACTCACGCAGACCCAAGTAACTCCTCACAGATGCAGCTAGAGACCCCTGGTGGTGCGGGGGTCTCATGCCCTTTGCGAGAGGAGAGCTATGGTAGAGTTTAAGCCTAAAACAGACACAGGCTTGTGTGTAGCAAAAATGACCGGCATGCAACCATTTTACTTCCCATTCCCAGACCATTGCACAGAAGTTTTTTTTTGTTTTTTTTAACCACATCCCAGCCCCTCGTTTGAAATGATCGACACCCACCAAGACAACAGAACAGACAGAAAACACCAGAGGCCGTGTTAATTAAAACATCTGCTTTACAACAAACAAATCCATTCGCTGTGAGTGACATTTATGCAGATGACACCACGTTAGGAGGCGTAGTTGGACATGTGATAGCAGTGCTGGGAAGCTAGTATGTCCATTGTTAGCCGCGGCGGTAGCCAACTGTAACGTTAATCTCTGCACTGTCGAAGGATGAAGGATCTAAGTCACACGTGTCAAACTCGAGGCCCGGGGGCCAAATGTGGCCCGCCACATCATTTTATGTGGCCCGTGAGAACATCAAAGGTCAGAGTGTCTAAAATTAGTTTGCTTTGACCAAAAACTACATTTCCCACAATGCACTAAGCCCATTTTAACATAGTCATAAAAAGGACTTGCAACTGTTATGTTTATAACTTTAATAAGTAATAAATTCAGAGTGATTTAACATGAAGGAGTAGTTACATTTATGTTAAGTTACATTTAGTTACATTTATAAGTTACATCTGGCCCTTTGATGTGTGTGCTGACGTGGCCCTCGGTGATCTAAGTCATGACTCGCTAAAAGTGGCGGCACCTTGAACCCAGACACGCAAAGTGTGTGCTGTATGTATGTACACACACACACACACACGCACACACACACACACACACACACACACACACACACACACACACACACACACACACACACACACACACACACACACACACACACACACACACTAAAGTCAGAATTAAATGTAGGCTTTTGATGTGGTACGTTTGAACCTGCTGTCACATGATGGTGAGGTTGGTACCGTATTTAGGTCAGGGAAACAGGATCGTCTTGTTTTTAATACACAGGGTGTTGCACGTCATCGGATTTTTTTACGCTTAATCAACTGTTCTAACGCTGTGAAGAAAGTAACAGCAGGAGCTGTTACGGTAACGCCATAGAGTGTGATGGGAATGTTTCTTTGGGTTTTTTTTAGGTTATTGTAGAGTAAAAAAGCCTCACACGTCAGTGAATGTCACCCTGATGGGATACATGTATAGTTACCTGCCATTCCAGCCGACGCGATGTGTACCTGTTTGGAGTCTGGTTCCAACACACCGTTCAGTTTCTCTTTAGACGTGGAGTAGACGGCGAAGTAGATCGCTCTGTGGAAGGAGAACAAATAGACAAAGAGGAATAAACCTGGTTTCTGTGTCTGAATGCAGAAATAATTCATCCCAGTCACCCGTGGGGGGTGGGGGGGTTGTTCATTATAATGCATAAACCAGTTAAAGCGTCCATGTGTCGGGTTCTGCTTTAATGAGCTTTGATATGTATTCAGTGTGGAGCTGAGAGCAGAAGCAACATCCTCAGCAAATCAGCCTAATGAGACGCAAAGACCTGTTTTCATTTATTGGTGATAATCACCGTCATTATGCTGTTATGTGTGTTTTTTTGTCTTCTAGCTGAGAGACACAACCTGGTCCTCCAGAAAATTATTTGTCATATATTTCTTGTTTGACTGTTAAGAATGTGACGCCCACGGGTCTCTACACGACATCGATCAACTGTTCTGTTCTATGTTTTTCCTCCTTTGGGGTATCGATCGGATGTGATCACGACTGTGTGAGCAGGAAGGAAGTGCACGGAACCAGATATCCTGTGATTGGAATAGGATCTCATTCATATGTGGACATAAACGGGAACCCAAGTAATGAAAGCGTATAAGGGTTCTCCTCCTTCTCCTCCACCTTAAAATACAATTGATGTTTTCCCCACCTCTACTAATGCTTCAGAAAGCATCACTTTGGATAATTATCACTATGACACACTTGTCTGCTTCCTCTGTAATTAACGCAGTTATTGAGTCAAAAACCACAAATTCACTTGAAGAATGTTTCCATAAACCAAAGGAAATGGAGTTGAATACAGAAGAGCTTTGAGACGCAACTAAAATCAATTTAATCCATTCCAACCCCCAAAACCCCCTAAATTATGAAAAAAACAACATATTTCTATCAACCAATAGACATGCAGACTTAACCTGTGTATAATTAATTATATATGAGTTACATAAACAATGATAAAGAATGAAAAGAAGCTCAAAAGTCATGAGAACACAGACAACAAACCTAAATTGTGTACTGATCCTGTGGAGTTAAAATCAGAGCTCTGGACGCTCGGCTGCCTTCCTCTGCTTTCGTTATTCATTCATGCGAGATGCTAACAAAACTCTCCAAATGCTCTTAGCATTGGCACCTGCTAGCAGCGCTAACTGCCACCTGCCCCCATTAGGCTCCGCTTTGCAGCCGTCATTATGGGTAATTAATGATAACGACTGGAACATGCCACCACCTGTCCCTCGGTAATTGAATTTCCAGCACAAAAATGAAATGTTTTCAACGCGCTGCTGCGAAAGCACAGAAGACGAATGAGAGCAGGATGACGACGCGTTTGTGTTTGTCTCACATAGGAGCATCTCTTCTTACGGTTATGTGTCCTGAACTGATGTGGGAACAGAACAAAGTCAATATTTGTGCAAATCCCACGAAGAATCAGCTGCCAACGAGTGAGAACAGTAAACGTTTAAGAAAACTCAGAAGAGACAAGAAGTTCAGGACCCTTCTTCTGTAATTTTAAGTTCCAAACTCAAAAGAACAGCTTGTTTCCCAGGTTCTTAGTCCTGGTTCTCCTTGGTTTATGATCACACTGCTTTAATTGGGGTCAAAATGACCGTGGCAGCTTTGGTTAGAGAGAACTGGCATAAGTTAGGCCATTCAAATGATTAAGCGCTTAGTGCAGGTTAGGCTGTCAAACACTGAGCAGCACAAAACTATTAGTGAACAGTTCAGAGACCCCAGAACTGGAGAACCATCTGGAAACTCTGAACCAAATTTTCTTTGTTTCAAAAAGAACTTCTTCCTTTCTTCTTCATTCGTGTGGTGCAGCGATGTGCTGGCAACGTGTGTGGAGCGTCTCCCCGCCTCCTGCGACCCCCGTGACCCGCGAAGGTGGAAGAAGCGGTTCGGGAAAATGAACGAGTGAATATAAAATTTAATAAAACAGAATGTAAAATGTAATTAAATAAAACCCAAAGTCAATTTCAGGAAAATCTCTTTTTAGCAGATTTTTGCATAGACCTGCTTATATGTGACAAACAGTAATAAACACAAAATACAATGTCAAAAAAACAAGTCGACAGAAGGCAGTACTTAATCGTAGTTTCCAACTCATGGAGGGAAGCAAGGTTAAAAATCCAATAATAAAAAGTCGTGATGTCTTACCTGGAAGGTGCCACACCCACCAGGTTTGGTCCCAAGCCTCTGAAGAGAGAACGAGGTCCTTCTTTCTCCAAAATCAGCCTGAAAATCAAACACAAACAAAGATTCTGACTATCAAGCACAGAGACTGGACTAATTGTCTACTTTATTGGGCAGATTTAATCCCTTCAGCAAATAATCCGGACAAATTAGATCTACAAGAATGATTTATGGGTCCTAGGACCCATAAATCCTGGCAAACCTGCAAAAAATCTTACAAGAAAACAAAGCAGATTGGTGATCAGTGCAGCGTTCTCCTCTGTCAAGGTCACTACATTCTGATATACTTGTCTGAAAACACAGCAACCAGACAAGATTGTTATCAGTCTCTATTAAGATCACCTAAAAGCAGACAGCCTATATTTGACGAGTGTTTTCTGCAAATGCACACAAAATCTAGCATTGTGGCTTATTTCTGAGCAGGCGTGGGCTGGACTACCTGTGTTTCAGAATGGAACTGTAACTGATTTATTGTGGAGCACCAGAGGAGCTGGGATTCTTTCATCTCGATATCGCTCTGTTGCTTTGTCACTGGCGTGACATGCCCAAGTGATTTGTTGTATGACCAGTTTTTCAGTTTGACCGCCTGTTATGACTTTCTACATAAAACTGTCGCTGGCAACAATCTTTTATTTTTGTGGAAAATGGTGTCAAATCCTACTAACAGACAAACACTGGGGAAAACAGAACCTCCTTAGCAAAGGTAAAAATAACCTGAAGCTGGTTTGGCTTAAATGACAGGATATCTAAAATATTTAGTGAACATTTTGACTACTTCCAGATCCTACTTTTAGGGTTTAACTACATGCAAACTTACACACTGGGCAACTATTCCTGAAAAAGTTCACAAAGAAGAAGAATCAGTCTTATTTGCTTTCATGCTCCCTCAGATATTTCAGTAAAACTAGTCCCTCCTCCATCTTTTTCTTTTGAACACATCGTTACAGTTGAGGCGCATTTGACTTTCAGAGCTGGAGTGTTTGCAGTTATGAAGCAAGCATGACCGTATATTCATCAGAACAGAAGGTGGAGGCCATGAAACTCTGAATAAAACCTGAATTCTAAATAAG
This sequence comes from Antennarius striatus, assembly GCF_040054535.1. Lineage (NCBI taxonomy): Eukaryota > Metazoa > Chordata > Actinopteri > Lophiiformes > Antennariidae > Antennarius > Antennarius striatus. Next base: position 25,038,573 of record NC_090781.1, on the reverse strand, counting down.
CGCTTGAGGCGGAAGCCTTTGTCACCCAATTCTAGGGAAAACTTGCATTTACATTTATGATCTTCTGGAATATTATAAATATTTTATCACTGCCTCATGATTCCAGACCTATACAATATATAAAAGCCTGTAAGAGAGTAGAAGCAAATATGAATATATCAATTAAAACCCTGTCAATGTCAAAGACAAAGCAGTCTGAGAAATACTGTACACCCACTTGAGACAGTGCAGGGGCCCGGGCGGGGCCACGCGGGCCACGCTAGCTCCATTAACAGCGCTGAGATGAACCCCAGACACATAGAGAGTGATGGTGGACGACTGCAGACGGGTCTTCAGGACTTCCAGTGGGCAAGTCAATATGGCTCCAACCGTGCCCCCACATCTGGAAGGAGAGACAGACGTAAACGATGATGGTGATACAGTGAAGAATCACCAGTTTCACCTGAGAGAATAAAACAACTCAATACGTTTTAGTGACGCCAGAACCTCAGCAACAGACGGGATTGTGTGCAGGAAGACAGACGTCAGTGATGCAGTTACAGGAATTCTAACGATTCCTGACACGTGGACTTTAAACAGAATAGAAACAAAGAGCCAGTCTGGAATGCTTTACGTTCATTTGGCTTCCATTTAGCACCACATGACATTCCAGACTCACAAAATGCATTCACGTATCAGCATGATAATAATAATAACAAATAGAAATCTGAAACAAAAACTTGTGCTTTCAGTGTTTTTATGGCTGGAAACAATCAGCTGATAGAATAACAATAAATTACAGAAAAACACATAAAACGTTTCATATCTGAAAACATATGAGCAAAGATATTAAAACAAGCATCGGGACATCTGTTTATGATCAGTTTGTGCATTTCTATAAACTTGATATCAACATTTACAATGAACAGGTAAAGAAACTGAATATATTGACCACATCAGCGACAGGATATCAGTAATCGAAATGTTGGGTTAATTTTTAATCCACACTGCAGAGGGAGAAGTCTGTGTGTGTGATTGTTGTGATGCAGGAAGTCTGGAAACAGTTAATATCAACCAAATGTAACTGATAAACATGAACCAGCGGAAAAAAATTATGGTTTAATTAAAATTATTAGTTTTAGAATATGGAAAAGATGCGTTCTGGTACATTTAGGCGATTTTCATGGCGTTACAATTCTGCTAAAAGCCTGCAAATCTAGTGCAGGAAAAATATGATTTTACAAAAGTTCAATAAGTTCCACGTCTGCCAAAACTCGCATTGCATGTCTAGGGTTGCTTGTGCATATTTGTATTTGATTTAGAATCGTTTGCATTGTCATTTTCACCTTTGGTGGAGCAGCGCGACTGAAAAAAACGAGCCTCCAGCGTGACGTTTGAACGTTACATCAGTCGTATTTGAATAAGGATTATTTCCCGAACGCTACGTCCACGCGTGTTTATAGAACCCGCTTTTATAAACAGTTACTCCGTGAAACGACGGATATACACGCGTGAAAGTGACGTGGAAAAAAAAAACCACGTTCCTGTGGAATGACAAAACCGCTACGACGGTTCACAACGAACACGAGAACGAACGAACGAAGGTGTTTTGGAGTCTTTGAAAATGTGACATTGGGCGTTCACGGGTGGGTACACATGGCCACGCCGCCAGTTAGCTGCTGCCGGACATGTTTGTGTTACCGTGGGTCACATCGTTACACAATTCCCACGTAATGAAAAAAAAGAAAACATTCAATTCTATTGAAAAGAACTAGCCAAACAAGCTAGCAACTCTTAGCTGGTACCTAGCATCTAGCTAGCTGTGCGTTGCGTGTCCGTAAAGAATACTCACCCTCCAGCAAACAGATGAACTAAAGTGTCTCTTTGGCTCATTGTGGATCATATTCGGGAACCGTCCACGGGACACCACACGGGGGGTAAAGATGGGGGAGAACGTGCAGAAACACGGTGATGACGTCCCAGGGCTAGCGTGTGAATGTGTGCCGTGGTGGAGGTCAGCTGCGTGGAGAGAGCGAGGACATATAACAGCTAGCTTAGCTCTGCTAGCATGCTTGCTATAGCTGCGATAAAAATGTATCTGCGTCACAGCGACAAAGTCTGATTATCAATAATATTGGTGAAATATTCCAGTCTTCCTGTATCAATATCACCCACGAACTCGCCTTGGCCTCGCCAGCGTCGACATGCCCTACTTCTGTTTAACTCGGTGGGTTAGGTCGCGGTGGTTATTGTCGAATGGGAAACCACAAAACAGAGGCGCTGATTGGCTGAGGCCGAACGTAGACACGCCCCCCTCTCACGGCCGTTTCACGTGATGTGCTTTTATTTTGAAAGGACAATGATTGTCACGCAGCTTGAGAATGTGAAACAAATTGTCGTTTATTATGCAAACAATAAAAAAAATCTAATAAAAATACAGTAAAATAGCATATGAAAATAGAATAATATCCATCCTCGTTGCTAAAAATACAATTACAATACATTAACAGTAAATAGACACACAAATAGGTGATGAGTTCAATACACACATTAAAAAAAAAAAGTGTTACACAACGTATTTGTCTTGGTTATTGTTCCTGTCCTGACCCCCCAGGACAAAATGAAAGGACAACAATCATAATTGTGTCATATCCCGTTGCTCAATAAACATACACAGAACTGTGTAGTAATTACAATAAAAGAGCATTCTGAGAAAATTGAAACAAATAATCACATATTCCGAGTTACCAATACCTAATATAACGCACATGTGGAAGAGTAACATTCATGGTTATTTACTGTTAAATAATACAGTAAAAATCAAGACAACATTATTGATTTGTCTCTCATTGGCGTTATCAATAAAATACCACAGTATACAAGTCATCACTAGCAAACGCAGGCCTAAGTACTTCAGCCTCAATCACAATGAAAATGATGCACCATCGTTTGGGAAAATGTGTCTCTATAGCCACAAAAATTGTATGATATTGTTTTTAAAGATTAAATTAAAAACATTTGAACTTTTTATATACTTCCACTGTTTCTGTTCTCAATAGTCAGGTCCATTGTCTGGTCCAAATATCTACAGGACAAACTTTCCCACTGGAACTATGTTATGTAACACTGCTTGACTTGGAAGGACTTAAAAAGCTTAAAAAGAAAGAGCTGATTGTTGTCGTCTGCCAGCAAATCCTGCTTGGGACACACGTTTGACATATTACACACATATGATGTAGTTATAGAAAAAATGTTATTCAGACGGACTTGATCTCAATCCATTTTGGTGTATCTGATCTAAATATTCTGACACACAGAGGTTCTTTGTGCGTCTACTTTGGGGAAGAGTGTGTTTGTGTAAAAGCAAGGGAAGGGGAGGCGAAGTGACGCACGAGACCCGGAAAATGAAGTTTACCAATTTAGACAACATGATGAAATCCTTACGCCGCTTCATTTCATAATTAAAAACTGGGGTGGATCATGCGCCGCAGTTCCTTCTGAAATCACGTTAGTGTCTAACTGTACTGAAGACGAAATAAAACCAGCGTGCCTCCTGGAGTCAGTGACCTGAGCTTGTTTGCTGACGTCCTGGAACTGTTATCTCAACATCTTTGTCTTGTCTTAATGCACATGACACAGCTATGAGATATTTAGAAGCATAAGTGAAATAAACTCAACTGGACCTTCAGAGAAGCTTGAAGACCATCTGGAACCCACACCCAGCCATACAGGCTGGTCCTTCTGGTCTTTCTGACATCAATTCAAAGCATGTTGTCTTGCATAGCAGCTAAATGGTGTGTGTTTTAACACCTCTTCCATTCTCTCAGCTGGTTATGAGGTCAGAGTCCAGAAAAAACTGTCTTCACACCAACGACTCCGTATTTCTGGTTGCTTCAGGATTAGGATACTGAGGGTGATGCGTTAAGATCTTCATCACCAATCAACATCTACATGACGACTTCCTGTCGTAGACTCCCCTGTCCGGTTGTCTATTGTCTGGTCGTTTCTTTCACATGCATGACCCTCTTGTTGACCCGGCTTTAAATTACATCGTAAATAAATTCCTTTCTTTGAAGTTTCTTTGAAGCTGAGGTGAATTTAATTAACACGATATCACGATATAATTCATGTAGGATAGTGAAATCCTGGACAGGATCCTCTCTTGAGGCCCCATCTGTTTCCGGAGTCCTAAATTCCAGCTGTTGACAGTCACAATGCAAGAATGATTTTTTTCAGAGCAGCCTAGCAACAAATAAAAACAGGCAAAGTCAGATTTATATTGCATTCCGTTGCATTAATGTTAAATTTCGGAGGACGTGTGACAAAACCAAATTTGAGCTGAGAAAATAATACTGCCTGTGTTGTACTGCATGTTGTACTGCCCATTGTACTGCCTAGGTTGTACTGCCTGTTGTACTGCCTGTTGTACTACCTATGTTGTACTGCCTGTTGTACTGCCCATTGTACTGCCTGTTGTACTACCTATGTTGTACTGCCTGTGTTGTACTGCCTGTTGTACTGCCTGTGTTGTACTGCCTGTGTTGTACTGCCTGTGTTGTACTGCCTGTGTTGTACTGCCCGTTCTATTGCCTGTGTTGTACTGCCCGTTGTACTGCCTGTGTTGCACTGCCTGTGTTGTACTGCCCATTGTACTGCCCGTTGTACTGCCCATTGTACTGCCTGTTGTACTGACTGTGGTACTAACTGTGTTGTACTGCCTGTGTTGTACTGCCTGTTGTACTGCCCGTTGTACTGCCTGTGTTGTACTGCCTGTTCTACTGCCTGTGTTGTACTGCCCGTTGTACTGCCTGTGTTGTACTGCCTGTATTGTACTGCCCGTTGTACTGCCTGTGTTGTACTGCCTGTTGTACTGCCCGTTTGTCCTGCTTGAGTTGTGCTGCCCGTTGTACTGGTGTTGTACTGCCTGTTGTACTGCCTGTGGTACTACCTGTGTTGTACTGCCTGTGTTGTACTGCCAGTTGTACTGCCTGTGTTGTACTGCCTGTGTTGTACTGCCCGTTGTACTGCCCGTATTGTACTGCCCGTTGTACTGCCTGTTCTAATGTGGTTCTGAGAGGACTGCAATTTCATCTGTGCTGTATGTTGTGCAGACATGGTGCATTTGACAATAAAGCTGACTTTATTGGCTAAATCCACATTCTAATCAGAATGTGGATTTAGCCAAAATGAAGGACAATGGGAAATTTTTGGGGGTTTCCTGTTTCAGAACCTACATGTCAACAGATAGAAAGTCATAAAACCATTCAGAGCAAAACCAAAACAAGGGCAAAAAAATGAGTTGATATCTGTGATGGACGCGGCCTGAACTCTGGGCCCGCGAGCCGTTTGCCAAACAGAAGTATTTTTGGTCTCTGCTGTTTGTTTTGGCCGTCCGGGCCGAGGCCAACATTTTGGTGTCTTCCGTGAAGGTCAGTCTTGAAATAGTCAAATAAAATGTTAGTCTAAACTTTGAGAGCAAACATTCTTTCTGGGACATTTAGCCGGCCTCTGAACACAAACATGGGTCCTGACACTAAAGTAGGATTTGGACAATGAGGACAACGCTGTACTGTCTTTTCATGTTGGGATTTATTTTGATCTTTTGTTCAAAATGTGTGCATTAATGGAAATTAATGAGAAATGAATTAATTCAGATGGAGAATAATAATGTTTACATCTCTTTCTACAAACCAAAGTTTTATTATTCCTGATTTCAATTTATAAAAAAATCGAAAACACTGCATGTCAATCACTTGTCATGAATTTTAATAAAGCCCCGGTCAGGATGTGCGTTGGTTCCTGTCCCATCTGGATTAGCAGAAAGCATTGAATGACAACCATATTAGGGTGCTCCATTGATTTAGGGAATCCCTTACTGTTAAGTAATCCCTGGCAGGTCCTGTGGACCATATTAGGAACATTTATGTTCTTTATTCACCAGGAAACACTGACTAGTAGATCGGGTGCAGAAATATAAAGGAAAAAGGGCATCTTATGTGTCTTAATGTTTTATTACCTCATAATAATTATTCCATCATCATCACTGAGAGGGTTATATTAATTTAATTTATACAAATGCAGTGTATGTGAATAATGAATTCATCTTTATTACTGTTTGTCTTCTGAATAGATCTGTGACGTGAGAACACCATCAGTGATCGACCATCGTTTGATCACGAGATGAGATCCATACTGTTTATATTCCAGCGTAACATGATGGTGAAACACGGGTTGAACTTTAAACATTTTCAGGGCACTGGGTTTATGTGATCAACGTGACGAAGGAGCTATCAGTACAGATACTCGTGCTTCGCTCACGTGTTACCTGGGTCAGTGCTGCACCTATTTGTGGTCAACTTCAAAGAGTCGACCCTTCATCTGAGGTAGAGGATGATTCTGTGAACAGAGAAAGTTCACATCTGACATTTTGAAAGTGAAAAGTGACCTGTGTGTACAATGTCAACTTCATCACCACATTTCTAAATGACACAAACTCTGGACCCTCTAGTTCAGGGGTGGGCAATTAATACTTACAAGGGGCCACATGAGAAACCTGAATTGTGTCAGAGGGCCACACCAGCAATAACCTGAACTTAATTCTCAACTTTCTTCCATTGTAAAATGAACTAAATTTAATATTTTGAATAGCTGGTGCTGATAATGGGAAAAATAAAACTGAGGTTTACCTGTATAATTACAGATTAGATTTTTTTTTTTTAATGAAAGTCCCCTACATGTAGAAATAATCTTGGTTTGTGGACATTAGCCTGCTCCTCTACCAAGTTTCTTTAAAATGTATAATATAGTCAAAAGACAACCCAATTTTTGCAATGATTATTAAAAAAAAAAAATCAAATATATGGGTTATTCCCTGTCATTTACCTAAAATGTCTATTTTCCCCAGATTTTTCAGTTCCTCTAAACTCTATGGAACATTTTGTCCCCTTTCAGCCCATTGTTTCTGCTTACTGGCTTGAAGCTGCTTAAGTTCCCTCACACACTCCTGTAGGCCCACATCAAATCATCTCACTGACTGAGTTCAACTTTACTTTCTCTGATAGTAATTCACAAGCTGTATAAAATCTTGATCCGCAAAATAATTGAAAACCTCAGCAGTCACATGAAACGTCGATGAAACCCAATGTTTCCCTTTAAATAATTGGCGGCTTAGCAATGGAGTCTCCGGATTTTATTTCTATCTGCAAAATGAATTGTGTTTTGATTTCACCTTGTAAAAATGATATTAAATGTCTATTTTGTTTGCATATCCTGGCGGATGGTTATCTGAAAGATAATCAAGGCAGCTCTCAAGTATGCACTCACTGCAGGCTGTTAGAATTAAATTAGTGTCTCCTGACGTTCACACACATCTGAATGTCATGCGTCATTTGGATTCTCTCTAAATTATATCCACAAAGCGTTAGCATTACTGCAGCTATAGGTCGCTATATAGTATGGAGACAACATATTATACGCTCGTAAGGCCTCCAGAAAATGACATGAAGTTTTTCACATTTCCAAAAGTACATATTACTCCCACATGCCACATACATACCGTTCCAAATCAGCCACACCACCCCCGTCATCCCCGTCCCATGACTTCCATTGGTGCAGAGCAGAGTGGGAGGGAAGAAGGTCATGCTAAGTGGTTGCACGTTCAGCAGCTGGGCTCATATGACTGCCGTACCTTCAGATATTACTGCAATGGAAGCTAAAGCCAATGATCCATTTCCTCTGGAATGCCTGATTCAATCACTATAATAATGACAGATTTCCGTGACCGTTTTGCCGATGCAAGAATCAATTTGGGGCTTTATTTGAAAGGAAGAATCCCACTACAAAATATAGTACCCTAATAATTACATAAGACATCAGCTAAAACGTCATGTGCTCTGAACAGCTGATGTAAGGTCACACTAAACTAATGCAGATTCTTGTTATAATCTTGTTATGTCATTAGCCTCTTATGGTAGCATATAACATCACAGCATTGAAATGTCATTGAGGACAAAGTTGTAAAATGACAAGAGGCAATTTGTGTGAAGAGTTAGATGAGAAAATCGATGCCACTCTTACGTCTCTAATTCCCTGCGAGACCCGAAAAACTAGTTAGCTAGCCTACTTTAATTATTATTGTATAATAGTGACACACTTCCTGAATTGTGTTTTTCATCACTTTTTCTTTTTAGGCTCTTGTTTCTTCTGTTTCAAGATGAAAGATTTGACTTTAGTTACTGACATTCTCCAGAGACGCAAGATTTTCAGATCAGTGGTTTAATGAACAAAAATACAAATCCAAGCTTAACAAGGAGCTACGAAAAGAGAACGTGAAACGAGGACAGGGGGCAAGGGACATGAAAATAAAGGAGAACAGACAGGAAGTGTAAAGCATGGGAGGTAACTTACAAAATAAAATAATAAGCAGTTACATAAAGCCGGAAGACCAAAATCGTGACATAACTCTTGTCTGGTGTAGGGTTTCGTCTGCTCAAATCTTTGGGGTCTCCTTACGTTGCATAATGCGCCAAATATTTTAGATTTTATTTTGTTGAAATGCATGCAGAATGTGGTTGCATGTCTGAAACAAGCAGAACTTTCTCTGAGAAAGTACAGACGTGTGTGTATCCTTTAATAATGAATGCGCGTTCACAAATATGCAGATGAATGCTGCACAAATTCATGCTTGTATAAACTGTCTCCAAGCCATGCGCTCCTTCTTTTCTCCCGTTGGGACATTCTGTGGTCGTCTTTGACATGGAAAACGTATTTTGGTCGACGCCCAAACCAAAACCCAATGTTTTCTCAATATTCGAATGAAACCTGATAAAAGTCAAAGTTTCAACATTAGCCCCGGTCTGCTTCAACACGCGCTGGCCAACGTTTATTCTGGCTATTGTCTCAGTTCATTGGTGGTGAACAGAGTGGTGCATTTAGCAGCTAGAGAGACGGATATTACCCTTTGGGGGGGGGGGGGCTGAATGAGAGCACAGATAGAGCTTACAGATGCATAGTGGATGTTCACTGGGGGAGAGGAACAATAAGATCTCTTCCCTGGAGCTAGCATGTTATGTTGATTTTGCGCTCACAGTGTGTCTCAGCTGCAGAGACACTGGCAGGTTTTGCATCTCAGATGAGAACGGAAGCAGACAAATGAAACTGGTCAGATGAGTTTGTCTGCAGGATCCACTCATGGGCGTCTGGGGTAGCGGGCCAGTCGGCATCAATAACGTTCAGCCAGTAAATACCCCTCATGAGGCTGGGAGTTGAGTGTTGACTTAAGTCATTTTCAGGGTCATTGTGAAACTCAGAATTCACAAAAAGACAGTAGGTAGAGTGTGAAACATCCATCCATCCATCCATGAGAAGACTGCAACAGCCGCTTATCCACCTCGTGGATCATGTGTCTGCTGGAGCCTATCTCAGCTAATGATGGGCGAGAGGCAGGGTACACTCTGGATGAAACGCCAGCTCGTGAAAGACAAACAACTGTGCACACTCACATTCCGTACAGGTAAACTGCATGTTTCTTGTGTTGGGAGGAAGTTGGAGAATCTGAAGAGAACCCATGTAGACACTGGGAGAACAAACTCCACCCAGACAGGAAGTGAACAGTGTTGCCCGCTGCACCACTTCCTGTTAAACTAGAATTAAATTGATCCATACTTATTATATCCAGTCACGTTTTCCTTTCCTGTCAGTTATTCAATTCCCAACAATTGCCAGACCCTGGAATCCCGAAGAAACTGGACTTTTCAGGAAATTTCAAGTTTGAATAGGTCAACTTTGACTTACACTTAAATTGGTCGTGAGTCATATGATGTCCTATTAGGCACACTAACGGCCTTAAATGACTGTAAGGAACCATAACAGCACCTGTGAATCATCTGTAAAGGTTAAACATCCTTGAAGGCCGAATCTGAAGCCGTTGGATTTCTGTGTAGGGCTTGAAGACTTCTGGAGGGAAGTCTTCATCTCAAAGCTCATCCTGTCTACCTAGGTTCCACATAAAGATCATTATATCTCCAAATGAAGTCAGTCATCTACGACACCGATCTACAGAATCAGTACATGATAACAATGACAAGATGCTCGGTGGGGAACATAGACTGAAATACGTCTGTATGCCATTGTTAGCTTTTTCCTAAATGTTGCTAAACCTAGCCATACACCTGTCATAGCTGTCATGCCACTTTGATATCTTAGTTTCTTTTTAGCTTTAATGTCTTTCATTTTATTTCTGATCTCCTCACTTATATAAACCTGTTGACAGTTGGAACAGGCACCTGTTGATATTGTGATGAGAACAAGATCAACAATGTCGGGGTCAAAACGAGGCGAGGACCCTTCTTGTGACGTCGTCATCTGTGCTGGGGATGTTGGTTTTAATGTTCAAAGGAAGATTATGTGTGAATGCAGTCCATACTTTGAGTGAGTAATTTATTGATTATTAATGTGAGCTGATAGAGTTACAGTTCATCTTCTGATAACACTCACCACCAGGTGGTGTCAAGTGCCAAGAACGTGCTTCTTTTTTGGTTTGGTCACAGCCACTGAATTACTTTTCTTTATTCCCAGGTGTCTTTTCTTGTGTTCTGCTAGAGGACCTATTCCCATCCCAGGTGTGTCTGCAGAGGTGATGGCGGTCATCATTGACTTTGCATACTCTGGTTCCGTCTTTGTGACAGAAGAGAACGTTCAAGATCTGCTCATAGCAGCTGATTATTTGAATATACCTGATATTGTAGAGCTATGCAACAGCGTCCTGGAAGAGAATCTCGCTCCAGAGAACTGCATTGGCGTCCGTCGGTTCACCATCTCAGGTCCTAAAGTGCAGCGCAAGGCTCACTTCCTGTTAATGAACAGGTTTGAAGAGGTGGTTTCTAGCGAGGAGTTCCTGGAGCTCAGTTTGCAGGAACTCTCTGACATCCTTAACAGTGATGAGCTCAATGTGAGTGACGAGAAAACCGTGTATGAGGCCGCCGTTAGGTGGATCAACCATGCACCTGAGCAAAGAACCTCACATTTACCTGCACTCTTGTCAAAGGTAAGACAACGTTCTGTCATCACGCTTTGTTTAAATGTTCAGGCTCAGTATTTGGATCATTCTTTTACAGGAAAAATAAATAAAATTATATAAATACCATACTAGTATACTATTATATAAATATTATATGATATATATTAATCATATATTATACATTATTATTATTATTATTATTATTATTATCATCATCATCACATTATTATAATAACATTAGAATAATAATAATTATTATTATATTACAATATCTAAATTATTATATTATAAAAATAATTATATGGTTACACGGGTGCTTTTATACCTGCAGCTAAATTAAATTTTAATCAGGATAAAGTAACAAAAATATATTCTTTGTTTATTTTTTGTGTGAATCCTGTCAATACAAAAATATCGCTAAAGTTAAAAGTCTTAACAGACTGAAACTGCTGTTTTTTATTGTTCACGTCTGTAACAAAAATATGGAATATGAAAATTTCATTCTGTTCCAGTCAAATTCTGTCCCGTTTCCCCTGCAGGCTCGGCTGTTGTTGTGCAGTACAGACGACGTTAAGACCCTGATGTCCGATCCATATTTGAGCAACAACACTCAGTGTGTGAAAATTCTAACAGATGTCTTGCAACTCAAACATCATCTGTCCAATCTCAGACCACCCATTAGATTTTGCTCTAACCTCGTTGGTCGTCCTCGTTTGCCTAGTGCCGTCATTTTTGCTGACGGGGGCTGCAGCAAAAACGGTCCAACTCACATCACCGGGGCTTACGATTTCCGCGCCGATTGCTGGTTGGACATTACAGATCATCAGGAAAAGCCTCGTTGCTATCATGGCACCGTCTACCACGATGGGTTCATCTACTGCGTTGGTGGTTTTGATGGGAAGGAGTCTTGGAACAGCGTTCGCAAATTTAATGTGGAAAGACGCATTTGGCTTGAAGCAGCACCCATGAACCAGCGCCGCTGGGGTGTGAGTGTCGCTCTTTTGGATGGATATATTTACGCGTTAGGAGGTCAAGATGGAGAACATGAACTGAACACTGCAGAGCGCTACAGGCCTGAGACGAACCAATGGAGTCTAATTGCACCCATGAACGATGTGAGAAGTTTTGCTGGTTGTGCAGCATTCAATAAGAAGGTGAGTGAAGGTACAGAGTAGCTGGAAAGAGCTGTGGAGTTGTTCTGATGCTGATAGGGAACATTGTTAGCTGTCATTTTAAATATCTGTGGATTAGACTATATGCTGGAGGTTATTCAATATTTGCACAAATAAGAAGTCTTCCATTATATAAAAGAAAAGAGAGTAGAAAATGAGATCTTTCCTGGGGCTTCTGTCAAGAATGGTGGTATTTATCGACTGCCTTCCTTTTTTTCCTCTCTAGATTTACGTTTGTGGTGGTTTCAATGAGTTTAATCACCTTCAAAGTTGTGAATATTATAATCCAGAGTCCGACCAATGGACACGCTTCTCCAACACGAACACCAGCCGCTGTGGATTAGGTGTCGTGTTGTATGACAACCGGATCTTTGCGGTGAGTAAATGAAGAACTAACCTAGATTGAGGCCAGAACTTGATTTTATCTAGTAGAGCTGACATAAAGACAACGTCCTCTGATTGGTGTCTAGTTGGCGTTACACAAGTTTCTTAGCACGCTGCACTTTAAGTTAAATGTGAACCCAAACACTCACATGACTATTTGATTTTGCTCTCACAGCTCGGTGGCAAAGATGGAAAGAACGATCTAAAAAACGTCGAGGCCTACGACCCAGAGACCGATGAGTGGAATGAAGTACCCCCCATGTCCACCGCCCGCTGCAACTTTGGCACTGCAGTGCTTAACAACAAACTGTTTGTCATGGGGGGCCGCAACGGCTCTGACAACACCAACTCTGTTGAGTACTATGACGCTAAAGCTAACACCTGGACTACAGTCCGTCAGATGGGGACCGCTCGCTGGGGTCTCAGCTGCTGCACCGTCTCCAACCACCCCAGTGTGAAACAATACACCACCAGCCGTAACACCGGGCCACATCTAGAGGGGATGTATGGATGGATGGATGGATGATGGATGGATGATGGATGGATAGTCAGTTATTTAGTCAGTTAGTCAATCAGTTAGTCGGTTAGTCAGTCAGTTGGTTAATAATCACCTTGCAGTACAGACTGACAGCCATGATTGTGACCAAGAATCATAAATCTATGACAACAACGATAAGAGGCTCAGTGAGAACAGTTTGAAGGACGTCTGTCATCATTATTGGGGAATTCAGGATGTATACTGGTTCTCAACCTACAAACCCAACTGGTTCCTGGAGGCTGTTTGCAACCTGAATTGTTGGCAAGTTGTTATTTATTAAATTTCAATCTATAATCTCCATTTGAGGTCATTTAAATGTCATTACTACACTAAATACTGAAGTAATGTCATTACTGATCTAAATACTAAAGTATTGTCATTACTACTGTAAATACTAAAGTGATGTCATTACTACTGTAAATACTGAAGTTTTATTCCCTCAGACTGACCAGAAACACTAATAGAACATTAAAACATCCCATAATAATAAAATCTTGTTGTACTGTAATGTAACTTTAACATCTCTACCTCTGCTGAATGAATTTTCTCCTGGGGGGTGTAGAGGCTAAGCCCACCTAACCTGGACAACATTGGTTCCTACATCATTTAGTTCCTACAGGAGGACAACATTGGTTCCTACATCATTTAGTTCCTACAGGAGGACAACATTGGTTCCTACATCATTTAGTTCCTACAGGAGGACAACATTGGTTCCTACATCATTTAGTTCCTACAGGAGGACAACATTGGTTCCTACATCATTTAGTTCCTACAGGAGGACAACATTGGTTCCTACATCATTTAGTTCCTACAGGAGGACAACATTGGTTCCTACATCATTTAGTTCCTACAGGAGGACAACATTGGTTCCTACATCATTTAGTTCCTACAGGAGGACAACATTGGTTCCTACATCATTTAGTTCCTACAGGAGGACAACATTGGTTCCTACATCATTTAGTTCCTACAGGAGGACAACATTGGTTCCTACATCATTTAGTTCCTACAGGAGGACAACATTGGTTCCTACATCATTTAGTTCCTACAGGAGGACAACATTGGTTCCTACATCATTTAGTTCCTACAGGAGGACAACATTGGTTCCTACATCATTTAGTTCCTACAGGAGGACAACATTGGTTCCTACATCATTTAGTTCCTACAGGAGGACAACATTGGTTCCTACATCATTTAGTTCCTACAGGAGGACAACATTGGTTCCTACATCATTTAGTTCCTACAGGAGGACAACATTGGTTCCTACATCATTTAGTTCCTACAGGAGGACGACCCTGTCAGTAATGAATGAATGTGAACTAACAGCAGATGGTGATAGTTTTCTTCGTCCCCATTGCTTTAACCTGACCTCAATTGTCTTCAGTCACTAAGACCAAGAGTTTGGAAAACGAGGTGAAAAGTACTAACAAATCATGATCAGGAGCCTTAAGTTCAGTGAAAATGTTTTAATGTTTAGAGGAGAAGCTTCTCCAGAATAGATTGACGCAGTTTATGAATTTAAATAAACTGAAAACGAAAACTCAATAAAAAAGCAAAATCGCAGGCGTGAACTTTGTGGTTTGTGTCTTCCAGCAGACGAGGACTGAACTGAGGAATGGGGGTTTTGGCATCCATTTAGCTGTAATTCAACCAGGTGAGCTGACAAAGAATGTGCTGTGACGCACAATGTCATTCTGTGGGGAAGAGAGAACCACTTTAAGCTTGTTTTCCTCTCATTCTTTGAGAAACGTCTCAGAATGTTGTTCTGACCCAGACTGAATGTCAGAAATTTGATACGTCTTTGCAGAATTTGCAAAAGGCGCGAGAGAAGGATGGCAGGAATTCCTGCCAACCACATGAATTATGGAGGGACCAGCTTGTTATAGGATTATTAGATTCATACACTTAAAGCTGACTGTAAGAGTCATTTTACAATGTTTGATTCCACCGCGTTTCTTAAAAATAATTCCTGTCGATGTTGGATGAAAGTAGGTAGTCAAACATTTCTTTACTCTAAAATGGGCTCCTAAAGCAATCATAAAAATCATTCTGTCCAGTTCGAATCTATCAATGAAGGGCTGAAGGCAAGTAGAAGGACTTTAGAGATACAGTATTTTCTAATGGCAAAGTGGGAGAATAGTGGATTCTGCACTCAGAACAATACTTAAGAAAATGTATTAATTGCAGAATTTGCTGCATTGAAGTACCCTCTATAAAATTTAATTATCATAGTTCTGTGTTGTAGAAAATCAATAACCAATCCATGATCCTATTAATTTTTTTGCTACTCAGCTTTGAAATATTACTCTGTCCATAAATGTTCCTCTTAATCTATGAGACATTTTATTTGGACATTTATTCAGAGTTCAGTCTCTCCTCGGTCCCATGGATTCTAACACCAGCTCTTTATGTTTTTTTTTTAAATTTCTTAATTTAAAGCCCCAAAATTCCACGTTCACACTGCCCACTTTGGTGCAGTGCCGCCGCTGTTCCACTAGAGGGAGCACTGGTTTTGGATTTTGCGTGGACTGGCTGCCCACAGCCACCAGCACGACCAGTTTTTCCATTCATGTCAAGTTACAAATTGGTAGCAGAAACCGTATGACTGGCTTTCAAAATAAAATCAATTTTTGACCGTTCATACTAATTTTCTTATAAAAACTAAAACAGTAATATGATTGATTTGTTCAGCATCTCCAATCAGTGTAGATGATGCTAATAGGATCAATACTTCTTTGTCTCAACTAAGTGTGTCTGATCATATGAGCATATGTCAATAATACCTAAACACCTTATATTGGACATGCAGACACCAGAAGGACATGAATGCTGTGATTTGTTAAGGGTGGGTATATTATACTGACATAAATAATGGGGGGGGGGGTAGCCATCAGTATGTTTTTCCCCGGGTAGTCCTCAACCTACGAACAACTCAGTTCTGAG
This sequence comes from Antennarius striatus, assembly GCF_040054535.1. Lineage (NCBI taxonomy): Eukaryota > Metazoa > Chordata > Actinopteri > Lophiiformes > Antennariidae > Antennarius > Antennarius striatus. The sequence goes on along the minus strand of NC_090781.1, from coordinate 25,022,543 downwards.
AGGCTGTTCATAAGTTGAATTGTTCAAAAGTTGTTATTTATTCAAATTCCAATCTCTAATCTCCATATGAGGTCATTTGAATGCCATTACTACACTGAATACTAAAGTACTTTTCCCCTTTTATGTTTGATGACTCTGTTTTATTTCATTAAGTTTCTCAGTTAACTCCACCAATAGTTAACATCAACTAGTAAAGCATTCAGAGTTCAGAGGTTAATGCTTCCAGACAGAAACATAACCCGGCCAACATTGGTTCCTACATCATCATCACTGAGTCTGAGATCTGCTGAGTTATTTAACATGGTGTGAAATCTTAATATATGTCACACTGCCCGGCGTGGGGTTGTGGCAAAAAGGGAAACCACGGTAGTCGAACGTAAGGTTGTTCAAATCTACGAATGTTCCTAAATCACATGTTCGTATCTTGAGGACTACTTGAATTCTCTTTTTTGGGGGGGGGCAGGGTGGCTGGAACATATCCTACTCACTAAAATAATAATTTAATAATCTTAAAAACACATATAGAGCATGTTATATGTATGAGATTTTCCATAAAAAGTTAGTGTTTTCCTAACAACTATCCGCCGTTTCGGCTCTTACTGAACGTGTATTTTGAAAGTCCTCACCGGAAGCGCTGCTGCTGAGTGCGTCTGACTTGCCGCAGCCGGTTCGGTCGTGTCCACTCGGCAGCCGTAGCGCTGCAGAGACCGAAGCGGTGGATTCAAGTGTCGGTCGTGGGATCTCCTCGGCTTCCACACACTCTGCTCTCACCGGGACGGACACCCGTGGAAACCGGGAGACCGTGGAGCATCTGTGGCGGTAAGAGATGTGCATTTGGTGTGTGTGTAACTGTTTTAAGTGGTGTTTAATTCCACGAACCGGTAACTCGTTGCGTGGATTTACGTGGATTTAAAGCCACGACATCTTCATTCCGGATTATTTCAGCAACAAGTAGTGGGGGGGGGGGAGTGTGGAAGATTTCCACGATCACTCACTAGTGTGGTGGTCTCCCCACGCCTGAGTGGGGGGGGGGGGTGTCCGGCTGACGTGTGATCACTAAGTAGCTAGCTAACCACTAGCTAACTAGCGTTTAGTTAACCGGTCTTCATTTAAACTGCGTGGATTTGTCCCGTTAAGAAGTGTTTCTACTGCGGGGGTGGGCAGTGTGTGGGAATTTATTTAAATTCCACCAGAAACTCGGGTGTGAGGTCACCGTGGGTGCTTAATCACCAGGACTATACGGTGATATTTAATTTAATAATGTTTAATTTATATAAGAGCGCTATATATATATATGCTTTTATTTTGAAGAAACGTATGCGCCATCAGATGTAATGGTGCGTTTAAGTGCAGGTATGTTAATTGGACTTTGTGACGTTTGTGACGTTTGTGACGTTTACCGCTGGCAACGTTTCGTCGCTTTTATTAAATTAAATAAATAAAGCCACTCCCTGCTGTTTCTATTTATTCACTTCTAATGGTAGGGTTGACTGTAGGGCTGCTGTGCTTGTAGGCTTTTCTCCCACATGTTTCTAATTACAGACTCTTCGTGACAGCATTTAATACCATAAACTCAATAATTCAACGTGTGCTGAGTTGTGGTGTGTTCAGGTACACAACATTTGAATCTTTTATGTTTAAGATCTTTGAATCATAAAACAGATGAGATGTTAGTTTATTTGGCCTCGTTTGTTTTATTCCTTATGGCGCAAACCTTCAATAATTTCAATATAAATAGAGGAAAATCAAATTACATGTTGCGGACAGACATGTTGGAATACTTTAAACTTCTAAAAAGTTGTAACAGCAGCTTCGTAACCATTATATAGTATGTTTTTGTCTTTTAATAACACACGTCATGCATGTGGGGAGGAATTATTGAACTTTAAAAGTGGAATTTTGTCCCATGCTTTTGTAGATGAAGGATTTAAGGTGAATTCTTGAGGGATTTGGTGCTAAATACTTGAGGTCAACCATTCAAACCAGTGGAGGGTGTGGAACAGACGTGGAACAGAGAGGACAGGCAGGGTGAGAAACATCTCAGCTATGTTGAAGGGGAACATATACAAAAGCATGAAAAGCAGCAGCATAAAAAGCTTTATTCTAAATATAATAATGAACAGTTTGGATCAACTTTATTAGCAGCGTCCTCGTAACCAGCACCGACGGACCCAGAGGAGGAGTTAGTGGCGTCTTTGCTCTCCGTCGTGGAGTCCTGAGCCTCTCTAGTCATAATAAACTTTGGTTTTTCAGACGCATCCCCGCCTGAGGGATGGAAAGTCACAGGAATGCAATGTTGGTTTTTCATCTGTTCTGTTCCAAATGGTCTGTTTTCTTTCTGAAGTTAGCGGCTATAGATCCTCAAATATGTTGAAGCTCTCAGTGTCTTTTCTTGCGACTGACTCATCCGCTCTGGAATGCCCTTTATAATACGATCGCCGGTTAACAGTAAACTCTTTTTTATTTATCTGTCAAAATGTTCAACGAGGTGATTTTAAAGAAAACAACATTTTTTGCTCTTTTTCTCCCAACTTTTTAAGAGACACTAGATTAGATCTCTCTCTTCCCAACAAAAACACACCTTTTGGAAAATCTTTTTTGGACTTGAGGAGAAACAAATGCATTAAAACCATTAGCGTTAGCGTTAGCTAATCCACCCTGTTGTGTCCAGGCTGCAGGGGTTGCCTGGGGGGGGGTGGTGACTGGCTGATGGAAAGCGACGTGGACCAGCCCCCTAAGATGCTGACTCGGAACTACTTCCTCCTCCTGCTGATGGGGTGTGTGTTGGTGCTGGCCATCATCAGCCTCCAGTTCTGTAAGTGCGCTATTAAGTCAATTGATTTACCTATTGATTAATCTATTTATTTATCTTTGATCGCTCAGTAACCACCGACTCTGATCCAACGAGCTCGTCTAGCTGGATTTTTTCCTCTCGTCCTCTTCTGGAAAACATTTATGAATGTTAACGGATTTATGTTGAACCTTTGACCTCTTGACTGTGAAGCTGTCATTCTGATGTGGAAAAAAAATTCCTCCTTAAATCAGAAATCTTCAGTTCTCCTGTTGTTTCATGTCTGCACATCCTCTCAAAACAAAGCCGACGCCTCTATAGGCGTCCTATAAATATCCTGCACCAGCGGTGGGATATTTAATGCATTCATGTCTGCCGTGGAACCAGTGGGTTATGGGGTGTTTTCCCTCATCGGGGTCATTGTTCAGCATCTGGAGGGATTGTCTGCACGAGGTTTCCCTGCCCTGCGCAGTCAATGCAAGGAAATTTGGTAAAGAGAGACGTTCCTGCTATTTTCATTTTCAAGCTTTACAGGATCGTACAGTACGTTTATATAAGCTCAACATACAAGTTTAAGCAAGTAAATTGCAGAATTGGTGATGGTGAGACCAAATTAAAGGATCAGAGTCATAAATAATTCTGTCAAACAAAAGATCCTGAGTCTGCTTTCTGCTTTTTTTAAGATGCACTATTAAAAAAAATGTCTTTATACAAAACTGCTTTTATATGAAAGAATTGCTCCTTCATTATGAATGACTCATTCATATATTAATAACCGACGCCAATGCGTAAGCAAATGAAGGCAGGTCTGGATTAACAGTTATGAAAACTGTAAATTAAAACCCTTTTTGAGACATCTAATCCTTTCCTTTTGGGAGCTTAACGTTTAATTTTCTCCTAAATACTTTTCTCTCGCGTTGAGGTTGTGTTCTTAGTCTTCAGGGCAAAATAAAGACACGCTTTTGAGTCGTGTTTGCTGAAGGTGCACACCTTGAAATTCCCAGGCAGGTAGAGAACAGCAGGCTGTTGCCACGGAAACCGCTAAGAACTAGAACCTGACTGATATTTATCTAGAAACCAATGAGCACAATGGATTTAGCATTACTTATTGAGACTTGGAACCTGGTCGTATCACATGTGGTTCAGGCGGTGAGATATTTCTTCAGATTAAAACCAGAATGATTGCAAATGTCAGCATAACATCCCAGATTAAATCTCCCGTGGTCTCCTAGCGACCACATAGCTGAGAGAAGACAGGACGCTTCTTTGAAACGTTGGTAACAGCGAAGGGAAGCAGGATTTGATGTGTGACCGTTTTATTTTTAAGTTATTAAAAAATGAACGAGACGTACGACACGGACGGTTCCTGATCGTCCAACAAAGACAAGCTTATTGTGAAACCAACAGAAATTAGAGCACGTTGAAGCGTCCTCTTGTTCGCATTCCTCACATTCCCACTCCGTCCAGCGCCGGTGCCTCCTGGTGACCCCCAGCGATCACCCCTGTCTCCAGAGGAAAGAGCAAGTCTTCACTTTCTGCTGATGTTTGCTATTTCTGCTGACATTGCTCTAAGTCATGTATAGCAGCTATAAGCACCCCCCCCCCCGGGTTAATTCCAACCTTTTTAACTGCCAGCTCGCAAACCACAACTCTGCGTCAGTGATGAGTTGTCGCATGTACTGAGTGCTGCCACAGGAGGCGCTGTTCTGTACGTCTGCACTATTCTACGCCGAGGTGGAACGATGAAAAGAACGTTCTGTCCCAGGTGTCAGGTCAGGGAAAAGCCCCCACTAGAACAGTGTCAGGGTGGTTGTTTCAGGTTACTATGGTAACCGTTCTGTCCACATGTTTCCATCTATTGGAAAAGGCTTTTAGAAACAACATCAATTTAAAAACTGCTTCAGTACAGTAGAACCTTGAGATACGAGATAATTGAGATACGAGTTATTTGAGATACGAGTCGTTGCTCCGTTCGACATACGAGCGGAAATCTAGGATATTCTGAATGAGAACGTCTCACTGATGTATCCATCCACCAACACGGCGTAAAGAACGAGATGCGGGCTCACTTATGTTGTATCCATCCACTAACACATGGTAAAGAACGAGATGCGGTCTCACTGATGTTGTATCCATCCACTAACACATGGTAAAGAACGAGGTGCGGTCTCACTGATGTTGTATCCATCCACCAACAACACGACTCGTATTTCAGATTTTCACTCGTATGTCGAACAAAAATATGGACAGAGGAACGACTTGTATCTCAAATAACTCGTATGTCGAGGTTCTACTGTATATTTTCATTTAACTGATAGAGAGAGTTGTTCACACACGTTCAGGAGGTGTGTGTGAATCTCGTAGGCGTGTTGTGTCTTACGGTGTGAGGACTATTTCTATGCGTGTCCGCGGCCGTGTGGGGAAGCAGGTTACAAAAGCCTCATTGTGTGACTGAATGAGGCGGCCTTCGAAAGTTTAGTTAGGCCAGTGTGTGTGTGTGTGTGTGTGTGTGTGTGTGTGTGTGTGTGTGTGTGGGGCACAGACCATAGAGAGGGGACAGCTTGTGGTGATGAATGAGCTCCAGTGTTTGCGTTTTGGAACTAAAGCTACCCAGCAGTCACCAGAATGGCGTCCGCCGTGGACGCGTACCTTCTCCTCTTCCTCATCGGCGGTAAGTTTACCCAGAAAGCTTCTCCTGGAGGTCGGAATCTTTTAATGAAGACCTTCCTGCTCACGTGTAGAACCAGAGAAGGTCGTCTCACGAAGCGATCACGTTGTTCCAGGCTCTCACTGCCAGACAGGAAGTGTGGATTGAGTGTGTTTTTGTCTTTAAACTAGGTTTTTGTCACGCTTTGATTGTGAAAAGTGTGTTTTCTGTTCTTCAGCTTTAGTGTGTTTGACTGTTGTTTGGTCTATTTGTGATTTTTCTGTCGTTTTGTGTATCCAAAGTTTAGGACAGCACCTAATGTAACTTTTAGCATTGATAAATTAGTTGTTTACTTGGACATTAATTGTTTATTAAGTAACAAAACAATCTATTCTATACTTTAAATTCAAATGAAGCTCTCCATACCATAAACAGTATTTTTTGTGCAGACGATGCAGCAGCGTTGTTCTGTTTTGTGTTTTTGTTGCATGCATCAGATTCCACACCCCATCGAGGTTACGTCCACAACAACAATCACTGCAAGAAAAAAAAGAGAATCTGAGGCTTGTTGGAACAAACATGACGCCTTCACAGACAAACAGGAACTTTCTCCCCAGCCGGATGTTTTATAGTTCATATTCATTGTTGGGTCCAGTTCCCATACAATTGGACCGTTCCCTCAGGGGTCAAAGGTGACGAGCGTTGGACTAGTTCAGTTCTTATTTAAAGGACGCTGCTCCATTTGGGTTTTCTTGTCGTTGTTCCCATCCATGAATTAATGGCTATAAATCTTAAATGTGAACGTTTAGTCATTTGGATCGTTTCTTTATTCTGTGTTCTTGTCCTGCAGTGAATCTGATCCCCCTCACACCTCTGGAGGAGGAGCAACAGGTCCCCCCTGATGGGGGCTTTCAGGTGTCTCTGATCAAGAGCAGGAAGAGAGTCTTCCCGGCCCCCCATGACCTGAAGCCAGACCCAGTGTCCGAGGCTTACGGCTACTGCAACACCCCCAACCACACGGAGCAGGCCTGGGAGGGTGAGACGCGCACACACACACGCACACGCACACGCACACGCACACGCACACACACACACACACACACACACACACGCACAGGGACCCTGTGGATGTAAACCTGAAACTCAGCCACTGCAGGATTTGTGTTTCTGTATCATTTAAAGTGAAATTATATGAGATCAACGATGGATGATTGAATTCCACTGTCATCATCATCATCATCATCATCATCATCATCATCATCATCATCATCATCATCATCATCGTCATGTATATACTGACTACAGTAGAACCTTGAGATACGAGTAATTTAAGATACGAGTCGTGTTTGAGTACTTAACGGCTAGTTGGCGGATGGATACGACATCAGTGAGACCACATCTCGTTCTTTACCACGTGTTGGCGGATGGATACGACATCAGTGAGACCACATCTCGTTCTTTACCACGTGTTGGCGGATGGATACGACATCAGTGAGACCGCATCTCGTTCTTTACCATGTGTTGGTGGATGGATACAACATCAGTGAGACCGTATCTCGTTCTTTTCTTTATCATATCAGATCTGCTCAGTTACACAAGAACTCGTCATCCATTCCGCTTTACTCTCACATTTCAGCCCAAGGAGGTGTACAAATACTCTCTGATTAAGACGAGTTTTATGCCAGTCTCTATTTGTAGAATTCTGTTTAGAGAAAATATATATATTTTAAATTTATAATGTATTTTATTATGTATTTTGTGACATTTTAATATGCATTTTCTGTAAAGAAGATCTTTGTTTTCGTAAAAACATTTACAAAAGGGCTGTAACAGAGTCAGGTTAATGGTCTGCAGGTCTGCAAGACAAATCCTTTCCACTCCGTATTAAAGAATCACAGTGAGGGAGGGGGGGCGCCATTTAAATACGTGCTTTTAAGGTTAAGTGGTAGCATCTCATAAATAAGATTGAAGGCCCTGCTGTCTGGATGTTCCCGATGTCGGAGGATCAAGTCGACCGCTGCATGCCAGCGCTGAGCGCAAACAGAACTCACGTCTCCTGTCACGACTCGTATCTCGGATTTTCGCTCGTATGTCGAACAAAAACCGTGAACAGAGCGACGCTCGTATGTCATAAAGAACTGGTATCTGGAGGCTCTGCTGTACTTCCTAACGGAGACATCGTGATAACGTGATGCTGACGGACGTCTCCTCTGACAGGACACAGTCCTGCTGACTACAAGCTGCTGTCGGTCCAGGTGATGATTCGCCATGGCGACCGCTACCCACTCTACTTCATCCCCAAAACCAAAAGACCTGCCATCAACTGCACTTTGTCCACCAGCAAGTATGTATGCACGTCTTACATCACCAGATGAATGTTGTCTGTCCATTCAGCTTCCTGCTAATAAACCGAAAAAATAGAACCTACCCGAACTACTTTCCCCCGAAACTCAGAAAAAGAGGAAGGATGTCCTCCCGTTCACTTTCTGCTTCTCATTTTAAATATATACTTTCAAGAATTAGTGATGTGTGATAGGGAGGAGCCCAAAACAAGCCCCTCCCACCTGGAACGCTTCCTGTTTTCTCTCTGTAAACGGAATTCTGCCGCCATCTCAGTTACATCACAGCTGCTTAAATCCTCTAGAAAAACCCCAAAACACCTGGACTATCAGAAAGTAGTTCCGTTTAAGAGAAGGGAGCCTGAATAATCCGTCCAATGACGTGAGTCGTATTAAACTCGCAGACGGTGGATTTGTTTCTAACGTCTGTTAGAAACGGACGAACACACACAAAGATAAACACGTTCGCATGAGTCAGAGTCGACACATTCACCCAGTTTCCACTCCCTATAGGTGGAAAATGGGTGGAATGCACACACACACACACACACACACACACACACACACACACACACACACACACACACACACTCATTAGTGGAAAATCTAACCCTGTGTAATTAATTGCGCTGCATTCCAGTCCAGTACTGTTCGCCCTCTGGCTCGCGTTCCCCCATCATAAGGGCGAGATGAGGCGTCCTGATTGGACGCTATTGAAAAACATACAAAGTCAGCATTTTCATCCTTCTGTGTGCGTTTGTGTTCTTCACACTACGGTGACAAACTCCCCCAGATATTCGACCCAGACGTTTGAGTTTGTTCTGATGTTTTTTTCTGTCCTCTGGGATGTTTTTTTTTTTTTTTTAGACAAAATTCGACCAATCCCGTTCTCCGTTCCGCTGATCTGAGGTCAGATTCAGCCAATGACAAAGCTTCAACTGCAGCTGTGAACATCTGGATGAATCCGCCGCCTCGTAACCTTTAGTGACATTTCAGATCAGCAGGATGCAGCTCAGCCCTCCATCTAATTATCAGATATTTCCAGCACCCTTGACCTTTGACCTGCAGTTGAATTTGGGCCACCAGCTCTGGCTTTCATTCAGTGATGGATAGAACTTGAATTTTGGCTGAGAGCGTCTTCCTTCCTTCCTGCCCGGCTGGAACATTTTGACCGACATCCAGATTCAGATTAACCGGATCTTAAAAGTAGAAAAATCTGCTCCCGTTATCAACGAGCCTGTTCAGGAGGAAGCCGAGCGTCGCCCGGGAAACGGGAGGCGGGAGGCGGCTAAGGGGCTGCGGTCGAGTCGAGTCGATGTTTTTCCAGCAGCCTTCAGTCTGTACAGGAAGTTAGAGGAACTCAGACGTCGAAGTAGATCAGATTTCTAAATTCTGAATAGACGATCAGATTAAAACGTATTTATACTTTTAAAAAATAGATGCATTCAAGGCAGAATATGCATAAAATCGTCTTTCAGGATGAAGATGTGTGCGGCTCTAGTTCCTGCTGTCCCCTGGTAGTCGCGATGGAATCGACGGTTTGAATGCTAAACAGACGATTAGTGATTTCTGCTCAAAGTCCAGCAGAGACGCGTTTAAAACGTGACCTCATAATGATAGAGGAGGTTCTGTTTGCTTTATAGTCCAGGATGTAATTACAGGCATCTGAAGCAGCACATGCCCACGGCTGTGTGTGTGTGTGTGTGTGTGTGTGTGTGTGTGTGTGTGTGTGTGTGTGTGTGTGTGTGTGTGTGTGTGTGTGTGTGTGTGTGTGTGTGTGTGTGTGTGTTCTGGCACCAGCTTTCCGACCCACTGTCTCTGTCTGAGACGCTTCCCTCTCTCTCTCTCTCTCTCTCTCTCCCTCGCTCCTCTTCCTCGTTTCGATGAAGATCCACGTCTCTCTGCACCTTATTTACACTAAATCATCTCCCGTTTTATCCCCCCCCCACTAATCCCTCCCACGGTCCCGTCCAATGACAATAATCTCTGTTTAATGTAATTGGACTCTGTAATCTTTTGTTAGCAACAGTCAGGCTAATAGACAGTCTGTCTGGCTCTTTGTCCCCATCCGCTGACATCCACCCCCCCACCCCCCCACAGTGAAGCCAATTAAACCCCGATCGCTCCCGACTCCCCCCAGCAAACCCATCATGTGATCACGCACCAGAAAGGATCAACGTCGCTTCGTTCCCCCGCTCACGTGTGTTCCGTGTCGTGCAAAAACGACCACGCACCAACGCAGAGAAATGTGCTTTTATTTTGACGGGTCAGCTCTGCCAGGTCCTGCTTGGTGTCTGTGCTGGTTGTCGGTTCCAATCCCTCAGCATGCAGCGTGATTTCAAGAGTCACGACAGAAGGTCGTCGTTGATGCCAAGTTCCTCAACCGGTCCTCGATTGCCATGGTAACAGTGTGTTTTTAATCTGGTCGGGCTGAGCTGTCGAAGTGTAATCTTCAATCATCTCTAATCTATTAGATGTTGGCTGCTCCTCTTGCTGCCCTCATCCCTGTGTTCATGTGTGTGTGTGTGTGTGTGTGTGTTTAGGTATATATATGTGTGTTCTTAAATCTGTATGTGTGTGTGTGTGTGTGTGTGTGTGTGTGTGTGTGTGTGTCCCAAGGTAGCAGAGGCTTTTATCTTTTTATATCTCATCTCTTGTATTCCCTCCCACACATCAGGAACAGAACTCTGGTCCAGTGGTGAAAGAGAGACACCTGGTGGCAGGTGGGGGTAGTGCGCCACAAATGGCCACGACAAAAAGTGCCAATAAAAATGATTTCCTAATAAATTTGATATCTCATCGATTGATTGAATTATTGTTGAATCAAGTAAGTCGTTCTAAAATAAAATTTTATATTGTTGAAATTAAATTTAAAAAAATTCAACAGCGAGTCTGAATTAACGAAGACAACAACAAAATAGAACTCAGCAAGGAATATTGTTTATTGTCACGATGACCTCTGTGTAGCACAGATACGACAATGAATAAACTACAAAAATGTTTTTGAACCACATTTTATTCAACTGGTTTCTTAAATACTAGATTATTTATGTAAATTATAGATTACAGAGGAAGCTCCGATCATCCTGACCTTGAACCCAATGAACTTGGAATGATTTTTCTTATTCTTAATTCTTATTCCATAAAATTAAAGAAAAAAAAAATTTTTGGGACTAAATTTTCAGAGACTGTAGCTTTCTTAAAAAATGGATCCAGACACTTGATGTTTTATCATTTTCTGGTTCCTAGGAGTCCGTCCCACCCCCTGTTGAAGACTTTCATTGGTCACATGCGCCAAGGGGGGCGTGGCCACTGGGACTCCACACTGAGCTCTATTCCACGGGTTCCCAACCACAGCGCCTGTGAGACAGGAGAACTCACGCAGACAGGTAACGTCTGAACCAACCCATCACAGATCAATATATTAATTTATGGATAATCGGATTTTCACTTCCTGTGAGAAATCAATGAATCCAGAATGTTTCCTGCTTCCTAGGTGTGGTCCAACACTTACGTAACGGCCAACTCCTCCATCACGCCTACAAGCGCCGAAGCTTCCTCTCGTCTGATTGGTCGCCTCGCCAAGTCTGGGTTGAGACGACGAGCAAGGCCCGCACCCTCCAGAGCGGATTGGCCTTCCTCTACGGCTTCCTGCCGCAATTTGATTGGTCGAAATTGACGGTGCGGCATCAATGGAGCACGCTGTTTTGCGGTTCTGAATGCGACTGCCCCGCCCGGGGCAAATACCTGGAGGAGGAGCAGAAGAGGCAGTACCGGCTGCGAGTGAGCGACGCCGAGCTGGAAAAGACTTACGCCCAAATGGCGAAGACTCTGGGGGTCCCCACCCGCCAGCTGCGAGCCGCCAACCCCGTGGACTCCCTGCTGTGCCACCTGTGCCACAACATCTCCTTCCCGTGCGTTGCCGCGGGCGACGGCGGCCCCAAGGACTGCCTGAAAACGGACCAGTTCGCCGTGATTCGCCGGCAGCAGCTGGACGACGAGGCGGATCGCAGGAAAGCAGGTTTGTACCGCAAATACGCCGTCCTCGCCATGCACCCCTACCTCAACCAGACCGCCAACAGGATGGAGCGCGTCGCCCGGGATGGCGAGGCGGCCTTCAGCGTCTCCTCGGCCCACGACGTGACCGTGGCGCCGCTGCTGAGCGCCCTGGGGCTGGAGGAAGCGCGATTCCCGCGTTTCGCGGCCAGAATCGTCTTCGAGATGTGGAAGAGTCCGCCGGCGACGCAAAAGCAGGTGAGGAAGAGGGGCGGGAACGCCAAGGCGAAGGATGGGCAGCTGTTCGTCAGGGTGTTGTACGACGGCGAGGACGTGACGTTTCACACCCCCTTCTGTCGCCCCCGCGGCCGCCAGAACGCCCCGCCCCTCTGCCCGCTGAACAACTTCCTGTCTTTCGTCAGGAGGGACATGTTCAGCGTCGTCAACGCCACTTCCTACAAGGAGGCGTGTTACCGGCGCCCCGCTTGACCCGAGGAAGACTGGTTTTGACTTTTCCACACCGTCGCGCTGCTCACACACTCTTGAAGCTCCACACACACGTTGATATTTCTGAGCACAAACACACACAAACACACACACTACTTTATATAATGCTGATATTTTTAACCTTTCTACAAACTCCACTGTTCTATTAGAAGATACTTTTTTTTTCTCGAGTGAATATAAGAGCTAAATAATTCATGAGAAACTGTACGGCACTTTATTCCTACATTCCATATGAACCATGGAATTGTAAAAGTCCAGTATTTCCGCACAGGGGAGAAAAGGGAATATTGTAACTTGAACTACGATGCTGGATGGATCCTAAATGTAAATTTATTTTCTGTATAGTAAATATCAGTGAGACCTGTAGATGAAGTCTTTATTCAATCTTTATTTAATCCTCTAATTCCTGTTAGACCTATTTGAACGTGTCGTCTCCTGTATTTTTCGATGTGTAGGTTTGACGTGTCGTTCATTCGTTCATCACTTTGCATTTCTTTCTTTAATTTTTTTTAATATATATTATGTCAGTGTCTTCTTCGACATTCCACGTTGTTTTATGTTAAATTGTGAAATGATTGCGGTACGCTGGGAACAATGATTACTGTAGTGTTTGTTTTATTCTGAATCTACATCCACATTGCTGTAGTACAGTAACTAATTCCTGTACTGACATTAATAAAAAAAAAAAATCACTCTTTAGTTTTTACTGATTTTAATTCAGATGCGGTCAGTTGTGACTAATTTACTGGAATCCTGCTAATCCTTCTACTCCCCATCCCCATATTAAATCCCCGTGTGTTTTGTAATCCACCACTAGATGGCGCACTGACTCCACCAATTTACTTCATCCCCAGTTGAACTCGTCTCCTACCATCAGATATTCACTGTCATCAGTTCTGCAGAGGCTCAGCACACAGTCGATTCATGAACTCCCTCTAAATCGACACGGTGTGTGTGTGTGTCATCAACACAGAAACACAACACACACACACACACACGTTGTGTCACTCGCCTTCGATCGGTTCCAGGAGACCCGACGTAATTCTAGAAACGACGTTAGTTGAATGAACTGGTCTCCAGACTAAACTGTAGATGAACATTCCCAGTTCTGGTCTGAACTTTATTAAGGAATGTATTTTAATGATCTACAAATCTATTTTAAGCTTGACAAGAAATTTAATTTTGTTTTTTATATGGTACAGAAAAAACGTCTCCGTCTCGTCTTCAGCTGCTTCTTCCTCACTGTGGGTCACGGGGGTTGCTACGGGCTAATAATATAACGTTATATGTTTTATTCTGATTTATTGTACAGTAACATGATTTTATGTGTTTTTAACGGTTTACTAGTGATTTGATGATTCCAGTAAAGCTTGATTTTTATTTATTTTTATTATTTTTGAAAACTGACATATAATCGAGAAAAAAACGTAACGCCAAATGATGTCAACTCAGGTTTTACCTGTATTAATATTAACATTTGCAGTTGAGTGGTAGAGAAACTCCTCCTCTCATCCTTTAAATAATTGTTTTTACAGTTAATGGTGATTATATGAATTTCAAGGAGTTCAGGAGGTTGATTTTCCAGATATCCAGTAATCTATTTAAATGATCTATTGTTGGATCAAACCATCAGGGGGATTCGTTTGCATTCCCATCCCTAAAAATGAAGGATGAAGGGACATAAACTGACTGGAGGTCAGTTTTCTGACTTAACTTCAGGTGGAGCTGCAACAATAAAGCACCACGCGTTTCTGTAATCTTTATTTTGAAGCTGCTGTCATAAGCTGCTATCTCCCAGCTAATGTTTCACACAAGTTAATAACAAACAGACCGACAGCACGGCCTTGGTTTAAGTCCAACCAGTCCTCACAACTATCTGGACACGCAGACAGCGAGCAAACAATCGAATTATTCAGCTCCAAGCATCCTTATTACAGATCAGGTTCCTCCTGAGACCCCAGAATCAGATCCAGAATCAGATCCAGAATCAGATCCAGAATCAGATCCAGAATCCCACTGTCGAGGCAAAAATGTGGAAATCAATGCAAATGTATTCTCCAGACTTTCTCAGGACCACTTCCCATACTGGGCCATGACGTCAGGGTTAATGATAGGAGATAACCTTCCAGCTCCGGCCTGATTGTTCTGTCATCTCCCACCGACGCCCCCCCACCCCCACCCCCCCGGGGCCCTGACACCCAGACCTCTGATGTCATCGCCTGGATCGAGGTGGAGCAGCAATTTTCTCCGGCCGCAAAACTGCTCAATCTTTGATGTTGTTACACCGCCTCTGGCGGTGTACACCGCATGCACGCCGGTGTGTGTGTGTGTGTGTGTGTGTGTGTGTGTGTGTGTGTGTGTGTGTGTGTGTGTGTGTGTGTGTGTGAAGGCTAAGGACAGATCAAGGTGAACATATCAGTGCGTTGGCCCGCCTCAGTGTGCGTCTGGCCTCTGTACAATGTCGACATGACCCAGTCTGTCTATAAAACCTGACCTGCATGTAAATTAAAAGACACTGAGGCTGCATCCGTGTGTGTGTGTGTGTGTGTGTGTGTGTGTGTGTGTGTGTGTGTGTGTGTGTGTGTGTGTGTGTGTGTGTGTGTGTGAGTTATTTGGTGAAATGATGAGAAGACAGATGATCGACGTCTCGACCAGAAGGAGGGAAGCGTTGTGGTCAACACAGGGTAGAAGCGCAGACGGAAGAGGGGGTAGACGTTGCGGCGGGTTCCTCTCTACCCTCATTGGATCAGCGCTGGACTGTCTCCTCTCTCCAAAACCACAGCTGTAGCCACAAGCTGGTCGAACCGTTGGAGAGAGATTAGGTTTCATGTTATGAAGAGGTTTTCAGAGGACGAGCAGCGACCAGACACGGAGTCAAGGAAGCCAATGTTGGACCGGAGGGAGCAGTTCTGGGTTCAGGCTTGGGCACCGGTGCCAAAAGGACTCCAGCTTCCTACGGTGGCTTCCCTGGGTTGTAATTCATAAGAAATGAGTCGGTTGGAGTGTGTGTGAGAATGACATGTCGTAGTCTTCACCCTCAACGATGTTATCCTCCGATGTTATCCGCCGTTTGAAACCGCAGCATTGTCACTTTTAAGGTCATATTTCGTACGGAGCAAATTTTGCGAGCTACAAAAGGTGGGTTTTGCCACTTTTGGATGATCTTTCCAGTTTGAATGAAGCCAAACCAACTGTTTCCAGTCTCAATGCTAAGCTAACCAGCTGCTAACTCGAGCTACTGACACTCTTTTCATCCAACACCTGGTAACAAATGGTCCGGGAACCTGACCAATCGGTGTGCCTGCGTTTCATTTGCTCTGGCGGGTGCTTCTGTCCTGCCCTGGTTCGTGACGGGCCAATCACAACCAGTTATATAACATGAGATGGGCTCGGTCCTTAAAAAACAGTCTGTGGTTCCGTTGCGTTGGGCAGACTCGCCGTAGGAAAACTTTACGGAATTCAGCTGTCCGTAATTTTCCGAACAAATTCACACAAGAAGTAAGCTAAATAAACTAAACTATTAGATTTACAAAGCCTAATTGTAAGGTTCTACGTTAGCGCTAGAAATAGTGTTGAATAATGTTCAGTCCGAAGAAGCCTAGATATCCTGTCCTCTTTCAGTTTTGCGTGTTTTTTGCTTTGATTGATTTGCAAAAAGATTCTCAGGTAAAAAATTATGTTTTTTATAAAAAAAAATTTTTTAACCATTTTTGAAAACCTGGTCCAACTTGACACCTGGCGAGGATGGAAAAGTGATATTCTCAGCAAGGAGGGAGACATTTTTGTGTGATGAGGTTTAGAGAAACGATGTGTGAGGGATAAAGACACCAAAAGAGAGTGTGTGTGTGTGTGTGTGTGTGTGTGTGTGTGTGTTACATGTAGGGTCTGATAATTGGGGTCTACAGAGTGTGTGTCCTGCCTGTCAGTGTCTAGACTCCACCGCCGGTTGTTTTCTCAGATGTGGGGCTTTATTAAGCCCTTCACTAAAGCAAACACCCCGGCTGCCTTTCCTCACCGAGTCGTCGTACTTCTCTGAAGTTTGTGTTTGACGTTCCTCCTGTTTGTGATTTATCGGGAAGCGGGGAAGCTCTCGTTAGCAGAAATAATCAGGATTTATGACTCTCCGTCTGCGGTAAGTGGCAGGCCGAAGTCTTTACCCCACACAGACTCACACAGCCGGGCTAATTGGGTTTGGTCATTACTGTCTGGTTCCTCCATGAAGGGATCGTTGAGTCGGGCATCCATCACAACACACACAAACACGCTTCATAAAAAGCAGATTATTGTCCAGCACAGCCGCCCACTTTTACTTAAGTCGCGTCTGGCTGCCGTTTTTATTAATATATGGTTGTGTGTTTCTGAAGTTCAGCATCCACACACACCCTGACGTCGGCCACGACAGCTCTCGCCCGTCTTCTGCCTACTGGTTGTGTCACATCTAGTAAAATACAGGTAAACCTGTGCTGGAGTTACGTTGTTCCAGTATACGTCTATTTAAAAAAAATATACAGAAAGAAATCCAGTTTATGTCGTTGTACTCCACTTTATGTCTGTCTGGAATCATTAGTAAACCATTAAAAACACATGATATCATGTTACTGTACAATAAATCAGAATAAAACATGATAGCATATTATTAGCTCGTAGCAACCCCCGTGACCCACGAGAAACTATATTAAAAAATAAAATTTGTCAATTTAGAATAGATTTGTTTCATCCAAATATTATTGAAAATAAAATGAAAATAAATAAAGTTCAGTATAGAACTGCATTTTCAGAATTCTCGGTTTAGTTTGGAAACATTCAACAGGGAAAAAAGCAAAGACGAGTTAAATAGAAAGTAAAAGACATCCGAATCAACACAGCCGATAGCAGGGATGCATACAAATGTACAGCGAGCCAGCGGTGGGGAGGGAGAGATGGAGACGAGGGAGACGAGGGAGGAAAGCGCTGGAAAACTGGGTCAGGCCTGTCTGCCATCCTAAACACACACACTGGGTGGAGTCCTGGGCTGAAGAAGTCAGCGTGCACTGGGACGGTTTGGGACGATCACAGCACAATTTGTAATGTTCCCTCGACTTTAACCCAAAAATCAGATCCCACTTTAACCCCTGGCTATGAGGGACTGTTCACGTCTATAAATGCACATTATTAGTTTAAATGTTTTGCTATATTTTTTTTGTTTTTGTTGCAATGTGATGCAACAACTCTTCTCGGACGTTCTTCTTTCGAGGCGCTCCACCCATCATTCAGTCTGACCACGATAAGCCGGTTTCACTCACGTCTTCTTAGCCCTCATGAGTGACATGCTGCAGGACGGGGAGGATGGGGGGGTCAAACCCGTGACCTGTGACTGAGGCTCTGTGATCGGCTCTGACCCACGATGCTGAATACGCTCCAGCCAGCTGCTGTACAGGTCGCACCAGTTTTTTTGTTTTTTTTTACGGTACGCTGCCGCCCGATGAAAGGACGTGGCGCCCGTGTTCGCTGGACTGGAACCGCATCAAAAGAACCAGAGAGGAGAAAAGATGGCGAGCCGGGCTGATGACAGGCGATGAAAGGGTTAACGTCGTCTGACAACACCCAACAATGAGCCACGACGCCGCAGCCTCCCACTGGTTTCGCTTGCAACTTTCTGGTCCCTGAAGCGTGGCACTATTTGCTGTCCAGCCTCAGCCTCGCCGCCTTGTTTGCCTTGTTTGCCTGCATTGTGTGCGCAGCAGCCGTCTGAGCGCCGAGGTAAACACGCTTTGGGAATAGCAGCAAATTCATCACCAGCGTCACAGTGAAATGTTTCCCGCCCCCGGGGGCCCTGCTGCGCTGTGATATCAGGTGGAACCGTTCCACTTCCTGTCTTTGTGGGCAGGTTCCTGGCTGAGGGGGACAATCTCCCGATTGGCCCCTGGTGGTTTTAGTAAGCAGCCCATGGGCGACGCTACCAGTTCCACCACGGTTCTGGACGGCGCCACTCTGGTCCCTGCAAATGTGTGTGTGTGTGTGTGTGTATGTGTGTGTGTGTGTTATTGTGCACTGTATGTGTAGCAAGAAACTTAATTTCCACAACCAAGAATAGATCAAAGGTTTTATCAACATTATTTCGAGTCCAGGTGAAATATATTTGCAGAAACGTAGCATTGATGGAGTGTCAAATTTTGATTTAATGACATTGTGACACACACACACACACACACACACACACACACACACACACACACACACACACACATACACACGGACAGGATGAGTTTTCCTAGGTGAGCTGCATGGATTTTAAATTGAATCCCTCTCATCCTGGCTGTGGGTGACCTTCCCATTCAGAGCTGAGGACTGATCCAGAGAGCCAATCCGGTCGCTGTGATTTCATTCTCACAAAGCCAGACAGTGACGAGCTGGAGAGAAATCCAAGGAGATAGAAGGCGCCTGACGCCCGACGCACAGTCCTGCAGGTTCCCTCTTCCTCTGGTCGCCTTGTTTGACTCTAAATGTGGCACAGAAGTGACGACATACACATCTTAATGTGTTGTTAGCCATGCATTAGACAGTAGTGAGATGGCTCAAGTTTAAATCTGATGAAGAATGTAGTAGAACTGAGCTCGTAAGTCAAACACTTCTTTATTTAAAATGAATAAAATCATGTTAATCCATTCCATTCTTGTAAAGAAGCCTAAAACCCCCTAAATTATTGAAAAAAATCATATCCATCCGCCAACAGGTGGTAAAGAACGAGATACGGTCCCACTGATGTTGTATCCACCCACCAACACGTGGCAAAGAACGAGATACGGTCCCACCGATGTTGTGCCCATCCGCCAACAGGCGGTAAAGAACGAGATACGGTCCCACTGATGTTGTATCCACCCACCAACACGCGGTAAAGAACGAGATACGGTCCCACTGATGTTGTATCCACCCACCAACACGCGGTAAAGAACGAGATATGGTCCCACCGATGTTGTATCCATCCACCAACACGTGGTAAAGAAACAAGATACGGTCCCACTGATGTTGTATCCACCCACCAACACGTGGTAAAGAACGAGATGCGGTCTCACTGATGGTGTATCCATCCGGCAACTAATGGAGGTGTCCTGAAACAGGACTTGTATCTCGGATTTTGGCTTGTATGTCGAAGAAAAATATGGACAGAGCGACGACTCGTATCTCAAATTACTCGTATCTCGAGGTGCTTCTGTATTTGTGTGTATTACTGATGCACAAGCATTTCCAATCTTCCAGTTCAAGTGAATCCAAAAACAAAAAAACAGTGCCTCATTTCCACCCCCACTCAGCAAAAACATCCTTGGAGGTGAACGAAAAGAAACGGTTTCAACTTTTTCGTCAAGGTGTCTTTTTCATCCGCACCAAATGCAACGTCACGACCGCCTCTGAAGGATTTTTGTGGCATGTTTAGCATCTGATGGGTGTTTGTCCAAATCAACAGTGATCAATAATGCAGTAGCTGATTCCTGCACTGCCTCTGCACCAGAGATTGCTGCAGGTTTTCGACCAATCACAAACTTTCCATTTTCTGGAATTTAAAAAGGAATTAATTTGATTCAGTTTTGTTTAATGAGGGTACGACTGTGCTTGTTTGCCGTCCAGTAAAAAAATAGTGCTCCTGTTCGTTCTTTGCTTTGAGCAGCTTTCATCATCTTATCACGCCACCATAAACTAGAGCCCAACCAACTCTTAATGCCGTTAGATGTGTTAGACTTGCTTTATATCATTCCTTAAAAATACAGGGGCTGCTCATTATTATTCCCAAAAGCTAGTCGTCCAAATAGATCCCCTACTGGCCAGGAAATCCATTTTACCTGACAGCTTGTTATTCCTGAAACAAAAAGTCCAGTGTTGTTTCAAAAACACACACTCCTGCAGGAGTCTGGTGTGATAAATTATGAAAGGGGATCTAGGAGTCAGGTGACCTTTATCTTCCTGAAATAACAAAAAAAAAAAAAAATCCTTGGATGATGTTGTGGAATGAAAGTTTGTTCAGGATGAGGTTACAAAACTACTTGGTTATGTTGGGTTCAGTTTCATTCGTAGGTTTGGACAGCAGAGGAATGGTGTTTGTGGATCAATGGGACGTTTTTTGGACTACCGGGGTTTTCGGAATAATATTTATGGCACCTAAAACAAGAAAAAAACCTGACTGTAACACATGATTGTGTGTGATTTGCATTCCTACCAACATGACCAGAAAGAAAACACTAGAGAAGAACTCCCACGTTGGCTCAGAAAAGCTTCGCCACAGATGGCTTCCACAACAACGACACTCAGATAAAAAAATCACTTGTGTTACCGCGGGTGGAGGGAGGAGGACGAATATATCAGCATCCACACAAAGGCAAAGGGTATGTAGTAATGAAGTGCTGCGCTGAAGACAAAATGATTTAGATGTCTGCGACAGGAGCAACATCTTTAGCTGTGATTGGGTTTTCAAGGAGAAAGCAGCATTACATTACGCCGCGTTGCATAACGCTCACAAATAAAGCTCCAAATTGGAGATTTTTACAAACCGAAATCCATTCAAGGTCACACAGAAGATGGAACTAACTGAGAGCTCCTGAAAGCAGTAATCTCCCATCAGACCACTGGACTAATGGGACTTAAACTATTTCAGTCCTGACTAAACGCAGCTTAATGAGCATCAATCAACGCAACTCAGTCTTTGCCTCCAATCTCCAAGTTTCATACATGAGAGTTTTAACTGTGTTTGACTCACCTTGAACGTGGGGGAGATATTATCGCAGCTAATTATTCTGTCTGTCTCCTGAACAAAATACATAATTTATACTCTAGGTCGGGTGTTCGTGGGATCCAAAATATATACAGTAGGATCTCGAAATACGAATGTAATCCGCGTACGTCAAACATTTCCCAATTTGAAATGACTAAATTTAATCTGTTCCAGCGTTGGAAAAAACCCCCCAAACCTCCTAAATTATAGAAAAAAAAACATTTTTATCAACCGGTAGACATGTCATATCTCAAATAACTCGTATATCGAGCTGCTGTTGTATCATTGTGTGATATATCTTCTCTTGTTATTGTTTTTGGTAATTTTCATCCAATAATTTCTGATTTGACCACAATTTAAGATCTTCTCACAAATGCCATTAAAAAAAAAAAATTCAGCTCTGCAGCACCAACATTAGAGAATATAAATCTTCATCTCTTACGGTTCCTCTTAACAGTGCCAGTAACTTATCATGATAAATATAGTACTGTGTCAGGGTAAAAAATGGAAGAACAAAATAACAAAAAGGGCAAAAGTGAAAGAGAAATAAAAAGATGGAATAATGGCACAGCTCTGCATGACTAGTTCCATCCCTGAATAATACATTCTGATGCTCTTTTCTGCTGCTGATATCAATGAGAAGCACGGTGGGAATTAAATCAATAAGTCTCAATTTTGCAGGTGAGCTTGGCTTTACAGCAGAAATCTATAGCGCTGTTCTGAATTATTATTACTGATCCGTTCCTCTTGTTTTCCCCTGCCCCGGCTAAAAGGGGTGGGAAGGTTGTCGAAACAATGAGACCAAATCGATGGCTACAGCAAACAAAGGTCGTCCCGCTGAGCCCCCCAGCGTAGGTCAAGCCGGGAAAATGCAGTATCGCGATTAGTATGATTCAATTGTTCCTCTGTTAACTCCTGGTGGAGTGTTGCCCTCCGTCATGAGTGGTGGAGAAAGATGGAACGATGGATGGGTCGCGACCCCGTCATCTCGATGGTGAGTCGTCCGGCATCCACACACTCTTGAGTGTATCGTCCCCGAAAGGTCGGATGGAGACGGTCACGCAACACGTGGGCAAACCCTCTCCACCATCCCGTCTTCCTCTCTAGTTTAGAGCCCCATCATAAAAAATCAGAGACTCTAGACACAACGCCATTAAAGGATCCACAGCATTAAATAGTGCCGGATATTGATCTGCAGTTTGGAGGCAATATTTAATAACATTAGTCGAATTATGGTGAAAGTCTTTAATAACTTTACTCATATCATGTTTAATTGATTAGAACCCAACTAAAAGAGTTATGGCTCGGTTTGACTAGAGACTAAAATACCCAGACTTGACTAAAGTTGATTAACAGCATATTTGTCAAAGGATTATGACTAAATCAAAAAAGGTCGCAGACAAAAGTCCGTAGAGAAAGGTTAAGGTGTTAAACAGCCCCAATCTCTGAGCAAAGGTGTGTCCGGTCACTTGGCTTAAATGCGATTGCTCTCCATCCAATAGTTTGCAGGAAACCTGCCTTAAAATATCATTCTGTTGGTGCAGAGCAGCTAACACTGAGTTTCTCTCTCTTGCATTAGCGTTTCATTCCCTATCGTGCTCTTCGAACAGTGTTCTGAGGTAGATCCAGTGGAAACTGTCTCTACTTATGGAGTCAGAAAAACCCAACAGCCCCCTACCAACAGTTCTCTAATAAATGACTATCAATGGTTGGGTTGGGGCAGGAACAAGGGCAACAAGCACATGCAAAACCTAAAGAGACAAGAGTGTAGCCACATGCTGTGTTCCTGCAAAAGCACAAGCTTTTACAATCATTTATTTCTGTATTATCTGCATTTTGGTTCTTTTTAAAGTGTTCATGACCAGAGAAATCAGTGTTTTTGTGGTTGAGGAGTTTTTAAATTTAGTTTGTGAAGACCTTCCTGAGCTGGAACACTGATGCTGAGTCAACAGACTTGCCAGAGCTCCAGGGACAGGGAGGCAACCACCAACTGGGTATTTTAGAGCAAATAGACAGATGCTGGAGCCTATGGCACCATATGCATGTCCATACTGCTGTTACTTTCAGTGCTGGAAGGGAGAAACAAAAGCATCACGTTGTAGGTTTGAGGAAGCTTCAGGAGAAATGGACTTCAGCAAAGTCCAAACCCCTGAATGCAACTGATAACTCAGCAAACCCGCTGGAAACCAGCATTTATACTGGAGCTGAGTAGAAAGCATTACTCAATAAGGTGATGCTGCCCAACAAGCAGCAGATCTAGCAATACACACACACACTCACACACACACACACACACACACACTGCTGAGGATTCTGGGTAAGCCTAAGAGGCAGAGGACAGCTGAAGTCTCTGTTTGACAGATGCGTTGACTCTCAGAGGAGCCAGATCGAATGGTTGACATTGTTTGGATGGAGGACTTTCATGCCCTTCTCTCTCTAACACACACACACACACACACACACACACACACACACACACACACACACACACACACACACACACACACACACACACACACACACACACACACACACACACACACACACACACACACACACCTAGCTGCCCGAGAGAACATAAACACATTTTAGCCGTATCATCTCTCGTCGACACTTAATACCAGAGCTCTGGGTGTTAACACACCGCTAGCTGCACTAATGCTGTGTGTCGAGTGTGGTTATAAGTAGCATCGTTAACGTAAAGGTTCAGGGACTCACACAATGTACAGTATGTATAAACTACAGCAAGGAGTTCGCAAAACAAGCAGTTTTTTTCACGTGATATAATTTACAGTTTGTCAGAACCTGCTGGTTCCTCCAGATGGTTGCAGTGCGGGCCAGTCGCTCTTCCTTGTTCTCAAGTGCCCCTCCATCGCCCCCCTAAACAGCGTTACCAGAGGTAGCGGATGTCATCGTTTATCTAGCAACGGGACGCCACTTGACATTGGCAAACAAGTACGACAGTCAGGTCACCCCCCGCCCCCCCACAGCGGTTTGGCAGCACATTCGTTTTCTGGGGTGGAAATCAAATCAGATGTCTGGTTTGCTCATGAAATCATGACAGTTCTGTGCGAGCCTGTCGATGCTACCGTTATCAGCTTCACCTGCAGAACAGAACAAAAAAAAAACAAAACACAAAAATAACACAAATTTCATGTAAAAAATGCCTTTATTATCCAAAAATAAAAGACATTCCGCTGGACTTTTAAAGTCTTTGCAGAAGTGGTTTGCAGATATTTACACACTTCTTCCAGCGGAACGGTAGCCATCTTTGTGCAAAGCATTCTGGGACTTTCTAACCATATATTCCACGTCTCTATAGAGTCTGAAACAAGGGCTAGGATTAAGGGAGAGTACTGAGATTGGACCTTCTAATCCGGTTCGTCTTGCCTCCGTAATCTTGCAGCAACTTTAGTCAACGGGAAGTTTTGTCCAAAATTTGCACATAAATTAATTCACACACCTTTAACGTCCATTTTTTATGGTTCAGATGGGAAAGTATCTCAGTATGCACGTTATGCAACTTGTCCAGGAATCCATAATTGATATCCTTCAATAGCATTCGGTCGTCTCCTCCAACAGAACTGATGACTCCCTGCAAACGCCTGCATGTATTTATCTGCTGATCCGCTCACAGAGCCGAGGATCATCGTCTCTAATCTCACAGCTTCTTTCTCCATCGATTGTCCCTCTCTTTCAATTTCTTTCTCCCTTTATCCCATTTCTGCTCTAACTGTATTTGCTGGCAGATTATTCTCATTGTTTCCACACAGTAACCGTTCTTTCTGTCCCTTCCTTTCCAATCAGGAGGCCTCCTGGTGTTAATTAGAAGATTTCTTTATTGTCTGAAGGGGAACCAGCAGACTTAGATGCACAAAAACATCTTTTACCCTCAACAGTTTCAACTCATATGTCATTGCAGGTTTTACACGCACGAACGATGGTCTACTGGCGTCTGAAGACTCAACATACTTAGATTGACGGTCCAATAGCTCCAATTTTGCACCAATAATCAACCCAGTCTTGAAAAAACAATTATTTGTACCATATGTAAATGTAACTTATTTCCATATTCATTCTTTTTCTGGATTCAGGTGTAAAAAGCAACTCGACATTTGATATAAATCGTATTTTCTGACCGCTACTGGTTTAATTTATCACGGCGCTGCAGGGATGTTAGCTGGTTCCAGGAGACGCAACTTAAATCAAGAAAGTTGAATTAACCATTCCCAGTTGTGTAATAAACTTTATTCATGAATGTATTTTATTATTATTTGGTTAATATTAATCTCTTTTAAGATGAAAAATTTGATTTTTTTTAACATAGGAAAGCAAAAACGTCTGTCTCGTCTTCAGCTGCTTCTTCCTCATTGTGGGTCACGGGGGTTGCTACGGGCTAATAATATGATATTATATGTTTTATTCTGATTTATTGTACAGTAACATGATATTATGTGCTTGTAAGGGGTTTACTCGTGAGTTTATGATTCTAATATTTGTGCAGGAAAATGAAATAAACTTGATTTTTATTTTTTTGAAAGACGAATGAGTGCAAAGGACGTAAGCCGAGGTCTACCGTGTATTTGCATTCCCTAAAGATGATTCAAAGTAAATACGAAGACTTTCAGCAAGGATTTCATCAAACAAACACTGTATGAACTGAAACATCACACATCAATCATTGGTTTAGGATTACAGGCTCCAACAAGACACCCACGCATCAACATTGGAGTCATTTTTCTCTGGTTTTACAATCACAAAACACACACGCTGACTTACATGAGTGTAACAAGATTCAAGTTTTGCAAGTCAATGCTGGGAGTTGAACAAATATTTCCTGATTGACTGCAGTGAAAGAAGACATGAGGCCACATTTTAAGGTCAAACAAGAACAAACCACTGTCGCGCTGCTAATTCCGAGCTGCCAGAAAATCCCTCTTCTGAGACCTGACACATGGACATGATCTCACGTCCACTGATTTCTTCAGAAACCCCCAACCCCTGCTGATCTTAGAATTGTTTCGAGAAAGTTTGGAGGCAGTCATTTCAAGTTCTTCCCTTCCTCTCCGCGGAAAAAAAGTTACAGGTCTAGCTGCTCCAGTCGTCTCTGATGGAGAGATAAAAGAAGAAGAGGTGCAGGAGAAAAGCTTGATCTCAGCATACGAGAGAAATAGATGACTAACCAAATAGGAGGGCCCAGCCAGCTGTGACCACAATCAATGGGCTTTTTCTAAGTGTCTTCGATTTCGACTCACGGTCTTCTCTCCACTGCAATCTCTGTCTTCATCACTCTCTCCCTCTCCTCCCCTCCCTTCTTAACTGCTCTTTTGTTCCCCTCCATCATTATCATTCCTTTTTAATTTTATTACCCTCCCTCTATCCTGCGCTCCTCTCCCTCTCTTTCCTTCATCTCTCCTCCTCTTCCTCTCTGCGGACCCCATCCTGAGCCGGTATCGATTCAGTCCTCACAGCTTCATTAGGATTCTCCCGCTCGCCTCGTCGGATGCAGCCCCCACACCCCCGGGGGGGGGGGGGGGGGCAGCGATCCAGAGGGAGGGTGGGGGGGCATCTCTTGAGAACAGCCCAACTTGGGTTTCATGTCAACTCTTAGCATATTTCACTTTTAGCTGACGTACTAAAGCTTATCTGCTCATTGCAGACGGCTCAAGTGCTTGAAGGACCACCGTGTCCTGGGGAGGGGGGGCTACTGCTGTGAAGATGTGTCAGGCAAAATGGAGATGAAGACTTGATTTAGAAGTGTGTGTGTGTGTGTGTGTGTGTGTGTTAGACCCTTATACAAATGGTATTTTATGACGTAAGGTGATGCATTTAAAGTCGAAAGAGGAACATGTGTGGTTTTTGAGAGTCATGGAAGTGTTCCGTTCCTAGAATCGTTGCTGTGGGCGACATCTGACATGCACACATCAGAGCCCCTCCTGGACAGATTAGGACTGACCCCCAGAGTTCATTTTACCTCCAGAAAGTAGTGCATCCCCAGGATGCGCTTCAAGAAAAATGTGTGCATCCCAACATGACGTTTATGCATCCCAAAAGTAATAACAGAATATACGGTAGATATAGAATATATAAAATATATAAAAACTGAACAAACTTTATTTCAATGTTTTTATTAATAACAACATAACTGTTTAATTACAAAGAAAACAAGTAAAATTATACATTAGTTTTATCAAAATGCTGAAGACCGGTAGTCATTAAAAAAACACTTTGAGGAATAAAGATGTAATACAGTTTTTTCTTTCACTTTTCACTAGTTTTATTTGCCTTTATTTCATGTATTCTCCTGCGGACGCCGCACAAAGCTGACAGAACCTTCTCCACACACATTTCCGTAATATCTGTAGTAACATCTGTCTTTTTTTCTTCATTAACTTTTGATTGAGAAACTTGCACGGGATCAAAACGTAATGCTGATTTCCGGGTTCGAAATTTACGTGGAGAAATGTAAAAATGATGAATATTTTTGTTGAATGGGACATCCAGGTCACATGACACCAATATTGTTGGAGAACAGTCTTGTTCTACTGAAGTTACTTCAACTATAACCAATCAGTCACTGGTTGGTAAACTGGTCTAACAACTGGTTTCGCGCTTTAGCTCTTGGTGCTAAACGTTTCCATTCTGCAGACTCAAGACCTGACTCACAGATCAGTTTAGATCTAAATCATGATGTAATTGGATTAAGCCAAGTCTGATTTTATTGCCCCAGAGCTCAGATGTGTATCTCAGAATCTTTAATACCTGAGTGGATCCTAAATGCCTGAACATCTATATCACCAGTGTGAATCCCCCCCTTAGAAACTAAACCCAAAAACTACCACAGAACATTAATAACTGTTATAGCTGGACTCGACACGCCCTGGTCTGATTACCAGCAGCCCCGGAGGCTCATTCAGGAAGTCTCCACAGATCCAAAGGAAGTGCAGCTCTGTCTCATCTCAATAAAGGTTGATGGTCATGACTCCACTCTTCCACAGACATCGAGCAGAAATTGCATCCATGGGACAGAGATGAGCCAAAAGTCACTGCTAACCAAGAACAATAAGGCTTTTGTGTTTGGTCACAACACAACCTGATGAACTCAAGAGCTTATTGGAGAATATTCCAAAAGAAGTCCACCTGGAAAAGAGTCAGCTTAAAGTTTTGGGGTGATTTTATCAAAGTCAGGGCGTGAACTCATGAAAGTCTGAGGCAGGACCTGAAAAGAAGAGTTTATGTCAAGTCCTTCATGGATCCCACGAGACAGACATTTCTGTACTATATTGAAAAGAAAATTTAAAATAGATTTGTATTAATGAAAATATTATTAAAATGCATTCATTAATAAAGTTCAGTACAGCACTGGGAATGGTTATCTACAGTTTACGTCATTTTTTTGACTTACGTCGCATCTCCTGGAACTAGTTAATGACCTTTACTTGTACTAAACAACATACTGTAAAATGCGGAGAAAAGGGTGTAATTTCTAGTGCAGCTTCATTCATTAATAAGTAAGTAGTTATTTCATTCATTTAGCCTCATTTCCACAAGTTGAACTCAATAAAACATCCATCCAATGTGTGCTCTCTCTCTAAAAATGTCATAAAAAGGCCCGTAAAGCATTACCACCCCTAAAGTATCTCTTCTATCTCTTCTACACATCTCTTCTTCCACTGTGATGTCTTCATATTGAGCACTTAGCAGGAGGATCCCAACACTCAGTCGGCCTTAACAGTAAACCCAAACATAACTCAGTATCCCAGCTGTTCCGCTGAACCCCCCCCCCCCCCCCCCGTCTCCCTTCTGGTTGTGTTTTGCCCTTGAACATTTCCATCCTTTCAGCTCATGTTTCCAGCAGACGATTACTCACAACTTTGCCTAAATATGTCAGTTTGCGGCGGAGTGACACAAAGCAGGAGCGGCGTGGAGGGTATCAGCTGTGTGGGAGTCGAATGGGGGACCCCCACCAACCAGAACGCACCTCCTGATAACTTTACGAACGTGGACGCACCTTTTTTTTTTCCACGTCCTGTGAAATGGCTCCATTACGGCCGCTGGTTCTGGACGCTGAACAGACAGAACCTGCGGTGGAGATGTGTGTTTGATATGTGTTTTAACCTGTCTCCATTCATGCGCTGTGTAAACCACAGCGTGATTTATTGGGGTGCTGATGCGTTTGTGTGTAGACATACGTAGTTTTGGTTTGAGCTCATGTACAATAAATGCACAGGGCGATGATGACTACACAGCCACGTTCCTCTTTAGCCAATCATTTAGTTGTGTTAGCATTGTCGCCAAATCTCACTAGATTTACTTTGCATGATAGGAAAATAATTGCAAAACTTTGCAAAAAGTGTTTTTTAGTTGCCTTAAAATATAAAAATGCAGACCGTAATCGGTGTTCTTTGCAGCTGTTTTGCAAATCACATGGAACAACACGAAGCCAAATGGATGCTATCGTTGCTGGATGTGTAAACAGGCCTGTTTGCTAAAGCAATGCCAGGTTTTCAAGGTGACATCCGGTGATTATTTTTCTAACATTATGCCAAAAACAAAATGTGTGCAAAAGAGATGTTTAAATATATTTACGAAAGCATTACAGGCACATCGAAAAACGCTCGAGCATCGATGAGCCGTTAGCATCACCCTTGACCCTCTAGAAGTTTGTGGTGTTTTTAATAGTTTGCCTTTATGTTCTTATAAAGACAGTAGATGATGTGTAATGTAAAACAGTCTGTCTGAATTTACACACTGAAGCAATAGCAGGATATAAACCTGGTCTCAAATGAAAAGCATATAATGGTAGGTAATACAAATGATTGAGCAAACTTATTTTTTATAATATTATTATTGTGTAAGTTTGTTGGTATTAAGTCATTTTATTCTGAAGGTTCTGTGCTATTTCTTTGTATTTTTGTGACCTCCACACCCATTTCATTATGGTCTACAGTATACTGCAATGGTCCCCAACTCTTCTCTATTTTCATGGACCGTCTTTTGAGGTTTGGTGGATAAATACAACAATACAAAACGATAAGGCCAGCATAAAAATGGTTTTTTTCTAAATATAGATAAACAGAATTCAATGTGTACCAACTTTATTAGCAGCGTCCTCGTAATGTCACTCCGTTTGTTTCTTGTTGGTTCTTCTAACTTGGGAGTCTAAGGTTAGCAGTAATGTGTTCTGTGTTAGCGGCCGGGGTGGCCCCTTTAAGAAGGTAGTCATGTGACCGAGGCAAGCATCTCCACAAGCATCAATCAACTCATTTAAAGGAATGAGAATCAGTACCGACTGACCCAAAGACCGGTTCTGGTCCATAACCCGCGGGTTGGTAAGACGTATCTAGCTGGCCAGCTATCACCAGCGTGGGAGCGCAAATCCCCTCGAATGCAAAGCGACTATCAGCCCTTCCCCGTAAACACGTCGTTATCTGCCTGTGGAACTCGCATCATTCAAACCTTCATATGACTGATGTCTTGCATTAAGTGCCCCCCCAGTCCCACCACCCCTTCCTCCCGCCTACAGGGAGTGCAGAGGAGTTGGTTCTCCAGCCGACACCCTGTTTATTTAGGCTGACATTCCTCCGCTGCTCCCCGACCGGGAGAACCCACGACTGTCTAGTCTCATTCTGACTCGCGTCCAACCGACCGGCTCACAGGACATCAGAAATACTCATGTGTGTTCTGTGAGAAGGTTGTAACGGGGGGGGGGGGCAGTTTGCGTCTATGAGTCGCCGTTATCGGTCAAGTCTTCACCAACACGCGTGACGACAGCTCGCATTCGGAGGTCAGCCTCGTGGTGACAGAAGAACCAAAGTGGCGGTTTGGCCGTCTCACCAATCTTGGAGTTTATTTATCCTTCACTTCCCATCAGGTCGCCCAGTCTCGCCTGGTGCATTGTGGGCCGTTTGAGATCATTGTGTAACCACAATCCAAAGAGGCCCCTAATGACTTATTGGCCTTTTTGTCGTTACGGCTCACGCACGTCGGTATTTGTCTCTGTTTAGGGTTTTCTAACCGATATTGAGTGCAGACTCGCATTCTGGTCACCATGTGTTCGACTGCTTGTCGCTCCAGATTAGCCGTCTTAGCGATGAAGGCGATGTGTGCTCTGCAAGACGTCCTGGAGGTGCGGTTAGCGACACGATTTATGATTAATTTGCTTTGCCTGGACGTTTGGCTGTGTTGGTATATTCTCTTACTCTTTTGGGGTCAACTTTCCATCTCTTTTATCCCTTCTGGAAAGCTCAGGAACATATTTCAATCCCGCGCCGGGTTCCCCCAAGCCAGAGTATTGGTTTTCTCATTAGAGAACGCTCCAACTCTATTACTTAAAATCCCTCTGTTCATGCTTATTTATTACTGTTATGTGTGAGAAAATCGGTGTACTGTTCATGCGGGCGTGTGATTTCAAATCTGTCATGTAGCGTTGGTATGCAAGCGTGTTTTAGTGCCGCGGTGTGGAGGTGTCTCTCTCTCCATGACCAGTTGCTTCTGGCCTGTCTCACTCGTTACCCTGTCATAACAAGCACTCCGCTGCCGTATTTCACATTACATGTACACACACACACACACACACACACACACACACACACACACACACACACACATGTACCAAGATCCAGCTTACACATTGTGATTTTTCCTCACCTCATTAAGCTCCAGATGGGGGAAGACGAGGTAGAGGAGAAAGAGCAAGAGAGCCATAGAAATGGAGAAAAGTGAGCCAGTGTTGGGTTTTCCAATGCCTGTGTTTTCTGTTGTAAGTCTTTCTAGGTCATGTTGCAGCGACTCAACCCTCTAAGTTGTCTTGTGCTTGGAGAAAACACCAAGCCCAAAAGTGCCTTAGTCGGATCCGTCAACCGACCTCGACAGGAGAGCTGGAGCGAAAGGTGGAGAGGGACAAGAAAGATATGTCTTCGCTACAACTCCCAGACGCTGCTCTTTTCACAATAGAGTCTTGCATGGATGAATACGCAGACACACACACTCTGTCTTTCCCAGCCAAAGAGGTAATGGAGTGTGTGTGTGGTGTGTTGTAGGCCCACTAAAATTTTTTTTTAAAGGGTAGTCTCTCAGCAACCGTCCTGGTCCGTCATGCGCGACACATGAGCAGCCGCTGGATGAGGAACTCTGGCAGCTGTCCTCCTCTGGCCGCCGACGGCCACAAAGGGAATTTACTGCAGGCAATGCGATAGCTACCTTGTCTTATTACGTTAATGCAGCCTCAGCAAACACTAAGATGGATGGATGGCCTGAGAATGCTGCTCTACGCATCTCAGTAATCAATTTTATATTGGTTGTTTTTTTGTTATAATGAATTTTCTGGGTTAGAGTTATATTGTGGTCTTTGTGGCGCAGTTTAATTTGACTTTTCTCTACTTGTGCAACACAATCTGACCCCAAACGTCAGTCTGATTGGAGGAGATTCAAATAGTAAGAATTATTCCCAGGTGAGGTAGACATGTGACATTTTCGAGGTGAAGTTCCTCTTGTGGTCGGACATTTCCATGTAAGCTATACTCAGGGAGTTTACCGCTGCTAAAAGAAACAACACTCCACAAAATGAGTTTTGGAAAATCATAAGCATGACAATCGCAACGGTTGCCAAGAAAAATACTTCGTACTTTTAAAAATGGTAATGGATATGCAGGGGATTTTTTCAGATATTCAGGTGCTTGAGAAATAACGGACTGAGTGATAAATATGTATGTGGAGCTCATTACAGGTAACCAGGTGAGCCTCTTGGTGGAGTCTGTCCACCTAGCTTGACGGTACTCGGATAGCATAAGCTAACTCGCTACAACAACTGCATTCAAACAGGAGGAGTAGAACTTTTCTTCCATCATAATTCTGATAAATGTGATCTCAAGGTGTGAATTTGTCTTACACCATGAATCTCGGAAAGTTTTCGGACTTTCATTTACATGCTCTACCAAGTTTGCATCAGCGTTTTGGTTATTATTTATTTATTTGTCTTTCTTTGTTTTAAAGCACAATGATGCAAAATTTAAAAGAGCAAAGTCAAATTCTTGGGCTGATCATCAACTTTGACGCCACATAATACTCTCTACATCTCTAGACAATTTGAATACATGATAAATTTCCAAATTTTATGTGCAATTGAAGTCAAAACAGACCATAAAACATCACAATACATGTCAAAATGGAGATTCAGCACTGCATCCAAACCCAGTTAACAGCACCAGTTTCACCACAACCCGATTAGGGTAACTGTAGGGTGTGATTTGTAAAAAAAAACTGTTTTAGTCATGAAAATGCTTCAGCAGAGGTAGAGAAGTAAAAACCAGAGGGGAAATGATCCCGCCCTTCCGCCCAATAAAATCCACCTTGACTCAGATGTCACAGGTAGAGCTGACCATCATCAGCATCTTAGTTTAACATTCATGTTCTAACATTCTAACACTGACCTGATGACGACCAGGACGAAAGGCGTTAAAGTGCTATGTTTTATCACATGGACTACGAAGGTTTGGCTTCTCAAACCCACAAGTCTGAGTTGAATGATCTCAATCCTGAATATCAACCTGAATCCTAACTTTAAATCTCTCTGTGGCAGAAAGAGGATTTTCCCGTTGTCAGACAGGTCCGGTGTTCTCGCCGCGGGACTGTTGTGGCTGTAGCCCCGAGGTCTGAACGCCAGAGCGAATACGTCAAATACGTCACCCCTAGGTGACAGGCCTGGGTTGAAAACAACATATTCCCTCCCCCCGACATCCAGCCTAAAGCCAGATAGATCCATCAACCTCAACCACAGTCTGGTGTTGGCAGACGTTTCTTACTTCATCGCTGTCAGTCAGGGTGAAACGCGAGATTGCTGGGATTAAATCAGCAGAAAATCAGCAAACATGTCGATGAGGGCCAAATAAAACTAATAGCAATCGAGGGGTTACGCAAAAAAGGGCATTCCTCCCCACACCTTCACACCAATCCCGTCTCCTCCTTCACATCTCTTTATTTCTTCAGTCTATCCTATCCTCGCGTTTTCCCAACTGAGAGCGAGAAAGTAGATCCTTCTCCCTGAAACTCCACATTTTCCTCTCTGCCATCTGCTCCCCAGGAATCCCCTGCCTCGTTCCAATCAAAACTAAAGGAAATGGAGGTGCGAGGTGGGGGGGGGGACAGGAGGTGATGGATGGCTTCTTTGGTACCGTGTTTGTATGGCGCATACCTGGGACTGCTGATGGGAGGGGCTGTACAGTAACCGAACATATGAAAGGGGACCTGGGGTAGCTGTAACTGCGACAACAGGGTGTGTTTGTGTGACAGCAAAGCAATACAAGTGTTTAGTTACGAAGAACGAGACGCCGTCGAGATGTTTGGTTTGGCCGGGGGACGCGGTTCGGCTACGGGGAGGATGACCTCAGGACGTTAGCGGTGTGCGCTCTCTGTTTGGATTATCCATCTCGCGTCTTTGCAGGCTGTCGGGTCGGCGGGGGGCTAATATGTCTCCACCAGATGTGTCTTTAACTCCTCGTCTTCCACTTTACCTTTGGCTTAATTCTTTCATTTTCTGTCCATCGTTCTCTGTCATTCGTGTTCGGTCAGTTTACGGCCCTTTTGGCTTGTCTGCGGTAACATAAGTGATATCCTCTTTATTCAACTGATTGATGTGTCACCAGAGCTCACATCTTGATGTGGAAAGCAGAATTCTTAAAACCTAAATGTTCTTTCTAATCCCCCCACTCCAAAAATAATAATCCCCAAGTCCAGGATCACAGATTCAGATATGATCACACTTTGAGATACGAGTTTAATTTCTTCCTTGACTGAGCATGTAAATGTGGTAAAGAACGAGATACAGCCGCACTGATGTTGTATACATCCACCAACACGTGGTAAAGAACAAGATACGGCCTCACTGATGTACCCACCCACCAACATATGGTAAAGAACGAGATGCAGTCTCACTGGTGTACCCACCCACCTACTTGTGGTAAAGAACGAGATGCGGTCTCAGCTGATGTATCCATTCACCAACATGCGGTAAAGAACGAGATGCGGTCTCAGCTGATGTTGTATCCATCCACCAACACGTGGTAAAGAACGAGATCCGATCTCACTGACTCGTATCTCGAGTTTTCACTCCTATCTCAAACAAAAACATGGACAGAGGGACGGCTTGTATCTCGAATAACTGGTATGTCGAGCAGCTCGTATCTCGAGGTATGACTGTCGACACTCTCAGCAAAGTAATTGTTGTGTTTGTTTGTTGGTTGTGTATTCTACTGGAGCTACTGAACATGTATTAAATTTGGTAGAAGGACGAGGAAAGAACCCTTTAAATTTGGTTTGCACCCAGTCAAACGATTCCTTTGTTCAGGGCTCTGATTCGTGCGATTATACAGGAGACAACTTTAACTCATTCACTCTGTAACTTCTTCCATAACGCTGCTTTTTCTTCTGAGAGGACTGCATGTGCATCACTGTCAACAGCAGTGAAGAAACGCTTTGAGTCTTTTTTCCTTTTCTTGCCATATTTCCTCAAACCCTCTGACGGCTCCCGCATCCCTCATCTTTTCTCACCGGGAGGCCGAGTTGGAAGATGAAGAGCGAAGCGGGTCGACCGTAGGGTCTTTGGATTGTCAGGGATGAGTGAATGATGGGGGGGGTCACGAGGGCGATGCTCAGGAGAGGACCACAGAGTTTATCCACACATTTGACATTGTTAGAGGAAACCTCAGCCCAGAGACGCTCAGCAGGAGCCGTCAGGCAGAAACAATGGGGTTATAATAAAAAACGGGCCTCGTGGATCCAGTTTGGGAGCAGAGTAAGAATTATAATTGGCCTTCAAGAAGAAACTGTATGCTTTTATGTGTTTTAACTGCTTTGTGGCCAGAACATGCAGGAGAAGACACCTCCAAGCAGAATGGGGGGGCTGTGAGGCCGTGTGGTGTGTGGATGGGTTTCAGATACAGTCAAAACAAGTTCATGAAGAGAAACCGCTATTGATCCGAGCTGCTGGGAGCCATATGATATCAATAGTGACTGTGTCACACACACACACACACACACACACACCATTCAGCAGGAATTCAATCAATTTTCTGGATTGGAACACCGATAGATCAGACTGTAGTGACTGATTCATTCTACTATGCGTGTGTGTGTGTGTGTGTGTGTGTGTGTGTGTGTGTGTGTGTGAAACCATAATGCCATTATGGCACAGACCACACGCTGCCTGATGTGAGGTCACCATCGTTTCATTTCAGCATTCATTTATGAAAATCCATCCTGCAGCATTTAATTCAGACAAAATTTCAGTAGTTTGAGAATTAAAGGGACGACCTTAATCATCATCATCTGATGATGATGATGATGATGAGTTGCACAAAGTACGATAAAATACGAGACAACTTTCCTCAGGAATGAAGCTTTGTTATGTTACGCCTCCTCTAATGTGGTGAAGTCAGATGAAATGTAATAAACTCCACTCCAACACATTCTGTTCATTTGTTTTCTTCTCAACTCTGTAAAAACTTCCTTTTTTCCATCATTGTTTGAAGTTTCTTGTGTTCCAGCATCACTGCATCAGTCTGTTAACTCAGTGCATGAAGTGTATTTATCAGCTACATAAACACAGAGCCTCCACTGGTTTCATTACTGAAACACGTTTATAAGGGAGGATGATTATTAAGAGTGAATACAGTTTCTGAACACCATAACCAGTAAAATAATATGCATTAAATGTTTTGTCTCTAAAAATCCCCACTTTCATCATGATTTTATCTTTAACTTGTAAATTTTGCAAACATAGGCCACAATTAAATGCTTCTGTGCTTCCTAAATATACTAAAACCTGGAGATACAAGCTGCTCGACAAGCAAGGAATCTGAGATACGAGTCATGTTTGAGGTCACCAGTGTTAAATCAACTGTAGGTAACTTACTCGCACCCTAGTATTTTTTTAAATAATGCACATTTATTCCATTTTCAGTCACTGTTCCCAAATAAGAGCTTATCTTTGTATGAGACATGGCATCAGGATGGGGGAATCTTTGTTAGACCTGGAGACGGCAAACTTATTGTAATAATTAGACAACCTTTTACTTTAACAAAACCTATAGTTATGGGTGTGGTTTGGACGCCAGAGGAGGCGTCCACGTTCATAGTTTTATTACAAACTAATTCCTTCAACAGGTTGTCAGAAAATCAAACAAAGAACGGACAAAACAGGAAACAAACAAAAAAACCCTTGTAAAACAGGACGAGTCTCTAGAATCTGAACCAGAATTGAGGTCAGAGGTGAGTTTAAGTAGGCGGAGCCTGATTGGAGATGGGGAACAGGTGCTGCGGAGACACAGGTGACAGGAATGAGTGGAATGAGTGTTGACAACAACCCAATGGAAAATATCCTCACCTAATATTTAGCAATCAGGAGAGTGATGCTAACTAACGTAATTATTTATTGCAGATGATATGTTATAATTAGTCTGTCAGAAAATCTTTGCTGCGCGGCTCCTCAGATGCAAAGATATCGAATGGCGTCGGTAACATGAATGAATTCCAGGAACGGAGAGAATCTTATTAAACACACAGCAGTACCATGATAGATTAAAATTTAAAAAAATAATTGAATATAAAATGAATGTCGTGTTGGTTTTCAGGTTTTCCAAACTCAGCCGAGACAATCAGGTCAGCAATTCAGAATTGGTTTTTATACAAAAGTAGTTGTTGTTGTTGTTTTTTTACAGTGTAGATGTACGATTAAACCAACAGCACACCTTAAGTTTATGAAACCACCTCGGAACAATATCCAGAGGACAGGAAATATCACCAAACTAGTGTTTCCCTTCCCCCTAGATGATTTGTTTGCCTATTGTGCTGCCCCTTCTGCCGTGTACATCCTTAGCTTTCTGGATGAGATTCTCCAGGTCTTGATTTGATGTCCAGGCCTTCATTTATCTCCCTGAGGTTCACCGTCTCCCATCTGCAAACTCAGCTCTTTAAGATGGTCTCCCCTTCTCCTCGTAATTCACAAAGTTTGCTTTAAAAACCTCCACACACACTTCTTTCTAACCCCGTCCAACCCTGGGAATAGATTTAAGGAAGAGGGAGAGAAGGTGGGAAGGGAAGGGGAAAGGATGCTTGTTCTCTTTACCTTTATTCATAATTACCTGGTGAGTGAGTGTGTGTGTGTGTGTGTGTGTGTGTGTGTGTGTGTGTGTGTGTGTGTGTGTGTGTGTGTGTGTGTGTGTGTGTGTGTGTGTGTGTGTGTGTGTGTGTGTGTGTGTGGTCTGGTATCAGACTAAATGCTGATGCAGAGTGGAGACAGCTGGGCAGAGGGGAGCAAAAACAACCAATGCACACACACATTCAGCGCGGCGCTCAATGAGTCTTTTATTTTGAAAAGCAAACAAAAGGCAGGCTTAAAAAATTGAAATTGAAGAAGGAAAACAGAGATCGGGGACAGGGGGGGGGCAAACGAGAGGGCAAACCTGGTCGGAGGACGGACGGTGTTTTTAGAAGCTGCATGTGTATTTGTTCAAGAGAGAACTTCTGAGTGCGTCCCAGACAAAGTAGGGGATTATGGGAGATCAGACGCGACCTTGTGCCGTCCCACACGCTGCCCTGCCCCGCTCCCCCCTGTCAGCATGAACATCCCATTCCCATTAGGGGGTCTGTAGGAACTGTGAGCCTTTGTGCTTCAAAGATGCACCGACTGAACGCAAGAACACCTGACAGGACACAATCTGAAGGTTTGATGGAGACCGACGGCGGAGTTTCCTCAAACCTACGACTGCAGGGAACAAACGTCCGACCAGGATCCATGAAACATCTGGGGATTCAATGTTGGCTTCAGAAACGACGATCAAACCGCTAAAAATGAGTGCTTATTTGATTTTTTATTCTAAAATAGTAAAAGAGAACTTTTCTTTACGTTTTTTACCACGTGTTGGCGGAAGAATACAACATCAGGGAGAACACATCTCGTTCTTTACCACGTGTTGGCCGACGGATACATCAGGGAGACCGGATCTCGTTCTTTACCGCGTGTTGGTGGAAGGATACAACATCAGTGAGACCGCATCTCGTTCTTTTCCATGTGTTGGGGGAAGGATACAACATCAGTGACACTGTATCTCGTTCTTTACCATGTGTTTGTGGAAGGATACAACATCAGTGAGACCGCATCTTGTTCTTTACCACATGTTGGCGGATGAATACAACATCAGGGGAACCGCATCTAGTTCTTTACCACATGTTGGCGGCTGGATACATCAGTGACACTGCATCTCGTTCTTTACCGCGTGTTGGTGGATGGATACAACATCAGTGAGACCGGATCTCGTTCTCGTTGGTGGAGCAAAGACGTAGCTCGTGTGTTCTTGTTATTTTTGCGTTTCTTTTTATTCCTTATAATTTTTTACGTAACTTATATATAATTAATTACACACTGGTAAAGTCTGTGTGTCCATTGGTTAATGATAATATGTTTTTTTTCATAATTTAGGGGATTTTAGTTGTTTTAAACTTGTGTCTTAAGGTTCTACTGCTGACAGACAGAAGTAATTTGATGAGTAATACTATTAATAATAATAATAATAATAATAATAATAATAATAATAATAATAATAATAATATTAATGAGTAATACTCTTCAGATCCTGCTGCTGTTTTCCGTGTCAAACAGAAAACACTCCCAGCCTTCATCCCCGGCTGTG
This sequence comes from Antennarius striatus, assembly GCF_040054535.1. Lineage (NCBI taxonomy): Eukaryota > Metazoa > Chordata > Actinopteri > Lophiiformes > Antennariidae > Antennarius > Antennarius striatus. The sequence goes on along the minus strand of NC_090781.1, from coordinate 24,982,837 downwards.
GAGTCGGTCCGGTGACTGAGGTTCGCCACTGCGGCAGATGTCAGGACGCATGAAACAAACGTCCCTCCGGTCGGCCTCCCTCCCAACTTAATTTCATTAAATCTGTGATTTGTTTCTGTTTGTGTGCTGCAGAGTTGGGAGGGGGGGGGGGGGGAGAAATAATGAGATAAATGAATGAGTGAGAGTGAAGCAAACTATGTGTGAGAGAAACAGAAGGCATCGGAGGAGCGATTAGTGCAGTGGTATCCATCACTGGAGCCGCGCTGCTCTGGTCGATCACCATGGACACACACACACACACACACACACACACACACACACACACACACACACACACACACACACACACACACACACACACACACACACGGTGATAAACATATATTATTCTGTAGTGCAGATCTCCACACACAGCATACCTACTTCTCGATGAACCCGCTTTACCTCCACCGTCTTTTCTTTTTCATGTCAGTTTTAATTATTTCTTATCTTTTGTCAAAATTTCCTGATTTTTTTGTGTGTTTTTTTTTGCAGTCTTCTCTATTTGTTCTTTCCCTCCATTGATCCTGATGCTGATCTACCTGTTTCCATTCTGTCTCTGCAGTATCACCACTTCCCATCTCTATTATACCAACGTTCCTCTCACATCCGGTGTGTGTGTGTGTGTGTGTGTGTGTGTGTGTTCATGTCAGCATATTTCAGGCGTGTATGTGTTCATACATGTGTCTCAGTTGACACAGTCGTCTGCATACACAGACATATATATCATTAAAATGACAAGCGAGCAGAGGCTAACGCTGATGGTTATTTCAGGATGGGAAGCATTTGTTTGTCTACCTGCAGCGCGTGTTATCGTTTCCTCCATGAATCACATGATTTTCCATGAGAAGACGCTCCATAACACGCGTGTTGTATGTTCAGTGTGACAGTCTTTCCGTCTTTCCATCAGGGAAGAGCTGCCAGGGCGATACGGTAAATCTCTGATGACTGATCTGTAAAACCGTCGCTGTAAAAGTTCCTTCGCTGATTTATGGATCTACTTTATGGTTCAATCAATCGATGTTTTTGACTGTATTGTATTCTGATTAAAGCTAATTGTAAATCTCAGTTTCATTTAGAGATAATGGAAGAATTACGAGCTATACACCATGTTTTCACAGATTTCTTTTTTGGCTTTTCCCAACAGGACTCCATTCGAGATTTAGAAGAAGAAGAAGAAGAAGAATTTACCTGTAAATGTATATAATCCACCTTTTGCATCGTCAAATTCAAAGATCTTTAATATCAGCACAAATCAGAAATATGTTCTGCTTCACTCCTAAAAAAGTCAAGCCAGAAACATCTGATTTTCCTCACATGAGAACACTGAGGGTATTTTTTCCAAGGGAAGGAAACAATAGTAAAAGTTGGTTCTCTGGCTCTCAGCGGGGGCTGGTGAGAGGGATTTATTTCCATCGGGGGCCAAACCTGGCAGAAGGGAGATGACAGAGGCTCGCTGGCGCTCTGGGGGCTCGGCGGCGAGCATAAATCACCCACCTGGAAGAGCTATGGGGGGCTGGCATTGGCTGTGGCACCGCGCCACCGGATGACAGGCCGTTTGTGTGGAAATGAGGGGGAACAGTCGAGCCGATAACGGCAAAGAAATCCGACTTGTACCCCTTTTTTAAGGTTTCTTTTTGTCAGGGATTGTTGCAGCACAAAGCTTTGCAGGGTTTCCAAAGGAGGGAAGGATGGAGACAAAGATGGGAAATAATATTTTTGGAGGATAAAGGGGAATGAACACAAAGGACACACATGTGGAAAATGTCAAAATCCACCAGCATCCCAAAAAATATTATCTCAACAAAAAATCTCTTCAACTTGATTACATGCCTGATTATCATTTGTTCACTTATTTTCTCATTTGCTAATGAAGCTGTGTTTTCATGGCGTCTATAATGATTTTTAAGTGTGATATTAAAAATAAAATTCAATAAAAATACATTTGTATTAACCAAAATATTATTAAAATACATTTATTAATAAATTTCAGTACAGAACTGGGAATGGTTATCTACAGTTTAGTCTGGAGACGAGTTCATTCAACTTACATCGTTTTTTGACTTACATACCGGTACATTACATACGATGTCGTCAAATGGTCCTCTGTTTCTAAAAAATATATACTGATCAGATCAAATTTAGATGATTCAAAAGTGGATTTCTTTCATGCCTGTTTTTTCTATGACCGCCGATGACATGAAGGGAGTCTACAGTGGATCTGGAGCTGAATTATCCACCAAAGTCACAAAGCAAGAAAACGAGGAACAAGAGCACGACAATGAGAGATAGATGGGAAGAGACCGAACAAAGTAACGACAGGATGCTTTGATATTTGGGGCGAGTCTGTCGGAGTGACAGCAGGAAAAACGGGGAACGACGGGAGGTGGGGGACGAGGAACTGGGGAGGAGGAGGAGGGACTGAGAAATGAGTTCTGGATGTGTCGCAGGAGACAAACTCCAACCCCGGGCAGAATCCTGTCGAGCTCAGAGCGCCTATCGCCGCCGCTGTCGGACAGAAAATAATCAACGCCTCACATCTGAAGAACGCTGTGGTTCGACAAATCACAAAATCGGAGCAACTGGAGTCGAGACGTGGCGTTTGGGACGCTGTAATTACTCAGACATCGAAGCCTACAATCACGTCCGACATCAAAGTCAGTGATCATGTCAGATATCAAAGTCAGTGACCTGGTCAGACATCAAAGTCAATTTGATCATATCAAACATCAAAACCAGTGATCATAACAGACATCAAAGTCAGAGATCCTGTCAGACATCAAAGTCAATTTGACCATATCATACATCAAAGTCAACGATCCTGTCAGACTTCAAAGTCAGTGATCCTGTCAGACATCAAAGTCAGGGATCCTGTCAGACATTAAAGTCAGTGATCCTGTCAGACATCAAAGTCAGGGATCCTGTCAGACATCAAAGTCAGTGATCACAGTAGCTGTCGCCGCTATCAGAATGAGAGACGTCTCCCTGGAGTTTTTAAGGATGCAGCGGTTTGACATAACAGGTGTGATGGTGTGTGTTCTAAATCTGACACACACACACACACACACTTAGGAGCTAGACTCACCGACTCTCCTCTCAACATGTCACCCAGTTGACGCCACCTGTCTCTCTATGTGTGTGTGTGTGTGTGTGTGTGTGTGTGTGTGTGTGTTTGCACAGGTGATGTTTGTGATTTTGCAAGACCAACAAAAGAGGATGCAAATAATCAGTTAGAGAGAAGACAAGAAGAAAACGCCAGCACCACTCAGATTTTTTAAATTTCAATGCCTTTCAACATAAAAATACACAGTATTATTATTCTTAACCAGATGTGAATGTATGAGGATCACACCGGTTCCACGATGCAGTCGCTCACGACTCCCCACTGAGCTCCAGGGATGGGTTAAAGTTAGACACACAGCTGTTGGTAGAGCTCCCTCTACCTTATTTACCATTTCCCACATCAGAGCCATGAAATCAGAAAAATCAGCGGTGCAAAGTCCAGGAAAAAAACACACACAAAAAAACAACAAAATAAGGAAATGTTCTTGAAAGAGCTTGAAATTAAATTTTTACTTTCCTGGAGCCGTTATAGGAGTTTTATTGAGTAATGGACTTTTAAATTCTTCAGGACCCAACAGGATGTGGAGAGGAGCCAGGCAGACACCGTGATGTCAGTGAAGTCGATGTTTGGGCATCAAAACACACACACACACACACACACACACACACACACACACACACACACACACACACACACACACACACACACACACACAAACGTGCAAAAGTGAACAGCTGACGTCATCCATTATAAATAGTGATCCCACCAGGAAGCTGCTGGATGTCACTTCAAGTGTATGTGTGTGTGAGTGTGTGTGTGTGTGTGTGTGTGTGTGTGTGTGTGTGTGTGTGTGTGTGTGTGTGTGTGTGTGTGTGTGTGTGTGTGTGTGTGTGTGTGTGTGTGTGTGTGTGTGTGTGTGTGTGTGTGTGTATGGGGGGTGGGTGAGGATAAGTGATTTTAGTTGAAGGGGCTTTGGGGCTCATCCAGCACATGCCCCTCAGGCAGCTGCAGCTCAGCAGGGGTCCAGAAATCTCCTGACCGGCTGGTGGTCCAAACACACACACACACACACACACACACACACACACACACACACACATGAACACACACATCTTTCTTGTACCAGAGTCCTAATTCCTCCATCTGGATGTAGAGGATTTTTTTTTTTTTAATAGATGCATATTTTTAAGCACTTTTTGAGGGAATGTGTGTGTTTTGACCCGGATCGGTCAACAGAGGGCACTCTCACCCCTCCGTCCACATCCGCTTTCTCCTTCACAGGACAATGAACACACACACACACACACACACACACACACACACACACACACACACACACACACACACACACACACACACACACACACACACACACACACACACACACACACACACACTCACAGATTCCCTTCCTCTCTTTCCTTCCCAGGCTTCATTTTTCCATTTTCTGTCTTTGGCTTCATTGTTTGCTGAGGTTTCGACTGTAATTTTCGGTAATCAGTTCTCCTGAGCAGAAACAATTCTCTTAGCTCTGATTGGTCAGGACTTCATTATGGCTGCGGCGCATTTTTTTTTTTTTTAAAAAGGTGCTGAGTTTAATTTTGTTGACAATGGCGTTTAGTAATCTGGCTGTGTTTGCTCAGGTGGAGATAAGGGACCATCCCCACATGTTTAGTGTTGTTTACGGCCCATAAATAGCGCTGCATTAGCTGGCGGACGCTAACCATTAGCAGCACTTCTGTGTGTGTCTGTTTGTGACATAATCCTCACATTGCAAGCTTTTTTTTTTTTTTCAAATTTAGTCTTAATCTGCTGTCAACAACTTCTGGACATTTTAGTCTCGTTTTATTCAAATAAACTCATTTTTGTCAGTAAAAACTGTCGACTTTTTAATCTTTCGGACATCAGGATGTTATTAACATTTATTTACTGGAGCCAAAACCAATGTTTTTCACCATTTTTGCTCACAGAATTTATCGTATAATCTAATGAAAGCGCTGGACATCGTGTCTGGTCTGACGATGTTGATTTAAGGAATACGTCCGGACCGGAACACGTTCTGATTTGCATATTAATTTGAACCTGGTGTCTACAATCATTCCTTCCCCGAAAATAAAACTGGTAATATCTGGTGAAACTTTTAAGGGAACCATCACTTAGACTCGTGTGTGATTGGTTGTGTGTGTGTGTGTGTTTATGTGTGTGTATGTGTGTGTGTGTGTCGTGTTTACAACTGGGAGTAAATTCCATGTCCACAACTTCCTGTCTGGTGGCGAGCTATCGCACCATCCATCTCTGCTTATGTGTGTTTACACGAGTCCCATTTCTCTAAGAGGACCCCCCCCACCCTTTCACTCATCTTCTCTTTCTCCTTTCACCGCCTTAATTACCCATAATGCACCGCATGGCCCCTCCTTCAGAGCCTTTTGAAGTTATTTTAGCACGGATTCTACTTGCAGACAAAACAAGCGAACGAACGTTGCGTTTAAGGACCTCTGGAGATGTGTGTTTCTTTTGTTTGCACACAATATATGGCAATCGTATCTCTGCGATGGTGCGCATGCGTGTTTGCGTGTGTTTTGCGTGTCTTTGTGTGTCATTCTAAGAGCCCTGCATGAATGCAGGCCTTCAGAACTCTCGCCTGTTCCGGTTGTGTTGGTCTGAATGGAGTCACACAAAGCCACATGTTGTCTCTGTGTAATTATCAGAAGTCAGTCCACACACACACACACACACACACACACACACACACACACACACACACACACACACACACACACACACACACTGTAATGTGATGATGATAATGATGATAACATGATCCTGCGAAGCGTCCATTTAATTACCATTACAGCATCCACCGCAAAAACAAACTTGTGTGAAAGAAATAGCCGCGTCCACCGCGCTGCAAACGCACCGTCTGACAGCGCCGGTGTGAGGAGAGCTTTGAGATTATTTTAAAAAAGAAGATAAAAAAAGATTTTTGGGGGGATATCTGTGGGAACAACATCCAAAGATTCACGTCTCACTGAGTGCTTCTTCCTCATCGTGGGTCACGGGGGTTGCTACGGGCTAATAGATATTATGTTTTATTCTGATTTATTGGACAGTAAAATGATATCATGTGTTTTTTTTAATGGTTTACTAATGATTTAATGATTCCAGTATTTGTGGCAGATGTAAAATGACAAAAACTTGATTTGATTTTTCCGTGTATTTTTTTGGAAATCTTATATAACCATATAATCGAGAACGACGTAACTCAAAACGAGGTAATTTAATTAATTTTTTTTTAATTTTATTAAATTAAAAAAAATTAAAAAAAAAAAAAAAATTAGTCAAATATTCTTTTTTTCCTCACAAACATCTTCCATGTTGGATGCGTTTATTTTGTCCCGACTTCCTGACGGGGTCTGACGGGGACGGGTGAGATGGGGGGGTGAGGATGTGACGCCATGAGAGGATGAGGGGAAGAGAAAAAAGGAAACAGCGTCATGATGATGACCGGCGGCTCGCACACGAGGGGTGAGGAGACTGAACATCACCAATGGGAGAGCTAAAAGAGAAAGAGAATGCAATGGGTGGGTGGGGGGACACTTGATTTACGAGACAAGTGTCGAGGCACGGGGGTGAGTATCCAATATTTCCCATGTGACTCAGCCCCTACCGCAAACCAGACTTAATGAAAAACACAAACAGTTGCACCGTGGCCCAGAAACGGGGCAAACTAGCGACTTGTGCTGCCTCTCCTCGATGGCGTCGCCTCACTATCGTCCCATTTCGTTCCTGAGTGATTAAAGAGGACGTTTGGTTCACCACAGTAAATTATTGCTGGATGGTTTTTTTTGGTTGTGCATCGCCGTGACGATGGGATGACTTATTTCGCAGTCGGGGCTCCTCCAGCTGTTCCTGCGGGACGTCCTTACATGCCTTCCATATGTCGCCATCCTCCCTGAGATCGTGGCAACATATGGAACCACGCACCTGCACCGAGACGTCGATGCAAGCATGAAACGTCACCCTAGGAGTCCGACAAAAGCATTAAACTGATTAACATTCCCTTTTCACACCCACTTGGGTCCATATGTAGACCACATTTCTGCGTTAGAAGTCGTTTCGGAGCCACGGGGAGACGCGTCGACTCTTTAAATCATCACAAACCTACAGTCTGGATGGAATGGGGTGCAGATCTACACAGATCTGTTCAGATAGTCATCATTCCGGGTCATTCTTCATTCGGGCAGGTGTATATCGTTACCATGGCAGCCCAAAAAAGGTAAATGATGGGTGGTACAAGTGATGGAGAATTCCCAAATTCTCTTTCTGGGTTATTAAAGTACCCCATGTGAAGGTTTGAGTGATGAGTGACATCCATGAATCAGAACTGGACGATTCATCAGCTGTGATGTCATAAATGTTTTATATCAGTTCCTCAACTTTTATCCGACATAATCCAGCAGCTGACCTGAGATGACCCTCTTAGATCTTTCTTCCACTTGAACCCGTCCCGATTGATTCTGACTGTTGGTGTTTGGTTCCAATCCTAAACGAATAATCTATCAATTGATTTTTGCAAGGGTTACACAAATTACTTCCAATCTTTATGCTAAGCTAAACTAATTTAATCGGTGGTTGTTGCCTCATTAAATTTCAACACAATTAAAGCTTTTGCCTCATTTTAGGAGTAACTAATAAAGTTTCAGGCTATTTTTGAGATGTAAATAGTTGATGCTCAATTGACTTATTCTGTTCACACATCCCATCAAACGCTCGTCTGCCTGCGTAGCTCCCCTCACCTATAATCTGCCTAAGCAGAACCAGGTCGCTAATGGAGATTCCTCAGGAGAGTTCACAAGGCTGATTGCATCTTCACTGCAACATTTCATCTTTAACAACGCCTAATTTGCTCTGATGTGTCTCCTGGCTTCATGGGGTGTGCTTCCCCCAGTCTGGTCGATGCTGTCTGCGACATTGGGGGGGGGTTAAAGGGTGATGAAATGCATAGATATCGCACAGAATATGTGATCGGTAAAAAAGAACATCCGTCTGCCGCTGAGGACGGGGTCAGCGCTTCGGCTCGACGGGTCGATGTTGTTTACTCAAACCGGAGCGCTAAAATGTTCCCAGCGAGGTCGACTTCCCTGCACTTTTGATTCGCGATGCTTCTAGGTGCAACAAAAACTCTTACTTGCATGTTTTTGCAAACAGTCTCTGAATGCAACACGACCGTATCTTTGGGCGTTCTTCGGTCATCCATCAGTGGATTCCTCCGCCGTGACCACACAGAAGAGGGAGGACTCACTTTTGAGCTTCATCTTTAGTCATAATTCATGGCGGAATTCATCTGTCAGTAAATGTAAGCTTTGAGGATGAGCAGAGAGTGGGGGCATCCAGTTCCTTCCAGCTCCCCCCTCCTGTTAAATATGCAGATACGGCGGCGGCGGCGGCGGCGACATCGGGCTTTTTTTGTGGCTTCCTTTCTAAGAAGTGGGTCAGCGGCGACGTCACGGTGATTTAAAGTGAGGATGGGTTTCTTTAGAAGCTCTGGTACTTCTGCAGGAGAGGATGACTGTCTGCAGCCCCCACCCCCCAACTCCGTTCACGATGGATTTGGGTTTTACCGAGCTGTGCAGTCCCAGATCCCCACTTCAGAATAACCCTAAATCACAAGTAGCCCTTAAACATTTTCTCAACATTTATACCATTAGAATGACATTCATCATGGACGCATCATGGAGGGAGGGGGTTCTGTCGTTGTTTCGGAGCTCTTACGCTAACATGACAGTAGACATTTAGGTTGGAGTCCTTCCAGTTTGGTTCCGAGGTGCCCCGTATATTAGAATGAAAACGTTTCCTCCCCTGGATGCCAAATGATAGATGAGAACTTTTTACGTACGCATTTTCACGCACCATTTATCTCGACTGTTACAACTGGAGCTCCAGATGTGAAGCGTTTAAGCGTGCCGACTTTTTGGAAACCGTAAAAAAATCTGACAAATACTGGTGGAAAATGTAGGTTTTTTTTTTTTTTTTTTTAGTTTCAAATCTTGCAAAAAAAACTATCTCACAAAGTAAAAAGAGAGTCTTCGTGATTCATCCGACTCGTTTCGCTCGGAGCGATCGAGACATAAGAACTCGTACGTCACCTTGAGAGGAGCTTGGAGGATTCGCCTCTCCTGGAGATCTGGCAGGAAACCAGAGAGTCGTCAGCGTAGTTGTTGTTCTCTAGTTTCCAGAACAAAGATCTCACCCTGGTTTTGTCGTCACCCCCTCCCTCCAGCAGGTTTACAGCTCAATCCCCCCCCCCCCGTCGCGTCTGCGAGTTCAGCCTTACCCGGATCAGAGGAAACCTCGCTGAACTTGTTTCTCCAGCGAGTCGGGGTTCTGGACGCTCTTTTGTTTCTTCAGAATTGATCTGAGGACAACCAGATGGTTCGGGTGAACGTGGTGCAGCCAAGACAAACAGGCCTCCTCTGGGCAGAACAAATCCAGAAAACATGTTTATATATATTCATATATTGGCCAATCTGATGCAGTTTATTTCATTTTTCTTTCCCTCACGCCTCCAACTTTACGACTTGATTCGTCTTCTTCCATCGCCTGCTGCTCGTCTTCCCACTCATCCTTTACCCTTTTAGCGATCTTCCTTTTTCTTCCTTATCGTTGGCTATCCCTTCCCTTTTACTTGCCTACACGTTTTGGCTCCCTGCTGTGCATCGTGTCCACATGTGGCCACCGACTGGCTTCCAAAATTCCCTCCAGCAACATTTTATGAAATTCCAGTGTGGAAACAGGTGATTCAAAAAAAAAAATGAATTGGATTCTTCTTCCTTTTTGAGTCGGTCCAGGGGTTTGGGGGCAGGCGAGCATGGGGGTGGGGGCAGGCGAGCTCCTGGCCCAGGTGTTGCTCGCGATGGGCTTTGTGGGGCTGCTTTGTCTGTGTGTTTATTTGATATCTGGCCTGAATGCATGAAGATAAAAGAGGAAGACGGGGGTAAATATATTATAAAAAAAAAGAACGAATGGAGAAACAAAGACGAAAAGAAAGCAAGACAAAAGGAAAATGAAAGACAGATTCCGCTCAGAAGTGTTTGAATCATCATGTGTGTTTGTTTGTCCAGGGGGGGGGTGTCCATCTAAATGTAATGACTCCATGTGTCTCACTTCCTCCCCATCTCATTAACAAACAGGGAATAAAACAAACACGTTAGAGCGATTCCAGGATGATGAGGGCCTCTTGTCTCCCCGCTTTGAAACCCAGTGTGCTCCGGAATAATTAAGGCGGCTTACGCCTGAGTACAAAGGCAGAATAATGTTGAGTATCACTGTGTGTGTGTGTGTGTGTGTGTGTGTGTGTGTGTGTGTGTGTGTGTTAGAGACAGAGGGGCACCTGCATGCTATTGCAAAAACATGAGCGGAGTTTGCATGTGAATGTGTAGGTGTGTCTGTTCTGTGTGATTGTTTTTCTTTTTCAATAATTGTCGTGTGTGTGTGTGTGTGTGTGTGTGTGTGTGTGTGTGTGGGTGTGTGTGTGTGTGTGTGTGAGGCATCTCTGTCTCAGAGCATTAGCAGTGAGTCTGTTCTCTGTATCTCAATGAGGGGATTAGAGGGCTTTTCATTAGGAGGGCTTTGATAGGTGACTGGTCGCGTCCATCCATCCGCCGCCACCGCCACCTACTGCCAGACAGAGATGCCAGAATGGGGGAATGGAGGAAACCTCATCTCTAGTCTCTTTCCTCATCCTGTCTTGTGTGTGGTCTGATCCAACTCCTCCATTGAACAGTTTTTATTTTTTTAAAACCATATCGTGTGTTTTTAATGGTTTACTGGTGATTTTATGATTCCAGTATTTGTGTCAGACGGACGTAAAGTGGAGTAAAATGACGTAAACTTGATTTTTTATTTTTCCCTTTTTACTCTGTATGATCTATTCTCGACGTATATTCTAAAATCTTCTCCTTATTGTGTAAAATCCACGCATGAGGAAACGCCTTAAACCGTTAAAATTTGCCCCGGCTTGAGGTACAAACATGGATTCTACCATTCAGTTCTGAGTCCGGCGGGTCCTCACCTCCGTCCACAGCCGGTTTGAACACGCTGTCATGTTTGAAGATGAAAACATTCCTCCCATCTTCTCCATGAAACCTCAGATTTGGGTTTATTTACAGTGTAGAGTGGGATTAACCGACTGACGCCTGAATCTTTAATCTGGGAATATCTTGATCTTGAGTTCCATAACTGACTCGGAGGCAGCAGACGGAGCTGCTGTTGTGTTTTTCAGCCGACCTGATGGGAAGCATCACTCTAGGAAAATGGTTATTGAGAAATCACCCCATCTGTCAGCGCCGAATGTTACCTGTGAAAGCTGAGGGCCTTGAATGCAACACGAAGATAACCTGAGCAGACGCACGGATGTCACTGAAGGTGACACGCAGGTTTTATTCCCTAACAAAAAAAAAAATCCCTCTAAAAGCACACGCAAAGTCAACTTCCTGTGTGTGTGTGTGTGTGTGTGTGTGTGTGTGTGTGTGTGTGTGTGTGTGTGTGTGTGTGTGTGTGTCAGTGATGAAGAATCTCATAAAGCAGGCCACAGGGATGGAAAAAAGAATTCCTTCCCCTCCACTCCCGTCCCCTCCTCTTCCTCGTCTCCTCTTTCCTTTATTTTCTCGGAGGCCTCAGGAATCTCGACTCGGGACGAGGAGGAGGAGGAGGAGGAGGAGGAGATGCTGTCAGAGGATGAAGAGGAGGAGAAAGCTAGGTATGAGAGGAGGAAGGAGCTGGGGACCCATTCTGATCGCTGCCTCTTAATAAATCTGTCAGAGCGAGACAGAAAGGGAGCAGGAGCGAGAGACGTAGATGATGGAGGAGAGAGGGATGGATCCGTCCACAGAGTCTCCACCAGGTGGTTTGAGGCGAGTCATCCCTCTCCTCCTCCTCCTCCATCTCTTCATCCTCCTCCTCCTCCTCAGTGGAACTTTCTTTTGATTCTGCCTGCATTCATTTCCCTGTTGTTTTGAACTTCTGGTATATGAAAACGATGATGATGATGATGATGATAAAGAAGAGCACAACTTCACGCGTCTCATCTTCCACACTGATGATCCTACGGAGTTACATCCAAGAGAAAGGTACAAAATGTGGAAATCAGTTTGAGATATTGATGAAATTCCCCTTTAACCTCTAAAGTGATTGCTGATAAACTGTTGGACTGAGTCTTTATTCGGGTAAACCTCGGCTAACGCTGTTCGGATTTATGTCCTTCTCCATTATACGTCGGTTTTTCGGAAAAATCAAAATCACGTCATTTTCCACTTTACGTCTGTGTGCCACAAATACTAGAATCAGAAAGAAAGAAGAAGAAAGAAATTCAACCTTCTTGTCCCCAAAGGGGAAATTATCTTCTCACTCATGTGGTACATGTACAGTACTTTTTGCATACAATATTGTGTAGAGGCCCCTGAAAGAAACACACAACACACTAGGGGCCTGTAAGCATGTAATTAGTATAAAATCACTAATAAACCATTAAAAACACATAATATCATGTTACTGTACAATGAATCAGAATAAAACATATATCATATTATTAGCCTGTAGCAACCCCCGTGACCCACAATGAGGAAGAAGCAGCTGAAGACGGGACGGAGACGATTTTTCTGTACTATATTAAAGAATAACATTTAATTAAAATTTAATTAAAATTTAATTAAAAATTTTAAATTTAATTTAAAATACATTCATTAATAAAGTTCAGTCCAGAACTGCATATGTTTATCTACATTTAGCCTCAAACTTACATCGTTTTTGTTGACTTGCGTTGCGTCTCCTGGAACCGATTAGTGACATAAAACGATGTTTACCTTCATTTTATGTGTTTTACATGCATTTTTTTTGGTATTGTGTGTACGTTTTGTATATTATATGTGTATCTTGTGTATATTTTTGTGTATTAGATGTTTTTTTGTGTATTTTATGTGCATTTTGTGTATATTTTGTGTATTTTGTGTGTATTTTTCTGTATTTTGTGTATTTTATGTGTATTTTTTTTATTTTATGTGTATTTTGTGTATATTTTGATTGTATTTTGTGTGTTTTGTGTATTTTATGTGTATTTTGTTTATGTTTTGCATGTATTTTATCTGTATTTTCTGTATATTTTCTACGTGATCTCTTAGCTGACGCCTGCAGCTGAGGCCTGGAGGCGCCGCGTGGAGCTGAATGAAGAGGTTTACCTTCCGGCGCCGCTGACGTTTGATTTATCGCCTCCCACAGATAAATGTTTTCCACCCATGAACGACATCACGCGCTCACGTCCCCGAATCACGCTAAGTGGCGCCGTGTTGAATGTGCACATGCAAATTCCTGGGGTGTAATTGAATAATTAATTAGCGCCTCTTGTGAACGATGCCTCTTTCCTGAGCGAAGCAACAAATCATCAGTCATTCTCCGCGCCGCGTTGCTGCAGCGGCCCCGTCTATTTGCTGCTTTTTAAATAATTGCTCTAATCTCATCACATTCATCTCCATCACCACACGTGATGCTAGCGACTTTCTCTTTGTCTGGGTGTCTTTTACCCAAAGTGGGGGCTAATTTTCCTCGTCTTGACTCCACACACACACACACGACGCGTGTGTGTGTGTGTGTGTGTGTGTGTGTTCTCTCATTTCTCCATCTTTATTTTTTTTTCCCAGTGCACCATCATTAGATTTACACTCTCCCTCACCCCCAACGACTCCGCTTCCTTTGCATCGTCTCCCCCTTCCTCACTCTGGTTCACAATAACAAACACACACACACACACACACACACACACACACACACACACACACACACACACACACACACACACACACACACACACACACACACACACACACACACACACACACACACACAGACACACACACACACAAGTACCGCAGCATCGCTATACATTATCTCTTTGCTCCCACGGCTGCATGTATACTCTACAGATGCACATCAAACACTAATAAAGTCAACAGAGAAACAATAAAAACACACACTGCAGCCGGTAAACACACACACACACACACACTGGTGTCACACACTACATATATATATTTATTCTATTTCCTCTATGAATTGTATTTATTGTTTCATATCGCTGCTGGTTTATGGGATCTGTGTGACACCAGGACTCCCTGCTGGAGAGTAAACACAAGGCAGATGTGTGTGTGTGAGTGTGTGTGTGTGTGAGTGTGTGTGTGTTCCACGTGTGTGTATGTTGCGTTATGTTATGGCTCGTCTCTGTGGCAGCTCATATAATTCAGGTTAATGTTATCTTATTTCACACAGCCTCGGGGCGACTTCAGGGAATAGATCATTTGGAGCGCTCTTATTATTTTTCATTAGGCTAATGTGACAGGTAGGGGGATTTACAGCACACACACACACACACACACACACACACACACACACACACACACACACACACACACACACACACACACACACACACACACACACACACACACACACACACACACACACACACACACACACACACACACACACACACACACACACACACACACACACACACAATGATTATAGTGTGTTTTGAAGCTTGAGTTCTTTGCAGAAAAGAGTCGTGATCGGGTCACGAACAGATCAATAACTCCTGAGACGTATCGATCAGGAGAAAAACCAGGTGAGAGTTGGAAGCGCCGCCCGGGGCGTTGTGGGTTTGACCCCGGCGGTTGTGTTGCCTCGGCGACACGGAGACAGGAAGTGAAGGCGGCTGTGGGCGGATGAATACGTGTTTGTTAGTCCTGGTTCTCTGAAGGAAGCGGTGGAGCAGGCGAGGCGCCGACACGTGAACCTGAACTTTTGATTATGTTTGGGTTCAGTTTAGTATTTCTATGAGTCATATATTGGAGGAGAGGAGTGAGAAGGAGCACTTTATATAACGTATAACGTCTCAGACTGTAATCAGTCGTCAGAGGATTATTTTTCTGGCATTTGACCAAAGAATTTTATTTTATAAAAAGTTACATGATCAGCAAATAATGGATGCATTTTCTGTTTTTACTGCATCTGATCTGATTTTAATTTAATATATTTCTTTAATTTAATTTATAATTTGAATTAATTTACATTTTTAATTTACAATTTAATTAATTAATTTTTTAATCAAAAAAAATTAATGTGTACAGGTAAACTTTGGCTTACGTCGTTTGTTGTTACGTCGTTCTTGATTATATATAAATTTAACAAAAAAACCCCCAAAACTACAGAGAATATTAATAAAGTAATTTTCCTCCACTTAACTTTCGTTCACCATAAATATCGGATTCATAAAATCACTATTAAACTGCTATGAGCACATAATATCATGTTCCTGCAGAGTAGATCAGAATAAAACCATATAATATCATATTATTAGTCCGCGCAACCCCCCTGACCCACAAAGAGGAAGCAGTTGAAGATACGAAGACTGAGACTTTTTTTTATGTATTGTATTAAAAAATAACATTTAATTGTCAGCTTAAAATAGATCCCCAAATGTTATTAAAATACATTCATTAATGAAGTTCAGTACAGAACTGGGAATGGTTATCTACATTTAGCCTCAAACTTACATCGTTATTTGACTTGAGTTGCGTTTCCTGGAACCGACTGACATAAACCGATGATTACATCTATTTTTTGTGTATTTTACATTTATTTTGTGTGTATTTTTTGTGTATTTTTGTGTGTATTTTTGTGTATTTAATGTGTATTTTGCATGTGTTTTGTGTAGTTTAGTCTTGAAACAAGTCTATTGACCAGTTCACCGAGGTTTATCTGTATTATTATACTTTAAAACTGCTTCAGGTTAAACTTTGTTGGTCCTGGAGAGGAAAGTTGTTCAGATGATAAAAAAAAAATCCAAGTCGTCCAACAGAACTCAGGACAACGGATCCAGATACAGACTCTGCTTCAGTTAAGTCAACTTTAACGTAAATTATGAAGCATCCAAAGAGCAAAATCCTGAACAGACTTGAAAGATTTAAAGACTTTCACAGTAAAAAGCTCTTCCAGCATCCTCTGTGCCTCTGAAAATAGAAAAGACCGTGTTCTTAATGTCCATTTTAATTTACCAGATCTGGATCCAGTGTGGAACATTGAGTTTTACTTTTATTATTCAGTTGATATTGGCAAAGTTTAAAATCCCCTCATATCCCAGGTGACCAGAATCCACATCTGTTCCCAGATCGGCCTTAAAATTTCATCAGCCCTCTGCAATTCCTTCAAAAATCCATCGACAACTTTCAGAGACTTCACGTTACGTTAGAAGACCAGAAGGTTAAATCAGGTGAGGAGCATCTACAGGCAGTTAAACAAGACAAATCTGAAACTAATGAGGAGAACAAACATGGAATCATGACTGAACCTGATGCAGGAACCTAGAAAGAGAAGAAAAAGGAAAGCTGGAGGGAGAACGCAACAAAGAACAAGAAGAACTAATCAGGGAAGTTAGACAGGAAGTAGAAAACAAAACAAACTTCAAACCACAAATCGTTTCTGGTCGTGTCTTTGGATTAATTCCACTTGAACATTCGTTCTTTTCATTTATTTTGGAACCAAAGAGGTAGAAGCTGACATCAGAGGTTTAAAATCCAGAACAACAAGGAGCAGCCGACAGAGAAACAAACACGATCCAAGATCCGAGAAGTCGATTGACTCGAAAACAGAAAACTGGAAACTGAAACGCAAGGAGAGAAAACAGGAAGCTGGGAGCGTTAATGGGAATCAGGCGGTCCGAGGACGAGGAGAGTGGAAGCAATCAGATGCTCACCGAGGGGGGGGGGGCAACCAACAATGGGGCAAACAGAACGACAAGCGACAGGAAGCAGGAAAGCAAAAGATGCATCGTGGACGGATAAACTTTCAAAATAAAAGAGGAATAAGAAGCCCAAAGAAGGGTTAGATAATAAACCTCAGAATAAACTAGGGGATGATGAAAGCGAGAGGAAAACATCTAGTTCAATGGTATTTTTTTATTTTTCCTCACTAAACTCACTTCCTGTCCTCACGTCTCCTTTTCTGGAAGTTTTCCCTCCCAGCGTCTGGGTGGTCTGATCATCTCTGGGATCAGGAACGAGTCTCTTCCTGTCAGATTCTGCTGATAGAGAAACACGTTTCAGGTTTTTCTAACGACTGACCTCCCTCCCTCCCCCCCCAGTCTCTGTCATCCCCTCCATCTGCTGTCCAGACTGTGAAGCCACTGACGTTTGTTTTCA
Organism: Antennarius striatus; assembly: GCF_040054535.1. Classification (NCBI taxonomy): domain Eukaryota; kingdom Metazoa; phylum Chordata; class Actinopteri; order Lophiiformes; family Antennariidae; genus Antennarius; species Antennarius striatus. The sequence continues at coordinate 24,965,488 of NC_090781.1, read as the reverse complement.
TCCTTTCATTTCTTTTCTTCTCCTCCTTACAGTAAACACCTGCACACACTCTGAATGGAAACGCGTGATGAATAGCGGCGTTGAAAGAGTGGTGACAGCCCTGAAGAGGTCTCTTTCACATGCACAAACACTGGGAATGAGTGTGTGTGTGTGTGTGTGTGTGTGTAGGCCTGGATGGAAAGCCTAATTTGCATTCTCATTCAGTCATTATCAGTCATGTTACATTATTCAAATTTTTCTTTTTCTTTTCTTTTCTTTTTTTTTTTTTAATGTCGGCAGCGTTTTCACTTTTTGTCATCCGTTTATAAATTCCAGATGAAATCTCATTATCGCATCATCCGATGCTGCGTTTTCGATTTTTAAGAGCAAAGCGAGAGAGAGAGAGAACAGTGATGGATCCAGACTAAACGCTGGAAATGTATTATTACTTTAAGCGAGCGGCGGCGCCCGTAAAGCTGCCACTTATTTAACAGGATGGTGTCGATGTTTTTTAGTGTTTCACTCTATTAAAGCTTAAACAGCCTGTTTTACATTTCTGCTGACTGTTTTCCAGAGTATTCCGGTTTGTAGATTGATCCTCCACCCTCCAGGCCGTGGCCGCGTTCCATTTATTTCACCACCAACACCAGATTGGAGGGATTTGAACCTTAGAGCACATTTGTCATATTTACCTTTGTTTTTTCAGTTTCAGCAAAACTTAAATCATATTCTTACAACTGGATGTGAAGTTTGCTGTTCAGCCGGTTGCTATGGTAACACCAGTGAGTCTGTCTGCGATGTCCAGTGTCTTTATGGATCCTCCGAACACTATAAAATAAAATATGTTGACTTAGCTTAAAAAAATGTATGCAAACTCATTGCCTTAAATTAATTAAGCTGAGTCAATTAAATATAGTTGAGCAACCTTAACTTGATCATTTTAAGTGGCCAATACTTAAAACCTTTAAGCTATGCAACTTAACACATTTTAATTCCTGTTGATTTAAAATAATCTACTTCAGGTAACTCACTCATTTTTAAGTTGACTCAGCGTAATCTTTTAAGGCAATGAGTTGGCATAATTTTTTTAAGTTATCCCAGCCTATGTTCAACCCTTTATCTATATGGCCTCGCTAAGTTAGAAAAGTGTTGGGTTTTTTTTATGAAGAATTTTTTTTACATATGTTATAAATAAAAAAATGAGGTTTTTTGATTCATGATGACATGTGATGAGGTTTTTTTGTTTCTCCAATGAAGAATTTTTTATGTATGTTTTGAAATGATTTCAAAAGTTAAAAAAAAAAAAGACAAAAAAAAAGACATCATCATTCTACGTGACACCGCACCTAATGGGAATAACAAAAACCTGAAGGTTGTTTTTCCAGCCATAAATCCACAACCGAAATCTTATCCTTTTGACGTCACCGTGGTAACAAGTCATAAAGCGAACTTCTTACACAACAGCGTCTAATTTATTAGCTTATATTTGATGTGTTATGGAAAAACCTTTTGGTGGCTGATCAAACGTCTTGACATAGTGTGATAAAAATATAGTTTTACACCGGGTGTCTCTCTATTTCCCTGACATTCAATTGAATTCTTAGATATCAAACATCTGATTGTTCTTGCAGTTTCTTGACTAAGCGAGCCCATAGAGCTGAAAATCTGAGCTTTTTACTGCTTATTGCTAATAAGGCAATTCTGAGGTCTCTAACAAAGAAAAGTCTGCAAACTTCTGGTTAAAAAAGTCAAAGAGTTCAAAAATCAATTTAAAATCGACTAAACAAAGCTCACTAAAAATTTGTATGCAGCCTTTAAATCGTTTCCTACTAAATTAGCCTGACAACACCTTTTTATTGCTTACCCTTTTGAACTGTAAATGATGGGGGGAAACGGTAAAAAGAGAATGTTAATTTGACGTGGATCCTGAGCAGGAGGAGGATTTGAGGCAGATTTAGCAAAACCGAACCAACAAGCATGTAATTAATATCCTGCTTCTTGCTGAGGCGGACGTTATTCATCGCTGTCATGTTCGCAGAGCTCTGACAGAGCTGTTTAGCAGATTCCCCTTAAAACGCATTTTCCTCATGAATCAGCAGCAAACAGACTTCACACACTTGGAGTGTGTGAAGTCTGTTTTTTTTAGTCTGGGTGCTTCCTTAATGCTCCAATAGATGGATCCAGGCTCTTATTTTGGCAGCGCGCTCCTGCAGCAGTCACTGATATGATCTACAGCAGCTTTTAATACACTCACTGGCTCTCAAATATGTAACCGAGCAAATTAATGCAGTAGCCTCAGACAGACACCCAGAATTGAAAACCAATTTAATCAACCTCTGTCTCCCTCTGTCATTTTTTTCTCTTCTCTCGGTTCCATCAGCACCATCAGTCTCTTAGAATCCACATGCAAGAGATGCTGTTAGATTGGGGGGGAGGGTTTGTGTAGCCGGGAAGAGCGCATCTTCCTCTTTGCATCCCGGAATTTCATTGCAAAGTCATTTGTCAGCTTTGTGCAACATTATGGTAATGCTTCCACCATTTTCATCCTTGGCACAAAAATCCTGGCAGATGTAAAAAGCCGAAACCTCCAACTGACAGTTTTCAATATGTCACATGTCATCATTAATTGGAAAAAACTTTGAGCTCCAAGCCGGATCCAGATTGGATTTTCTTTCTCCAAGTCCAAAATACGTGATCTGCCTCTTAATAACCCCCAACCTCTGGAAGGGATTAATATTAGCGAGAGACGAGGGGAGAAATCCTCCGCAGATCGACCGTTTTCTTCTAATCAAGGGCTCACGAGGGAGAGAGACGGTTGAGTGCTCAATCAGAGGATCAAAAGTTGGGGGGGGGGGTTTATTCTATATATATATATTTTTTTTTTTTGCGATGCAGATCATCAAAAATCCGAGGACTCGTGGTGAATGACACGCCGCCTCTCCCTCGTCTGCCGCTAAAATTCATCATAATCTCTTTCAGCTTTGACTCGACATCGCCGTCGCTCTAAACCTCCAGCTGCACCGTTCAGGCCTTGATTCATTCCACAACCACCACCCCTCCGCCCCTCTCCTTTTTAGCATTTCTCTCTTACAAGAACCACATCACATCGCTAGCCCCCATGTTTCTCTAATAGCTTTAGAGGATTGGCGTAATCTGGCCTGGCCTAGCTTTGCTTGCAAGTTAATAGCATGTTGTACACCGACCCCAGCGGCACCGGCGTGCTATTAGTGTCTTGTCATTAGCGTGTCGCTGCCTGGCTTCCATCTGCTGTCCCGCCCCCCGAATCTCCAGGGTGTTTCTGGGATATCGTCCCGGTGACCTTCATGGCGAGGCTTAGTATTGCCACCTGATGGCCGTGTTTGGCCACGTGACAAATCTGGTTACCTGAAGGACATCTTCGCATCAGTGCTCCGTGATTTCATCAGATACCAGACACACACACACACACACACACACACACACACACACACACACACACACACACACACACACACACACACACACACACACACACACACACACGCACACACACACGCACACACACACACGTTCTTACATGTGGTGTTTGCTTGAATCTTTAGTTCCCTTCCATCGTTGGACTGAATCTTCTGCCCGGCACCAGGGCTTTAAATAGAACATCACCAAACGCGTAACAAGAACAATTATGTAACACCCACAATAACCTGTTTACCCCCCCCCCCCCCAACGACTGCCTCCTCCTGTTTGGACTGTTTTGTTGTCTTAGTGTTTAAAAGTGTTTAAGACCTGTTCTTTTGTAGTCTATTTGTCTACCATCATAGGGAGGGGGGCGGCGGCACCAGGCCAAGCAAGATATTCCAGATGTCCGTCTCCCCGGCAACGTTCTCCAGTTTATCCTGGGGGATCTCCAGGCATTCTCAGGCCACATGAGATATATCTTCCAGTTGGATGTACCTGGAAAACCTTCAAAAATCTTTGTTTGTGGAGTTGTGGGAAGGGGGGGTCCTAGTTAGATGCCCGAACCACCTCAACCAGATGCGTAGGGTGTGAAGGAGCAGAGTCTGGTCCCCGAACTCCCTCTGGGTGTCCAAACTTTTCACCCTTTCAGCCGCTTGGATCTGTGATGTTTCCCTCGTAGCACTTTCTCACCATCAGTTTGATTAATATGTCCAGAAGTCACTGAGGAGGGTTGATTCATGGCAAAGGAGGGGGATGCATCACAAAACTGGGGGCCACAAGCTCCTATTGATGACTGTTCATCACCTGATGTGTGTCAGACCCCTGGGAGTCCAAAGCCACTTCCTGCACAGCAATGTTTTCATGAGCAAAGGTTTCAGTTCATGAACCGTTAGCCCAGTTCAAACCAGTTACTTGTCTGTAATTAAACAATTTCCAATGGTCTGTTAATAAAACCAGTGTAAGTATGGATGTACTACAATGTCCTTTTCAGTATTACAGTAGCAGTAGTAGTATGTTGAGATACGAGTTTAATGTTCCGTGACTTGTAAGTTAAGCAACATTTAACCATCATTTTAATCCATTCCACGCGGTAAAGAACGAGATGCGGTCTCACTGATGTTGTATCCATCCACCAACACGTGGTAAAGAACGAGATGCGGTCTCACTGATGTTGCATCCATCCACCAACACGTGGTAAAGAACGAGATCCGGTCTCACTGATGTTGTATCCATCCACCAACATGTGGTAAAGAACGAGATGCGGTCTAACTGATGTTGTATCCATCCACCAACACGTGGTTAAGAACGAGATGCGGTCTCACTGATGTTGTATCCAACCACAAACACGTGGAAAAGAACGAGATCCGGTCTCACTGATGTTGTATCCACCCACCAACATGCGGTAAAGAACGAGATCCGGTCTCACTGATGTCGTATCCATCCACCAACTAGCGTTGGTGTCCTGAAACACGACTCGTATCTCGGATTTTCAATCGTATGTCAAACAACAATATGTACGGAGTGACGACTCGTATCTCAAGGTTCTAGACTCTACATTCGTGCTGGGCAGCAACAGTCAGTATTCTTTTTAACACTGCGCTTATGTTTCCAAAGGACAGATACTACAGTAGTCAAATGAATGTTAGCTGATTCTGAAGCTCCACCATTCTGGTTGGGGGGGGGGGGGGTGACAGTCTCTTCCGTCTCTCTGTCATAGTTTTGGGTCCCTGTGGAGATAAATGGGAGGACTCTCTGCAGACCAACTGTCTTCTTGGAACTAGAGAACGACTGGGGCAGATAGCGTTACACCGCTCCCATGGGAGACGCAGAGATATGACGCCAATGTGTGGAAGGGGCGGGGTAGAAAGTGGGGGTGCACAAAGTAAAAATCTGTGGTTCTATGAAACTTAAGAACGATGGCTTCAAAATGTTGAGTCTGATCCGACATACCTGGATGTTTCTCTTAAAAACTTTTCCCATGCCCCCCATCTCCACCCAACCCCCACCATCTCCATCCTCTTGTGAACAGAGTGGATGTCGGTGAGGGTCTGAAGTGGCTCATCTGGGCCACAAATGAATAGCATCACTTTTAGCAGACTGTGAAAAGACAGTGATGGAGACAGACGGCAGAGAGACTCTCCGGTGGTGTGATGAGAGGAAGGATACTGGAGTGGGTCGCTGAGAGGAAGGGTTGGGGTTTAGAGGAGGGGACGAGTGCCATTAAAATGATTAAAAGGACGGGAAGAAAGCAGGTCGGGAAAAGTGCAACGTATGAATGGATGGTGGGTGGGTGGGGGGGAGAAGAAGTGAAATTCACTATTTCTTCAGTTCATTCTAACTAGAGTTAAAGCGGTTCATGGTATCAATGTGAAGAATATAAAGAGTTTCATTTGGAGCTCGATCACAGATTACAGTGGTTAGATTTGACGGATTGTTCGTTTTTGTCAAATTCTATCCCAATTTTAATCATACTTTAATGCTCCCCTAATGGGAATAAATCATAAAAAATCCATCACAGTATTTTTATTATTATTTATAAATCTGATTTAACGTCAGGGCTTTGAGTTGGACACGTGTTATTTAGATTCATCCTGTTCACCATCCTGTGGTGTTTTTACCTCCTTCCCTCTCTCTGTTTCTCTCTCTGGAAGCTTTGACGGTGCTGTCGGGTCGCCTTTTGCTAATTGGGGTCGATGCAGAATCAAATTGCGCTCTTATGGTTTAATATATGGGCCGTTTCAGCTGACAGGCAGGGAAATAGGATTTCTAATCCGTCTTGTTTTTTTTTGTGTGTGTATCGCTAATAAAGTGTGAACTGTCAGGTTTAAGCCCTCTAATTTTCTCATCTGAACACGTCTTTGTGAAGTGCTTCTCCTTTATTACAACCACCACAAAGAGAGTTAATGGTTTTTCTGACAGTCTATTGTTTGGTTTTTTTAAACCCATACATACAGCTCACAACTCCTGTCCTCCTCTGGATTCCCTCTTCATCACCGTTTTCATCGCGAGTTTCTGTTAAGTGAGTGAAGACCAACACGTGTGAACCGAATGAAGTGAGCGTACTTATGTTTCACAAATAAGAGCATCCTTAAGAGGATTATAGGCCTCTTTATTTTCTCATACATTCATAATTAATACAAATTTCTACATCATCATTATAATTCCTAGCTTCTCCTCCACCTGCTCCCTGCTCTCACAATGTCGTCTGCAAACATCATAGTCCATGGAGATTCCTGTCCAAGATGGTTGCAGATGACATTGTTATCTGTAGTATATTATTATAATAATTATATATTATATTATTATATATATTATTATACTAATTGTTATACTATTATTATAATAATTATTATATTATTATATATTACATTATCATATTATATATAATAATAATATTATTATTATATTATAATATATTATATTATCATATATAATACTACGACTACTACTACTACTACTACTACTAATAATAATAATTATTATTATATAATTATAATTCCTATATCATCTTTTTAGCTCCATTTCTGGCCTCCACCAGCTAAAGAGAACAGTATCCGCTTCCCCAACGCGCTCTATGTCACTAACTTTGTCTGTCTGACCTTCATCTCTTCAGGATGTGAAGTACATTGAAGATTTAGAGCGTTTAATATGAAAATCCGGTGCTGATGTGGCCGAAAATTAAACTATGAAAGCAATGAGACGGAACCCAAAGCTGCAGGACTTCAACGGGGGCCTAAAAGAGGTTAGAAAGCTTTAATCGTCTCCGGGTCTGCACTGCAAATGACCCGCTTTATAACAGTCATTTGATCCAACATGGTTTAAATACGTGTGTTATTACCAGGTTAAAGCCTAGTTTCCTACATATGGTGTCAGGGAGGAATAAAATAGTGCAGGACAGGAAAGACTGGACGTTCTAGTAATGGTAATTACACAAAAACATCACTTTTAATTTGATTATAATAAAATGATTTATTTATATATATATATATATATATATATATATATATATATATATATATATATAAAAAAAAAGCTCCACATATGAAATTACTTTAAATTAAAGTTCCAAGCTGTTCTCTCCATCACTGTAAACACTCTAAATTAAAAAAAAACAAAAACAACAAACGGGTGGCATTTTAGCTGCAGAGCCAGATGTTCATTGCCCACCTGCACTCCCAGTGTGTGTGTGTGTGTGTGTGTGTGTGTGTGTGTGTGTGTGTGTGTGTGTGGGATCAATCAGAGCTCAAGGGTATTGGATGTCAGAGTGTTAGCGGCTCTGGGGAACGTGTGAGTGTTAAAGACAGCATCAAAATTCCATCGGGTACACTGCTATCGATTGTGTGTGTGTGTGTGTGTGTGTGTGTGTGTGTGTGTGTTAGCGGAGTCATGTGACACATGCATCCATCTGCGTCTCCCTCTGTGAGTCCAGGACACACAGAATTCCTCATTTTTATGAGAGAAATCCTCGGCCGACAAAAAAAAAATCCCGCCTTCGTTTCTAGGCAGCCTTTTGATTTGTTTGGATTGTTTAAGTTTGTGATGTTTAGAGAATCTGGGCTCAATCTGGAGTCCTTTAATGATTCATCATCATCATCATCATCATCATCATCATCATCATCATCATCGTCGCTCCTTCACTCCCCCCCCCCCTCGCTCAGTTTTACTTTCCTTCCAAGGGACACACCTGCCAAGTTTTCACTTACAGAGGAAGGGTGGAATGGCTCATCATTCTCTTATTAGTCACTAGTGTGTGTGTGTGTGTGTCTGTGTGTGTGTGTGTGTGTGTGTGTGTGTGTGTGTGTGTGTGTGTGTGTGTGTGTGTGTGTTCTCTAGTGAAGACGAGAACTTTGTGATTTATGTCTCTACTCAGTGTCTCCCACCCTCAGATCTATTTGGGCCCTTGTCGGCTCTCTCAACAGTTTTGTGTGCACTTAAAATGTATATCTCTGACCGTGTGTGTGTGTGTGTGTGAGTGTGTGTGTGTGTGTGTGTGTGTGTGCTCTAAATAGATTCCAGATGTCCATCTGTCTTCAGGTGAACTCTCCGCTGTCTGCAAGGGACGGCCGCCATCCTTCATCCCTGCCACTGCAACCATGTGACCACGCAGGCAGGAAGTCACGTGTTCAGCACACACACACTTGACATATGACACACACACACACACACACACACACACACGCGTCGATTCACTCGATTTAGGCCGATGTAAACGGACGTCCCCGGGAAGTTTTTGCTTCATCGCGTCTGGAAACGTCTGGTAGAAACCTCTTTATGTGAGAATAAAGAGACGGACCCATCAAACGTCCATCAGTGGGGGGGTTCAGACAGAACTAAACCCCCCCTTTAAGAGTAAGTCTTTGGATTTGGGACAAAATCAGGGTGATAAATGTGAGTTATGTCTCTGGAATTCCACCGGCACTCAGGAGTGGGGAAAAAGAAATGGGACGCTGCCCCGTGTTTTCCTAGCCGTGATGATGCTGGGAAAAAAAGTGTGTGTGAAAAAGAGAACGAGAGAGTTGTAGGGAAGGAGTGTGTGTGTGTGTGTGTGTGTGTGTGTGTGTGTGTGTGTGTGTGTGTGTGTGTGTTACCCCCACAGTGGCAGATGCCGCGGGGCCCCAGCCAAATGATGGAGACGATAGCTAATTGCTCAATCAGGCAATCTAATCTGCCCAATTTTATTTTCAGATTCATCTCTCACCCCCCCATCACAACCACCCCCCCCCCCAGCTGCTGAAACAAACTGTAGGAACGGAGACCAGGAGGCAGGAGGGAAAATAAAATAAAGTCATTTTACTCCACTTCACGTCTGTCTGACACAAATATTAAAATCATTAAATCACTAGTAACTGTTAACAGTATAACATCATGTTACTGCACAATAAATCAGAATAAAACATATAACGTTATATTATTAGCCCGTAGCAACCCCCGTGACCCACGAGGAGGAAGAAGCAGCTGAAGAAGAGACAGACATTTTTTTATTTATTCAGTTATTTGTTCAGTTATGTAACGTGTGAACTGATATCTGTTTGTTGGTTAATTTATTTATGGATTACTCAAAAGCTACCAGATGGACGATTGATCAGAAGAACACCCATCAGCCCAGGTTTTGGTACAAAACCAGATGACATTTAAAAAAAAACAACCAACAACATAAAAACTTTTCACAATGAGCTGTGATAATAAGAATAAAAGGAGAGTGTGTATTAATCATTTTATTAATAGAAATGATCACTTACACCTAATCAATAGGTCCACACATGTGACAGGTTTAACCCTAACCTCACTGCAGCCGTAGTAATAATGAATATTCCATTATTGGGTTACTGAGTGTTTTATTTAAATACTTTTAACATTCAAATAATAAATAATAACAAGAAAAAGGGAAAGGAACATGTTGCCAATGGCGACCACATCCATCTCAACACACACACACACACACACACACACACACACACACACACACACACACACACATACACACACACACACACACACACACACACACACACCAACACACACATCCTGTGTGGTAAAGTGTGTGTGAGACCCTCCTTGAAGCCTCTGGGGTGTATCAGTGATGAGTAGATGGGCTATTAATTACCCCATTCCTTTTTGGTGTGTGTGTGTGTGTGTGTGTGTGTGTGTGTGTTCTGAGCTCCATCTGCGTTGGGAGAGTGTACGTATCGGATCAGCCCCACCACCCTCTGTGACCGGGGTCATCAGCAGTTGGCATCATGAACCCAGTTCACGGCGGATGTGAGGACACACACAGACACACAGACACACACACACACACACACACACACACACACACACACACACACACACACACACACACACACACACACACACACATACAGGAGAAGATGAGCATCATCAGCCTGCAACACACTCAACTGTGTCAGCAGTCATCATAGATGAGAGCATAAACCTGTGTGTGTGTATGTGTGTGTGTGTGTGTGTGTGTGTGTGTGTGTGTGTGTGTGTGTGTAACACGCAGCAGAGCAGGGGTGTGATCAGGAGACGACTGTTTCAAAATGCCGTTCTGTCTGGAGGGGCGGAATACAAACGACACGTGTTCAACGTGGAGGACAAGGAGTCTGGAGGGAAATCATCACAGGTGTGTGTGTGTGTGTGTGTGTGTGTGTGTGTGTGTGTGTGTGTGTGTGTGTGTGTGTGTGTGTGTGTGTGTGCCGTCTGCAGTCATGATTGTGTTTGTTGCATCACAAATTTATGCTAAATCTGTTTCGATTCGTCTGCTTCTCTCCTCTATGACAGACTGGGTCTTGTGGAGATGCTTGCCTCGGTCACATGACCACCTTCTTAAAGGGGCCGCTAACACAGAATACGTCACCGCTAAACTGAAACTCCCAGGCTAGCAGAACCAACAAGAAGCAAACGCTGGTGTGACGTTACGAGGACGCTGCTAATAAAGTTGATACAAACTGGATTCACCTTTATTATAATTAGAATAAAACTGTTATCCTGGCCCAGAAGCGAAAGAGAACCCGGCTTAAAAAGCCTCAGGATAATCAGACTGATCACGTCCAGGTGTTGAGAGGGACGCCAGGTGTGGAGACGAGGCTCCGCCCGCGAGTTTGGCCCCGCCTCTTGCCACACCCCAACACAGCAGAGCCACAGAGCACCGACACCTAACCTTGATAATAATAACAGTATTTTACGCACTATAAGGCGCACCTAAACGCCTTTTTCTCAAAAACATACTTATATAATAATCCAGTGCGCCTTATTTATGAAAACAGTTTTAAAATAGGTCATCCATAAATAAAATAAATTATTAAATAAATAAAAATTAATACATGAAAGTAAAAATTTTAAAAACTCATTGGAGGTGTGCCTTGTAGTGTAGAAAATAGCTAGAAGTGAACGATGGGGAAGAACTAAACACGGATTGGCTGAAGACCAAACCAAACAATTGGGGGGAAACCAACCAGGTTCTTGCTACAGGTGAAAGGTGGGGTACACCCCAGATGAGATGCCAGCTCATCAGACAAACACATGCTCACACTCCTACCTAGGAACACCTGACCTGCATGCTTTTTTGAGGCTGGATCAAAGTAGGAGGATATTCTGGCGACCTACGATCACGTAAATTATTTCCTGATTGGACCTTCTGTCAGGTCTAGATTTTACTTTTCATCTTGATATTTATTGATCCTGTTTCAGGAGCTTTTAAAGCTTTAACGCGCTTCAAACCTTTAAAACTCAGCGAACGCGCCGCTTTGAGGCTAAAAGCTTCTTTCCCTGACTGCAATAAATAGCATAAATTGCTCTTCATTTGCATGATTTTTTTTTTCTTCCATTAGGGGTTGAACGACTTTGTGCCACACATTAACAGCTTATTGCTGAATGCAGTCAGCAGATTTAATGTTGTGTTTAATAGAAGCTAAACGACGCTGACGACCACCAACCTGTACGCGGATTCAGCCATCATCTGCTCTGAGATCAGCCTGTGTTTTATTTTGGCGAGTCGCGTGAAGCACATTTCCTGTTTGAGTATCATCAAGTCTGATGTAGTGATATCTTATTTTCATATTTTCACCTTGAAAAGCAGTAAATAGGAGAAATGAGCTGCCTCTCACCTTCTAACCAGTATTTTATTTTATTTTTTGAATTGAAATGGAAATATTTCTGCTTTTTAATAATTTTCAATTTTCAGATCTATTTGTCATTGTTGGTGTCAAAATATTGTGTTTTTTACACATGACCTGTTTCTATTCTATCCATAAACTTCACATCTGCTTCATTTACTTTCTACATTCCATTAAATGATAATTTTTATTATTTTATAAGTATATAAGCTCAGTTTCTGACCACCACTCCTCTTAATTTAAAATCTACTTTTTACCCAAACAACATTGGGTTTTTGTGGATTTTTCCGACTTGAGGAATCGATGCTGGAACTCCGTGTTCGACCGCATTTCTTTCACTCCTGACCCTTGTAGCCTCATCCCCTTGAGTGATATCAGATTTAAAACGCGCCTCAGCGTTCTCTCTCTCTGTGGACACCAATGCATTTATCTCTGATAGCTGAGGAAAGCTTAGAATAGCAGCCGTGTCCCAGCTTTATTCCTTAAGTGTTAAATCAACAAGACCTAACTGTTAGCACTACTGTATACATCCAGGGGCCGGCTCGGCACATTTGTTAAGGAAAGTCTAGGCCGTGTGTGTGTGTGTGTGTGTGTGTGTGTGATGAAAATGTGTCAGGAGGGCAGGAAATACCACACTTCATTGGCAATGAGTGCTGCTGATGGCTTGTTTGCCTATTGTGTGTGTGTGTGTGTGTGTGTGTGTGTGTGTGTGTGTGTGTGTGTGTGTGTGTGTGTGTGTGTGTGTGTGTGTGTGTGTGTGTGTGTGTGTGTGTGTGTGTGTGTGTGTGTGTGTGTGTGTCAGTGTGTGTGTGCTTCAGTTTCCCTGCATGTGAATATTAAAGTTTGCTGGTCGTTACGGGCCGCTCCTTTGTGTGTGTGTGTCGACGCTCTTCCTCATACAGCTGGCTGATCTCTCCTGTCACACACACACACACACACACACACACACACACACACACACACACACACACATGGTTCCCTGGTAAATACAGGTTTGAAGATGATTGATTGTGGCGTCCTACTTCTTGCGAGTCGGGGTTTGTTTGTGTGGTACACAAGGAAACACAAAGAGGCATCACAGCGACATACGGTGAAACCCAGAACGCGTTACAGACGTTCAAGTCACTGTCAATGCTGGTCAGTGACACCTAAATTAAACACACTCTCTTTTTATCACACATAGCTAAACAATTTTTTTTTAAATTTTTAAATTTATTTTTATTCTTTTAATTGAATTGAATTTTTTTATTTTAACAATTCTTTTTAATTCTGTGCCAAGAAATAATCAGTAATAATCTAGTTAACTGTTGAATTGTTGTTGATAGTTTTTGTGGTAAAACTAGACCACAACTAGAGAAGAGAAAGCGGTCCTGGATAAACTCTAGATAGTCCATCTTTTATAGAAACCGATTATGAGATGCACACTTTAGGAGTACATCAAAATCTTGAAGGAAATTTAATTTAATTTTTCCCCAAACTTTATGATAGCCTTGTGGATAGACTTTAAGCCTATCAAAAATGTAATATATACACTTGAATAACGACGCACAGAATCCAGACTAAACTGTAGATAACCGTTCCCAGTTCTGTACTGAACGTTATAAATGAATGCATTTTCAATAATACTTAATCAGAATCTATATTAACCAAATATTATATTAAAAAAAATATTTTTTAATATAGAACATATACATAAAAAACGTCTCTGTCTCGTCTTCAGCTGCTTCTTCTTCATTGTGGGTCACGGGGGTTGCTACGGGCTAATAATGTGATATTATATGTTTTTGCTCTGATTTATTGTACAGTAACATGATATTATGTGTTTTTAACGGTTTACTGGTGATTTTATGGTTCCAATATTTATGGCAGACAGACATAATGTAGAAGAAAATGACGTCGACTTTTTTGTATGTTTTTTAAAAAAATCCAATGTATAATCGAGAACGACGTAACTCTAAACGGCGTGATTATCATTACTACAATCGTGTGTGAGTGATGAAAAACATCATGGACAATTTGCTGTTCAGCCGTCAGACACAATTCTCTACCTGGATGTTATCGCTGGCTCAAAAACACAAAAGGTCTAATTGAGGGAATTAACCTGATTCAAGTCATGACAAAAGCCCACAAAGACACCGTCAGGCGTGTCTGAGGAGCTCTACGTTAAGCAAACAGACTTTACTGACTAGAACCGACTAGAACGATAACCGTTAACACGTTACACACTCTTTAATGTAATGCTGATTGCAGTCACTAAACCTACTGAGTGCTGGGGCAATGAGTCGATCCTGCTTCCGATAGTTTTAGGTAAAAACAAGTCCAAGAGTTTCATCTGTGAAGGAAACTAGAGCTCCTCTGTGTTCGTGTGTGTCCTCTGGAGCTGAAGGTGACCCTAAAAGGGACTCGTGTTTGTGCATGTACAAACTCACGTGCTTTAAACCTACTGAGTACACCTTTTAACACCGTGGATGTCATGAATGCGTCGTTTTGGTACTTTACAAAGGAAGGAATGAGCCTCCAGGAACTCTTGACCCGTCCTGGAGACAGTCGTCCTTGGGCTGACAGTTGGGTAAAAGCCTTGAACGCATTATCTGATTAAAATGAATACAGAAGTTAAGGGTATAAAAGGTAAAAAAAGGGTAAAAAAAAAAAAAAAGTACTGTATTTTTGGGACTTTGAATGTCTTGCATGAATCATGACAAATTGGGAAACCGGGAAAGTCTGTCTCGACAAAATGAACTCAAACAATGACGACGAAAGACAAACTTAACAGTCTATATTACTGGAAAAGAGAACATTTCTAAAACTATGAAATTCCTATCAGAACTGGAATTACTGAGTGTTTTGTAAACTGGTTTTCACACACAAATATACCGCGAAGAGCTCTTGTAACCCCTTTGCATAGCTGCGGCATTCCTGTCCCTATCTCCTATTAAATCTTTTACCTTGAATGGCTTTAGAAAACATTTTCCTGTCGGTATCACGCGCCTCCATCAGTGTCCTTTCATCCCCTTCTCTCTATGTCTGTGTTTGTTCTTCCATCTCAGCGACAGCATCACTCTGTAACTTCCTGCCTGAACCTTGACCTCCAGTCCATTTTGTCGCTGACAGAAGCCAGGCTTCGCTGTCATCTCCATCACTCCGTATCTGAGCCAAACGCAGCCCTGTGGAAAATATGTCCGTGGCATTTCCTGTCATTCTCGAACGAAGGTCCCAAAAAAATCATCTAATATGAAGAAAAAAAATTCTTTTTTAGTTGTTGTTGCTAATTCATGTAGCCTGAAGGATGAAGTGATTGAAAACCAGTCGGTGACGTGTTTTACGCTGTTAGACTGCAGCAGGTAATTTGCGATGACATTTTACAGTGTTGTTATTTGTACCTACATTCCCTTCCTTTCCCACAACCCCCAGTGAGAGTATAAGAAATGTGTAGTAAGGCCAAATGAGAGCAGACTCTAAATACAGCATGTCTGGTGGTGTTGAAATGTGTAATATAGCCTGTTCAACATGTGCTTTCCCCCTCTGGGATTGTTGAACCTAAGTTGAAAATGGCTTCTCTGACATAAAGAAACTAACACTGCAACCGGTTCTCCTGCGTAGCAATCATACGCCAGCTGAAAACGACACTGTGATTAATTATTTTGTGTTTCACCGTTACATTTAAATTAGTTTTGGGACCCGAGAGCAGAAACAGAGACCGAGGCTGAAGAGGTTGAAGGAGAGGCGAGGCGATTGGTTGAGGGAGCTGTGAGGCTGCTGGTGCAGAGAAACTGAGGTGAAATTATAACCGACTTTAAGATGGTTAATATACTAAAATCTCACATGAATATAAATAAAGTAGTACCTCAGGATACGAGTTCAATATGTTCCGTGACTGAGATTGTAAGTCAAACAAAACATCAACAAAGACAAATGATTCCAATTCATCCTTTAATTCCATCCTAAAAAAGCCCCAAAACAACTAAATTATTTAAAAAAAACAAATTTTTATCAACCACTAGCCAATTTATAAGTGATAATAAAGGATGAAAAGAAACGCAAAAGTCACAAGAACACACGAGTTACGTCTTTACTCCACCAACGAGAACAAGATCCGGTCTCACTGATGTTGTATCCATCCGCCAACATGTGGTAAAGAACGAGATACGGTCTCACTGATGTTGTATCCATCCACCAACTAGTGGTGGTTTTCCTGAAACACGACTTGTATCCCGGATTTTGCTCGTATGTCAAACAAAAATATGGGCAGAGCGACGACTTGTATCTCAAATAACTCGTATCTCGAGGTTCTACTGTATGGATCAGTTGTGAGGCATTAGCAGTCATCAGGTGTGTGTGTGTGTGTGTGTGTGTTCACACATCATCTACAGGAGGTGCTGTGGTATTTATTCATGGATTCTATTTCCGTCCCACGTTGCTGACAAACATAACAAACCCAGAAATGCACAAGTAGACCTTTTTATCCGTCCTAATGATCGGGGCTCCTGCTGAGGACTTGGCGCCGCTTCCACACATTAGTGGAGCTTAATTACAAATTTCAGACCCTTTATCCAAATCCTCAGACAAACTTCATTCACTCAATGTAGAATTGGACAAGTTAATTGTGCCAGTTAGAAAAGCTCCCTTGCCCACTTCCTGCCCCTTCAACCGAGGAACGGCTGGCGCTCAGCGCTCATTTTGGCGAGTGTGGCTTCCTCCATACAGAAAAACACAAAGCTCTTTGTACGGATTGATGTGCAATATCTTCATTTACATGTTATTAATTCTGGGAGAAATACATTGGCACAATAAAAGAATAAAGACATTTACTTCTCTTTTGCGTGAACAGCAGAGGTTCACAAAAGTTCGGTATTTTGCAGATGACCTTCCGCTGTTTAATTGCTGTAAATTTACAGTGAGAAGTTTTATTGTGTATGAAAGAAGCAGTTTACAGAATAACTCTCACAGGCCGGGCCTCTCTGCTGTAAATGATTACATTTATAGACTACTTATGTGTTTTGGGGGGCAGGTAATTACTGCGTAGAATGTGTTCACTGGTAATGTTTTATTCCCAGGACTCAGACCCTTACAAACCAGTTCACACAAAGCTAATTAAACCTCTTAATCACTGACAGGTAAATCTGCCCGTATTTATACCAAAGTTGTTGGAGGCGGTTGTCGTAGCGATGGTTTTCATATCAACCAGTAAAGACGGGTTTGCCAAGCAGGGAATGATTAGAAAAAAATACGGTGAATGAAGCGTTTGTCAGTGTTTGACCAAGACTTTTCCACAACTCTAACGAAGCGCTGGATTAGCATCGCTGTGAACATTTTGGGATGCATTCATTAGAACATTTAATTGGAGCTGTCCTGCTGGCTCAGTGGTCCAGATACGCTTAATTAAAATATCCCTGATTTGGTTCAGGCTGGGGGGGGCTTTTGTTCCCCCGTCTCCCACTCCACTGAAAACTGCAGATTAACTTTACTTCACATGTGGATAAAATACTATCTAGAAAACTGCTACAGCTTATTTGTTGCTGCAAATTACTATGATTTGAATTCATTTCTTGGTTTTTCGTAAGCCCTCATTTCATCTAAACACCATAGACTCCCTTGTCCAAGACCAACTTAATTAAATTTTCTATCCTAAATCCAGCAATGCATCTCAAACATTTGGTTTTTCCTCTTCCCGGCGGATAAAGACCGCGTTTATTCCGTAGAAACCACGCCCTCCTGTTAATCTCATCCGTCTTTTTCCAAGAGGATTTTTTTTCTCAGGTTAGTGCGACGAGTGGGGAAAATGTTGATTTGACATCCATGGGAAACTCCATATCTTGTGGTCAATGGTGAGTGGTTGCCATGGCGATGGGGGGAGGTGGGGGGGGCATGTTACTTTGCAGCTTGGGGAGGATTTTCAGGCCTCCCCATCGTTTTCTTCTGATACTTCCTAGTCTTGACCATCAGATCAGATCAGATCTAAGACCTGAGTTGTGTTGGAGATCAATCAGTAACACACAGTCTTACGTTTTCCAGGTGTGTGTGTGTGTGTGTGTGTGTGTGTGTGTGTGTGTGTGTGTGTGTGTGTGTGTGTGTGTGTGTGTGTGTGTGTGTGTGTGTGTGTGTGTGTGACTCTAACTGATTGTAGCTGTCCATCTAATATACTATTTGTACCCCGGTTTTGTTTCATGGAAATAAAACTAAAGAATAAATCTTTTTTAATTCTGATGTCAATTCAGGAGCAGTCATCAACTATCAAGTAGAAAATAAATCATTTAAGGAGATCTCTTTTTTGAATTCTTTTCTTTTTTTTACCCTAAACATAATATAATTGAACAGACTGGCGTCAGTTCCTCGACAAAAGAAGAGTAAGTTATTCATTCAGTAGTTTTTTTTGTTGTTTTGGGGTTTTTTTTGCAGCTGCATTCTTCCAGCGACCGAATTACTTTATGTTAAGTTATTTAAATGATGTTTGATTTATTCCGTGCTAAATTGTGAAACACTGGATTCAGGTGGCCCCTCGGTTCGCCAACAAGCAGCATCTGTTGTCGGAAAAGATTGGAAAATGTTCTTTTTGCAACAGCAGCCCTGCTTCCACAATGAAAATCACATCTCATTATACAAATGTAATAACAAAACAGTAAAATATATAGCGTTATAATACCGCCAGCTTTCCAGCCTGCATGGGGAAAGGACGACAATAACGACGGTAATTGAAACAGGCAGCTAACGAACCTTCAAATGCTGCGCTTTTGCAAACAAATAGTGTTAAAATGTCACTTATTCCTTTTATTATTTCTGATTTTCATCAATTCCAACCAGACAAATTCAGCGCCTGGGCTAACAAGCATATGTCCTTTCCCCAGATTCACAAACTGATCCCAGCGCTGCCTTGCGAAATATTAAAAGATTGTAAATGTCCTCTGTCCTCCTGTTTCCTCACCCCCCTTATGTTAGCATGTAGCCCGTTGGCATTTCTCTGCTTAATTCGAGGACAAACCTCAGAGGTAGTTCATCTTTGCGCCAACTGTTTGGACAAACCTCAACCCTCACGCCGTATCCGTCTTTGTGCCTTTCTGCTGAGACTGCATTAAAAACCATATTATATATCGGAAACGTCAAGTCCAGACAATGGTGCTGCAGGAAACTGCATTTATGTGCATGAATACACAGACAGAGAAAGCCAAATATTACCACCATTAAGCGAGAGTCAAAGTCAAAATAATAGTTACTCATAAAAGTGTGTTCGATTGTTCAAAACTGGATCAGGAAATGTAACATCGCCCCAAATCAAGCCTTGGTGATTGCCTAGAGGAAGGACAATCAGATCCAGACAGTGTTTGCCCCCCCCCCCCCCTTGTCACCGGCAGCGGCGTGCATCCTGAAGCACTCCGTCATATCCCAGTTAGAGCAGACAGGCGTAGGAAAACCACCAGCGCTGACATCCCGAGTGCCGCCGGATAATAATCTGACTTGGCAGTCGGGTGGCATGAGAAATAAGCCAACGGTCTGGAATGGAGTGTTCCAGTTTGGAGACACATCAAATGACTTCTCTCTCGTTTTTTTTTTTTGTTTTTTTGTTTTTTGTGCTCCCCGTTTCTTTTCCGCGCTCTCTCCTTTCTGGCTTTGGAACGTGATTCATGTGTACGTACACACAAGGCCAGTTCACGCGCAGCGACACATGCCAATAGGAAACGCTCGCCGTCGTGGAGACGGAGCGTCTGACACTGATCTGCTGCCATTTATGTATGAGCAAGACCGGAAACTGGCAATGGCTTCCAATTTGGAGAGACATGAATTATAAAGTTTTTCTACCCAACACTCCGTCACGATTTGCTTCTCTGAACAGACGTCTTGTTCCGAAATAGAAAAGAAAACGTCAATTTATGGCTCCAAAAGAATACAGTAATCCCTTGTTTATTTGCGCTTCAAGATTGACTGGCTTCACTACGTTGCGGATTTTTCGTAGGTAGTCATGTGATACCGTACGGGCATGCTATTGGCTGACAGCATCAGAAAGTGCGCTGCGGTCCGAGACTCAAGGATCGCAGCGCACTTCTGTGAAACACAAAAGTGCTTTAAACGAGTCTATAAGATGAGAAAAGGTAAAACAGATAGAAATCAGTTTAATACCAGTAAGGGGAGGGTTCAGAAACACTTAAATTACCGTAAATAATAAGATAAATTGTCGCCATTTTCTAGATTTTTGGTTTTTCACGCCTGGTTCTGGAACGCATTAACCACAAGTAACGAGGGATGACAGTAATATCTGTCCCAACTTTATTCCAACCTCGTAAGTACTTCTTGTTACCGTGGAGACATGTGTACGTATGTGTTTCCATGCTATTCTTATCGGACGCCGGCTTGACGTATATGGTAATAAAACCTGCCTATGCCCTTTAAATGGACTGTTTTATGTTTCACCTTGTCAGAGTCAGAATGCAGAGAATTATGAGCTGTTGCTACAACATTTCATCAGTGTGGCGGGGGAAGGAGACAGGGCCCGCGGATGGCATTAATATTTACCCCATTGATGATGATGGATTGCGGATTCGGACTGAAGGGGGGGATGGGAAAGTCTGGCAGGGAGCGCTATAGCCGGCATAAAAGATGTTGGAGACGGAGAGGCTGGTGTAATTGGTGTCAGGAATGTCCCCCGTCTGCACCGCATTGTCTGTCCGTCCATCTGCCGCTGCTGTCAAATCAGCTGCCTTCCCCGGCTCGGCCCCACGTCCAATCAAAGGCTGGGCAGTCCTCTGTCTGGTCGTCAAACCAGCCCAGTTTGAAGATCCAGGCTGTAATCATGCAGCGATCTAAGCCTGGATGAACGGCCTGTGATTGGCCATCAGGAAGCGGAGCTCTGGTGCAGTCTTAACATTTCCGAGGGAAGTCTTTCTCCTCTGGTTTCCTCTCTCACAGCCTATTTAAGGTTTTTACGGCAGAATTACTCGAGTGTTATTGTGAGACTCCGCTTTACAGAGTCGTAACACACACACACACACACACACACACACACAAAAAAAGCTGAACAAAGTCGGGTTCTTAAGGTTTTGAGTTGTGTCAGTGATTACCGAATGAATTAAGTATTTTATGTTGTTGTCATGGTTTTAAAAGCCCCTAAAACCTTCAGAAGTTTACTTTCAGCTGCAGGCCGGACTGAAGCAGCTGGAAAAGGAAAGTACCTGCTTCAGTTTGAGCTCCTGCCTCCAAATACGTTTTATTTTTGTGCTTATCTTATATCGATGACAAGCGCATTGAGTACTAACAATGCACTAGTGGTTTCTTGATCAATAAAGATACTAAATAAATTACGTGAAAGTAAATATCCTGGATTCACACCAAGTTTTTGTCTGATATGTGCATCTTCCGTACTATTTTGCATATTTACTGACAAACAAAAAAACAAAAACAAACCCCAAACCAATAGAAAGGAAGGAAAAATATAAGTATAAAAAGTAATGGCGAAAAAAGCCAACCACATTTAAGGAACTGCGGGTTTCCATGGTAACCATTAAGCAGAATTGCTAATGACTGGTCATTTTGGACCAGGAACAGCAAGGATGTACAAACACTGAAGCGTTAAATAGACGGCTAAATGCTAACGTGATGAAATGTCGAGGCTCAAACACGACGTGACAGTCGAGACACCTTTCATTAAATCCTTGCTATGTTCAGTTATTCCTTTATTAAACTGCATGAAAATTAAATTAAAGCTACTCTGTTAGCCTTGAAATGAAAAATGTCGAGGTCAGCAGAGGAATGATGATGATGATGATGCTGCAGGAGAAGAGGGAGAGGAGGAGAGTGAAGGGTTAATAAAGTTGAGAGAAAAAAACCAGTCAGGAAACGAAGGGATGAGAAAAAAAAGGAGCGTGAAACTCCAGAGAAGACGTTTTCGTGGTTCACGCCTCGGCGCCGGCCCGGGCCTCTGACAGGGTGCAAACACCCCGTCCCACAATCCACTGCAACGGAAAACAGCCCTGCCAATTTGTTACCTGAGTCGCCGTGGCAACTCGTAGCCTCACTTTACCGCACGCTGCAAACTGCTTTTTAACAAGCCCACAGGGTGATGAAGTGAGAAGTGTGTGTGTGTGTGTGTGTGTGTGTGTGTGTGTGTGTGTGTGTGTGTGTGTGTGTGTGTTCACCTTTTTTGTTTCATTTGTAAAGAAGGAATAAACCTAATGGTATCGTGTCAGTTTGTCAATGTGTGTGTGTGTGTGTGTGTGTGTGTGTGTGTGTGTGTGTGTGTGTGTGTGTGTGTGTGTGTGTGTGTGTGTGTGTGTGTGTGTGTGTGTGTGTGTGTTATTTCTATGTAATTGACTTGTCTTCAGGGAAACTGATCGTTGCCCCTCTCGACCATTTAATGTCTGTGATCCCTTTATACTTCCTGAACCTGCCACAAAACACGCACACACACACACACACACACACACACACACACACACACACACACACACACACACACACACACACACACACACACACACTGACATATCTGTCTGTGCTTCAGATGAAATGCTAACTTGCGTAGCAGGAGGCCGTTTTGAAGGAGATTCAGGAACAGAACCAAAAAAAAAAGCAGTGAGTTGGATGAAGAGGAGGAAGAGAAGAAGGAAAGGAAGGCGACGCTTCATCCTCTCCATTAGTCATGTCTGAAATATTTGCTGGCTGGCTTGAGAGAGGTAGGGAGCTAACAAGGCGAATCACTTACGGGTGCCAACACTGCCTTTTAGTGCAGATGAAACGAAATCGCTCCCCCCGTCTTTCCTCTTCCTCCGCTCCTCTTCTGTCTTTAATCGTGCTCGTATTGCGATCGCATAAACTTTGGTACTGATGCGATAAAACTGGGCTCGTATCTCGTGTTTCCATCTCTGCTGCTCCGAGGCAGTAAAGCCTGGACGAACATTTGCTCTCCTTACTTTTGTCTTCTGTCGTTCCAACTCTCTGCCAACAACCAGCCAGCGTCTTGATGTTCATTGAGGATGGCTAGTACAGCTTTCTCTTCCAGGTATGAAATGAATCCTCAGATCACCAATCTGAAGGGTTTCTAGGGACTATTTTTCCTCTTTTCACTACTCATGTCTTGGGAAAAGTCTAGATCTCTTGTATCCAGAATGAAAAGGGGGAAAACCTCATGCTTTCTGACGTTATCTGATGCATTCTGGGGTATTTTTTTTTTGTAATGTTCTTAAATGCGACCGCAGTGATTAATCTTAAAGGAAATAGTTTGACGTCCCACTTGCTTTCTTGTGGAGACTCAGATTAGAGAGTTGATTCGTCTGCCTGTCTGTTAGCTTAGCATAATGAGTGGAAACAGGAAGCCTGGCTCGTTTCAGAGCTCAGAACGTCCAACTAGCAGCAGCGCTACGAGCTAACAACTTACATGTAAGTCATTCATGGTGTTTGTGCACATTTATTGATGTGGTGTAGATGAGTAATGCCTAAAAATAGAGAAACAGTCCAAAAAGAAGGCAGGAAGTTGAGCTGGAGGTGGAGGAAATGAAGGAGTGACCAGATTGGATGGGATCAGCAATGAGCAATGAGATCAGCAATGAGATGGTTTGGACATGTCCAGAGGAGAGATGGTGAGGATGTTGGAAAAAGGGTGATGAGGATGGAGCTACCAAAGAGCAGGGGGATGGAGGTAGAGAGGAAGACCTGAGGGTAGTTGGTGTTGGTGCTTTCAAAGACCGCCTCCTCGGTTTGCTTGGACACCATTCTTCTTCTTCTTCATGAACTATTATCCACTTCTCCCGTCTGTGTGGTCACATCCTGTTGGCTCAGACTAACCAATGGCTGATAGGGGATTCTTGTCGGAGCAGCCGGTGTGAGAGTCTCGGCTCAAATAGCAGCAGCAGGGGAAAGAAATGAATAAAGCATTAGACCCATGAGAAAAACTCACAGGGCTATTATTGTGCTTTTGTGGGTTGAGCTGTCCACCGTTTTTACTGAAGGGACAATTTCTTTCCAAAGTGTCGACTCAGATTTCTCTCAATATTTTGTCCGCAAATTTGCTGGCAAATATACATCTACTCCCCGTCGGTGCCAAATCATGTAACCTAGCTAATGTTGTTGGCCCCAACGGAGACTCGTTGGGTATCCGGCTGGTTTCTGAGTGGCCCTGATTGACGTGGGCTGAGCGAGTTGGCCCGGTTTGGCCGGTTCTGGACGGCGTTCTTCTGGCGTGCTTGTGGCTCGGAGTGGCTGGTAAGTAGTGATTACTGGACTTGGCCTGAGCAGCAGCTGTAGTGGAGTGAAATGTGGCAACGCGGCCCTGGAGAACCCACACTTAATGACATCAGGAAACACCGCCCAGGGTCACCCACAGCACAACGTCTGGAGCGTGTGTGTGTTTGTGTGTGTGTGTGTGTGTGTGTGTGTGTGTGTGTGTAACGGAGAGAGGGAGTGGGAGAAAAGTGGCTGAAAATAGGGTAGACCGGAGCAACCATGTGTGCGTTTGCTTTATGTCGCGACACTCGGGGTGCTTTGGACAAATGTGTGCCAGGAAAAGTCTCGGGTTGACTTTTGTTTTGTTCTGTAAAACAGTGTCTGTGTCTACAAATGAGCTGAGAATGATGGTAATTGTAGTTCATTTCAGGTTTGGTCTTTTTTTCATACATTTGACCATCACTTCTAACAGTTTAGATGACTTTAATAAAGTGAACCCTGCAGTTTCCACAGCTAGAAAGCTGACAGTCTTCCTTATTTAGCTCATTTTTATTTCTATTATAATCATATATTATAATTTCTTGCTATATTTTTAAAACAAAACAAACTGTAGAGACTGTCTCTACAGGGTTCTTGACTTTCTGTGTGATTTTTGCATGTTTGTTTGTTCCCTGTGTGATAACCTGCTGTAGGAATCAACATGTATTAAAAATATGGATGTGGACTTCTCCTCTGGTGTCCAAACCACACCTGTGACACAAAACCCTCTAAATTATAACAATAAAACATATTTTTATCAAACAATAGACACTTTGTCATTGCAAATTGAATCATACAGAAGTTACATAAACAATGATTAAGAATGAAAAGGCGCACACGACCTCTGTCTTTGCTCCATGAAAGAGAATGAGATACGGTCTCGGCTGATGTTGTATCCATCCCCCACAACTCATATTTCAGATTTTGCTCATATTTCAAACAAAAAATATGAACAGAGCGACGACTTGTATCTCAAAGAACTTGTATGTCGAGCAGCACTACTTGTATCTCGAAGTACTACTGTACTTTTAACACTTGACATATGTTCTAAAGGTCACAAGATATTCTCGTCAATATTGTCACGATTCCTCCTTTAAAAAATAAAAACGTAGGGTATTTTAATTTGAAAGGGTGTGTGGATAGTGCAAATATCACTTCTTTTTTTCTTAAATTGCTAATTGCTAATTGCAGCCACAGCTCTAGCGTGTGTGTTTTCCACAGTGGAACCAGCGTGAGTCTGAGACTTGAATGATGCAGTCATTCTTCGTTCATCTACGACTAGCTTTTTAATGAAGGGAAAGAAACACTTAAAGTGCAATATGATTGAGCAACTGCCTTCAATAAAATATACTCCTAATAGGTTCTGGCTTCATTAAACCTCAGAGACGAGTCTGCAAAGTCAGAAAGCAACCCTGTTGGTCGCTTTCTATTCCGTCTCGTCGTATTGCTTCGGTTGTGATCCATCGAAGGGTCTCCGGTAAGCATTATCTGTTTGGTTGTGAAGCAGATGCACTGCCAGCAGAAAAAGCCAAAGTAAAGGATGAATGACGGGGACGGAACCTCCTCCCGCCGTCCCTCCCTCGTTTCTCCACTCGTCTATCGGACGAGGCCTCGGGGAGCAGAGGTCTGGGAGGAGGAGGAGCGTGTTCCTTGGTTTTTCGGGGAAGAAAAGCGGATCGATATCTCTGGTAATCATCCTCTCCACGTTGACATTTCTCTGCCTCTCCTCGGAGGCTGTTTAAGCGTCGGATGAATAAAGCTGTCACGGCCCATTCCACCCCTCGTCCTCTAAAAACCCCCTGCGTCTACTGGCAGCCGGCCCTCGCCTTCCCTCCATCATCCGCTCACGCCATTGGCTCCGATTGGTGACTGATGGCGCTCCGTGATTGGTTGAGGCCATTCATGAGGGCTGATGGATGGTCTCCGTTGATTGGCCCTGGCTAATTAGAGACCTTCTGAGACAGGGTGATGGATGGGTTAGCACCACCCAGTCCCCTCCCTTCCGCCCTTGGCTACCAACTGCTTCAAGTCATTTGTCTCAGGATGTTTTCTGGTTGTGTTAGCCACTAATTAAAAGTACCTAATCAAATGATGAACATTGGCATGTCTGGGGGGAACACTACCACAGTATCTTTGGCCTTCCAAGCAGCTAAACAACATAAAACATTAATTGGATTAATTCTGATGCAATGTTATGCATTGACCGCCGTCTGCCCTGTCTGTGGCCTCTGGGTTTGGTCTGTAACGTCCTTATTGTCTCGACCGTCCTGAAAAGGGATGGGAGGTGAGACAGGAGTAAAAAAAACCCCCAACAACATCAGCATTTTGTACAGAAAATCATAAATTATCATTTTTAATTGATGAATTTTCCTAGTGACCATTTAATTACAAAACACTACCTTTATTAATGTTTCCATTAGTAATGTTCACCACTAGGGTAGAAAGACTGTATTAAAATACAGCTAGTTCTCAACTTACGTACACATTTGGTTCCGAGAGGTTGTTATTTAGACAATTTCAATCTATAAACTCCATTTCAGGTCATTTACATTTCATTGCTACTCTAAATACGAAAGTACTCTTTCCCAAGACTGACCAGAAAAAAATTACAGGACATTAAACCAACAAATAAATAAAATTCTGCAGTACCGTAATGTAACTATAACATCTCTACCTCTGCTGAATGAATTTATCCTCGGAGTTGTGACAGAAAGGGGAACTACTGTAGTCGGAAAGTTGTTCATGTCTATGAACGTTCGTAAGTTGGATGTTCGTATCTTGAGGACTACCTGTAGTTCAAATCACGTCCACAGAGACAGTTACACACTAAAAAAAAAAACCCTAAAAAGACACACATAAATAAGACAACTAGAAAGGGATGGATGAGGTTGTCCTGTCTGCTCCATAGAGGCAGGTGTTTACGGATGAGGCTCCGTCTAATCTCTGGATGGAGATTATCAATCAATATATCAATCATAAAAATGATCAGCACAAGCAATAGAACCATTGGGAGTAACCATCAAATCCTCTCTTCCCAGTGGAATAACTTTAATCTCGAAGGTCTGGATTGTTATTGAATCATTTGATTCTTTGTCATCTTTATAGATTCTTTAAAACAAGGAAGTCAAATTTATACAACAATGTGATCGAGAGGTTCACAAATTTTCACATCGAGAACCCAAAACATTCATATATTACAAAACTTATGACAATTTGATTCAATTCTGCGCTGTTTTTACCTCTAAGGTACTTTCTTACTCAAATGTTTGCCAGATACAGTTATTCATTCAATCATGTGTTACATTTGTAGATTTGTAATGAAAACAAATGGTTTTTCTCATTGCATTAGAACCTTTAAAACTCAACTAGAACCCTTGGGTATGTCTGGACGGCCGTTTGAAAACCGCAAAAGTTCTTGTTTTTAGCACAGAGCAAAAAGTAAGACAGAAACCACAGTAAGGTATCGCTGCACAAACCCATATCAACAAATCTGGAGTCATTCAAGATTCTTTAAAGTATCGACTTTAATTATATTATATGTATAATATGTATGAACATTTGTGGCGTTGGTGGTGAAGCGATTCCAAGCTGCTCGATTCCCGGCCAACGCAAGAATTCCCCCCATGACCCACGAAAGCAGAAAAAGTAGTTCGGAAAATGAATGAATGAATGAAAATATTATTTCCATGATATTTTTTTTTTTGGTTTTGACATGTTTTCTTAAATTTGCCAGTTTAAGAAAGTTGGCTAAAGTTCTTTTGAACATATGTCCAAATTAATCCCAAGAAAACGGATATTTAAACTGTATTTGAGCAGCAGCGTTTAAATTCTTGGCAGTTTGTTGTTTTATAATTCCTGTATTTTTGAATACTAACCTATAGTTAACATCCAATCTTCTCGTGCTAGCCCAGATTAGAGTTACGAGATATGAACCTATAGATGCCAAATGGCCTTTTGTGGACTCTTAATTCCAACCAGAGTGTTTTTTCTTCAATACGATTTGGTTATTAGCAGATCATAAAGTCATGATGACATAATGTGGAGGGCCTGGTTTACCGATCTCTCTCTCTTTTCTTTCTTTTCGTTTTCCCTCTCTTTGGTCGGGGTAGCCGGTGGCCGCATTCCTTCGCCGCCCGTTGCAATAACAGCTCGGTGCTTTAAGCAAACTCTCCTCACCGCAGAACTCCCTCTTCTCTTCACTCCTCCTCCTCTTTCCTCCACCTCTTTCGCTTCAAACGTTCATTCCATCATCATCATCACCATCATCTGATCTCAGAGCAGTTTTTCTAATAACCCAATCATAATGAAGCGACGCTGGGCTGCACTCTAGAGGCTAATGCCTTGTTTCGACTCGCAGATAAAACCAGACAAGTCTTTCTTTCTCACTAGTTTTCTTTCTTTCTTTCTTTTTCTTTCTTTCCATACCACTCTAACCCACAAGGAAGAACTCCACCCAAGCTACTTCAGCAGAAAGAAAGAATGAAGAAAAAGAGGAAAGAGAGGAAAACGCTTAGCGCTCAGACCATGAAAGGGAGCCTGTGGAGTATTAAAAAAACACACTCCGTGTAAGAGGCTGGGTCACACACACACACACACACACACACACACACACACATGCACACACACTTTGCTCTAGTCGAAATGAGAGGGCCTCCACTGTCTAGCATGCAGAGCAGCGTGGAACTGGGTATCTCTTCAAAGACCCCTGCAGCTTTCCCAGAAGACATCATCGGCGTGTCTAACTCCCTCCAGACTCTTGGAAAACGCCGCTCCTGTGTGTGTGTGTGTGTGTGTGTGTGTGTGTGTGTGTGTGTGTGTGTCAGTATTTGTGTGCACACACTTCAATAGTGTGATTAAGCTCCCAAAATTGGTGGACAAATTGCTCTCAGGTGCAGATACTTTGGGATAAGATGATTTTTTTCTTCCTCTCCACCCCCCCTCCAATCCCCTCTCAAATCCATCGCGGCTCTTCTTCAACTCTCATATCCTCTTACGTTCTTACCCCGTTGCCCCCTCTTTTCGTTCCGTTAGCCCACGTCCCTGTTTGGACAGACTCCACCGCGCCGGGGATATGGGCTCGCCGTCTTTGTATGTATAGAATAGATTACTTCCAACTGCTCTCCAACAATATCAAAGCCCGTTTGCTTCATTTGTATGGAGTTTGGAGCGGAGGGGAGTCTTTCTTCTGCCGCTGACATAAGAGCTGTTTTATCCATCGAGTGTGAAGAATGCCAGTGTGTTCTTCCAAGTTTAATTGGGGAATTTTTTTGAAAGTGGTGCTCAGCAGACATTAGAAACACATGTTGAGGGTAATTATAATCCCAACATGATGTAAACATAATGGAAACGGTTTAAATCGTATCGCTCATTTTGTTTTAAACAGAGAGAAGAAAGTCTGAACTATTTAGGACGTCATAGTCCACAGTGAGGAATTTATTTTAATATTTATAAAGCTGGAAGAAAAATGCAATATATGAAATAAATACACGTCTCCTTAACCTTCACATGTGTGAGCAGAACTTTCTGTGTTTCATTGTGAAATAACGGAATAATGCAGACATTTAACTGTCAGGGTAGTTACTTTAAATATTACTTACTCATTTTCATTAGTTCCAGCCTTGTAAAACGCTCCAAACCCCCTCAATTATGAAAAGATATACATTTTCATCAACCAATAGACACACAGACTTTACCTGTGTGTAATTAATTATATATAAGTTACATAAACAATGATAAAGAATGAAAAGAAACACAAAACTCACGGGAACACACGAGCTACGTCTTTACTCCACCAACGAGAACGAGATCTGGTCTCGCTGATGTTGTATCCATCCGCCACCATGTGGTAAAGAACGAGATACGGTCTCACAGATTTTGTTCGTATGAAAAAAAATATGAAAAGTTCGTATCTCTCGTAAAAATATGAAGAAACATGCATGTCGAGGTACTACTGTAATTCTAAGATTAAAAAAATGAATATAAATTCCTCTAGTCCTCTAGATTACTTGTTATTTTCATGATTTGGCACAGTGTCATTAAACCATTCCAAATCCTCCAACCAGAAAGATTGAATGCTGCATTATTTGTGAATACTATTCCATAAAGGTTATTACTGTGTTAGACATAAAAATGCATTGATTTTCCAATAATGTCCAGTTAAAACAATATGAAGTATTAAATGTTTTACCTCATAAACTTCATCGCTCTTTGTAAATATATTCTGAAACACATTTCAAACAGGAGCATCAAAACACTGAATGCTCAACAAACGGGTTTGGAGCGTTCAGCTAAAGTTCAGCGCTAACAGCTGATGGGATCAGGGTTGTGTGTGAAAGAGGGGCAGACGTTCACAAGCAGGGACAAAGTTCACTCAGGGAAACATGAAAGGGTTTACAACATGGGCTCAGTAAAAAATGATTGAACATGGTGTGAATGATTAGTTGTGTAATTTTGTAAGCTGTGATCCAAATGTTTTGGATTTGATGTTATATCATGAATTCAAAAATTGTGAATGATTAGTGGAAATAGTAGATTTACCTTCACCCAGGCTGTGTACAAAAGAAATGGAAATATTCAGTTCAGCGTCCATCTGTGTCTCCGTCGCTCCCTGGAAGATCAAACTATGAAAAGATCCTTATTTAATATTAAGACCAAGTTGTGTGGATTTTGTTTCCCATCTTCTGCTACGTGAAAGGTGCACAAGAGTCCAGCAGAACCTCGAGATACGAGTTTAATCCGTTCCGTGAGTGAGCTGTAAGTCAAACAACATATAACCATGTAAAAAAAGTCATTTTAATCCGTTTTAATCCAGTCTTGAAAATAAGCTCCAAACCCCTTAAAATATGAAAAAAAACATTATTTTTAAAGAACTGATAGACACACAGACTTTACCTGTGTATAATTAATTATCTATAAGTTACGTAAACAATGATAAAGAATGAAAAGAAACGCAAAAGTCACGAGAACACACGAGCTACGTCTTTACTCCACCAACGAAAATGAGATCTGGTCTCAATGATGTTGTATCCATCCGCCAACATGCGGTAAAGAACGAGATACAGTCTCACTGACGTTGCATCCACCGGCCAACACGTGGTAAAGAACGAGATACAGTCTCACTGATGCTGTATCCATCTGACAACACGCGGTAAAGAACGAGATGCGGTCTCACTGATGTTGTATCCATCCACCAACACGAGGTAAAAACTCAAAAACTCGTGTATGTCGAGCAGGTCGTGAATTTATTCATGAAAACACAAACAAAATAATTCAGCTCGCAGAAATGAATAAGATCAAATGAGGCTTATAGAAAGTCTTTTTATGTTACAGTAATGTGGTTTTTATATAACAGCACTGCTTCATCAGACGTCCTTTATGCAACAAAACTAGATTATAAAACCAGTTTGTTCACCAGTAAATAAACACGTGTCATTTTCAGCCTTGTGCATCCGCTCCTGTTGCTACTTGGTCAAGCGGCTGACCTCTGACCCCTGTTGACGATCCCTAACAGAGAGGACGACGACGGCACCGACGGCGCTGTGTGGTCTGAACAGACCGCCGTCTTCAAAGCGTCTTCTTACCTCTAACCCCTATCTGCTCACAGAGCATCCATCTGCCTTCATCGCCTCTTTCCTGGGGAGATGAGGAGCTACTGAGATGCTGGAATCCAGACTCCTGACACCAAACACTGGATCGGCGGCGCTGCGGGAAATGAATGTCGTATACATTTCTGTTCCCTTAGGGGAATATGTTTGAATATGTTTCTCAAACCCCCCTCCCCCAGGGCCTGAAATCTCAGTTTGATGTTGAAGAGCTTCATTCTTTTGTGGAATTCTGACTGAAATTGTTTTATTTTTGATGTCGGATTTTGAAATCGGTGGCGTTTTTATTCTCCTAAACCAAATACAGACTGTTAATGGTGGATGTGAGACAGCCTGGACTGTCCGTCAAGCATCCAGGTGTCGCTCTCTTCAAAAGGCCAAGGGTTCAAAGGTCAGATACCTCCCCTGAATGTCTCTTCTGAGGACTCAAGATAAAAAACGCCGTCTGATCCTCGGAGCCCCGGCTGAGATGAAAGTCGTGGGGGTATGGGTGGGTGGAAGGGGGGGGACTCGTCGAACGACTTTCTTGTCGCTGCTTCAACTTTTAATTTCCTTAATTGATTCTCTCTTCCCCCGCAGAGGTAAGAGTTTGCAGACACAAAACTAATTGATTTCAAATGTTAATCCATCTTACCACTGAGCCTATCGAGGGACCCCCCCCCCCCTGCCCATCGATCTCCAATCCATCCAAACTCAATTAATGTGCTGGAGAGCGACGGGACGAAGAAGAGGAGGAGGAGAAGCTCCTCTAACATCTCATTCGCTCTTATTCCCTCCTCTCCTGCCCGATTGGCAGATGATGCTCGTTTCTCTCCCTCATTCGGCGGCGGTTTAATTTAACCGTCCTGATGGATGAAGGTCGAGCACGCAGTACATCCTCTGTGATGTCAGTAATTATTTTGCATCATCTTCTCTGCTGCTTTAGCCGCCCGTGATCTATTTTTCTAACTGCTTAATGCCAGAAATACGGTTAAGTTAATGCACTGGCTCCTGCAGTTTATAATAATGATGGTGGCAGATTTGGGAAGTCTGTTTTTGAACTTGATAACTTCATAATAATATTTCAAAAAGGAATTTTGCAGGTCTCAAGGACAAAAGTTTGCATTTTTACCAAATTCAGTTACACTAAATTAAAAAAATGTTTTCTGTGATTGAATGTAAACCTACTTAATAATAAGAATAACCCTTGTCTGCCCCTTCCCTATTAACCATCGACTCTTTGTTTGACTTTAAATGTTTTATATGGTTTGCTATACAATGCTATAGCGACATTATAAATGTTTAGCTTATTGTCAGTCTGCAGTTTCGTCTGCTCAGAGGGAAAAGAGGGCGATCCAACAGCCCCGGCGCCATTTCTATCTGCAGCCGTAAATTACAAATAAACTTTATTATAAACTGTATTTTTTATTACGGGAATAAAAAAAGGAAATGAAAAGTGATCTGGTTCTCTTTTTTTTTTTTGTAGCAGCAGAACCGACAATAATACCAGTTTGGAAATGCGATACGTTAAATCACTGCTTGTGTACCGTTCAAATGGAAGTTTGTTTTTTGTTTTTTTAATAGGAACTGGATTAAACACAATTTCTGCGCGAACAATATCGTGGAGTGTAAACGTCCTAAAAAGATATATAACATTAGCCTTTAGCGACCACGTAAAGGGAAAATGCTTTATATAATTTTTTACTTTAAACTCCTTCTCGTGCTTTTCCTTCATTTTCTACCTGTTTTCATGAATCTGTCGCATTTCTCCCTTTATGTCGCATTTTACTCTCAATATTCAACCAAACGACGACTGGATGTTTCAAAGCGGCTGAAATATAAGAAAGGCCAGAATTTTATGTCGCCAACATTGAAATAAACTCCCAGCTTGTCTAAAAACGATCGGTCCAATGATCCGCTCTGGACTTTATATCCCTACAGGCCTCGTAAACAGATGAACGCACATCCTCCAGAACGTTTGATAAATGTCCTGAAACCAAATCCAGACGCTGAACATCATCTTTTTCCCTTCACATACAGAAAACGCTTGAATATACTTTTTTTTTCTTCTTCTTCTCAAACCCCCCTTTTTTCATTATGTTGTGTTTTTTAGCAGGGCTTAATTTTATAGGTGTCTGAATGCTTTTTGAAAGCCCTTGTGGACTTTGGCAGCCTTTGAGCAAAGCGAAATTAAACCCGCCCCCCCCCGTCCTGTACTCACACTTCAAAGGCCCCAAAAACGTTGGCTCTGGAAAAGCATTGAAATGAATTGTTATAAATATCCTCCAAGCGGTAGTTTATGATGGACTTTATGTGTGTGTGTGTGTGTGTGTGTGTGTGTGTGTGTGTGTGTGTGTGTGTGTGTGTGTGTGTGTGAAGTGCGTATCTGTGACATCACAGATTTATGAGTGTGTGAATTACGGTAGGTCCAGTGGTGTGTGTGGGGACGCTTTGGGTCGACCTGACCAGACGGATCTCAGACTCGTCCGATCTTTATCCCAGGGTGAGCAAATAAACACCCTCCGGTGTGCCAAGCGGAATAAATTCCATCAGACACCACAAACACACACTCTAAAGGACTTTTTTATTTCTACTTTCATCCTTCTCTTCTCATTGGATGGATTCTGATGCTGCTTGTGTCTCAACCACGTACAGTGGTACCTCTACTTATGAAACGCCTCAACAGGAAAATTTTGCCTCTAGTTACGAAAGAAATTTCGAGTTATGACAGGTAAAAATACAGTATGGGCTGTTACTCTCAGCTCCCACAGGTTCCTGAACGCAACATTCTTATAGCTGCTCTGCCATTGGCTATTACCTAGAATCCTGGCATCCCATTGGCTCAGAGGGACCTCTGTGTGGAGCTAGATAGGTGTCTATGCAGCATCCTCGTCATTCGGCCCTCGACCCGTGAGGTGTTCTGATAGTTTAACGTAAATATGTTAAATTTTAGAGTATTCACTATGGACCCCAAGAAAGTGACGGAGAAAAGAGGAAAAGAAAAGACCAAGAGAAGAGTTTTTTTGTCCGTACAAAAAAAGCAAGAGATGATAGAAGAGCATGAAAAAGGGATGCGTTTGGTTGATCTCTCCAAAGAATATGGCCGTAATGCATCTACAATCACCACGTTATTAAAACTAAAGGAAGTTTAAGGAGTTTAAGGCGTCGCTTGGGTGGTTGGAGAAGTTCAGAAGGAGGACTGGAATTCACTCTGTTGTTCATGGGGGGGCAAGAGGGCATGAACCAAAGAGGGCAAAAAACAATGAGGACAGCAGTTAAAAGGTAAATGACCATCATTTTTTATTCTTTACTCTATTGTTTGTTTTTTACATTATGCACAACTCTCATTTATTGTGTAATAATCTAATTGTAACGTGTATTTGTTACATGTTTTGATGCATTTTTATGCTTTATAAAACATTTATGTCTGAATTTTGGGGGGCTTGGAACGGATTAGGGCATTTGCATGGAAAACGCGTCTCTACTTACGAAATTTTCTACTTATGAATTTTCTTGCAGAACCAATTAATTTAGTAAGTAGAGGCACCGCTGTATTTGTCTATTGCTTATTAACACTTTATTTGGTTTACTCTTAAAATCTCCATCTATTAAGTCGTTTTCGTCTGTTATTTGTGTTTTATTAATTGTGTTGGTTTTAGATGTGCTGAAATGATTATCAGGATAAGAAAAAAAAACTGCACTCAAAGAAGAAACATCAAAATGTTTCAAGTTTCAGTTTATTTATTCTTATATAGCCCAGATTCTCAAACAGTGTCTCAAAGGGCTTTACAATCTGCACATGGACGATATCCCTCTGACCTTTGTGCACTGCGAGCAGTACGACCCTCACATCGGATAAGGAACAACTCCCACCCCAAAAATGGATGGGAGAAACCTCAGGAAGACTGCAGAGGAGGGACCCCTCTTCCAGGAGTGGACAGACGAAGCCATAGATGTCGCATGTACAGCCAGCCATCCACGGAAGCAGACAGAGGTAGCCGATTGCCGATGATCCACCACACAAAGGCCTGAGAGACAGAACAGGAGAAGGAGGGAGAGAGATAGAGAGAGCAGGGGCAATAGTGGCGCTAGAAGGACCAGAATAGCAGAGGATTAATGGGAGGCAGGGGCCCAACTAAGAAAACCTACGGCTCGTCGGCAGGACTAGGCTAAACCTAAACACTGAGACTGCCCCCCTCTATATTAGTTATATGTTAGGGAGAACAGATACGTTTTGAGTCTAGATTTAAAGACATCTATGGATTCAGACTGTCTAAATTAAATGTCGATATTCGAACATCTTAAAGTGCACGTAAAAAGGTCAAAGGAGCCTTTTTAATTTCTATCAATAGATTTTTCCTTTTTGTAACTGCTCATTTAGCTGAGTTTTTTTAATTAAAAGAGTCTTTGAGAATCCTGCATTAAGCTAATGTTCTGTTTTTGCTGCGTCCTCCTCTGGATCATTAACAGTTCCTCTTTTTCCTGTTTGGATTCGACCGGAGCGATTAACCACAAACATAACCAGACGTTCCAAACCTGCTGCTGACTTGATTCAGCTCATGTTGATTTATTCATTTAATACTTTAATACCCACAACTTGTGCCCATGAACTGTCTTTAAAAAAAATTAAACATGCATGCAAATGGAAAAAATGACCAAGACGACTAAAAAAGATATCATTCAGAATCAATTCCCTGCAGGAAACCACAATGTAGATGAATGCAATAACAAAAAATAGAAAATTTCCCACGATGGGAGAAAAAAAAACAGAAAAAAAAAAGTTTTAATTAATCTTGATGGAGTGAGAGTGATATTTAAATTAAAAAAAATATGTTAAATGGATTTTAATATGAAATATTTCAATATAGGTTATTTATTGACATGATTTTTTTTAATTGGAAATAATATTGATTAAAACATGATGGATTAAGATTGTCAGATTATGTTTTCATGGGGTTTTTTTTTGTCCACTTATAAGAAGTATCACGCAAAGAACACAAGGCTGATTTTCCTGAAACACCGTAGGAGGTTTGGGAATAAAGCAGCAACAAAAGCCAATAAATTTGCGAGCAGATCCACATGACTTTCTATGTTGATTGCTTTTCTTATTTGTCTTGGACGTATCACGCACTGGATGACTTCACCGGATCAGGTCAGCAAATGGAATCTGGATTAGACTTCATTTCATCCAGACTGACTCCTGGATGCTCTCCTCTGAGCCGCTTAAACTTAATGATTGTTGGGACTTTTTTTCATATATTTAAACTTATTAATTATGCTAAATGAATGCATTTTCTGGCCAAAAAAAGAGGGTGAAAGAAATTAAAGAGTTGAAACAAAAGCATGATAATTACAGGAGAGCGACGCTAACAAATGAGGTGAAACTGGACGAATGTGCGTTTTGTGCTTCTGTTCCATAAAGACAGATTTCCTGTCGTTCTTCCACACTCGTAACTTTGAATTTGAGGTCTGCTGCTTCACTAATAAAACAAAAAATTAATATTATTATATATTAAGTTGTTTTTTTCTATTATATTGGCAGTGAACCCACCACTAAAACATTCCCCTGCTTATTTATCCCGTGTGTGTGCTTGAACAGGTATCCAGAACGCTTTGGCTTTATTTATAATACGCAGATGACACTTTCCTGGTACAGTTTGTATGGTTACAGTGTTTTGCCATTTAACAACTGCCACTATTTAATAACCCTTCAAACATCCAGGCTTTCCATTCCCACAGTGTATCATTTCTCAATATGCCTTCAATCGGCCTTCTTGTCTGGCGTTTCCTCGGCGTTTCGCTATTAAAGAATCCACATTTCGCTCCGTGTGACGTTTGCCAAATTATTCCAGGTGCCTGCCAAGTTGATCCCCGTCTCCTCGGTTGCTTTTTTGGTGATGGAGGCGACGGCGCTGATGGATTTGAGCGCGGATTGGGAACGACAGGGCCGTTTTACCTCACCATGAAAGTGCTGTCTGCAGAACCATCTCTGTCCTGAAGGCTTAACCCTCCGCTGATGGAAATCTAATACACCAGATAAAGAATGACAACAGTGAAAGCAGCACCGTGTGTGTGTAGCTATTGTCTGGATGAAGAAAATGCACGCTTTTTTTTGGTGTTCTCATGCTACCATGTGCGTTATGACGGGATGTCAGTTAGCGTTCTCACACTCATCCTGATTGCTGTTCCCATTACGGTATAAGAGGATACCCATTCATATGGAAGCCATCAAAATCCCGGCCGGTGCAGAACAATTGGTGCAAACTACGAGGCCGACATTGATGGATTTATCACGATCCAAACTAGAGGAGAATATTGGAGGAAAGGAAATTCTTGTCCCGGATCTCGTGCTTCGGAGAGATGTCATTTGTTTTTCCTGGCTGTATTTTGGAGAGAGGGATGTAACTCAAGCTGTGGCTGCGGCAGACAGACGTGGGCACAAGGAGAGTATGTGTGTGTGTGTGTGTGTGTGTGTGTGTGTGTGTGTGTGTGTGTGTTCCCGTGTTAGCAGGACTCCCAGGATCCCGGAAAATGGAATAATCATCACATCACACAACCCTCCATTGATGCTGCTGGGTGTAGAGAGACGTGTCACAATGAGGGGAAAAGAGTAAAGTAGACACCTTTAGTGGTTTCAGGTTTTATTTAGAACAAACGCTTCATATTCAGCATGAGAGAGACGTCTGTGTGACACTAATACCATAATAACTTGTGTCTTGAGGTACTACTTTATTTGAGAAACCAGCCATGCTAGTTTGCTAGTTGGCGGATGGATACAACGTCAGTGAGACCGCATCTCGTTCTTTACTGCATGTTGGCAGATGGATACAACGTCAGTGAGACCGGATCTCGTTGGTGGAGTAAAGACGTAGCTCGTGTGTTCTCATGACTTTTGTGTTTCTTTTCATTGTTTATCATCGTTTACGTAACTTATATATAATTAATTATACACAGGTAAAGTCTGCGTCTCTATTGGTTGATAAAAATATGGGTTTTTTATATGATTTTGGGGGTTTGGAGCTTTTCTTCAAGGCTGGAACATATTAAAATAATGAGGAATTGTTTGACCCTTGAGTTCGTATGTCAAGGCTGCATTTGGCTTTTTTGGTCTGATTTAATATTATACCATTATAATTTTTTATCATGAATTATCTTTAATCCATGAACTCTTACTTATTGTTGCCAAAATCTTTAAAATCCAAAACCTCCATAAATACTAATTTGTACATTCTAAAACATTTTCTGTCGCTTGTCAAACTTGATGACATCATCTCGTGGGATACGATATTATTCTGTCCGAACTTATTCTAACCTGCTCAGTGATGCGGTGAGAATGAAGCGTGTCGTTTGTGTCTGACCTGAAAATGGCCGTTGATAATGACGGCACCATGATGATGGCAGAGTGGTGATAAAAAAAATAAAAAAAACAAGAAGAAGAGGAACAAGTCAGCGTCAATGTGCTGTGTCCTTGGAAAGTGCCTTTCGGGGCTATGATGTGTCGTTTGATTTGGACCAGACGAGGGAACAGGGGATGGGAGGATGAGATGAGAAAAGGTCTGGGAGAAAATAAGGCAGCTATCAACACTCACCTCAGCAGAAAACAGAGCCATGATGAAAGCCAAAAAAGCAGGGAGGAGGGAAGAGGACTGTCAGCCGCAGACAGACGGGGAGTGAAGGTTAAAATGACAGCGAGACAAGTAGGTGGGAGTACAAAGAGAGCGGAGAGGGTGAAAAGTGGACAGCTGCGATGAAACAAGAGAGGGAAAGAAGGAGAAGGTGGGCAGGAAGGCAGAACGTCTCCTGCTATCAAACACATATGGTGGAATCGCCCCGGAGACCGTCGGTTCACGTGGCAACGGAGGAAGAGGAGGAGGAGAGGCCGAAAAAGACGAAGGGGAGAAAAACAAGATAATAACGCTTTAGTGTTTCTGTAAGGGGTGGGGGTGGGGGTCCGGTGAGGTACTAGTCGTCATTAGTGTTCCTCTTCTAAAATGAAGCATCACGCACACACAACAAGGACCGCTTCACTGCCCGAACACGAACGTATGCATCCGCCGCCGCCAAAGAAAAAACTCCACATGCGTCCATAGTCACCTTCATTAACAGAAGGTCGGATTTCTGCAAATGAATAAATGAATATTAGAATATTTTGCGACATTTTTTTTAATTTTATTTTTTATTTTTTTACAGAATGACCCAGAAAAGATTTGAAAGATGTTTTGTGTGTCTTTGTGTTTATTTTCACCTTTTGCATGAATGTGTAATTGTGTAACTCCATATTCACAAGGGGGGAGAATGAGGTTGAACAAAGTGGCTGTTTATGTGCAGTGTTTATCTGTTGTGTGTGTGTGTGTGTGTGTGTGTGTGTGTGTGTGTGTGTGTGTGTGTGTGTGTGTGTGTGTGTGTGTGTGTGTGTGTGTGTGGTCGCCCCTTAATGATTATTATGGTTTAACTCTCATTTCACGGATAGAGTCATTACACCCCCTGATTTTTCCATTCTCCTGCCAATGGAAAGGAAAACATATTCCCCTCTGTCGCCTAGCGCTCACACACTCACCTCACACACACACTCACACACACACACACACACACACACACACACACACACACACACACACACACACACACACACACACACACACACACACACACATGCACACACTGCTAACGGATGATGGACTAATATTTGGTTTTGCATGCTATCCTATATGGATAGAGGTTGTAGGGTGAGACATGTACAAACACACACACGGCCCGCTGTGAGTTGCCACGGAAACGCGCCGCTGATCATGCCCTGTAGTATTTAGGGATAATCAATCACCGTGACAGGCGGCACCTAGCACCTTGCGGGATATGTGGATGGGCGGGGTCAGAGAGAAATATTAGGGATATCCAGAGGAGTGGGCGTGGCTTACAGTCGACTTGACTGTTGACCTTTCACAGGAAGGTCACCGTGAAAAACATGTGATCACACTGTACTGAACAGGGTGGGGTCAGAAGGCATAGCAGGAACGTGCTAAAGTTTTAAACCACATGTAGATCCACGTTAGGGCAAACAATGGAATAACAGCCGATAACGGAATAACAGCCAAAAATGGAATATCAGCCGAAAATGGAATAACAGCCGATAATGTGCAATATTATTAAAGTATCTACCTATCTATCTAATGGAATACAAGTAAAAAATGGAATAACAGCCAATAACGGAAAAATGTCAAAAATGGAATAACAGCCGAAAATGGAATAACAGTTGATAATGGTATAAAAGTAAAAAAAAAGGAATAACAGCCAAAAATGGAATAAAAGTCAAAACTGGAACAACAGCTGATAATGGAATAAAAGTCAAAACTGGAACAACAGCCGGTAATGGAATAACAGCCGATAATGTGCAATATTATTAAAGTATCTATCTATCTATCTATCTATCTATCTATCTATCTATCTATCTATCTATCTATCTATCTATCTATCTATCTATCTATCTATCTATCTATCTATCTATCTATCTATCTATCTATCTATCTATCTATCTAATGGAA
The DNA here is from genome assembly GCF_040054535.1 of Antennarius striatus. Classification (NCBI taxonomy): domain Eukaryota; kingdom Metazoa; phylum Chordata; class Actinopteri; order Lophiiformes; family Antennariidae; genus Antennarius; species Antennarius striatus. The sequence continues at coordinate 24,924,154 of NC_090781.1, read as the reverse complement.
TACAAGTCAAAAATGGAATAACAGCTGATAATGGAATAAAAGTCAAAAATTGAATAACAGTCAAAAATAGAATAACAGCCGATGACGGAATACATTTGCTTGGTTATTAAATATAATAGGCCAATAACTTTATAAGTTATTATTAACCCAAACCCTAACCCCTAATTTTTACGTTATTATCCAAAAGTTATTAGGTTATCGGTTCAGGACTTTTATTATTATTGATTAGTTATTACGTTATTATCATATTTCAAACATATCAGCAGTTGTTACTTTATTGACTTCTTCAAATATCAAATTACTTTTCAGATTAAAAGTCCACTATTAATACAAAAATATTTAGTTGAGTGTTTTTGCCCAGGCAGGATTTTCATTCATTCATCATCTTTAAGACGAGAGGATCGTAATCTTGGGCTGCTTTTTCAAACCCGGGTCACGAGTTGTGAGTATAAATGTTTGAATGTTGTTTAATTTACAATCTCAGTCAGGGAACAGATTAACGGACCTTCATGTAAAATTAAAATAAACACTGCCAGCGCTATCAATAATTAACTATTCAGTGAATTAGCTCAGTCAAATACACCTTGTCATGTCATCAAACGCATCGACTGCATTACTCTATAATTTATTTACTCTTGATGATTGATCAATGGGATATTTAATGAGCGCCGGTGAAGGGAATCATTAAAAATCATGTCTACAAGACTGGTAGTTAAACCCCCCATTAACACCCCCACCCTCAAAGGTAAGCCTTGTGATGCGCTTGCACATCCACTTTTAATGCCATTCTGTTGTATGTCAGCCCACAACTGTGCAGCTAATTGAGTATCTTGGCTCCACCCCTTCACCCCCCCCCCACCTTATGCCGTTGGTACGATCCAGGGGGAAATAGTATTTCAGAGCAGAGGTTGTGTTGACAGAGGCCCAGACAGCACCCAGCACAAGGCTGACCTTTCACCTTTCAACCCTTGCACTAACCTCCCCCCCAACAAGTCTTCAAACACAGGAAGAAACCAAGGTCACTCAGATGAGAGTGTCTGTCAGCGCGCGGGGGGGGGGGGGTTGAAATCGGCTTCAAGACAGCAAGAAAAGGAAGAAATAGAGGCGTGGAAGGAGAACGCAGCCAGAGATGGGGCTGAGAAAGAACGCCGACCGCGTCTGGACGACCGGTCGGCCCCCCGCTCAAACACTCTCCCCAGCGGCTTCGCTCAGCTGCTCTCCTCTCCGTTTGAGACTAACCAGACGGACGGTCATGAAAGAGACAGCCGCTTGATTTCATTCTTAATGATCTTGCTATAACGCAGATGACGGCCGGCTCGGTTTAATATAGTAAAGCCACGACCCCGCCCCCCCACCCCCTGTACCCCTTTCTTCTCTGGTTCATATCAACGTCTCCGACGGTAATGGGGACAGCAACACTGTCTGTTTTCTTTTGGGTGGCTGCGTCCGTCTCGGCTAACCACCCCTCCACCCCCCCCCCCAGTTTTTTCTCATTTCCCCCCTCCAGACTTGAACAGAACTGGAGGTTTCGTCATCATAAATTTGAGCGCGGACAGGCGTGCCCTTGACGCGCCACATACAACATTAGCATGGGATTTTAGAATGCCTTTGGCTCTCCCGATGTTTGATAGCGTTGGCTCGTTCCGTCTGCGTTTGATCTACCGCCTCATCAGGTGACCTGAGCCGAATCATTTGGGCACACTTGGAAAAATCTTTCATGCCAAACGGATCCAAAAAATTGGGGTGGAACGCTTCCAAAATCAGCAAAGTAAGCTGGAATTGAGTAACGAAGGGTCACGCTCCGTCTGCGTATTTCGATACTGTGCTTTCGCATACCTTGTTTAACCAACACGACCACCTTAACTACATATATTTTACACTTTTTTTTATTTTTTATACCTGCGTTGTATTTGCAACCAAGGTCACAGGCGGTCAGAGTTTTCCATTTCCACCAGCTCTGCATGAATATAGTTACATCCAGCGCATCTGTTTTTACTAGCCGCCATGATGCTGCACAGACCTCAGTCAGCAGGAATGCTTTAGTGTCTTAAGGAGGCAAATCTATACTGGGCACTTTCCCTCTTATCCCACCATATGCCTCTACTGCATTCATTCTGTAAGCTTATGTGTGTTTAGAATATTGGGGTTTACATGGTTGCGGTGCAGTGATTAGATTTCCTGTTTATGCTCTGTATTATAGAAAGAAAGTGCTCTGCTTCGATTTCATGCCTCTAACATAAAGTTGTGGGGGCGACGCCAAAGGGGCTCCGGAGGGAAAACATGGCCGCTGTCGCACACAATAAGGACAATAGACAAAACGACTGGTGCATGTCTTGACCTGCAAATGCTTTCCATCTTCCCCCTTCTTGAAGCGGCGTTATTATAAATTTATAACCTGGTTTAGGCGACCGCACACATGTCTTGATTTCCCGTCGCTCAAGCATTTCCACGCATTCGGGACCCATCCTCACGTCCAAAAAAAAGGTCTCCAAAACAATTACGCTCTAATCTCTGCACAGCGGAGGAAACGTCCAAAGCAATTCATGCCATCGACTCTGTGGTTTCCCTGCGGTTTTGACCTTCGCCCTCCTTCCACTCCAAACCCGAATGATCACCACGGAGATGAGAGGGTAAATCACTTCAACCAGAAGAAGCCTCTATGGTAGGTGTGGACACGGGACACGGTCGCACCATCCAATGAGGAGACCCTGGGATTAATTGTCCCGTTTGTCTCCAGTCTCCATGTTTTCTTCCCCGCTCCATTGCGGAAGAAACCGCAAGCTCCGTGACCCTTGAACCCCAAGAGGTCAGGTCCCAGGGGGGTGGGGATGAAGGCAGAACGGAGGGGAGGTCCTGCGGCAACATGTGGTCACCTCGTTTAAGGAGAGCCAAACAGTTTTTCTTTAATTGGCCGTGCAATCTGCCACAGCTGGGATGGATTACATGCAGGGAGAATTCTTCACTTGAAAGGGAGCGGAGGGACTGGCATACGGCACATTGTGGACTGGGAGGACTGGGAGGATGATGGGCAGAGGAGGAGTAACGCAACATAAACAAGTTGCCACGATTGAGTCCAAGTCTAACCACAAAAAGCAATTGGACAACGGTGATATTTTTCCTTTCTGGACAACATAATGCATGAATGGCCACAATAAATCTGCTTTGAGAACATTATGATCCATTATTCTGAAAGGAATGTTGGGCATGTGAAACAACGGGAACTCAGCTGGAGACGTTCAAAATCAGGGACAGTTTATTAGAACTTTTACGAGCCGATGAGGTCACCAATCAAGATCTGCTGTCGTCCAGGGAGTAAACTCGATGAGACTTTAATGAGGAAAATTCAAAGAATAATCGGCCTTCGTCTTTTTTTATATGTAGTATTATGTCATTGTTTTCAAATCATGCAATTTTATTATAAAGTCCTCCAATGGGAAAACATGTCGATTATGGGTACGCTGACAGTAAAATTAACGACAAGAATGAAGAACACGGACCAAAAGTTAGCAGCTGATGCAATTTCCCACTGGCCCTGAAGCAGCAGGATGGACGGGTCATCACTGCTGGTTTATGACACCCCCCCAACCCCCCCGTCAATCCTGGACGTACTCCCAGGGATTCAAATATCTGCTCTGGCACGTCCCTTGACATTTCATTAAGACCCAGTAGGATCGGCCAGAATTCTTTAATGTACCTCCAATGCAAACAAAACTACATTAATATGAGATGATCAGAAGAATTACACAGAGAAACGCAGTTTCACCCAGGAGACCAGAGTTTCACCAATCTTTCTCAAAGCTGACCACGTAGTTAAGGTAATATAATATAATATATAATATAATATAATATAATAAAATCAAACCCTTTGGGCTCCAGTCACCATTTAGAATCTTAATAACCAAAAAGGTTACAACGCAGTGAAGGTGAAAGTAACGAACAACATCAGGTTCTAAGTCTTGATTTTCCAACATGGGACACTAAGACGTTTAATTTATGATACAAGTCAAGTTAATATCTTACATTGCAACCTCTTTTTTTCTGAAATCAACTCAGTTGTTGAATCCAAAATGTTTTTGAATCAATCCACTGGACTTGAAGAAAGTTCCTTGAGGACCTCTCATCCACCTCATCAAAGAGGCCTCTGCAGTTCCGGTGGTGGTCGGTGTTGCCTCAGCTTTTACACAGTCTTCAATAGTTGGAGGACTATTGATCTTCAATAGTTGAAGACTGAAATGGCAAACGTTTTTCTCTTTTAGGAAATTTCACTGAGGCAACTTATTCATGGTTCTCATGTATGCAATTCGAGACAATCTTCGATCCGTCATATATACGGTCAGAATTATCTCCAAAGTTTTCTGAGCATATTAATTTCTGTGAATACAAAGTAGGTAAAAAAATCAATGATACAGCCGTTGGTATAGTAAGAAAGCAGGTCGAGAGTGACTGAAGTAGACGGGGATTGAGGACAGATATTGAGAACAGGACGGATGTGGCTGGATATCAGCAGCAGAGCTGGAATGTGCTTATAGATTTTCTAGAAAAACATCTTTTCTTCAGGCTCACACACACACACTTTAACACACAGCTGTGTATCGTGCTATGATATTGATGAGCAGCTGGCTCCTTCTCGGTCCCATCACACTTTGTCAGAACTGCAGTAACAACCGCTTTACTCCAACCAACACCGTCAAAATGCTTCATTTGGACGCGAGGCGAAGCATTCCACAGTTTATCAAGGTATTCGCCCTCGCTGTGCCTTCTCCTTTATTGGATTGCCTGTCCACTGCGCACAAGACATTCCCAGCTGTCTGGACCCATCGCTCGCTGATCGAGTGTGTGTCTGAGTGTGTTTCCGTTCTATACGTGCTTTATAATGCCTTTGGAGTTCATGTGACACATTATTAATGTATCCTTGTTGTGGTTGTGTCGATGTATCAGCGGCGATGTGTCAAATATGTGTCCTTCTTTTTCCATTGTGTATGAGAGCGAGGGCTCAATGCCTCAATGAATCATGAGGATGGCTGAGAATGAGAACTGACAGGTCTGTGTGTGTGTGTGTGTGTGTGTGTGTGTGTGTGTGTGTGTGTGTGTGTGTGTGTGTGTGTGTGTGTGTGTGTGACTGGCAAACTCCTCTCTATTACCAAGATTGATTAAGGAAGTGCTCAAGCTTCCACTTAGCCATCCCCACTGATACTGAGGTGACCGTCTCATCACGGGCAGAAACGAACACGAGGGGAGGAAGAGGAAGGACGAAGAGAGGTAGCAATGGAGGGGATGGTGTTGGAATGAGAGATAGTTCAGCAGAGATGTATTTATTATATCGTCTGAGAGGACTCTGGTCTTCTGAGACTTCGGTCTCTTTGAAAGAGACGTTTTAGTGAGATGCAAGTTTGATGGATTAGTGTTTGAGTGTTGGGTTGTGTCTGTCTGTCCATTGTTACTTCCTCTTCATCAACAACCCATCCATGGAAATTCTATCTGAAATAATTAAGTGATATGGGAACATAATGGGTTCCTTGCTGTCTTTATCCTCTATCCCTACCCCAATCTCACCACTGCCCTCAGCGGATCTCAGCATTCTTAATCCTAACAACTTCCATTAAAACTGGTGGGATTATCCACAGATTTCCGAGGGAAATTCCCAAAGATGTACCCCCGACCCCCTTCCTCCAATCTTCCACTCTTGCCAGTTTCCTCCCAACTTGCCTCCGTAGGGGTCTAATGTTTCGCTTGACTCCGTCGGAGCAGTGTCATTTACATAGTTTACCCTAATCTTCAGTAAATCCCTCAGTCTGAAAAGAGAGTCGGGTCCTGAATGGATGGTTCCCTGGGAGTTAAAATGACAGGCAGAAAAGGTGCTGGCGGCAAAGAAAATATTTCATTTGGGATTTTATTACTCCCGGGCACTTATTGGTGAAAATAAGCAAGGATCCCACTGTGAAACTATCCAAATAAAGCATGGGGAGCATCAGTGTTTTGAGAGCATACATACAGTGAGACTTCTCGCCTCAGCGGTTGGTGCTTGTGTATATTTTTAATGACTCCGCTGCAGCTTTGGAAGCTCATTGAAACGGATCGTCTTAAGCTAAATCAAACCTGTTAGTGCCGGAGATTCTTTGACCTCCATTAGACTTGTCAGTATTATTCTGGTCCAGTTCAGGTGTTGGGTATCGTGGGTACGTCAGGATTGTGAGACTGTGGGGTCATGGTTCGTGGTACTTGGAGATGATGGTCGTGAACATGTGTTTAACACAGGTGCTCCAAGCTAAGTAGAGGTCAAGACTTTTGGGCAGCCCACACCTGGACAGGTCAGCACCTGCTAGGAGAACATAGCGGCTAACATAGCGCTAACTCCCGTAGGGGGAAATGAGCAAAGTCTTACTTAAAAGCAAAGACAGGAGAGGAGTTTGAGCAATCTCAAGGTCAACTCTGGATCCTGGAGGATTTCCTGCATCTCATCTACAACATCTTTGATGACTGAACTTGAAAAGTTTTGCATGTGGAGAAGAGAAGTACGGTAGAGGAAGTACACCGAGACTCCCTTCATTTGTGGTCTTTGGCAGAGGAATCAGTAAGAAACTCCCACCACACGGAGACAGTGAGATAAAAGTTTCTTTTCAACGCCGTCTGATCATAAGCCAGAGAAATTAAAGAAATAAAACCCAACGGGTCCAGATGAAACACACCACTGATTGACTTCCTGTTCTGTTACAGGGAGCATTGTGAAGTTTAGAAGAACACTAATGTTTGTGTTCCAGTGCACACACACACACTCATGTTTAAGACTCACAGTCTTGTTTTAAATCATATTGAAGGAATCAGTTTACATTCTGCATTAACGTGTTTTTGGCAAAGCGGCATGGGAGCGCAGCGGGTAGCGCCGTCGCCTCACAGCAAGAAGGGTTTGGGTTCGATTCCTTACTGTGAGGAGTTTATATGTTCTCTTCATGTCTGAGTGGGTTCTCTCTGGGTTCTCTGGTATCCCCCCACCTCCGAAAAAGCCAGCTGGGATAGGATCCACCAACACCCGCAAATTGCGAGACAGAAAAGCGGCTAAAGATGAGACGATTACGTCATCTTGTCTTGAAGAAAGTGAATGGATGGATAATGTTTTCTCAACAAATTGCAATTAATTCTTTGCCTCCGTGTTTGCATTTTAGATTTAATTCTAGACCATAGAAACATCACATCCTTAGAGGTCAGGTATAAGAACAGAACTTGACTTTTTTTCATCCCTATTGACACACATGCCAGACCACGTGGACTGAGCTACTGCCACCCAAAGAAAAGAGTTCTGAATAATTCTCATTCACAATGGAAGTTGAAGCTTCATAAATCACAAATTACATGCATATGTGCCTTTAAACCCATTGTCTCTGAAATATCTCTGTAATCCTGCATTTACTGTGTACTGGTACTTGGCATATGGTCGCATTTCGTAACTGTAGGACCTGCCTAAGCTGGCTGCACCGTGCCTGTTTGATTCTCTTTGATGCTGTGCTTTGTGGTCCACATAGAAGCCTGTTGCAATATAGATCAAGGGCTCCTTAATTGCAGACCTTTAAACTACTGTAGATGTACAGAGATAATCATATTTATAAAGATTGCGGTAATGTAGTGTCAATGTGCTCTTGGGTATATCTGACCAGTTGATACCTCTGTAGAAAACCCAAACAGGACGAGGAAGCAGAAGGATGGCGTTTACAAATCAACATTTGTTGGAGCTTTAAGTGTGTTGACGTGTAGAAACCAACAGAGCACAAAAAATGTTCCTCACAAACTTTTGGAATCTCCAATGAAAGAGAAAAGACTTAAAGACAACATTAGGCATTGTGAAACAGTAGCTTTGACAAATAGTTTGTGTCTCATCGGATAAGATATGATATTTTCCACAGACAGTCTCTCATTTCTCAAAAACATGTGTGGAGGATCTCCAGCTACAAATCTGCTGGCAGTGTGTATTACGTTGCACATCAAACAAAGTGTGCCTGCTGTTTGCTGTGAGCTCGCAACCATAGGCACACTTGACACATTGGGAAACACATCTGTCCTCGTTCCCAAGCGGTTGATGCACATTAAATTTTCAGAGAAGCACGTTGATCACATTTGCGGACCAAATGTGTCCCTTTCAAGCTCTGATGCGCTGCTTCTTTTCTCGTCCATAGGAAGTGTCCAAAGTGTTTTGCATGTGTCGTTTGATGGATTGAAAAGTCACCAGTGTGTCCTGATCTTTAAGGATTTGTGGATGGACAATGCTCCTGCTGTGATTGCTATAAAACTACTATGACAACTTCTTTTGAAAGAGATTGTGATTCATAATGTGAGACTGACTTCTTTAAGTCTACATTTTACTGATTTTATGTGACTCAAATAATTATTTAACTAGATAACAATCAATTAGGCGATCAATGTCAGCTCTCTGCACGTAAAACACAACAATGACAAAGGTCTATATCAAGATCTGACAGAAAACGCCCACTAACGTACCGGTCCGTGGACCAACATGCGGAGAGCTGGTTCTTTCCAGCTGATGACCCCACTGCAAATGCGAGGGCACTAATGGAGGGGCCCGAACCAGACATGCCCCACCTGTGTTCTGTCCACCTGCATACTGAAAAGGTGAGGTTTCACAGCAATGCTCCCATCTGAAATTCTAAAAGGCATCAACGGAGAGTTTCCCCCCGCTTCATCCGTTAGCATGTGTTTCATTTCCAAGCAGGTTATTGGAAGTAATAGTTTTGAGTTTAAACAAGAAACTCTCTTAAATAATTGTTTCTCCATATTTCCAGATGTTACGGACATCGCTCACAGCAGAGGCGCTCATTTCTCACTCCCTACGCTTTCAGTTTCAAACGTCCTGTCCGTCGATCCATATCCTCCATCTCCTTCCACCCTGCATCATGAAACACATGGCGGACATGTGTTCCGTGTTTGATTTGGCACATAACTAATAAAATCTGTTTAGTTTAAGTTCAAGCAACATTTGTGCTTTCAAGTTAAGCACTTGGCCTAAATGCGTCCATTTCCTCAATTGTGTGCAGTTATTCCAGAATCCCTTTGCCCACCTGTCACCTTCTGCCATTGTTTTATGGATTTCTATTTTTTGGTCGTTGTTGTGAGGAAATCCATCTGTTAGTTCAGTTTTTGGTTTCTTCCATCATTTTTTAAAATAAATATATGTAATTTACCTTCGTTAGCGACGGATGATGAGAGCTACTGGAGATACGGTCTTTGGAAGGACGTAGCGGGCAGCAGAATAGTCAAGGATGTCTCCCGTAATGATTAATCAGCCTTCGAACATGCAGCTGCAGCAACAATCGCACAAAAATATACAATTCATGACTGTCCTCTCTCCTCCACAGTCAGACGATGGGATTTTTAGTTTTACACCACATGGTGGTAATTTTTGCAACACCGTAAAACTCAATCTAATTTCTCTCTCAATATTAAACAAGTCCTTCGCAGCCCTGACGCTGGAGTGTGCTCATAAATAATGAAACCATCTGAAGGTTAAATGTAAACCCTCGGCGTGAGCCAAGTATGTGTCTCCTATATGATTGTTTTTCATGCAAATGAAGTTCTGTAGTTCACTGAAGAATGTTTTTTCACGCTCTCCTATTTCTTTTCTATCCTAATTGTAAATTTATAATATTTCTTTGCTGCTTCAGTGCCCCCCCCCCCCCAACTCCAGCCTCTTACAAAAAGATTGTGTTGCTGCCTTCGTCCTGCTGTAAAGTTCCACGTCCATTCCACATATGCGCTGGTTGCCTTCTCCCTTCATAAAGGAAACTGGTTTTAATTACCGGTGAACGTCTCCAAGGGTTGGAATTCCACTGAAATGATCGTCAATCATCAGTCGTATTTTTAACCTTCTACGTGGTGAAATTGTTCAGCTGCCAAAATCCTGATCAGAGACTAATGTTCATGTTATGAATACAGTGGTACCTCTACTTACGAATGTCTCTACATACAAAATTTTCTACTAACAAAACTTTCTACTCACCAAATTTCTTCCAGAACCAATTAATTTCGTAAGTAGAGGTGCCACTGCACATGAACGTGTTTGATAATGACGTAACGTAAGGCTCGTCGACGCGACCACGTCGACGTGGCGTTCTCCACGGAACATCCCCTTTTCATTGCTTCCTTCTTGTCTGGCCAGAATCTCTGAGCATGAATAAAAGCCTGGACTGTAAACACAGCTCTCTGGGTTTAAACATGTCATAACTACAGTACGTCCATTTGTCATAACGCTCACCCATGTAGACCCCGGGAACACCAGAGCGTAAATCAGACATCATGACCCCTTAACGGCACAAAAGAGACGCGGACGTGACGGATGTAAGACGGATTGGCGCTGCAGAGGGGGACAGGAGACGTTTGTGGACTAATGGTGTCTGTTTTAGAGCCGATGAGGAACATCGTTCTCAATGGAGGGGCCTGGAACCCACTTTCTTTTTCCCTGTGTTTACTTACGCTCTTGAACCTTTTTCAGCTGAACTTGCTCAGAGGCCCCCCACCCACCCACAATTTGTCTTCCTCTCCCGGCTTGTAGTGCCTGTAAGTAGGGCCAAAAAACACAGAGGGGTCGAGCGACATCATATGAACGGATGACCTCAAGTGTAAATAAAGCGCTGCACGGGGAACATCTGATAGCAGGAATTAAGTGCTGCGTGTCCGTGTTGATTTTTTACAAGGGAACCGATGAGTGGAGCGCGGAAACAAATACTTCAAAAGCAGCATGGATGATGTGCAATAGATTAAATAAAAAAGCACTTTGTATTGAGTCGTCCTGGTGCAGATGTTGGTGTGTGGTGCACTTTGTTGCTCTACAGTTCATGCATGTATTCATTTACTGCATAATTTAATATGTGAGAGAACTGCAGCAGCCCAAACATATTTGTCTTGCCAACTGAAATAACATATATAGGCAACTTGTTCTACAGTTTATCTCACGCTTATAATGAGTAGAAGCAGTAGAATCAGCTGTACTTTATAAGCAGTTTACACTGAATGCCTCCACCAGCCTTTACCTGTTTAGAAATCTGTCACCTTCCTTTTTAGACCAGGTTTTATAAAGCAAAATATCTATTACTAGCTTCAAAATGCTACGCTACACTTATCAGCTAGCCACTAACATTACACAGCCAGTTAAAGGTGGGCAGTTCTGGAGCTACACTGGAGGGTAAATGATTTGTTCTACCATGCTGTTTGTTGCGTACAATACCCGCATATTTAAAATATCCCGATATGCTGATGACACTGTGTTATCCATCATGCAAAACACCGACACGCTGTCAGGAATTGCACCCTGGGTAGTATTGTGCTGCCTGTTCTGCATCACAAATTGAAGTGCTGTACTGCCTATTGTACTGCCTGTTGTACTGCCTGTTGTACTGCCTGTGTTGTACTGCCTGTGTTGTACTGCCTGTTGTAATCCCTGTGTTGTACTGCCTGTGTTGTCCTGACTGTCTTGTCCTGCCTGTTCTACTGCCTGTGTTGTACTGCCTGTTGTACTGCCTGTTTACCGTGGGTCATAGAGGACTGCAATTTCATCTGTGCTGTATGTTGTGCGTATATGGTACACTTGACAATAAAAGTGACTTTGACTTTTGACTTTGAGAACTGTCTTTGTGGCTGAGCGCTATCTCTTTCTCGTTTGCCTGTGGGCAGACGAGCTTTTCACAGCAAACAGTGCAGTTGCAATTAAATTTGAATAATAAGGTTTAGACATTTGCTGAAGAGAAACAGTTATCACAATTCAGGGATTGAATTTCCTTGGAAGGGCCAAAAAATGCATACTTTATGTTGATGCTAGAGGGAAACTCATTAGGGTTCATCCTCTGCAGACAATGAATGACAGCTCTTGGCATTCCATCTGATATTTTGATTAGCGGTGCTTAAATATCAGTTTTCCAGAGCACAACCAGTGTCGTCAAGAGATTAAGTTGAGCTAAAACACTTCTAAAACCCGAGCCAATAAATGTGATATTGATCAGCGTCTGAAGCCGAACTCCAGCTGAGACAGAACAGTCACCCTGAACGAGCAGCTGAACAAAAGTGCTAAATCCCACAAAGCTGTCATCCTGACAACAATGAAAAAAATTCACAAACCTATAATTTATCGTTGGATAACCAAAAAAAAAAGGAGTTGAAATGATTTTTCCTGGTGGACCCTTGCTGTAGAGGAGGACTTGACCCAGGGATGCTGATATGTTTCGACCACATCAGTGATATATAAGGTGTTCCATTAAAACACACACCCGCAGGATGGGGTGGTAATACCTCTCCCTTTCCGCTCTCTTTCTTCTCATCCCTCGCTCTCATCCTCATATTCTCTTCTTGACAGCAGCTCGGCGTTCTGCTGACAGAGCCCATTTCGGGCTCTCATAGAGATAATGTTAATGGGAGACAGACTGCTCTCCTTTTCCTCCACCCCCCTGCCCCCATCTCTTGCTCTCCTCATAGATCCCACAGGAGATGGACTGAGGAGGAGGAGGTGTGATCGACAGTCTCTTCCTCTGTTTTCAGAGGTGGTCTATGCACTGGAACTGGAACTTTTCATTGCTGACATAATGCAAAAGTCCACATATAAAATAAGTCATGTTCACACATAAGGTTCAACTTCGATATAGAAGCGAGTTCATTTAAATATTGAACAGCTCAAAGTTATTTGGTTTCCTGAAATAAAATTTAAGTGGGACAAAAGTGTACAAAGTGTAAAATGTGTGCTTAATAGTGCAAAAGTAGTTAATAACTAATCAATAGTAATAGTTATAATTCAGGTAAAGATCAATGCTTATGATTATGACCTGTCCCCAACCTTAAAACATTAACGACAAGAGAAAGAAGTCATCCGCGCTCCAAAGGAAGAGACAGTTATCAACTACCTTTTTAGTGTCTTTGAGCACATAATCTCTGGTTTACAGTCATCCATACAGTGTCTGCATACCTAACCAGCATGGAGAGTCTAACAGCAGCTGAAAAACCAGATGGTTGAGACTAAAATAGAATGTAAATGGAGCACAAACACAGAATTAAATTTATACTACCCCTAGCAAAAAGTATGGAATCACCAGTCTTGGACGAGCGCTCACTCAGACATTTTATTATGTAGAACAAACTCAGATAAAAGCATGAAAAAATACTGAAGTTTTACAAAAGTGCAACTCCTTGGCATTCAGAAACACTAAAAGAAATGAAGAAAAAACGTTGCGGTAAAAGGGATGGAGGTTTAGAAATTATCCAAAAATAATCTGCATATGCAGATAAAAAAATTAAAATTTAATCACGTAAAATTATATTGTGACTGTTTGGAAGACATTTAGTATTTACCATTTAATTTGTACAATCCAGAGTTTACAACTGACCAAAAGAAGACACTGCTGGAATGTAGAAACAAGAATGTTCCCCTGCCATACATTCAAATCCTCTTATTTTGAAACTTTTTTGTGTTTTGCACTAATTATTTTTGGAATAACAGCCAACATGGAGGTTCATTCCTCAAAAGTCCTTTTAACTACAGTCAATACTTATCTAAAATCAAACTTGTATCTTTGTAACCTTAATTTAAGGTCATTGGATTTATTTTTATCCAGATTTTTATGTGAATCCGCATGAAAAACATCACAAACTGACAGGTAAAAATGCTTAATTTCCTTCCGCTTTCGTGGGCCACGGGGGTTGCTATCCTAACAAAAATGCCAAAACAAATAGCCTTTCCTGCATTGCCTGAAAGAAATGGGGTCGATTTCCATCCCAAATCCAATCCAGCCACAAGGTTTTTATGGGGAATCTGTTCTCTAGTCTCGTGTAATCCCGCAGTCAATCCAACAAACACGGGTGAAAACACAAACCTCCTACGAGGTAGCGGATAGCCAAGACAAACAAGAAAACAAGAAGCAGCCCTCACACACTTACAGTCTGTGAGCTGAGCTTCAAAGGAACGCCGGTCGCCCCTCCCTCTGAATCACAGTCACCCCATTACCGCTTCCAGACCCTCCAAATCTGTTCCACACCAGAGTGGGGAAATTCCAAGGACAACCCTCCCAGCAGGGAAGGGGCATCGTGCTTTTAATGGCATGGCGATATGTGTGTGTGTGTGTGTGTGTGTGTGTGTGTGTGTGATGAAATCTTAAAAATAAACTTTTACAGACCTTCCAAAGCTCCCACCCATAATCCTTTAAAAGCTTTTGTAAAAAAAAATGAAAAAATAAAAAAATAAAAAATTAAACAATGTTTCTAAATGACTTCCCAAATAAAAACATCACCAGGTAATGAGCGCCGTGAGGATCGGGCCTTAATGTAACTACATAACCATATCTTGCGACATGCAGATGTGAGTGGGAGCGTAAAAGTAAAAAAAAACAACAGTAACAGTTAATTTCGGGTCCTTTTTTTCTTGCCAGCTCTTTTTTAGCCAGGCTTTTGTGCCCTACGTTTTATAGCCCCGTGTCTGCCAAGAGTTCTTGGCCTGTTTTACAATTAACTGAACAGAACTGGGGCTCAACAAGCACCCTGGGAGCAGAACAACACATCAGGTCCAATTAAGATCAGTAGGTGGAACTTATTGCAACCTGCAACACCCTCACACCACGGCACCGCGGATAACAGAAAGAGGGGCTTTGTAGAAACACTTGGCGCTGCGTGCTAACGCAAAGTGAACCTTGTTAAAGGGAAAAAAAGAAATGGTTTGGTCTTTTTGTGGAGATGCTGATTGGTGGTTGAAACCAGAGACAGAGGAACGGAGTCGCTAACACAACCTATGGAGCCCCCACTGTTGGTCGGTCATGTCAGTTCCCCCCCAGCTGGAGGCTTCACCACGCTTGACCTGTGAATACAAGCCTGTAAAATCAGACCAGTCAGGCCAATTCACCGCCTATAAGACCCCTGGGTAATGTAGTCGGAAGTGTAGTAAAAGAATATAGGAGAGGAAAAGCAACACAACTTCCTTGTGTTTCTGTTCATCTAACTCTTGTGTTGTTTCAGCTCCTCTGACCATTTTTCTTCTTCTTTGGTCGTTTCCAAACCTCAACATCTTCATTTCCTCCACCTCCAGCTCCACTTCCTGTCTTCTGTTCAGCACCACTGTCTCTAATCCGTCCATCACCACTGCCTCTAATCTGTCCATCATGGCTGGCTTCACCACTGCCTCTAATCCGTCCATCATGGCTGTCACCACTGTCTCTAATTTGTCACCACTGTCTCTAATCTGTTACACTGCCTCTAATCTGTCCATCATGGCTGGCTTCACCACTGCCTCTAATCCATCCATCATGGCTGTCACCACTGTCTCTAATCTGTCACCACTGTCTCTAATCCACCCATTATGGCTGTCACCACTGTCCCTAATTTGTCCATCATGGCTGTCCTCACAACTGTCTCTAATCCGTCCATCCCCACTGTCTCTAATCTGCCCATCACCACTGTTCGTAATCCGTCCATCACCATTGTCTCTAATCCGTACATCACCACTGTCTCTAATCCATCCATCATGGCTGTCACCACTGTCTCTAATCTGTCCATCATGGCTGTCACCAGTGTCTCTAATCCGTCACCACTGTCTCTAATCCGTCCATCATGGCTGTCACCAGTGTCTCTAATCCGTCACCACTGTCTCTAATCCATCCATCATGGCTGTCACCATTGTCTCTAATCTGTCCATCACCACTGTCTCTAATCTTCACCACTGTCTCATAAACTTTGCCTCTCTCCCTGTGGGTCAGGACTGTCTCCCCTCCTTTAAACCCCGAGAATCAGGAGCTTGATTGAATATCAAACCCTAAATCCAGTCGGGCTTCACACACTTGTGGTTTGTGTGTGTGTGTGTGTGTGTGTGTGTGTGTGTGTGTGTGTGTGTGTGTGTGTGTGTGTGTGTGTGTGTGTGTGTGTGTGTGTGTGTGTGTGTGCGTGTGTGTGTGTTCCCCCTGCAGTTATTCAGCAGCACCACTGCATTGTATTTCACCTGTCATCCTGACCTGTGAGGACATCACACAAGGTGTTTCTGTCTCCGCCCCCAGAGCCCCCAGAGCCCCCAGAGCCCCCAGAGCCCCCAGAGCCCCCAGAGCCCCCAGAGCCCCCAGAGCCCCCAGTGCAGCATTGTTTGTAAACAAGGCTTTGAAGAGATGTTTGTTTTGTGTTTGAGAGTGTTTGATCTGGAGTTGTGTTTGGGGTCGTGGGAGGTCGGAGCTTCCTCTGCAGGAGGAAGCTTTTACTTTTTGTTTGTAATCAAATCAAGTGTGTGTGTGTGTGTGTGTGTGTGTGTGTGTGTGTGTGTGTGTGTGTGTGTGTGTGTGTGTGTGTGTGTGTGTGTGTGTGTGTGTGTGTGTGTGTGTGTGTGGCTTTCAAGGAAATTTAGGGAGATTTCTGCTGTATAAAATGCTGACGGATCATTTTTAACCCGAAGGCAGCAGGTTAAATATGGTTTCCACATTGTTTCCACAATGGAAAGTTCTCTAATTTCATTTTTCTTGTCTTTCTCATCTTTTCTGTTTTATTCCCACAGAAAAAAAATCGGAGGTATTTAAGTATTCTCAAAGACTTTTAGTCATTTACTGTCCTCAGCTAAAGGAAAATAATTACAGCTACCATGATGGCCTCTCAAAACATTTTTCTTTCCAATACAGGAAGCATGATGTCAAATAAATAGGACAATTTTGAAAAATTTGATTTTGATGTCAACAGAATAGGAAAAACTATCCTGTTTTGTTTTTCACGTTAGAAAAGTTCATGTATTTCTCATTGCTCTTTGATTTCCCGTCAAAAACGAAACTCATTTTGCAGGACAAACTTTAATCAACTGAAATCATGCCTCAGAAACAAAACTCCAAAGATCTTGACTCCCTAAATCCTCTGCGATATTTCCATGAAGTCAAATCACGCTTGTTTGAGCGCAAAATCAGCCGTACAGAAGTCGGTTTCTGTCGGATTCACAAGCACGTGTTTGTCGATGGCACGACTGACTCATCCTTGGAAATTTAATTTCAAAACCGCAGAGAAAAGCTCCATCGCTGGTGCTCAGACGTGATCAGAGGATCTGTTTCTACACCGTTTGATCGGAACTGAAGGTAGTGATAGGCCTTTTGATTCGGCGGCGTGATGCTACATGTAGCGCTGCTACCGCTTTATAGCTGGTCGCTTTCCATCCCTCTCTCCTCTAATTTCCTGTCTTCTCTCCTCTCAGCTATCAAATGAAGGTATAAAATTCCCCACAAAAATAAGCAAAGCCTTCCAAAAACAGCTAGAAACCGCAGATTTTTAGCAAACGTCGCTCAAATAAAGGAGGCAGTGTATGTGTGGCAGCGGTTTTGAGCACAGCAGGGGCCGTCACCACCAGGCGAGCGGGACTGATAAAGTACAGTAGCTGCTCCTGGTAGTGAAAGAAGATGTCACTCTGGGTAACGCTGTGGTTCACTGATTTGTTTTCAGCAGTCGTTGGCCAATAGAGTCGGTCTGCGGTACGGACGAATCGTTTTATAGACTCTGGCTACAAATGTAAGAATTTTGATGGTGCTTGTTCACCGTTAAATTTAATAAAATGCAAAAACTCAGCAGTATTTTTCTTTTTATGGAATTTGGGAAGAGAAGGAAAAAAATGAAATACAGGTAAACCTCGGTATTAGTCGATAATTAGTTCCTGGGGACGTGATGTAAGTCAAAGAACGACGTAAGTTGAATTAACCATTCCCAGTTCTGTACTGAACTTTATTTATGAATTCATTTTCCATAATATTTGGTTAATATTGATCTATTTTAAACTTACAATCAATTAATTTTTAGTTTTTAATTTAGTATAGAAAAAAGGTTGCAGCTGCTTCTTCCTCATTGTGGGTCATGGAGGTTGCTACGGGCTAATAATACAATGTTATATGTTTTCATTCTAATTTATTGTATTTATTTTACATGATATTATGTGTTTTTAACGGTTTAGTGATTTTATGATTCTAATATTTGTGGCGGACGGACGTAAAGTGGAGTAAAATGATGTAAACTTGATTTTTGTTTTTCCGTGTATTTTTTTGTAAACCGAAATATAATCCAATCTAATCCACTTTATTTATATAGCACAATTTAAATAAACACAAGGTTTTCCAAAAGGCTGCCAGTCACTAGATAAAAAAGAAGAACAGACGCACCATTAAAACCATGAACATAATGCAGTTAAATAAAAATATCAAATAAAAATCCAATAAAAAAATTAAAATAAGTTAAAAGTGGAAATAAAATCAGATAAAAACTATTAAAATAAAGTTAAATAATACACAAAACACTCTAAAGGGTGTGAAATTGAGAACAACATTTTTTAAAAAAATTTTTGTTAGATTTCATTCATAATTAATATTTTGCTTTGGAAATGAATCGTGACACAACTGATAAACAACATGACATTTCTCACTCAAAGTAATTGCATCTGGAATTAAGTTTTCTGTACATGCATTTAATGCTAGCATTCAAATGAAATTTTAGAATCCAGCCAGACACTATTGTGGGTCCAGACGCTCGTCTCTGTTGCCCTCCCTGTCCGAAAAGAGCGATGCCTTTATCCCGTGAAGCGAGGAGGAGCAAATGGAACGAGAACAGAGAGAATGTGACAATGCTAACATGAAAGAGAGGCCTTTCAAACTCAGAGGAGACATAAAAGACTCACCCTGTCCTCCTCTTTCTCTCCCTAGTTTGTTGCCTTTTGTTCTCCCCCTTATCTCCCCTCTCCTCCCCCCATCCCTTCTCTCTGTCTCATAATTGTACATTCAGACTCAAACAACGAATGCTAACAAGGCTTTTAGCCACACTGAATTAATGTAGCCAATGCATTTCGCTAATGTGTTACCTTTCAAATGTCACCTTTTATGTTGTTGCTGTGAATACATCTTAGCATTCATTTCTGGGCCGTTCAGCTCAAATTGCCTTTGGCGGCTTTAAAAGGTTCATACAGTAATAGACATATCATAAACTCCCTCACACTGCACTTCGTTTAATTTCTTTGCACCCCATTAACTCACAGCCAACTAAAATGATAATTTCTAGATAATTTCCATAAGTTGAGGCACATTAATTATTACAATACATACACTATAATGTGCTATGCTGCTTAGCTTGCCTTATCCATGCTATGACCTAGCCTTCCACATAAAAAAAGGAACATTTCTAAAAAGAGTTCAATTCCCTTTGTCAAAGAAAGTGGAAATTAAAGATAACCTTTCAAAAGGTGCTAAAACACCAGATCATCAACTATATTCACATAAAAATCAAAATACGAAGTTTTTCCTCTTGCATCACGTTGCATCATAAAGGTGTTGAATGAAACGACGTTTGACGGAGCTCATTCCTCTGATCAACGGTTTGATTTGTCAAAGCTGAGATACACAAGCGAGCAAAACTCCATCTGCTGATGAAGACGAGGCTCCATCAAAAGTCAACCTTGAGCGCCTGGTGCTATCCGTCTGGTTTATCGAATTAAGAAATATAGATAAATGTTAGGAGGGAATCACAACATCTAGACTAGATTTTGTACACAAAATCACTGATGCTCCATCGTATCTGTGACCCATATGACATTTCTCATTGGTATATTTGTATTTTTTAATGATATAATCTTCAAAAATCTTTATGAACTAGTATATTATAGTACACACCAGCAAAAAAAAGGCCCAATCATTTTGAAGATCCATCAACAAATTGAGGGAACCAGCTTCTGATTTGTGATTTCATCCATCACATCTGATCTTTCTCATGCAGTTTTAATATTCTAGAAAACATTATTTCTGCATAATTTTGATTGATCTGCATGAAGAAAAGGGGGATGCTTCTGTAATATTTATCACAGCTATTTAATACAGGATGTATAACAAGTGTGGAGCTGAAACTGCTTCCGTTTCTGCATGAACTCTGCAGACAAAGTGCAAATCCCTTCAGGGAAAAGCTGGGAAAAGATATAAATCTGGGATGAGAACAAGTAAAAAAAGCCTCTGTGACTCTTTGAAACAGACGGAGCGTCTCTCCCTGCAGCAAGAACAGAATGAAGTATGTAACGTAGTTAGCATGTAGCATGTAGCACTAAGGGTTGAATGTCGGTGCAGGTATAAATAAAGTTGCAGGCCCGACTGCTGACATGAAAGTGTAAAGGTTGGGTTGATGTCAGGAAGCCACACCTGTTTGGACACCTGAGTCCACCTGTTGAAGAGACCTTTCCCCCCTTCGGGGCTTGCCATCGTGAGTTCAAAGGTCACAATGAGCTAATGAGGGAGCAGCAGGTCATAGGTGACAGAAGATCCCAGAAGGAAGGCATGCTACTGTTTCACCATGATTGCATACGTAGGCGTGAGAATACACGCCGTCGCACGGCGAAGTGAAGGTGATGATATAATCACAAAAAAAAAAAAAAAAAAGGAAAAACGAAGGAGACGGTTTCTGTTTCTTGACGTTTTTACATCAAGAGGGAGGCTGGGAGTAGATGAAAGGAGGAAAAAAAGAAAAAGATGTTTTAGTCTTTTTGATCCCTTCGCTTCCCATCAGGTCTTGTATCAAACAAATTACCCAGAACGCACCCCTGCACACATCAGTCTCATTACCCATCTCCCCCTTCTCGGGTAAATAGCACTGTCTGCAGGGAGGAGAAAAATCAACAACATAATGAGACTGTCGATGATGAGCTCAATGTGTGTGTGTGTATGCATGTGTGTGTGTGTGTGTGTACACGTGGATCATGTGACTTACCTGGAATTTACTCACTCAGGTCAGGTTTTGCCCCAACTAGTAAGGACTTAGAATGACATAAATATCTGATAAAGTAAAACCTATAATTTATTCAGAACTTGTTTTTCGGCTGTGAAGGATAGATGTCTGGGCTGTTTGAGATCGTGTCTAGAACCACGATGCCTGCAGTTTATTTTTGTATTACGTCCCATTTTTTTGTCAAGTGGAAGGACGTGAGTTCCATTTATGATCCGACGCCGAAGAAAGACGGGAAAAGTTTCTCAAAAATAAGCGATTTTTTTTGGTGCATTTCTTCTAACTTGGATTGGAATAAATAGCTCCTTTTTCCCTCCGACACCATCCGTCTCTCTGCCCTTTGATTGTCCCTTCACCTCCACTGCATCCATCTTTTTTTAAAGTTTCAAGTCACAACCTCTTATTACTGCCACAATTCTCCATTGTCATCCAGGACAAGTCGGTCATTGTGTGTGAAGCGCAGCAACAAGGGGGGGACCTGCGTGTCAACACCGACAGCGTGGCAGCGGATCATTATGTCTGGCCACGGGGTTGGTCAAAGAGGAAAGGTCAAAGGTCGAGGGAACAGTCGTCATTAAGTGAGCCTTCTCTGTCAACAAGTTTGTATATAGCAGGAAGAAACTGATGCGAGTTTCCCATCAGGACTGGCTTCAGTCGGTCATGTGATGAATGCTGCACATGTTTAGCATATGGAGAGAAATTAAAGGATATGGAATGATGATGATGGAAATGAACAAGAGCTTGTACTGTAAAAATGTCCCTGTAATGTCTCTAATTTAAATCTAATTTAAAACTTGTGTCCTGGATGTGCTTCTTTAAAAATCATCAAGTCAAACGCTCCAGTTTGAACTCTAATGTTCATCCTTATTGTTTTAGACGTGAGGTTAAAAGGTGACCTCATCGATCCATTTCTTTTCATTAGTGGCTTAACTTCCCATTTATTTGAAGGAAGTTCAGGTCCACATTGATTGGCTGAACCCGAAAGCTCTACATGTACTCTATTATCACTAATTTTTGTTCAATAAAGTAACAAAGACTTTGTGACTATAAATCACAATGAAATGATAAAGAACCACATCCTAATTTAAAAAATACAGCTAGAAATGTTGCATCATGAAAGTCAAATTCTAAATACCAAAAGTATTTTTTATGCCAGTGAAGCCCATAAATCCATGCATCTATTTTTTCTTCTTCTTTTTTTTGCAGTTCAAAGCACAAGTTGTTTATGTAGAAAAAGTTTTTACATTTGTTTAAAATATTTGTTTATGAGATTTGCATATTTGTTCTTATTGTGCACATTTAATTTGTTTTCATGAATAGTTTAAGTTTAAGATGCACATGTAATAAAATCCTGCAAACTTATCATTCTTTGTTCTGCTTACTTGATTTTCTACCAAGTAAACCCAACTGTTAGTTAAGTCAAGCTAACTTAGATTTATTAAGTTAGTGACACTCAGAAAGATCAAATTTATACTTGCTATTATACTCGCTATTCTTTAGTTTCAATAAATGACAGAATTTAGTAAATACAGCTAGATTTGAAGTAAACTTAACAAGTAAATATCCAGTAAACTTAACTTCACACTGTTAGTTGTATGTACTTCCCTTTTTAAGTGCGATGTTTTTCCTGGATTCTTTTAAGTAAGCTGAACTTCTCCAGACAAGTCACAGATATCAAGACCAACAAAGGTGTGTTTGACGAGTTCATGAGCTCTTGCAGTGAAACAGGAAAGGGTTTTTGCCAAACAATTGACATGAATTTGGAACCAGTACTTAACTGGTTCCAAAGTGGAGTGGAGGAGCAGAAGATAACCAGTAAACAACAAGCAAACAACCAAAGTCACCAGTAAATAAATAGTATGTGGCTTCCTGAGATCTTTGCCCGTCTTTGTTCTCTTATTACTACTCCCAGTTTGGATAGCGGTGCCAATCACTGAGCAGAAGGAGGTATCGTGATTAGACCGACTCCCGGGGGCGCGTGATTGAAATGAGTGTAACCTCACTCAGAGATGAAGGCCAATCCTAGCTCAGAGAGGAATGATGATGATGATGATAAGATGAGGACCGACCGCTGAGACCGGAGACAAAGGGACGAAGGTGGGGGGGGGGGAGCTGAAGCGATAACCTTGCCTCTCGTTCATTGCTGTCTGCTCAGTGATTTAATTTGGTCGCACCGTCACACCTGAGCTAGAGCTCATCCATCACAGGTAGTGCAGGATCCCTCCTCCGCTCCACATTCATCTCTGGATTACTATCCCTCTCTTTCTTTCCTCTCCCTTCCTCTAAAGGCTGCCTTCATCCCTCGCTCCTCATCTCTGTCGGTGAAAAACGTTCTGATTCGTTCTTTCTGATTCAGTCTCCGTCTCTCCCTGTTGAGGTTATTCAATTGGATTTTGGGTTCTGTCTACATCAATACTGATGTAGTTACCATAGTTACTGAAATATGATGGTGATGAAAACACGATGGCATGGCCTGTTTGTAGATACTTACAAAAACCATCCAAAGACAACTGTCAGTCAGGTTTATAGGAAAGCAATGAGTGAAAAAAAATGTTTTACTTCACGAAGGTTCAGTACCGAAATATCACAGGTTGACAACCTGCAAAGATTCAAGGATTTGTATAAGATACTAAATAATGTATATTTGTAGTGCAGATTGCACATCAATAAAAACCACATGATTATAGTAACCAGTGCAGCACTGACCACTTGTACTGACTGCTGTTAAAGTGGACTAACGAGTGAAATGTGTTGGAAGTTGAAAGAGAGAATCATGGAGAGGTTTTTGAGAGTGTTTAATCGGAAAATAAAGTATTTAGATGTACTATAGTATTAATATATGATAATAAAATAAAATAATCAGATAAGAAGACATATCTAACATCACCTTGTGAGCAAAAATCGGAGATACGAGCCGTGTTTCAGGACATCACTGCTAGTTGGTGGATGGATACAATATCAGTGAGACCGGATCTCGTTCTTTACCGCGTGTTGGCGGATGGATACAATATCAATATTGGTCATATATAATTAATCATACACAGGTAAAGTCTGCATGTCTATTGGTTGATAAAAATTGTTTCATAATTTATGGGGTTTGGGGCTTTTTTACAAGGCTGGAATGGATAAAAATGTTATGAGTTCAGTCACAGAACAAATCAATCTAGTATCTCAAAATACTATCTTAAATTTACTGTAAAAATACCATCATCTTCACAAGTTGTGATTTTGTTGGAACATCTTGCAGTGATAAAAACACTCCTCTATGCTAAGGTGGCTCCTGGTCTGACGGAGGCGTAAACCCTTTATGTTCTTTCAGCCGTCATGAGGCCACAGAAAAAATCAACCGGATCAGAACCGTGGGATAAAAAATAAAGCTCGTCTGCAGTGCAAATGGAAAACATCGTAATGAACTCTAACTATCTGTCAGGTTTCATTTTTTTAACATCATCAACTCTAAACAGCCTCTGGTACGACCCAGACAGACTTTGTTCTGGTGTCTATACACTTTATAGACTTGTTAGAGTCTGAGTAATCCCCCCTAACTTAACTGTTCCCCAGCACGGCTGCCAGTTGGACAGCAGCTCATTAGCAGAGAAGCTGCTGATGCAAAACACTCACTGCCTCTGAGAAACACACAAAAACGGGTATATATTAGGCAGATTGTTGCTGCAGAAAAAAAAAAAAAGATCACTGGCATATTTAGACGCAAGATAAAAATAGAGGGAACGACTTTGAAGACGACTTCTCCCTCGTCTTTGACTTCATTTCAACAAAACTATTTAAACGCTCTGAAAGGCGAAGCTACTTGTGCACGCGTTAGCTTTGACTCTCTCGGTGCCAACAAAGACTCGCCCCCATTGGTCCAGTCAGCTGAGCGCCTGACGGGACTCCTGGAACAGCCTGGGCTGAACTAATCAATGCATCCTGCAGGGGACAGAACTGGCACTCCTGATTCCGGCCAAGTGATCTAGGAGTGCATACTCCAACACGCTGCGCACCACCTGTTGGTGCAATCTATGGGTTAGCACATGTTAGCATGTCTCCAAAGGGGAGAGGGGCATATGAGCATCCTGAGTGGAGATGTACAGGTCCATAGCCACGCTAGCATCCCTACCGGTAAAGTCAGCATGCTAACAGGCTCACGGTTTGTTATCGATTTCAGAATTTAACTCCAAATCATAAATGTCAGACGTATCCTGGTCGTTCTGGACCAACGTGGTTCATCTAATCCACACGTGTCAAACTCACGGGCCGGGGGCCAAATGTGGCCCACTACATTACTTTATGTGGCCCATGAGAGCATAAAAGTTCAATCTAGAAATGAATAGGTCAAAAGTGTGCTTTGACCAAAAACTACATTTCCCACAATTCAGTTGTTAACCTTGACAAAGACGCTAATGTCCTAATTTGTGTTTGATGTCATAATCTGACAAATTAAAGGGATTTATGTTATAACAGAGCAGCAAACAAACATTTTTTCTCTGTAACTGTAAAGTTTGTAACTTACATTACATTTAGTTACATGTGGTTACATTTATTACATTACATTTAGTTACATTTATTACAGTTACATCTTTGGAGACAGACATTATACTGATGTGGCCCTCCATAAAAATGATCTAATTGGTTGATTTTGCTTGAAATTACTTCAATAAATTAAAGCTTTGGTGACTAAATAGAAAACATTTACCTGCGTAGACGCTGCACAAACCTGAGCCCGCACCAATCAATGGTTAGGTTATTATAAGGCAGCTCATTCAGCAGCATTAAGTGTGTGATAATTACATTGTGGGCACCACAGGTATAGGAGGAGGTATTGGAATTGATCAAATGCCTGTAAGCCTTTGATCAATTCATTAACAAGTGAGCTTTCTGTCCTCAGCGCCAGGCTGCACCGTGCTAAGTGATTCCTAATTAGCAAATACACTGCAGACACACACAAAACAGGACGTGTGTGTGTGTGTGTGTGTGTGTGTGTGTGTGTGTGTGTGTGTGTGTGTGTGTGTGTGTGTGTGTGTGTGTGTGTGTGTGTGTGTGTGTGTGTTGGCAGGACACACGGTGAGCTGGCTGGCAAGATCTTGACCTGGTGGCTCCAGAGAGGTGAAATCTGGCAAACAAACAAAACCTTAAAATATCTACATTTCCTTCTCTTTCTCCATCTTTCTATGAAAATATTCAATCAGCAGACATCCGCTTTCAATCCAAGCCAGGTGGAATTTCATCGTCAAAAATACCCTCTCTTGTGTATCTTCCTCCGAGTTGGATGTGACAGCCTCACCGGGGCAAAAAACGCATGGGAATTTGCAGAGAAAGCACCTCCTGAGTTCACTTAAAAGACACGGCAAAGCCCTTCATCTGTGGAAAAAAGCCCCCACAGAAAAGAGACGTCTTCAGTTCAGCATCAGACTGAAGTCGTGCTGGTTTCCTGACACACTCTGCCATCCGCGTAAAGCCGGAGCAATGGGATTTTTGGACTGGAATTAGACTTCTATTTTTTATCCGGAGGGGGGCAGAGGTTTTTTTTTATTTTTTTATATCCAGCCATGCCTTTTCATTCACCCATTTTTTTTTCACGGGTGGAGGGCGAGTTGAAAGAGATATTAGTGTTACAGGGCAGGGAAAAAAATACACACACACACACACTCCTCACCTGTCAAAATTAATGTCATACTTTTACACTGTGAGACATTTCATGGCGTTTCAACGAGAAAAATCTAATTCACCTGCTGCCTTAATCACAAATTAACTCACCTTTTGTTTCAACTCATTAAAGTTACACTGGCTGATACGACTACAATAATCTAGTTGTCTCAATGCAGCTTTTTAAGTCAGTGCAAGAAAACTTCCTTTACCTGTCAAACAAATCCACACGTTTATTGTTATAACTCAAACTTCCAAGGTCTTTAATAATCTAACTTGCCATTTCAAGTTAAGAGGATTAACACACACACACACACACACACACACACACACACCATGCATGTCCAACTTTTTTGTTTCCCATGCTCCATCGAACCAATAAACATTAACCGAAACACTTTTGCTGATGACTTCGCTTTTTTTTTTACATGCAACTGATGTTGCCTCACCACATTTAAACCTCCATCCACTTGGGTTGTCCTAATCTCACGGATGAAGACGTGGAGTTCTTCTTCCTGCTCCTCTTCTCCTCCTTCCACCTGTTGGCCTCTCTGAGAGCAGGTGTGTGGATAGCAACCGGGCGACAGAGCAGCGGCCATCAGAGGACGGAGGGAAGAAAACGGAGACGAGACCGCCAACGCTGCCTCTGTGTCAGGGAGAAGAATACTGGAGGTTAAAGGTCGAGACGTGGTAAAATGATTCTCCCTGGGGAAGAAGTGAAGAGTAAGGGATGGGGTGGGGATGAAGAATAGGAAAGGAAATGATCCCCTATTTATTTTTATTAACATACCGAGAGGCTTAATCAGAAATTAATACCAAAACAAAGACCTGAAAGATGCAAAAACAACTAAAATTGTGCAAATAAGAAGCCAGTGCATGACTTAAATTTAACCATATAGCATCCTGTGCTTTTATTTTGCGTTGTAATGAACGATGATCAGAGATCACGACTTGTGAGTGATATATATAACACACGTAACGCTCAAGGGGCACAAATAAATTGACCAATAAAAGTGAATTTTGGATCAGCTCAGGTAAAAATCTGCAAAATATATGGTATAAAATGCTAAAAAGAGGTGATAAAAGCTTTAACAAGCTCGAAATGCGTCGTAAAATATCACACTAAATTTATCAGAATGGCTTTTTTATAGCTCTTTAAATTCGAATAATTCTCACAAACTAAGTGCTCCAAAGTGTTGAAATGTGAAAGGAACCCGGAATATGCCAGACGTTCCAGAGGAACCAGAGCTCTCCATTCGTAACCTGAATCCATCAACTGGTAGAACCAGACTGGAACAAGATGTCTTTGTTCTGAATGTTTTCCCTTCTTTCTCCAGACTCCCCAAAAAACCGTCTTATATTTACACAAGCCTGGATCGAAAATGCAAACGCACCGCCACCTGTGTTTATTTCACCAGGCCTGTCCGGGACGTTGGAGTACTGCAGCTGGTGTAGAGATCTGGTCACGGGAAGGACTTGAAAACACAGACGGATGGATAACGTGGGCAGATATTATCTCATCTCATTATCTCATGTGATCTCAGGTCCAGGAAGGGTCTGGGTTTGGGTCCAACAAAGACAGCGTTGTTGGGTTCACGCCGTTTTCTCATCTTGTGTACCTTTTGTGGTGTTTACTGCGAAGCGTTTCTCAACATTCAACACAGTCTTGGATAAACAAGAGGAAGTCATCATCGTCCCTGATGAGACAATGAGAATGAGAATGTTTACATATTCCGTGAGCATTATCAGAAGGTTCTGGAAATGAAAGATGTTGATAGGATAAATTCACGGGATGCCAAAAACCGCGATGGAAAATTTATTCTTGAGGTTTCTTAATGCATCATTTGAGCCAAAATGCTGTTTGTTTAAACCGAAATATGTGAAATGTGTGCTTGCGTTTGTTCACATATTTTGATCATGTACAAATACTCGCAGCTTCATTCGTGCACCGGGGGGATTTGTTATGATTTCTGGTTTCCAGGAGAGGCAAACAGGGAAACCTGAGCCTGTGGAAAATTAACAACACAAGCGGGAAAAGGTTCACACACCAAACAATCTGTGTTTAGGCCCTTGTTTTCTGGCCTGGGCAGCGTCAGTGTAAGGGTTGTACTGAGTGGATGGATATGTGTGTGTAGGTCGAAAGGTCAGAGTTTAGTTGTACATAAATGGTGAAGGTGATGACACCAGAATGAAGGTCATCTGCTACCAACAGGTGTCAATCATTGGAGTCCAGACTGTATCAGTGGCGACGGTGGCTGATGAATAGCCTATGCTTATGAGGTTGATGAATCAAGTTGGGGAGTCTATAAAGACTCCCCAACTTGATGTGGAGGAACACGGGACACATAACGACAGTCTGAATGAAAATGAATAGATGGACCATACTAAAGTTATTTTAATAATTTTAAATGGGGAAAATTAGTTTGGTTTACGAGTTCAATCACGGATTAAACTCATATTTAAACTCATTATTCTTTTAATGATTAGTATTAAACTCATTATTACTTATTTTTATTAAAAATTATTATTATTATTATTAAAAATGATATAAAAAATATTATTATAATATATATACAGTATATAATATAATATATTATATAATATATATTATATAATATATTATTACAATATTATTACTGTATATTAAAATACTATTATTACTAAATATATGATTATTATTTAAAAATATTGTTATTAAAACTAATAATTAATTATTATTATTATTAAACTCATATTAATTAAACTCATATTTTTAGGTTCTACTGTATTAAAAATGACATGACGATTTTCTCCCGGTTTTATAGCAGGTAGAAACAGCTGTAATCCAGTGACGGCTCCAAAGACAAGAACCATTTAGAACTTAAACATGAATAAGAAGAAGATAACTGTAGAGTTTTTTATGCTAAATGATAGTCTTCCCCCTTCATGGGATATTTCCTTTAAATTTTGGGAAAAATCCATCTAGTTTTACATCTAACTGATGCTCCACCTCCTATCCAGTAGCTTCTGTGTAATCCGAGTCAACAAAAACAAACCAGCCAACAAAAAACTAGCAGATACAAACAAGAACAAACCCTGTTTGACAGAAACTGAGCAAACGACGGAGACGTTTCCTGTCCATCCACAAAACATTAGAGCGATTCCTTCAGAATCTACCCAGTAAGTTTTGTACCTTTTCTACTGTGATTTTCTACAACTGTAAATGACAATAAACTTCAATGAAAACACAACCAGAGTAGTTTCTCGTGATAAAGTTCTTCATTTTGCCGATAAGATTTGATCAGTCACTTCCTGTGGAGCAACAGCGGATTTTCATTTGGACATATCGTCTCACCAGCGGATGTTCAATAAGGGTTTATGAACCAATAAACCAGTTTGTTCTTACAAAAAACATCTCATATCTTCCTCCAAACCTCTATAAGGTCATTTCATAGAGTCTTTTTTAAGGTGGGGGGGGTTGGGGTTGCATTGGGATGTTATTACACGACTGTGTTTGTAGGTCTGTGAGACCCGCCATCCAACGACGACGAGGGAAGAAACTGGAAACTGGAACGCTAGGTTTCACGTAATCATCTCCTGATGCTCGTGTAAACACTGCATCTGATTCGAGCTAATTGGGTTTGTAGTCGGGGTAAATAGTGTAAAAGGAAACCGCTCGCACATTCAGCAATATCCTCCCCCCTTTATTCCGCTTACTCCAACTTTATTCCTTTATTTGAGCGGCGGGACAAAAGGTTGTCCCTCCTCACGATTCCAATGATTCCCTGGGAGAAAAAAGATGTTCTTTCTCCTTAAAGTCACCACTCATGATCCATAAGGGATTTTTTTTTTCCTGCTAAGGCATTTTAGTAATTTAATTTTTGATAAAACAAGAGCACAGTAAAGTCAGAGAGAATAGGGACGACATGCGTGTCTTTTAAGAACCTTTTAATCGATTTTCTGGCTTTGATTTTGAAATATTTTGCATCTGCAGCTATGGATTACACCCCCCTCCCTCAGTCTTGGAAAGTTTTTGCCATCCAGCATCTTGTCACTCACATCTCCCCTCTTTTCCTGTCTCATCATACTCCGTAATGTAGTCACACTGATTGCATTCTCCCACTAATCTAATTCTTCCCTCTTTCAGCCCCCCCCAGAGACTTGGAGTGGATTCACATCACATCCATTCCAATGACCCCCCCCCCTCCCTCTATCCTCCTCCATCCTGACAGCACATACTAACTTTGGATTGAAAAGACCCATAAGCCTCGCCTGCCTTTACCACTCCGATCACATTACCGCCCGCGCAAAAACAAACCCTGTCTGGGCGAAGGGCTCAGATCTCATTAAATTAAAAAAAAAAAAGCATCAGACCAGTGATCCACATCAAAATGAAACCCAACGGAGATTCCTAACCAGCAATTAAGATAACATTTATTCCCGAACGGCGGATTTTCCTCTTATCGTATCATTAATTTTAACACAGCAAATGCATTTAGTGAAAGCTTCAAAAGCAGTTGCTATCGCTAAATCACGCTAATTTGTCGTACATTTGCTGTTCCCTTTTAAAGATCCATGCGGTCAGATATTAAGCCACCAACATTTACTTCTAGAGACTTCAGATCCCATGGTGCATTTGGTAAACCCTGCGTTAGAATGATCAATGGCTAGCCCCGGTCACGAGGGTCGAAGGTCGCCGACTGGATTTGTTAGAGGTCGGTGTCGTTTTGAGGGAAAGAGACAGCTGAGACAAAATAAGCATTTCCCACCCAAAAAAAAAAAAAGGGGGGGGGGAATCAAACAGAGACGCAGACACAACAAATCCATTCTTCTAGCGTAAGATCAAGATTGATTATGTAAGCACACAAGCTTTTGGGTTTTTTTCCCCAGTCTGAAGTGAAAAGATCAACAAATTAATTTCAATTTCTTTTGGGGGGGGGGGGGGTTTAAAGAATTTAACATTTTAATCCCTCTTATTCTGAAAAAACAGATAATCGGATTCATTGGTTTGGTGTATAGTCAATTTAAACGTGGTAATATGACCTTTAGAATAACGGCTTAGTTTCCATGGAAGCATTTACTTATAAGACATGTTTGTTGGATTGTTTTATCTGCGTAAAGGCGTGTCTTCCTATTTGCCTCCTTACACGCATGTAGCTTTGCGTTGGTGCATGCACTAATTGTTGGGCGCATGCCTGCCCGATGCCACAGGTAGCCCAGTGCTCAGTGGAGTGTGTGTCGCTACACCTGTCCTCCCCTCAGGGAGGCGCTGTCCTCAGCCAGCTGGCAGAGCGGAGCTGGGACGACGGATCGGACAGATTGGAGAAGCGGCGGGACGCTGGGACGAGCAGAAGAACCGAGTGAAGGTGAGGGCAAAAATAGAAGGATAGGAAAAGTACAGAAAGAGGGACAACAGGTACGAGCTATGCTGACGACAGGTAATTGTGCTGCTACAGAGGACAAGTGAAGGGCAAGTGTGCAAATAGACGTAATAGTGAAGTATAGTTCGTAGTTCAACCTTTAATAACGTCAATTTACTTAAACAGAAATAAATGGCATCTATAGGTTGTGACTGTAGTGAAATTAGAGGCAGACGGTTAAAGATCATCAACCTGAAAAATAAAACAGGCAAAAAAGTAAGTACAGCTAGTCCTCAACTTACGAACACGAGTGGTTCTGAGAGGCTGTTTGAAGCCACATTGTTTGTCGACATTTTTTACATTTCAATCTATAAAGTTATTTAAATGTCTTTACTACTCTAAATATTTAAGTATTATTCCAGCTGAACGGAAACTCCCAAGCTAACAAAACCAACAAAAAACAAACATCTTTGCAGAGGTACTTTGTGCAGGGTAAAAGAGATAAAAAATGATAAACGGTAAAATATCCATGGTATTCATACCGTGATGATGTGCTGAGATGCTCACAGAGACAAACTCAAGAACAGGATGGGGAAACGACAGTTGGAGATGTGTGAACGGTGCTGCTCAACAGGGTTTGTGGCAGAAAGGGGAACTGCAGCAGTCGGACATGTTCATATCTATGAATGTTTGTAAGTCAGATGTTCGTATCTTGAGGACTAGCTGTAATAATAATTTCTCTTCACAGACTAAGATGTCAAAAAACAACAACAATGGTTTGGTTTTAACAGTAATAAAATATCGTCAATGTTAGTTTTTTTTACTTTACTTTGGGTTTTCCAGCACAAACACCTTTATTAGCTTTATAATTTAGAAAGTGGTCTCATTAAATACAACCTAGAATCTTTCTGAAGGGGTCTGATTCTCTGAAATGAATGAGAACATCAGCTTCAGTGAATCGCCCTAACTCACATCCGTACGTCACCGTGACAACATCACATCTGTCTGTCGGCGCCGTTTCCTCCTTTCAGTCCGGTTAGATTCATTTCACCGTTTGTAACTTCATCTCCCCAACTTTCCGTCCCGTGGGTCTAGTTAGGATGAGTGTGTTCCTCTATGTGTGTGAGTGTGTGTCTTGTTTCTCCATGTCTGTCAGTTTCACTCTCTCCTGCCTCCAGGCTGAAGTGTCAGATGGGGGGGGGGGGTGAGATGTCTTCCTCGCCCGTCTGTATGTGGTTGTTAGCTCAAATAGCGCTACGCTAGTGCAATCAGGAGGACTCCAACACCACACACACGTAAACACGAACAATATACCGTATATACATGTCGGCAAACACAACTATTATCTCATTAGCATCCAACTGCCTCTAAGACAGTCTTCCGTTGGACCAGTCCGTTGGGAATGGAGGGTGGAAGGTACGACGGAAACAGAGCACGAGCTGAAACTGATGGGCAGAATGAAGCCACAAAGGTACAGAAGTCGAGGATAGGGATGGAGAGAACAAACATATCTTGGCAGTCGCCTCAGAAATGAACCTCCAGGCCCAGAAAGGCCAACACCGACTTTCCAAACTGGCATAAAGTTTGAGATGGAGCATAATTCATCCCTGTGTTTGAACCAGCAGGTACACCCAATGTCGGCTGTTCCCAAAGACGTCTGAATCAGGTCCTGCTGCCCCCCCCCCCCCCCCCAACAAAGGAGAAGCGTGAAATCGACCAAGTCAAAAGCTGCAGCCCGAGCGAAGCTGATTTTCTGCCGTTGGACCAGAGGCAGCGTCCATCAAACGTGATTCTGCTGTTGGGATCCGAGTTTGAGTTTCAGCCTTGAAATCCTTCGTGAGACTTTGTGTTACGTTTGTGGGGGGGGTCGTCCTTTTCTGTGTTCCATCATAAGACGATGTGAGCGAAATAGAAAACAGGCTTGGTTACGTTTAAAGATGGGATTTTTCCAGGGTGGTACTGATTTATTATTATTATTACTTTAAAATCAAACACATGCCAAAAAATATCCAATGAAAGCAAACCCATAATTTAAGTCCTCACAAGTTTTTAAATTCTGTTTCACCTGGACAAACGTTTCTTTGAGATTCAATTTTTTTTTTTTACAAGACCAACCGTGATGAAGAGTCATAGATATACAAAAACAGAATGAATTCCAAAAATTAAAATATAAGTCAAAGATAAATAAATAAGGCAAAATTAAATGATTTTAATCCGGATGTATTTTAAGGTAACTTAACATGCATCTACTGATATGATGCAAGCTTTCTGAAACTGAAAGTGATTCCAGACAGAAGGAGCAGTATTTTATTTACAATTTAAGTTCAAACTCTTAGTAGAAATAAGTCCTAGGAGTGAAGATAATAACTTTTTTCCTTTTTCAAAGGATAAAAATCAAGATATACAAAACAAGGAGATCAATGATAGCACTGTAAATAAGAAAATTAAGTGTTTATATATATATATATATATATATATATATATATATATATATATATATATAATCATTTACTCCTTTGAAGGCCCCTGTAGTTGAACTGCACTTTTTTTTTAAAGCCTGTCTGAAATCAGTTATAATATTAAATGATGTAAAGTTCTGGATGTTCAGTCGCAAAACACTCAAGAATTTTAATGAGGACTGACATTTTTAGTCGGTCGACGCTGCTGTGGCCCAGACCTCCTTATGGAAACCAGTTTGTCTGTCACGCATCAGAACTTCACTCTTAGTTTTCTTGCATTCTTCAGATAGTGTGAAAGACTTCCAAAAAAAAAAAAAAACCCCATCGTTCCACTTTTTCCATCCAGGCTTGAAGTTGAAAAAAAGGGCTGATTTTCTGCTGGTGGACAGATTTCTGGGTCAACGCAACAAGACACAAACTTTAAAAACTGTGAAATCACTCTTAAATAAGAGAAGAAAATAAAGCAGATTTCCATATCTGAGAAATTTTGCGGTATACAAATAAAAAAAAAAAGTCCAAATATGGGCCATAAAATCAAATGGAAGCTTTAGAAAATTAAGTGTCAAATGATTAGGAAGAACAAGGAACTAGATTTAATAAAACGTTTGCTGAAACTTTTTTCAGTCGTATTTCCAGCTGTGGATTCAACATCTCATGATCTTGTTTAAATTGTTGGCTTTTCTTATAGCAGATGTTTGTGAGCTTCACCTGAAAAGCAGCCAAATGAAATTAAGGTTTGTTTTCCCGGTTGGACAAACAACACGGCGCTCGTGAACCATTGGTTGTTTCAGCCTTCAACTCTTTTTTTGAAGGTAGTTTGCAGCAGTTTTTGTAAAACTATTATGAGCAAAACAGGTCATGAAAAAATCCTCTGCAGAATCCTCCATGACAGGCTTAATTATGACATATAGACTTTTCTTTCATTAGAAATTCTGTATTTCTAAATGTGGCAACATCACAGTGGTCACAGATGCCAGGAACACAGAAGCAGATGTATATTTATGAGGAACATTTGTTAGGATTATACCAATGAGAGATGGGCTTTCAGGACGGTTTCAGAACCGGTCCGCTGGGATTAGAACATCACTGATCGTCCAGCAGAGCCGTGATCAAGGTCTGGGATTGGAATTATTAATGCCTTCATGAGAGAAGCACTTTAGAGAAAGAACTGGAGTGTTAAAACCTCCAGTCTGGACCTGGATCTAGTTCCACGTTCAAGCAAAACATGAAAGAAAACTTGAAAGCTGAAGTGGATCGCTGGAGCGTTCTTTCATATGTGTGTCAGATTGGACTCAGAGGATAAAGTCATTCTGAGAAAGTTTTGTAGAAACAGTTTAAAGAACCACGGTTGGTGGCGTGTCTGAGAAGGTAGCGTTCTTGAATGTTCTCTGAGGAGCTGAGCAGAATATTCAGACAGATTGGGTAGAGATCCACCGCAGATCAAATTAATTTAATTGATTTAATTAAATTTAATTAATTAGATTTAAATCAATGTAAGTTAAATTTTTTTTGTATTTTTTTTTTTTTATAAATCATAATTTTATTTCATTTTTTTACTTTGATATCTCGGTTTAAAATGATGTTCATCCATATTTGACCACCTGCTGTTATTTGACTGGCATTCCAGGTGTCGTTTATGTGATAAAAAACTATAACATGTGGCTCAAAGCTGCTGGAAGGATTCTGAATAAAAAGAGCTCCTAAAGTAATATAATAATTGATAACTCCTACTTAACCCTTAAAGGATTTTGAGACTTCTGTATCATAAGTTTGAATATTTGTTTTCCTGAAAAATCAGACTCATACATCTGCATTTTCCATTTGAATTTAGCAAATGTTATAGATTTAAGTTCATTTTTATTTTTCTTAGACCAAAATGGAGGAGTGAAATGTTTAAATCACTAGAAAATGGAAATAAAACAAGTCTATTTTTTAATTTTGACTTTTTTTTTTCAATAATGAAATCCTACAAACTTTTTGTTTTTGATATCTGAAAATAAAATTACTAAAAAGTACATAGATGGTGGAACTCAACATTTGATTCAAACCTGAGATTCTAAAGAAATTGGAAAGACCCTCAACAAAATAAACTTTCTCGGGGGGTCAACAGAAGCAGGAGCAATAAAAAAAATTTAAAAAAGAAGAAATAAAAGCAGCAGGAGGTCCAGGAAAGTCAGCTTCACTTAAAAACACATCCCAATGAGAGCGATCCAACAAAACAAACCCAGAAGGCATGAAGGAATAAACCAATGAGGAGGTTGTGTTCTAAAGTGCTCCCAGAGATGGTTAATATTTGGACTTTGTAATAAGAAAGTCTCTAAAACTTTAATTTTCAAAGTGGAGAATCAAGCCTGGAGCTCCAGCCGGAGATAAATAAGAGTCGGGCTTGGCCTCATCCCTGGAACGGACCGGGATGTGGTTTGTTTCTGCTCTCTGTCAGCAGTGATACCGTTAACTAGAGGTGATGTCGCCGAAAATAATTCAATTTTCATTATTATTCATTATAGTTCATAATTTTCCAGGTATCGCTGACGGAACGCAACCCAACCCAGCTTTATCTCTGGTGCCGTGGCGAGGGATTGCGTCCAATGTGGCGGCGGTTTGTTGGACCCACAGGAAGGCTGGACGGACCAGAACCAAAACCAGACGTGCTCACGAGAGAGTCGGGAAGGAAACCTGGAGGAAACTGGACTCTGTTCATGTTCACGTGTTTTTAAAACACACACACACATACACACACACACACACACACACACACACACACACACACACACACACACGCAACTGTTTTGCTTTTGCTGCATTAAGACCTGCTGCGTTGGCACACCCCCCTCTCCCAGACACACTCGCCGTGGTTCGCCGCGGCGTCTCTGCGCCGCGTATGTTTCGCATTGGTTCTGCTGCCGCGTTCTGTAAACAACGCTAACTGAGTCCGGATGAATGGAAGGCAGGACCCCTCCCTCCATCCCTCCCTCCACCCCTCCCTCCACCCCTCCCTCCATCCCTCCCTCAATCTCTCCATCTCTTTGCATCTCCGTCGCCCTTTGACCTTCTTTACCGTACGGCCTGTCACCAGCGTGTGCTCTTGTCACGCGTGTTTATGTAAGTGTGAGACATGTGATCCCTGCAGGCCAGAGGTTACACACATTCAATGTCGTCCACTACTGTTCACTGTATCGCAGTAGAGGACAGAACGACTGTTTGTGCGTTGGCTTAGACTAATTCCCACACGGAGATTCTATGTTGGATGCGTCGCTTTCAGATTGATGCAGGAAGTAACAATCATCCGACCTGATAAGGAAAATTCTGAGTAAATCTGAGTCTAATTTTCCACTTTTTTTTTTTAATATCTTTTTTTTTTTTTTTTTAATGGACGATGTAGAAACTGCTCAACTGATTGTCATGAAACTTTGAAGAGGGATGAGAATAGATGGAAAGGCATCAGGATGAGTAGGAAAAACGTTCAGCAAAGGGTCGGGTTACGTTTGTGTTTGGAAGAAGAGCAACGGACACAAAAACGCTGACAGGAAGTAAAACAAATATTTCTGGTTTGGCCGGTGTTGTGATCAGTATTTATACGTGACAACAAAACTATCCTTTAAATGACTTCATACAAATACTAAACATTTCCAGATTGATGCTCAGGATTCAGTTTTAGGTTGGGAAGGACGCTGTTCAGGAACTCTTTATCTTTCAATCTCCTGATTGATCGATTGATAAATGTTAATTCAATTTATTTGAATTACAATTAAACAAAAAAACAACAACTATGGAGTCTGAAACATGTAGACACACCGACACAGACATCTTGTCTACATTAAGACAGTAACCATACCTGTGTCCACCCCCCACCCCCAGTCACAGGAAGTGAGGTCAGCACACAGACCGTGTGTGTGTGTGTGTGTGTGTGTGTGTGTGTGTGTGTGTGTGTGTGTGTGTGTGTGATGTGTCTCCTTTCCCTGGGAGATTAGGTTTCAGCCATCACTGAGTCTTACTAATTAATGTCACAACCTGCTAGCCATGTCAGCACCAATTTACAACACAGTCTGGGACTCAGGCCTTTGCGCGCGCACACACACACACACACACACACACACACACACACACACACACACACACACACACACACACACTCACACACACACACACACACACACACACACACACACACACACACACACACACACACACACACACACACACACACACACACACACACACACACTTTTCCTCACCTGTCACCATAAATGTCATACTTTTACACTGTGAGACATTTCATGGTGTTTCAACTAGAAAAATCTAATTCACCTGCTGCTTTAAAATCATTAAAGTTCAACTGGCTGATACGACTATAATAATCTAGTTGTCTCAATGCAGCTTTTTAAGTTGTTTAAGTTCATTCAACTTTGTACTCAGAGTTACAACAAAGCATCTTTACCAAATCTTCCTTTACCTTCCTTACCAAACAAACCCACATGTTTATTATTATAACTCAAACTTTCAAGGTCTATATTTATGTAACTTGCCATTTCAAGTTAAGAGGACTAACATTTTTAATTTCTTCTGATTTAAATGTATAATTTATAATGACTTAGTCACAATCATTA
Organism: Antennarius striatus; assembly: GCF_040054535.1. Lineage (NCBI taxonomy): Eukaryota > Metazoa > Chordata > Actinopteri > Lophiiformes > Antennariidae > Antennarius > Antennarius striatus. Next base: position 24,885,379 of record NC_090781.1, on the reverse strand, counting down.
GTCAAGAAATATCATTTATTTAAAAAAACCCATGAACATCTCCAAGCTGTTTCTAACTATGCTTCAACCTTGACGTTAACAAGGGGTATTTTTCAAACTCAAATGCAGACACCAGGGCACTTTTTCAATGTAGCCTTAAGACCTTGTATGACTTTAAACATACAAGCATCCAACCTGGAGAGAGATGGACACCGCAAGGTTCACCTGCCCAAGACACACTATAGATGACGACTGTGGGTTGTCTGTGGTTCCCCAACGACCCGCCGGGGTTATGGGATAGGCTAGGCTTTCTTTTCAACTGATAATTTAATTAAAATAAGTTCAGCCAATGTGACGGCATTTTCAAGTAGTCAAGACAATGACTGAAAGTTTAACCTACAAAAACAGCTGAGTTCAAAATCTAGAACCTATCAGAGCTCTTGAGTCACAGTGAAAATGTAAATTCAATACCCGCTTCTTTCGCGAGCCGCGGAGTTGCTGGAGCCTGTCCCAGTGGACTTGGGGTGTGAAGCAGGGTGCACTCTGGGCGCAACGCCAGTGCACCGCAGAGGAACAGACAAACACGGACACACTGACACCTATGGACAATTTGAGACTGGCCAATTCACTTGAAGTGCAAGTTTTTGGAGGTAGGAGGAAGCCAGAGAACCCACGCAGACACAGGGAGAACATATAAACTCTGTTATTGATTGCTTGGCTAAAGAAAAACTATAATAAAAACAGACGAGACAAAAACTTGTCCTTGTAAACATAACCTCCTTTTTTACTAAAAAGGGCTTGTGATGTTTTACAGTGGATCTCCATTTTTTGGCTTTAATGTCAGTCTTGTAAAACGTCTTTGCTCTTCTGATGAGTTCTCCTCTGTTGATGCACCTTCACATGCATCCTGGCTGGACTTCTCTCCTTCTGATGAAGTTTCAACGCCATTTGCCCCACTAGAAGTGTTTGGCCTGGCTTCGGCCAATGCTGAGATGAAACAAACGATAACGTTTAAAGCTTTAAATACGATGCAAACATTTCAATTCAGTAAATGCTGGAAAACGCCCACCTCTCTCCCGTAGTTCTCGCTTTTGCCGTATCTCCCGGACTTTCTTTGCAAACGCCATCAAGCTTTCGTGATGTTCCCTCCTTTCTCGCATTCCCCATTCCTCCATTTCTTTATGCTCTGCCTCCAGCCCCCCCACCGCCCACGCCTCTGCACACGCCCTGTCTCTGGGGAACACAGGGCGTTCATCGAGGAAGGTGAGCTGTTTAAGGTGTGAAATCATTGTCTTCCTGTAGTTGGGGATTTTCTTCACCACATCATTTCCCGTTAGATTTAGCACCCGCAACTCTGGCATGGTCTCAAGGATTTGGACAACCCCGGGGTCACATAACCGATTGTTAGAGAGGTCCAGCACACTGATTGCCGGGCATTGACTCAAATGCTCTAAGTCTTCTATAGACCTCAAGTTATTATTAGAAATCAGAAGAGTGCTCAGGATTGGGAGGCAGGAGATGTGCTCTATGGTGCAAATGAAGTTATTGGAAACATCCAGGGTGCAAAGCTGCTGCAGATGCTCAAGGTTTTCTATCTTGCTGATGAGGTTCTGCTGCAGGTACAAGCAGCGCAACTCAGTCTGGGCATGTAGGTTCTCAATTCGTCGAAGACAATTGCTTTGCAGCCACAGACACTTGAGTCCTGTGTATTCATCTAGGTTCTCAATGATGGCGAAGCCTTTGGCATGCAAATACATCATGTCATTCAAGCAAGGGGTTAGGTAAAGTTTGTTCTTCTTGCACTCATCCTTTAGTAATTTCTTTGTCATTCTTGGTGCTGAATCATCTTCCTCTTCATCTGGAAGTTCACAATACTCTTCTTCGAAATTGTTCTCCTTTCGAGCCCTCATGGCAGTAGTGTCAGCATTGAGCGCGTTAGAGGAACATGTTCACATTTATATCCTTTAACTACTGCAACATCAAAGCTGTCACTCTGGCCAGATAAAAGCTGTCAATCAATCTTCTGAATTCTAGTTACGTCTTGCTTCAAAGCGATGAGGTATTGTAATTGTCGGGGTTCGTGTATTCGTCCATTCTTCGGTTCATTGGTCCATCAAATATCTTCACAACCGTTGCAGGTAGAAAGATGAAACAAAAAGCACATTACTTGGGCAGCAAAGGGGATGAAAATGAGATGATGACCTTGACCCTAAGAGGACTAGGTCAAGGTCAAATTTAAACTTTTGTACACTCATGAACCGTATAAGATGGAAAGACAAGGGAGAAAGCCAGTGTAAGACCATAGATCAAAGCACTAGCTTTGATTTTTGACATTATGCTAGTAGGTCAGGGTAAAATTTTGGATTCACGGGTGTCGCGGGAAGTTGCAATCTGTTTCTGCCTTGTTGTAACCTTTGATTCATTTAAGTTGGAACTGTAAATAGAGGATATTGAAAGTAGACAAGTAACCAGAAGTCTAAGACGTCTCCAGAAACCAAAGGTTGTGAACAGCAGTAAAGAAAGACACATCATTGGTTTAAGATTAATACCTGTATTATAATTGTGCTTGTCCATCTCTAAGTAAGTAAGTAGTTGGTTTGAATGCCTGTAACAAAAGGCGCTGATCAAAGCGCCAGGGGTGATCAAAGGAGAGTAGGTCAGTGTGGCTAGGTAACTAGGTAGGTAGGTAGGTAAGTCACAAGATCGAACATGCCAAAAAAACCTTGCAGACTTGGGTCCAGAAATTGCCACCAGTAGAGATTGAAAGGTCTGATTCCCACTTGGCACTGCACTGGCGTCGTGCTTGGAGTCTCCCCCGCCTCTCGCCTGCAAGTCAGCTGGGATAGACTCCAGCAACCTCTGTGAGCCGCCATAAGCGGAACGAGCATGAACATACTATTGTCATTTGCGAAACGTCTAGTCTTTCGTTCCAGCAGTGTGCTTTGTTTGCTGAAAACAGTCAGTTTGTGTGTGTGTTTCCACGGTGACGTTTGGGCAGGATAGGCCAGACTAGTTGCAAAAGGTTCCTAGTTTCTGTACGGACATTATTTAGTGAAAGACGTGGCATGTCGTGGCATCATTACGACTTCACTGGAAGCAACTTTGCAGAAATATGTCGTTGTTGCAGGTTAGAGGGAAAAAGTGAGAGAGGGTGGAGAGCAGCTGGAATCTATTCACTAACTGTGGAACTACCTACCTAGCCTGGTCATTCTCCTCTTTCCTCATGAACTGTGTGTGTTTGGGGCTTTTCAGCTCCCCTCTCTTTGTGTCACTCTATCCAGGTTGCTTCCTCTCCTCCAACACATCACCATCTTTCTACTGTTGCTCTACTGTGCCCTCTTTCACCTCGCTGTCAAGAGCAATTCTCCACCTCCGTCTTTGCCTTCCCTTTCCTTGTCCCCCCAGTCTCTCCTTAACTTTACCTGTCAGGTCTCCTCCCATTGGTCCCTGTAGGTCTTTTTCCCTTTCTCCATATCCTGCTGGAATTAATATGCTCCATCTCCTTCTCAGTACTCCTTTCTTTTATCATTACATATCTTTGTTCCTACCTACAGTAGGTCACAAATCTCTGGCTGAAAGGGGAAATCCCCAGATTTTAGACTAAATTTTGTAAACTTTGGTACAACCAAGTTTGAATTCGTTGTTTCGTGTGATGCTGGAAAAGCCAGCTCAAGTCATAAAATAGAAAACATAACGATGTAACAGTGATGTCATATAAATCAATCGCTTTTTTCTTACTTTTAAGTTTATTAACAAAATATATCTTAAGTTCAGTTTGCTATAATGACGGTGACACAAGAACTGTTTAAAATATTCAACACAACACATTTCAAAGTGTTTTTCTTTGTATTTTTTTTGTTTTTGCTTGAATCCTGCCTACATATGATGCATATCCAGACATCAGCTTCTCCCAAGGTTTCTTGGGAATCATGTCATTTTAAATCATCAAATGACTCCAGTTCTGTAATATTCCTGGGTTAACATGCTGCAGATACCTTCCTCAGATTTTTTTAAATGATTCATTACGTTCTAGATAGTCTCAGTACTTTATCTGGAACCAACTCTTGGTAGGCCCTGGGATAATTTTGGGATAACTGTCCTTTTGGAACATCCAATAAATAACTCAAACTTCCGCTTCCTCCTATGTGATGCTTTGATTTCCTGATAAATCCAGTTTACCCACCACATGCTGTAAAATTCCAGTGGCACAAGAAGCAAAGCAGCTCGAGACCATCACTATTCCACCAGCATGTTTCAGTGCATTTCAGCCTGTGCTTTATTCTCCAATCAGGCTAAACTAAAGGCCTTTTCATTCATTTTATTCAGCAATGAGAATATTCCAAAAGTCCAACAAACGGTGACATTTCTGCAGAGGCCATCCTCTCCCCAGCTATTAAATGAGGTGTCAGGTCTGGATTTTAAAGTCTAGTGACATAAACACACACTCTTCTGGTGGTGTTGAAACAGAAGGTCCATTCTTGAACGTTGCCTTCACAAACCAGCAGACAAATCCTCCTGATGCTTCCTTTTAAATAATTCATTAACGAAACTGCATTTGCATGAGTTGACAATCGCTTATTGTATGAGTGAAACTAGAAAGCCACCTGCCCCCCACCCCCTGCATGCCTTTCCAATACAGTCATGTTGAAACATGACCTCCCGTTTAACCCCATCAGTCCCTCCTGATGGTGATCAATAACTTGTCGGGCCAGTCAGACCGCCTGATGTGTGTGTGTGTTTGCATCCTGGTGTGTAAGTATGTTAATCTGCCCCTGTGTGCATGCATGTAAGTGTTTGCCCTCATCATTAGCCCTAATGATTGACAACGTCCTCCCGTTTCAACCTCCTTCCCCTTCCTTCCCTTATTGACCCTCCTGTCAACACCCCGTCACCCGGACTTCCTCACGTCATCAATAGCAGGACTTTATCTAGATGGACAGTCACCGTCTTTCATGCTTATCTGGGATACTGTATCTGACAGGCCACCAAATCGAGTGTTTGTGGAGATGCATTCTTGTGTTTGTCTCTTTTTTGGAGGTCAGAACGTCCTTCAGGTGAGGACAGGTGAGGGCAGTTAGCTGCTAACTTCTAGGGGTTAGATTTCAGGAAGGTTGGGGGTTAGGTGTCAGTGGAATGTTTGGCTTCTCCTGAAACAAATAAAAATCCGTTAAACTCTGGCCTTCAGCTACAAACGTCATTGGTTAAGATTGCGTAGCGATGCCAAGCTGCAAAAATGAACAAAACATCGCTCCCAATTCATCCCAGACGGCACCAAGTGGCTGTTTCCAAGATTTTTCGAGGTGAAACATTTGTTTGTCCGTGACCCCCTCAGAGGGACATGTCATATTTCTGCCCCACCCCCCCACGCCCCCTCAGCAGGAAGACATTGTGTTGAACTGCTACACATCACTGCTGTAAGGTTTTACGACGTGACAGCGTTCCGGTCAAAAGTGCGACAAGTAAAATATGGCCAGACTTTTGTAGCCAGGGCCAAAAACATCGGGGGCCGCCGATCGCTACAGCTGCTCTCTGTGCTATAGCGATAGCTTCTTTTAGCCACGAGCTAGCGCCCTGGCCTGCAACCTGTTATCACACAGAGTCACAGAGGGCAACCGGGCTGGGTTTGATGGTGGACGCGCCAGGACACCAGACTGGGAGCAGACACAGCCTGGTTGAACAACGGGGGACAAGGAATGGACAGGAGGACACCGCAGAACAAGAACGCTACCTTTTAAAATACATTTTAAAAATGTTTCGGTCTTATAAATAAAGTTTGCATCTTAAAGTCCCTTTTTGTCCCAGTATCTAAAGACTATTTTATGGCAAACTCTTGAAAAAGTGATGTAGAAGTAGGAATTCTGAGATATTTTTTTACCACATATTAGAGATTGGACCTCCAGGACTGATCAGACTTTAACGATAACTCATGATGTGAAGTCAAAAACAGGAAATGGAAAAATCAAAAGGTTGGATTACGACACCGGGGGGTAAAATGCACTTAGTTCCCTACAGGAACAGGTTTCCTCGTCTTTATGAGAACGTCTGAGTATCTGATATCAAGAGTGTCAGATTTTTGGGTCTCTTTCTGACAGGAGTGCTAAATCTCAGTGACTGACAAAAGCTCCGAGAGTTTCAATTTCCCTTCTTCTTCCCTTTCTCCCTTCTGTCGCTTTTTTTTTATGGCATTGGGATTTTTTTTTACTTCTAAGCAAGAAAATACATGATGATGGAGAAAAGGAATGGGGTAAAATATATAAAAGATGAATGTAAAAGAGGTTAAAAGGCAATGCAAGGAGAAAGGAGAGTTAGGCTTGGAGATGGAGAGATAGTGGAGAATGACAGATGGGCCTGAAGACGAAAGGGCTGCTGGGTTCAGCACTTCAGAGCCGAGCATATGACAGCTTTACACTGGTGTGTGTGTGTTTGTGTGTGTGTTTGTGTATGCATTGGGGCGTTGTGTTTGTGCACACGCTCACGTCCGTGCCTTGGCGCGGCGCCAGTGTTTACCCAGGCCATCTTCTGTGTGTTGAACGTCGCCAGAGGGACCGTTCCTCCACCTGTTATCCCTCCATTCTTCTCTCTTCCCACCAGCTCCTGTCATCCGTCTCTAGATTGACTTCACCAGTAATAAACCAGAGCCACATTTTCCGCACTTCCCCGTTTCTCTGGCTTCGCCTGTGATGTCTGGATCTGAGGTCAAAGGTCTCTAGGACCAGGTGTGCCGGCGCTGGCGTTCACCGGCTCGACGGCTCAGCTACCTTTTTGTCCCTCCTACTGTTGTTCTGGCACAGGGAGAGCACAATTTGTTCTACTCCCTCCGTGAATTAGGTGCTAAGCTGCTTTGTCTGGCAGCTGCGATTTTCAAATGATTTGGAGCATTTTTTTGGACGATTACCTGGTTTTGATGCATCGAAGACATCACAGACCATCCAGCTGGGGTTTGAGATATAAAGCAAGGATGGCTTTGCTTTCTGTTGGGTCACACGTTGCACAAAAGGCTTAAAGTTGGAAATAATTATTCATTAAATACATCATAGATTATTGATAGACCTTTCATGAGAGCAAACTGTTTTTTTGCTGCAAGGAAATCCATTAATTGTGGATATTTCACTGATTTTGCAGCAAAATTCTCCTATTTTTTTGTTGCAAGTCCTAAAACTTTAAACTTTAATGAGGATCTGCTTTTCTTCTCTGCTCCCTTTTTATCCAATCCAAATCCAATGCAACTGGTGCAATTATGCAACTGGTCCATTTGAGGATGGAACACACGGCTACCCTAATGCCAACCCTTCCAACTTTTTAAATATGTGTGTGTTTATTTCCAGGATGTTCAAGGCTACTGTCTTTCGTCAGGAGCCTCCTACTGACTTGTGTTAGACGTTTTATGAGTCCCCCCCCCCCCCGATGAAGCACAGAGGATTATAAACTGTGATGGAGTTCATTTGAAGTGTACGCGTATCATTTTAACTACATGTTGAGATATAAGATCACATCCTTTAGTGAATCTTTGGCGTTGGCTGCAGTTTTATCCCAAAGCTTCCACATAAAATATCTAAAACAGAGCAGTACCAGATGTCAGGGAGGGTTTTTATTGCCCTAGGGCCCAGATTGGGCTTCCTCTTTGGGGAAGCGTCTGGGAGAGGAGACAAGGGGGCCAGCGGAGGAGAATCCGGGCCCCTGTGGTTTTTTCCTAAAAAACGGAAGACCTGAAATCATCTGTCTGTCTTTCACCCGCCATTGATTGCCAGCGATGGGTGACGTTTACATTTCAAAAGTATGCCCTGCATGGCGTGAAGTAGCCGACACGCATGTAGAGCTCACGCGTTTATAGGCGTGTTTGTGTCCCTGTTTCCAGGGCAGTAACTTAAAGCTGATTCGGCTTCATCCCGGATCTCTGGTTTGTGTTTGGGTTGTTGAGGTGGATCACAATATGGCGCAGGGGGTAAAGAGCAGGAGGCATAAAGCCAGGGAGAAATTAAACCAGGGCTGTGAGAATGCTGCGGAAACATTGGATCAATATCAAAGTGGAGCTGATTTAATAATCACGGAGGACCGGGGAGGACACAGAAACAAGAAGCAGAAAGAAAGACGTTGGGGAAGTTAAAGTTTCCATGCGCTAATTCGTCTCCGGCGTCCCCTTCATCTCATTGTGTGCGTTTCCAGCACATGTGCATCACCTTATGTGTGGTGCAGGAGATACAGAAGCTGTTATTTGTTGTGATAAATGTATTGTGACATGTGTGCAAATTGAGTGTGTGTTTCTGTGACTGTGTGTGTATGTGTGTGTGTGTGTGTGTGTTTCCATAACATGACGGAAGTTGCGTGAGCGTGTGCTGAACGGTAGGACCGTGTAAATGTCAGGCCAACCTCAGCCTAGGGGCAAAAAAGACCTCATGGGGGTCAGGAGGGTTTAGAAATGACTTTTCTGCATGCAATCCCACACACACACACCAACACACACATCATATGACACGCATGTCACTTTACAACTGTTACAGATCTCAAATTCATCCTTATAGGCCGCTTCTCCTGATGTGGACAGATCGTGTTATGTATTATTCCAGAGTAATCGCAGCGTAAGATGAATGACATTTAATTACTTTGATCGGCTTAAGTCTATATACCCTCTTTGGCAGGGGGCAAAATAAAAGCAACCTCTACAGGTTATTTTTTTGCGCAGGATTACTGGGATGATAGCACAGGTGAACAGGAGATAAAACATTTATTAGATATTATCATAATTCCTTCCCAGTACAAACTGAATAAAGACAGGATTGAAATTTTAATAAATGGCACACCTAGCTTTGAAAGTACGGGCAGTCTTTAACATGCCAACATTCGACTTATGAACAAACACACACTTCTTCTATATCCGACTATTGTCCTGCAGTTCCTCTTTCTGCCACAACCCCTGCGGAGGCAGCACTGCTATGTTAACACAGTTCCAACACTCGTCCCCCCCATCTTGTAGTTGGTTGTCTGTGAGCATCTCAGAGTGTCAGTCTTCCTATCTTGGATACTTTGCTGTTTATCATGATAATAAAGCAAAACTAGTGAAGGTAGTGGTAGTGGTGACCATCTCTATGGTGACAACTCCGACTCTGACCCAAAATAACTCCTCCCCTTTCCTCTTCTACTCTAAATACTTTGATATTTAGAGATTTATGAACAACCTCTCGCAACCAATTGCGTTTGTATGTTGAGGACTACCTTAATACAGACATATGAACTGAAATAACCCTCCAAATGTGTGTTTTCACTGTTTCCTTTCCATTAGTCTGTTGAGGAACCACAGCAGCCCATAACCTCAACATGGACTGATTCACAAAGAAGCTCTGTCCAGCCCTCAAGGTCGTCTCTTTGAGACCTGCTGAAACCTGACGTCTCATTCCGCCTCCATGCCCCAAAAATGCTCCTGAATCAGCACCGTCGTCTAATTCTGGGATCTGCAGTGTTCCCCTTAACCCGTCCCAATGAATCCAGGAAGTCCCACTGAGATAAAGGATCTGCCCCATCCCTGCCACCGATTGTCAGTCTCCTGACGGACCCACGCACCTGGTTAGCCGCAGATTGCAATCTGTGTGGGTTGATTGCAAAGCAAGGACAGGAAAGGACAAAGGCAGAATCACTTAGGCAGCCTTTTAGGCCGCGGATGGTGCGCCCCATTCGCAGCTACACAGTAGGAGCTGATAAGGAGACTGTGAGGAGTCTGCAGACCTCACGGGGGCTGTCAAGAGTAGTTTGTGTCGTCCTAGAGGTAGCATGTAGCATTACATCACTCGTGGATGCTCCAGTAGGAGCAGATCGAGTGTTTCTGAAGTTTCTACAACATCAAAAGGCTTTTCCATCCCTCGTGATCCCTTTCTGTGCTCCCATTGGCCGGCTAACTTCCCTTTGGGAAGTCCATTTCAACACTAACCGTAACCCTACACTAACCCTGCTACATTAATTGAGGTCATAGCCCCAGATTCTGAATTTCCCATAGATTCTTAAACAGTCATGTCAGCCAAAAACCCAGAGAGCTTAAAGTTGAGAGCTTCTGAGTAAAAACCCCATTGAGTAGGGGCGTCAAACTCTCTTTCACTGAGGGCCACATCAGCATAATGTCTTTCCTCAAAGGACCAGATGTAACTGATAAATGTAACTCAATGTAATGTAAAATTAATTTAACTACTCCTTAATGTTAAATAACTCTGAATTTTACTTATTCAAGTTACAAACATTAGTTACACGTAAAAAATGTTTGTTTGTTTCTCTGTTCTAACATAAATCCTGTTAATTTGTCAGGTTATTAAACCCACAGCACTCCATCAATCAAGGATCAAACTATCAATCAATAAAGAAAAATAACATCAGACACAAGTTAGGACATTAACTTTGTTCAAAATGGTTTTGTCAACTTAAAATGGGCTGAATCACTGCATTGTGCTTTTGACCTATTTATTTTTAGACACTCTGACCTTTATTGCTCTTGCGGGCCACATAAAAGGATGTGGAGGGCCACATCTGGCCCCCGGGCCTTGAGTGTGTGTGTGTGGTAGGAACAGAGGAAGACAGCACATTAGCTTGAGGAGCCGGGCTTGTGTACGCATCAACAGTCAGGTGGAGGTCAACCGGGTCTGTTAACAGACGGATTGAGGTGGGGATCGAAGGGTCGCAGTGTGTGTGTGTGTGTGTGTGTGTGTGTGTGTGTGTGTGTGTGTGTGTGTGCGTGCGTGTGGGTGTGTGTGTGTGTGTGTGCCTCGATAAGGAGATTCCTAAGCAGAAAGTGACTTTAAACAAAAGCTCTGCAGCCCAATCTGGCACTGAAGGTTAAATGAAATAATCTGGAGTATTGCTAAATTGCGGACGGTGAGTTGTCTGGTTGTGAAGATGTTTTGCAGAGGATTAAATTTTAAACCCAGTTTAAACCCAACACATACGAGTTCATCCGGTTTGTCTGCGACACGAGGAAGACGCACGTGAGCAGATAGGCCTCCTCTTCCTCAACAATACATGAAATGGTGTGTGGGCGTTCTCATCCGCCGGGGTTGATTTGTGTTTGTGGATGTGCCTTTTGTGAGAGGTTAAATCCACCGCCGTCTGAATTAGCTTTCATGTTGTCTCTCTCTTCATCCTCCACCTCGTCTTTGCCTCCGTCCCACTTGTGTCTAATAAACAGAACGGGGCAATATGTATCCGACATCAAACGACATCAAAGCCCGGCACGCTGTTAACCTTCGCTGCGTTCTCTCCTTCATGCTCTCGCTCGCCTTTTTAGTGTTTCTTTATTGCTTATACAATACCTGTCTGCAGACGCCGTTTGATGTGGAGCGTCGGCAGACCCGGGATGTGTGTTTGCCTCCATACAGCGGGGCATTGTTCCTGTCTAATATGCAAATTAAGCCAAAAGCCACCTCTGCTGGTGGATTTTCTGAACTCATATTGCACCAAAATACAAGAATGTTTGTCACGAGGTGAGTAAAAAGGTGCTTTAGTGGTGTCGTCTCGTTACGTTGGCACGACATCGGTGAGACCGCATCTCGTTCTTTACCACGTGTTGGTGGATGGATATAACATCAGTGAGACCGCACTTCGTTCTTTACCACGTGTTGGCGGATGGATACAACATCAGTGAGAACGCACCTCGTTCTTTACCACGTGTTGGCAGATGGATACAACATCATTGAGAACGCACCTCGTTCTTTACCACGTGTTGGCAGATGGATACAACATCAGTGAGAACGCACCTCGTTCTTTACCACGTGTTGGCAGATGGATACAACATCAGTGAGACTGGATCTCGTTCTGGTTGGTGGAGTAAAGACGTAGCTCGTGTGTTCTCGTGATTTATGCGTTTCTTTTCATCATCATTGTTTACTTATGTATAAAGAATATATTCAACCAGACACATTATTATTACCTTCAGCTGCCATTAGGAGTTGAATTGGACGGTTTACACACAAACATCAGTAATCTGGATTCGTTGTCAAATTGGACTATTTCTAATCCCTGATCTGCATTATTAGACTCATTATACATCATTTCTGACATCATGACATCTACCAGAGATAACAAACAGCAGCAGAAAGAAGTCTGATGGGTTGGATGTGATCACATGACATCAAATGTCCAGTGTGCTAATGTAAAGGATGCTTCCTGTTTGTCACTGCCTTTCTGTGTCGGAATAACAAATGATGATTAATACTAACGGATCACCAAAGTCAGTGAGATTCATCCCCAAGGGAACAATGACTGTCTGTTCTGGGATTCATGCTAATCCATCCCATAGTTGTCAAGAGGATTCAACTAAATGCCAGGGGGTCACAAAGGTCAGCGTGACGTGGGCATGGCTGTCTGTTTTCATCGACCATGCAGCTTCTGCCGCCGTTCACACGTTCAAACGGTGTTTAAGTTTCCGGTTTTTTTACTAAGGGAGTACAAATTGTTCCATCAGAATAACAAAATCCGACAATCTTGAGTGATTTAGACCTGGTGTGACATCATCAGAGCGCCCTCAACGTTTTGACAACACCTCCGTCCTCTGGGGGCGCCGAGTGTTGGGGGGGTTAGTCCGGGGTCGGTCTCTGAATACAAACCAATGGAGATGGATGTCCCTGGACGACTCGGAGTGATTTTTCGAGGTGTGTGTGGGATCAAAAGGGTGTTTTCAGGAGAAAGGTGTGTGTGCCTGTGTGACGGTGATGGAGAGCGGTGTCCCGTCCTCCTCCAAGGGCCTGGAGCTCCGAGTTCCCATCAATCACCCGCTGCCCTTCCTCCCTTCCTGTCCTCTCACTCCTTTAATTCTCTCACATTCCTCAATCAGAGCTCCTCGTTGGTGTTTTCCGTCCCGTCTTTGCCCTCTAACGCCCCTATCTGATCCTCCCACCGTCCCCGTCTTGCTTGTCGTCTTCCCCCACATAATTCCCAACCTGTTTGAACTTTGTCTTGTGCGTATTCACCTCTACTTTAGTCCAGGTGAGTCCCACTGTGGAGAAGGTACAGTCTTGATTTATGAGCGCTTTTACAGCAGGTATGTTCGCCCAACAGTCTCTTTACTTCCTGGTGGACTTTTAACAGTCACCTCCATTGACCCAACTGTGGAAGAACCGTCGGAATAAGAGCTTTGGCGGCACGTCATCGCACGCGTGTCTCCACCTGCATCCCAGATATCCTGCAAATGCATTTAAGCGAATGATCTAGGATTAGTGAGGTTCAGAATCTCGTCAACAGGACTGTAAAGTTAGGGAGACCGGGGTTCGAAGTGTTCTTGGTTACGTCTGTCTGAAGCTGGTAGGTTGAGACGTGCACGTCTAAATTCTGATCATCATAAATGTGCACATTTAGCTTTTCTGTGCAAATGTGTCCTCTTTGCGTGTGTATTTTTGCATTTCTTGGTTGTAACACCCCCCCCCCCCCCAAATTAGTATACCCCCAAAACATCAGTGTGAAAAGTAGTAGGAAAAGTAGTCCTGCTGAGTTTACTCGCTACACCCGAGAACAAAACGCCGGCAGGGGAAAGGACTTCAGTGTAACGTTAGATCCAGCGTCGGGGCTGTTTTTCATTTGCATCGATAAGTAAAGTACAAGGATGGGGAAGGAAAGGGATGAAACGTTATTTTGAAGGCGGGTGGGGGGCGGGGGCGGGTGAGATGTAAGGATGTGGAGTTATCCCCCAGAGGCTGTTTGCTAGCTTTGAGGTGTTTCTTCTTGAATCACAAGACAAACCGTGTGCTTCATGGCTTCATAGCACGTTTAGGCGTCCAACGCGGCGTCTGGGTGGGGGAGGGAAGGGAAAGGTGCGTCTCGAATGAAAGCAGACTTGGTGAGCCACCTGCTATGTTTAACATTCACAAAGTTTGTGAGGACAGTTTGTTTCCTCATATAAAAATAGACTAAGGGTTTTAAATTCATATAACCTTTTTAAAGCTACGTGTCATATTGAATATACTTTACCTTTCAGGATTTTAAAACTTCTACATCATAAATGTGCTTATTCTTTTCCCTGAAAAACCTGTTTTATACAATCTGACACATAAATCTGCATTTTGCATCGGGAAAAATTCCAGATTTAACAAATTAAAGCTCATATATACATTTTTTTGTAAAAAATTTTGACAAATGTGTCAGAAGGTTCCAGATCTTCAACCTTTTTCTTACATTTTTTTCCCCCTGACAATTATTTAAGGCTTTAAAGGGTTAAGCTGCTTTTTTTTAAATTTCAGGTTATTTTAAACTTATGCAATGATGCACTATTGTACACACAATACCACTTAAATACATAAAATGCATTATAATACATTATAATACATTATAATGCTCTATTTCACCTTCTTAAACAGGACCATGAGCTGTCATTAAATCTTTTCTTCTCCTCTACCTGAAGATGCAGACGTTCACGTCCTGCACACACACACACACACACACACACACACACACACACACACACACACACACACACACACACACACACACACACACACACACACACACACACACACACACACACACACACTTTATTTTCCTGCCGACCTGGCATCGCTTCAAGTCCGCCCCCACCACCTGAATGCACTTGGCTGATTGGTTGTTGATTAACTGCATTTCTGGCTATTCCCACATCAACTTGCGGTTGACCTCTGATATCACCGATCATCTGATCTGTCATGATGGAAACACGCTGCCGTATAGGATTATTTAGTGTAGCAATAGAATGAGCTCATAAAAACTTTTTGCCATGAGAGGCCGTGATAGAAACCGTGAGTTTTTCTAACAACAACAGGAACATTTACACACGTGCAGAAGCATTAACTATTATTTTATTGGCTTGTGAAAGATGTTACAGCTCTGAAAACTGTAAAACAACTATTTCTGTAATCAAAAGGCATGTTTTCACTTAATCTGCGCAACTGTGTGTGCACACAAGAATTTATTTGAATGAAAGTCAACCACAGATATACAGAACGACATTGAGATACGACTTTGATCCATGACTGAACTCGTAAATGAAGCATTTCCCCATTTAAAATAACTAAAATCATTTTAAACCATTAAAATGTCGTAACTTCTGCTAAAACTTGAGTTCCATTCAACTCATTGTGTCTTTTGCCCAATCCACTCATTCCTGTCACCTGTGTCTCTGCAGCACCTGTTCCCCGTCTCCAATCAGGCTCCACCTACTTAAACTCACCTCAGACCTCAGTTCAGGTCCAGACTGTTCAGTGACTTGTTCACTGCACGTTCCCAAGGTCACCATATTCACATTTTGCTTTTTTGGGGGGGTTCAGCCTGATTCTCTAATTATTTGGTTTTGAACTCATTAAAAAATGGGCTTTGGGTTCACATCTACTGTCATACTTTTGGGTTCTCCCTGCCTGCTTTGACACAATCCCAGCCCAAAACCCTCTAAATACATTCAAAAAAAGGAGGGGAAAAAAACACATTTTATAAACCAATAGACCTGCATAGATCTGATGATCTGGTGCATTATTAATTATACAATATATAGATGAGAATAATCAATGTAGCTCAAAACATATTCACATCTCCAGTCTTATACAGATAACATGAAGCACAATAGGAGCTTTAAAAAAACTGCAGTAATTTTAAAAAATATTTCAGAAAACCCAATATTCCAAACGGATCAAACACTTTCATTGTAACAAAAATGTCAGCATTTAATTTATTGCAAACATAGTTGCTGATTATTTATTTTAAGATCAGTCATTCTTTTCCCGTCCTTTCAGCTCTTCTTTGAACACAGCATCTGTGTGTGTGTGTGTGTGTGTGTGTGTGTGTTTCCATGCATGACTGAACTGGGATGAGTGTGTTCACATTCTGTGACTTATATCATCGCTGCGATCATCCTCTCTCTCGCGTCGCCGTGTCACCTGAGACGCTCTAGCCCCGCCCTCTCGCCCTGAGGCCTCAGGTGTCTCCGAGGCCATTCAATCGATCGTCAATCACCTCGTCAATAGCTGCCGGTCACGTCTATCTCCAACCATCTGCAGTTCCTCTCCTTTTGTGTCAGCTCTTCACGTCCACTGATTACTGTTGTTTTTCAATTTCATGGTCATTTCTCTCCTGTAATCAATTTGCACAACACGCCCATTACTTTTTACTGTTGCCTCACTTGCAATTGACTCGAAATTCAATAATCATTTTCCTCCTTTTCTGCTTGGTAATTGAAGCGGTGGAGTGTGTGAGTGTGTGTTTTATTTCCTCTTCTTTTGTCTTGTTCTCTTCTTCTTCGCCGCTCGAACACGGTGGCCAATAGAACGGAACATTAATTACACTTGATCACAACCCGTCACAGAGCGCACACACTCGTCAATGAAGGGAAAAAAACACACACAAGGACACACCGTTTGTGACTCTCTCCCGGCGTTTTTAATTAAAAACAAGAACTCTCAAAACGTTGGTGAACCTGGCTTCAGTATTTACTATCCTGTGATTTACACCTGCGTGCTGAAAACACACTAATAAATCACATGTTTCACGTTTTAATGCAGGATCTGGTGACAAAATATGACAAAGTTTTATGTTAGGTTTTCATTTCCTAATGGTGGAGGTCTTACCGCTGTCGTTAATTCTTTTTCTCCTTCTCTGTCAGCTTCCATCGCTCTTCTCATCCATCCTGGATCCCTTCCTGTTGCCTCCTTGATTTTTTTTATTTATTTTTTTGTAAAACATCTACCTATTCTCTGCCTGTGCCCTCTGTTTCTTTCTGTCTACACACTTTTTCTCCACTCATTGGGAATAGACGGTCATTTGGAGCGATGTAGGTTAATGATAGAAGAGACTTGGACATCTGAGATCCTCCTTTCCCGTAAACTAACGAACTGATTAGCTTTAAGCAGCTCCAACTTCTTATAATCCTGTTTAAACATGGATAAGACTGGGGAAAAATGCTTGTAAGGATCTTACTACTCGATACTCTTAAATGCAATGACTGATCAAACTGGATAAAGACTTTAGATCAGGGGTGTCAAACTCATTTTCATCGAGGGCCACATCAGCATAACGGCTGACCTTAAAGGGCCAGATGTAACTAATAAATGTAACTAGATGTAACTCAATTTAATGTAAAATAACTACATTACTACTTAATGTTAAATAACTGAATGTATTACTTATACAAGTTACAAACTTTACAGTTGCACAGAAAAATGTTTCTCTGTTCTAACATCAATCCTTTTAATTTGTCAGGTAATTAAACCCACAGAACTCCATCAATCAAGGATCAAAATATCAATCAATAAAGAAAAATAACTTCAGACACAAGTTAAGACATTAACTTTGTTCAAAATGTTTTTTTGCCAGTTAAAATGGGCTGAACTACTGCATTGTGGGAAATGTAGTTTTTGGTCAAAACACACTTCTTACCTATTTGTAGGCACTCTGACCTTTTATGCTCTCAGGGGGCCACATAAGATGATGTGGTGGGCCACATTTGGCCCCAGAGCCATGCGTTTGACACATGTCATTTAGAGGTTCAGTTTCTGTGCCCACCTGCTATTAAAACCATGCCCATCCAGAAATTTCTACTATTCTGACCCTTTCTATGGGTCAGTGCTACTAAACCCTTCTGAATAGGCTAGGCAGAGCTAGCCGGAGCTAGTTGGAGCTAGTTGGAGCTAGTCGGAGCTAGCCGGCCCATCTGTCAGTACAGTGTAGAAACCATTAATCAGACACATCTCGACCATAACGGACCCCAAACAGCCACATCAAACCCCCTTTGGTTGTTTGTGGACGTCCAGACCGACACAAGGCCCCCCTTTGTCCGACCGGCTCTTTGAGACGCCCCAGCGGTTAAAACCCCCCACGCCTGCAGTGGAGGAGGCGATAGCTGTAGCATCCCCCGCCGGGCCGGGACAGGCTACTGTTTACCAAAACTCAACACCTGCCCCCCCTACCCCGTCATCTTTGCTTTCTTTCCCTGTGATTCTCCCACACAAAGGGAGGGCGAAGGGAAGCCCTGGGGCAAACAGAGGCCTGGGGGGGTGGGGGGTGGACAGAGGGGTATTGATGGACGACGTATCGACGGGAATCCTGAAAGCTCAGGAAAAAAAAATACTCAGAAACATAATGAAATCGCCTGCAGGTGAGATTTGGACGCCAGCAGAACTCGTGAACACATTTACGAACAGACTTGAGTCTCTGGGAATGAAGTGATCATCAGTTTTTAGAGGGAACACTTATGCTAATCCTACTGAAGCAAAACCAGCCTTAATCTCCTGAATTCAGTTTCATTTAAAAGATATTAGTCTAGGAGTTAAAAAAGACATTTACTGAGACTGTGTTGAGCTGGAGGCCGTCCAGTCAGAGATATGACGAGCCAATGACGAGCCATCTTCCAAAAGTCCAAATTATGTGCGAGACTACTTCATGTGAGCATTCTAGGCATCGGTTAAAGACAAGGGCAGGGATTTGTGAGAAAACTCAACCAATCGATGAGTTTAAAGAGTGAAGCTGCCGTTTTTCTCTCCATGTGGTGATGATGTCACGACTTTTGGTAAAGCAGAAGTCATTTTCTTCGTAGTCTTGGAGCCAAACTCCCGTGTCTCACGTTAGCCGCTGAGATATGAAACTGAAGACCACCAGGTGTCCCAATCAGGCACAGTTCAGTGCGTGGAGAGCAAATCAGTTAACACGTAAATGTCGTAAATGACAGAATAAACCACAATCACGGAAGGTCAGTTCACAACCTAAGGTGATAGCTGATTGAGTTTAACGGCTAATGTGGCGCTAAACTCTGCAGACACGGATTTTATAACGCTGGAAACCAAATTTCCGAGATATTTTATCTATTTTTTTTAACTTCACAACTTCTATTGGCACCTCCACCCCCGCTGATGTGTGCCTCATTGAAACAAATGTGTTTTTCCAGCGCTAACAACAGTTAGTGCTTCCTTAGGGCCAGAAAATGATAGTTAATGGTTTAAAATGAGCGAAAATTTGACCATTTTCTCCAAAAATTCTGCTACTTATTTCTATTTGGAACATTCCAAAATCAAAATTACTGACAACACAATAATGTCCATGGAGTGCACCGGAGGGAATGCTCATGCTGACGTGAAGCTTTGCCTGCCCCCAAACTAATGCTCGTTTGCTTACGGTGGGATACTCTCTGATGCCGCGCCGTATTTTCTTGCAGTTTTGGTCGTTTTCACAGCGTGAATATCAGCTATTTCACTGTTATGGCCCGAGGCAGATTTGAGGCTTATGATCTGCTCGACAATTAGCAAGCAATCTGCTCATTATCAAGCCAATTATCCCGCACTAATGGCATGCTTAATCAATCTCATTTTATCAATTATTACCATTTTAAGGAGGTGAGCGCCGGATAATAACGCAGTAATTTCAAGTCAGACGGAGTTGAGGAGATAAGAGTGGAGTTGTTTAGACTGCTGGGATGTATGTGTGTGTGTGTGTGTGTGTGTGTTCCCAGCTGAGCGTTAGCGTGTTTGTAGCATCATGGGTAGACGCAGCCTACCCATGATGCTCTATGTGAACATATGCACGCTTTTTTTTTTTTTTCCCGCTTGAAATAATCTGTGTGTGTCTGTGTGAAGCTGAGCATGAGGAGATGAATTGGAGCCTGCGAAGCGGCGCTGGTGTGTGTGTGTGTGTGTGTGTGTGTGTGTGTGTGCGAGTGTGTGTGCGAGTGTGTGTGACGCTTGTGGCGGCAGCTGCTCTGAGTGCAACATTGTCCTCTGGAGATAAGAGGACAGGTCACAACTGTAAGACTTATCAAAAGGGACTACGCACCATTACACAGCTATTCTGACAACCTAAAACCCACCATTAGTCTCACACACACACACACACACCACACACACACACACACACACACACCACACACACACACAGCCCATATGGATGCATGCTTGAATAGGTTTTCCTGAGCACACACAGACATTCTATATGCACACACAACCCATATGGATGCACGCATGATCAGACACAATGCACACGCACACACGCACACACACACACACACACACACACACACACACACACACACACACACACACACACACACACACACCTATAAACACACTCAGGCGTTACAGACACCCTGTTCTCCTCTACAAACTATAGTCATTTTTCCAATCACCCCCTCATTCATGCAAGAGATCAGTGTTTTCTTCATGCTAACACAACACTGAACACACACACACACACACACACACACACACACACACACACACACACACACACACACACACACTGTTTCCTTGCCATTGCCCATGGATGCCCAGGCGAGATGCCCTGAAGGGGGGGCACAGAGGACAGGATATCATTTTCAGAGGGGACCCATTGGCCCGTGTAGCCCTTGTCCCATGGGGGGAGTGTGTGTGTGTGTGTATGTGTGTGTGTGTGTGTGTGTGTGTGTGTGTGTGTGTGGGTCACAGAGACCTATAATGAGGAGGAGAGGGTGGGTTTGGGGGGCATTAATTACCTGTGTGCTTCTCCTGGTGAGGGAGGCACAGAGGTCGCCCCCTCCCAGGGGCTAATTATTAGGAAAAGAGCTTTTTAATTTACCGCTGTCTGCTGCCATTCCAGTGAGGAAGACAAGCATGTCATTCAGCGGCGTGTGTGTGTGTGTGTGTGTGTGTGTGTGTGTGTGTGTGTGTGTGTGTCGGGGCCGAGCTCCCAGCCCAAACAGGTGGCCCTCCGTTTGACCCCGTGACCTCCAAGAACAGCCGGTTTATCCACGGTCTTATTGTTTCCACGATGCTCACAACTGTCAATCAGCTGAGATGTGGAGGAGACACACACACACACACACACACACACACACACACACACACACACACACACATGATCAGGTCAGATCATGAAATATTTAGGAAGGAACTCGTATCACGTTGAACACAGAGTGTGTGAAAGTGGTACAACGAGAGACATTCAGTGTTATTTTAAACAGTTTAACCCTCGTAAAATAGCCCCAGAGCCCCTAAATTATATAATAAAAAACTATTTTTATCAAACAATAGACTTGCAGACGACTCGTATCTCAAATAACTTGCATGTCGAGCAGCTCATATCTGGAGGTTCTACATCATCAGTTGACTAACCAGTGAACGAACTTCACGACACACACCCGCTCACACACAGCATGTGCAGGACGTGTGAGAACTACTCCCACAAACAGCCATCAGATGTGGTTTGGGTTCAGAGTGTTGACCAAACAACACTGACATGCAGACTGAAGGGCTTTTGCTCAATGTATGATTTTTATAGAATTAAAATGTCAGCCTAAGAAGACTGGATGAGAGGAAAACAAAACGCATCGCTCGTTTTCCGACTTTGAAATAAACTTTGCACTACTTGTGTTTCTGCTATGAGTTCATGCAGGCGTGCTGGTACACACACACACACATACACACACACACACACACACACACACACACACACACCTATTCATCTCACATTCCCTTTGACACCTAAAGTCACCCCATCCCACCCCGATTCTTCGCCGGTCTTTAAACGCTCGCCATCGCAGCTGCGCCCCCACAGCGGGGGGGAGGGATCTGTGGATTTTTCAATCAGCTCCGTCTCTATCTCCTCTGTTTGAGGCCTCCTTGCCCCCCCCCCCCTAGTTCTGCCTTCCTGCAGTCTGTCAGATCCGACTCCTTCTGTCTCCATCTGCAAATCAGTGAACCCAACCACTCCACCCGCACCCCGACGCTCAATGCGCCCCCTGGCCTGGAACCCAGCAGGGGGTAGCAGTTTCCTGACACACAATGATCTCTCAATTTGAGGGGAAGTAATCCATTTAGCTTGTGCACGCGGCTTCCATTTTTGCGCTTTTATCGCGACGTGCCCCCTCCCACTTGCCCCCATCGCAAGAGTCTCATGATTCTGGATCTAAAAAGAGGCTGAACTGATCGGCGCACGGCTGGTTGAGTCTTTTCATGCAGCCTTGTGAATAAGCCAGGTCAATTTCTGCTGCGTGCTCCGACACCTGCCGGATTAGGTCATTACTCTTGGAATGTGTTTAATCTGCTTCAAATGTGCAGATTTTTTTATTCATATTCATATTTTTTTTAAACATCCTTTCACCCACGGTGTCTTTCCTTGAATGCATTACGTCAGAGATATGAAAAGAAAGACGTGAAGTTACTCACAACAAAGTCTGTGGGAATCAAACTTGTATCTCATGGTACTACTTTATGTAACTGCCTCATTCTGTGACCCACCAATATTAAACCGAATTTGCTCTGACTTCAGTTTAGTTGCCTTCTAGAAGAGTCTTCAGAGTTCAGTGGAGTTGACGTGATGTTTAATGTCAGGAAAAGCCCCCGTTGAAACGAGAGCGACTCGCTGGCCTCAGCCTCTGCAGCGAAGCTAACTCGCTAAAGGTGTCACGCTAAGAGGTCGCGACTCACGCAGGTGTACAATAAGACGAGCGCAGATGCGTGCCTTAATCCTCCGTTGGGCCACTGTTGCCATGGGAACAACCTGCCAAATCCTGTGAGTGAGATGTATTTAAATGGAAAATCTATCTGCACTCCCTCCGTGTGCAAATCCAGATTCATTTCAGACACCCCCATTAGTCTCTCATCGGCCCCCTCCCAGTCGCCCGTGTCTTGGTGCGTTTGGCCATGGCTGGTTGCACTGGAAAGACGGCACAGCCCAGAGGTTTTTAAGCAGATTATCAAACCCATAGTGAACCCAGGGTGGGAGGGGGTGTGTGCAGAAACTAATACAGAGACAACAAAGTCATTTTGTGGTGAGGGAGTGAGAATGGAGGAGGTTTGGCAATGATTTAATTCAAATCGGCACGTTCCTGCCTCAAAGGGACACCAAGTAATTCTAGCTTTATAATGGATTTACAAAATAATACTGAGATATTTTGGTAGAAGGTGGGCGTGAAAGGTTAAAAACTCGAACACATGGGGCAAAAATAAATGTTTTCTGTTATAAGAATATAAAAGAAATAGAAAATGTTGAGTTTATTGTTGAGGAAAGTGAAAATTAAATATCTAAGATAAAGGAAAAAGTACGAGTGGAAACAAAAGGGCCCGGGATGATAATAAAGAGCCACATTTCCATTATGTGCTGTACAACCTGCAGTCTGCAGTCGTTCTACGTTGCATCTGTACCTCCTCAATACAGTAGCTATGAATAAAGAAGTTATGGTCCACAAAGTAGCTCCGCTGGCTGAGGATGGCGGCCGTTAATTTGTGCAGGATGCTCAGACATTAACCAATAAGTGGGCTGTAACATTTTGCTTGACCTTTAAGTACTTGCTCCGCTTGCTTGGAACCGCAATGCAGCTGGTACGACAAGAAAGTAGTACCGGGTATAGTAGAACCTTGAGATACAAGTTTAATTTGTTCCCTGATTGAACTCATAAGTCAAACAACATTTAACCATTAAAAACAACTAAACAGGATTTTAATCTGTTCCAGCCTTGGAAAAATGTCCCAAACTCCCTAAATTATAAAATCCGGTCTCACTGATGTTGTATCCATCCGCCAACACGTGGTAAAGAACGAGATACTGTCTCACTGATACTGCATCCATCCGCCAACACGTGGTAAAGAATGAGATCCGGTCTCACTGATGTCGTATCCATCCGCCAACTAGCGGTAGTGTCCTGAAGCAGGACTCGTATCTCAGATTTTCACTCGTATGTCAAACAAAAATATGGACAAGCGCTACAACTCGTATCTCAAAGAGCTTGTATGTCGAGCAGCTTGTATCTCGATGTTCTGCTGTACTTTTTTTTAACAGTATGAAAGCGAGTTGTATGCTATAGTCCTCTTGTACCCTGCTGGACAGATTGACGCTGATTTATCCAGGAGCATCTTCGTCCTTCGTCTTTCATCTGTATTTGTTGGATCTCCGGAGGAAGAGGATTTGAGAGATCTACAAGGTTGATGTAAAGGGGTGTGTTCCATTCCATGCACTCTGTGTGTATCATTATACATGCACAGATGCAGTTAAAACACGCCTTTGAACACGCTCAGCAGTGGTGGCGTGAGCCTTGAGCAGACACTGATAACTGGGCCCATTAGCGTGAGCCCTGACTGCTTTCCTGGGGGAGTACACAGTATGCAGGAGGATTCTTCTTCTTCTACCAGCTTTACCGCCCACAACCTCACTCTTTAAGGTTTAACAATATATTTTACTCTGACGGGAAGAACAAATTAATCAGCAAGTGCTCTCTGTAGCACGGTGCGAATGCGCTGCTTCTGACTAATGATAGTTTGAGGTTAATTTGCACACCTCCAAGTGTGCCTCCCGTGGAATGAGACTGTGTGTGTGTGTGTGTGTGTGTACACACACTTGCTTATGTTACATTTACTGCGCTCCCCTGGGTTAAGAAAGTGGCATTCCTATGGAGGTATTAATGAATCACTTGGCTCACAGTTACAGCTGCTTTAGTGCATATAAATAGATGCTCCAGCCTGATTTACATTTTACTATGCATCATTTATCCTTATTTTAATTCACACTCACATTAAAGCGCATCAGGGACCTCATGCCCCGACATTAGGAGTACAACTTTAAGCATCATGTGATTTAATGACCGCACATATGTGTGCTTAGCGTGTTTCAGAAAGAAAAATACTGTAGAAAATGAAAAAAACAAACATGAATTGCCCTTTAAAGCCTGAAATATGAACTGATTGCCAAAAACTTTTTTTGAAATTTTTTTTGGAAAATAAGGTCTTCATGGAACCTTTTGACAAATTTGTTGAAAAAAATTGCATGTATTAGCTTTAATTTCCATACTTTTGTTTTGCTAAACTTTGAATTTTTTTTGCATGATAAAATGTAGATGCATGCATCTGATTTTATAAATCAATTTGTTTGGTTTTTTTGGAAAAAAAACAAACCAGTTTCAAAATCTAGAAAAGCTTAATTCACTTTTATATTTAAAAGTGACTTGAATATAATGCCCTTTGCTTTAAGGGTGTAGAAATATCACAATTAAACCCACAGATTAAAAAGAGGAATTATTATCTACCCAGATACTTGAAACTTGGGGAAATATACTTATTAAAATGATTCCAGTATGGTTTTTTAAGCTAAATGTGAAGCAGAAGTCGTCGCCTGCTTGTGTTAATTTAACAAAAAGCTGCACGTACAATCTGTGTGTTTTTATTTTAGCATGCAAAGTGAAACCCAGTATTGGGTCGTCACCTGTCCTTGAAAGCAAAGCAGAGCCGCGTTTTATACTTCATAGCGGCGCCAGATCCAAGGCAGATGTGGACACACACCGCCGAGCTCATTATAACAGAGAACCACCACCCCCCCCCACAATTTAATAAGCATAAATCTGCATACGAGTAACTTTAACTGGTGTGACCTCATATTATATCACCTTTCCAGGAAGTGACTGGATGTAATCAGCAGTGTGTGCCACCGTAAGCATCCGTGTGATCCGGTCACCGCCGTGTCATTCAATCTGGAATGGTGAATAGTGAAGACGGACGGCGTTAAAAGTCTGTAGGTGTTTTACTGCAGGCCGATGACGCAGTGCTGCTGTATTAAAGTCACGCTGAGTGCATCTGCCACAGAGTTTAAGTGGATCAAGAGCAATGGCAGCGACCAAAAATCATCTAAGCCTATTATTTTCACAGGCGTTTAAGAAGTCCAACGTTACCAACGATTTTCCCCTTGAACAATCGCATCCCGGGTTTTTGTGAGACTAACCAGAAGAAAATAAAGTGGTCTCGCGGTCGTCTCGGGAACGTTCCCCACAGCTTTGTTGTCTTTCCAGACGTTTTCCCCTTCAAAATGATTTTCCCTATTATAACGCACCCCTTGGGTTCTGCTGGTGGATTCAGGCGCGTACCGTGTTTTCATGCGTCCCCTGCCAATCACCGGCACGTTAACGACCACCCCAGATGGACTCCATGGCTTCCTGCGAGAGCAGCCTGCGACGACTCAAAGCGAGAGGGAAAGTCGTGAAGGGAGATAAAGAGAGAGGGTGGGAAAAGAGAGGGAGAGGAGATCGCAAGGTAGTTTTCCATTTCATAGCACGGCCCTAAAGGCTTCTGATGAACAGTCATGTGCAGGAGGGGGGCCAACTTCAACACCAACACCCACCCCCACAACAAGAGTAGATTCCCACAACATCACTTTATGGTATTAAAGGTGTTAAACACTCCAAAAAAGCAGAAGAAACAGTTCCTTTCAGAATAAAAGTCACAGCAGCTGTCCCATGCATGTCTTATGATATTATTTCTGTATCTCACAATAATATGAATCATTCAAAAATAAGAATATCGCAAGTCTTGTTTCATCTATTATTACATTGTAGCATTGATAATATTGAAATCATAATAAGGAACTGCTTTGTCATCAAATTTTGTCATTTTTAACCCTTTAAAGCCAAATGTGTCATATTTAATACACTCGGCCTTTAAGGATTAGGAGACTTCCACATCATAAATTTGACATTAATTCCTGAAAAAACAATCAGACAGCATTTTCCACCCATTAAATTATTGGATTTTGCCATAATTATACAAGTTATTGCTCATATATACAATCTTCGTAATGTTTTTCTTTTAACAGATTTTGTCAGAAGGTTCTATTGGACCTTATTTTCCAAATATTTGATTTTTTTTCTGCAAATTATGTCATGGTTCAGGCTTTAAGATGTCAGAGTGGAACTCTGTTGAGCTGGACTCTGACAGTCAGGGGAGCTGGACCACCAGGGGCACAGCCGGACCACCAGGGGCACAAGGCAGGAACCTGACCACCAGGGGCACAAAGCAGGAACATGACCATGAGGGGCACAAAGCAGGAACCTGACCACCAGGGGCACAAAGCAGGAACCTGACCACCAGGGGCACAAAGCAGGAACCTGACCACCAGGGGCACAAAGCAGGAACCTGACCACCAGGATCCAAAGCAGGAACTTGACCACCAGGGGCACAAAGCAGGGACCTGACCACCAGGGGCACAAAGCAGGGACATGACCACCAGGGGCACAAAGCAGGAACCTGACCACCAGGGGCACAAAGCAGGAACCTGACCACCAGGGGCACAAAGCAGGAACCTGACCACCAGGGGCACAAAGCAGGAACCTGACCACCAGGATCCAAAGCAGGAACTTGACCACCAGGGGCACAAAGCAGGGACCTGACCACTAGGGGCACAAAGCAGGAACATGACCACTAGGGGCACAAAGCAGGAACATGACCACCAGGGGCACAAAGCAGGAACATGACCACCAGGGGCACAAAGCAGGAACCTGACCACCAGGGTTGATTAGCCAGCAATGCTAACATTAACTGAAACATTTCAGGTGTGAATATTTTGGTTGACTGACAGAACCACTGAAAATGTGACAGCGTAGAAGCTGACTCTGGCCAACAGGAATATTATAGGAGTGAAGGTGTTTATCAGACATAGATGGAGTCTCCAAACTCAAACGAACATCACCACACCTCCACCTCTAGACATCCCCAAACACCCCCCAGCTGTCAGGTTGCAGCATCTTCACACCTCCAACCTTTCTGTTCCCTCTGAACTTGGAGCCAGGATGCTGCTGGACGTGTAGAGGAAGTCCAGACTCCGACTCCCCGCTCCTGGGATCTGGATGGATATCAGACCCCGTTCACCTCCCTGTAACTCATCCTCCCTCCATCTTCACATTTCACCCCTCCATCTCTCACTCAGAGGCTTCATCTCCGAGGGCTGGTTTCTCCTGTTAGCGTTGTGGCTTTTGGGGTCTATTTTGTCTAATGTGTGCAAAATGGAAATAGATTGGATCTTTTTTGGATCCCCTTCTGTTTGTGTTGTCTCTTTATTTGTGGATCCAAAAGGCTGGAAGGGGGAGCGATGTGGTTTCATGTTTGCTTTGAAAGCACTCTGAAGTGATTTGTTTGGCCTCTGCTCAGTCTCACAACGCTGGGATCTAACTGATGTGAGTCACAAGGTCACTTTCTCCTTTTTTTCCCCCCGCGGGTGCACGTGCCTTTCCCCGGTTTTGTTTTGTTACCGTTGTTTATGTCTCTGTTGGTCTGACTTTCTGAGTGTTTTGTCACTTCCCCTCATCCCTATGTGTCTATTTTTTTTCTTTTTCATTTGTGTGCATTGTGTTTGTGTATGGTGAGCTGAGGTTGATGGGAAACCCAGCGTTTGGCAGGGGAGCCGTTGCGGCCGCTGCTTTGTTTATACATGTTTCTGGCATGGTTTTTGAGGAAAGTATACCAAAAGAGAACACACACACACACACACACACACACACACACACACACACACACACACACACACACACACACATTTTCACATGGGTCCCTGTTGTAAAGATCTGCTTAGATAAAGTCAGACTGATCAGTGCAAAGGAATTAGAATTAATCAATCTTAAAACAGCTCTTGCTGAGTCAGCGAATTAGTCACTCTGCTGTTTGTCTGATTCCAAACCAATTTACTGAAAACACTGACGCAGGAACAACTATTTTAACATCTGCTGCATAATAATAAATTTTACCATCATACCTAATTAATTAAGTAATGGCCCGACTTTATCACACTGGATCACAGGTCAGGATTTTAAGGGACGCGCTTACGGATAATTCAAAGGTATGAAAAGGACTTTAAGGATCAGCGATGTGAGAAATCTCCTCCTTTAGAAAAGAATTGAATAAAGAATGAGTTTCAACGGAAATCGATGACCATGCTTTCCGTAAGGGTTATGTCTCAAAACAAAAAAAACTTTTATGACTAAGAACAGAATCCTTGTTCAAGTGTTAAAAACCTGATCATGGGGTCAAAGACCGCCAA
The DNA here is from genome assembly GCF_040054535.1 of Antennarius striatus. Taxonomy (NCBI): domain Eukaryota; kingdom Metazoa; phylum Chordata; class Actinopteri; order Lophiiformes; family Antennariidae; genus Antennarius; species Antennarius striatus. The sequence goes on along the minus strand of NC_090781.1, from coordinate 24,856,663 downwards.
CATCTGAACGCTGCTAATAAAGTTGATACAAACTGGATTCACCTTTATTATTACATTTAGAACAAAACAGTTTTTCTGCTGGTTTTATCGTTCTATTTTGTTGTATTTATCTACCACACCTTAAAGGACGGCCCGTAAGAATATTGTCTATTGGAGAAAACTGCCTTAAAACTCCAACTTGTATTTATTAACTGTGAAAATCTGAAGCTAAAGCGAACTCGGTTCTTGTTCTTCTTGGCTCTTACCCCACAAATCTTTAACTTGTGTTCTCGTTCTAAATTGGTTCAGTGTGCTTTATTCTGTTATTCACTTACGTGTTTTTCTCTTATATTACCGAGTAAAACATTTTGTATACGTTCCATACGAATAAAGTTTATCATTAGCAACACATTCCGATATTTCTCCAATGACCCGTTTGACCCCAAAGGTGTTGGATGATGAAACCGATCATACCTGGCACCGCTTTGCACATCAAAACACAACATTACACATTGTTCAGCTCAGCGTAATTAGATATTAAAATTTGTGAAATTATGGTCTGGCAGTGGGGTGGGGTCATAGATACTTCCTGCTTCACATTTCAGAGGCATCTGTTGGGCCTGAGAGACAAAACTCGGAGAAAAACCAAAACTATTTTGTGGAAACGGCAGCGCAGACGGTTCTGTCTGTTCCAAAGGTTCTTCTTCTGAAATCCCGAGCGTTCACATGTGTATCGACTGAACTCTTGCTCCGTCTTCAGAATGTGTCCTTGCTTTGAATCCCCCCCCCCCACACACACACACACTCAGTCTGGCATGAACACACAACTCGCTCCATATCTGGAGAGTGTCGACTTCAGATGAATTACATTTTTACTTGACATTCAAAATCTGCCTCCAACGCAGTCGGATTGGACTTTTCTTTCCTTCGCCAAAAACACGGGCGGCTGTTTACGACTTTCCCTTCTCCTAATACCGTATTTACATTACGTTTCATCATCCCAACAATGTTTTATACTCGTAAAGCGGCGTGTTATCTGGTTGGACCCACGCGACAAAGATTATTCCCATTTCCACAACAACAAAACGCATCGATATTCGCTTGATGAGATGTTGGATCCGTCTTGAGCGCGTTTACATGAATTCCTGTTTGTCTTCAACCCTGAACGCCGTCCAGAGCTAAAATAAACAGTTTCGGTTCCGTTCTTTTGGCAGTAAACGTCTCATTCCAGGCCGGGCAGGCTTAAAATGAATAGGTTGTATGTCTTTCTGTCAGCGAACTGACATGATGCGGCCAACGTGGCTAATTTTCCAATTAAGCTAGTGCAAGTTTGGACTGGAGGCAGTGGAGGTTTTGCAAGTGCCAACTGTGATGAAGTGACGCGTTTGATTTGTGCAGCAGCAGCTGCATTAAACTAATCATCCACCATCAAACATTTGCATCACGGTTAATTTAATTGTAAATTTTCCTACAAATTCCGTTCAAACTTTCAGCTACTTTTAGAAACATGAAGCATCATTTGTCTTCAAAAAGTAGATATCTTTGTAGTTTTATGTCATTTTGCAATCATTATATTATTGTTCTCTCTGGAGTCATTTATACAGTAGAACCCTGAGATACCAGCTGCTTGACATACAAGTTTTTTGTGATACGAGCCGTCAGTCTGTCCATATTTTTGTTCATCAGGGCGAAAATTGTGAGATACAAGCCGTGTTTCAGGACACCACCACAAGTTGGCGGATGGATACATCAGCTGAGACCGTATCTCATTCTTTACCACATGTAGGCAGATGGATACATCAGCTGAGACCATATCTCATTCTTTACCACATGTAGGCAGATGGATACATCAGCTGAGACCATATCTCATTCTTTACCGCATATTGGCGGATGGATACACCATCAATGGAACTGTATCTCGTTCTTTACCACGTGTTGGCGGATGGATACAACATCAGTGGGACTGTATCTCGTTCTTTACCACGTGTTGGCGGATGGATACAACATCAGTGAGACCGGATCTCGTTCTCATTGGTGGAGTAATGAATGTTGTAGATTTAATCAGCTGATCGGAGCGACTGATTGTACATTCTGGTTAATTCTTTACCTGTTGTCATGGTAACAGCGGAGCGACTCGGTCCAGCTCAGTCACCTTAAATCTCTCCTTCAGCACAACAGGATGACAACAGACAGCAAAATCCAAAGTGAACTGGCGTCCACCCAACTTCACATTGCCTACAACAACAAGTCAGTTTTGTTTCCCCCCCACATGTCCAGTCGTGTATCAGCCCCCCGCCTCAGGACCCGATACTTCCTCTCACCAGCGCCACCTTGCCTGCCCGAGCTGCCGACACACCTGTTTGTAATCGGCTCTGATTAGGAGAGTAATGTCTTGCACCTGTGCCACTCGGGCGACACTCAGTCATCCGGCCAATCAGGAGCCAGGGTTGTAAAAGTCAGCCTATGAGGGACAAGGCTTGTAAAAGTCGATTACACATGAAAGAGGAGCCGGGACTGATGCGGACCCCTTCAGGGGGAGGGTTGTTGGTGAAAGGCTCTGGGAGCAGAACAGCTTGGATTTATTCTGCCGGTGAAAGCGATACGGGAGATGGGACAGATAAACGCTTCGTCAGACGGACGCGGACGAAAAACACGATCCGGGGGCTGATATAAAGTTTCATACGACGAAAGTTGGTGTTTATTTCTCTCGCAATGTTTGGATCCCGCTTCTGTCTCCATCTTCTTCTTCTTCATGGTGCAGCAGCAGGACTTCATGAGTGACAGCTTAGAGACACAACTCATCAAGTTTGCACTTTGATGGGTGTCGTTTATAACATGCAGAATGCAGTTATATACGCACTCGTTCCCCTTCTCGATGCTAGAGTAATAGGTTGACCATGCTTTCCCTTCCCCCCTTTACTTTCCCCCGTCTTGCCCCTCAGGACAGGTTCAGGGTGAGGGCAGCTCGGAGCAGGAGAGGATGGAGATGTGGAGGAAGTGGAGGAGGGATGGAAGGAGGTTCAGCGGCTGCAGGAGCAGCTGGCCACTAATGAAGTGCCGGGCTCCCACTATAAACCACTGGTGACAGTTATAGCCAGAGGACGGCCGCGCTTTGTGTAGGATTATATATGTTTCTGAGTGGGTTTGCATTAGTGTGCAGCTCAGCCAGTTCGCATGAGCGTGAGTTGTTGCATCTGTGGGGAGGAAAGAGAGGAAGATGGGGACTTTTATGACAATAGAATGATGGATTATGGAGTTAATGACTAGAACATGTGTCGCCGTCTATCTTTTGATGGAATAATCTGTGTTTATTAGCTGGATTTGTTCAGAGGTTTCATCCGCAACCCACAGTGTGGAAGATGAATTAGAAGTTATTTAATTTGGTTGTTTTCCTTGAATTGGGTCAGATTATGAGTCACAAGCTTCTGTATGCTTAATACGATCGTGATTGGACGTGACAGTGTCCTTAGGATATCCTTAACATAAAACTGAGATGATTGATTAATTTAGAGACAAAGAAAGAAGCATTTAAAGTCAAAGAAAAGAAGCTCTCCTCTGATAAACAAGCTGAGTATCATCTTGAGAATATATCAAGGTAAAGGGTGTTTATTTATCTAGACTGGGATCTAATGGTATTTCAGATACTGACAGTCTTAGAATTTGAATTTAACCCGTTTTATTTATTTTTTTACTGTGTCAAATCAGACATAATTTTTTTCAGTTATTCTCCTCACGCCATCAGAATCCCGTTTGGAATCCGCATTGGAGGCTATTTCTTACCAGATGCCCTCCCAATTGTGGATCTGTAATTTCAAGGATTTTCTCTTTTTGTTGTGTTCAACAATTAAATAGTTTTGTTTTCACGGAGGAGGAAAAGAATGTCTGATTAGAGACGTTAAAGCAGAGACACGAAATTAAATTTTACGACTTTATGCAACTCATGTTTTTTTTTTAAAAAAGAAGAAAAACTCCAATTTCCTTGCCTTCCCCGCATCTCTGTGAAAGAAATCCTTGTTTTCCTCCAAAACATAGACAAAAAAAAACCCTAAACAGACTCATCCCTGTGTAAATATAGAGCAACACGGGAGCTGATTCTGCATTTTAGTCCCTTGGAGGTGAAGGAAACGTTCCAGAAGGGAAGCTGAAAGCGCTATTGGAGTGGTGTATCTCACAGCGCCGGGTGCATCCCAAATTTACGGCGTGTGGTCCCTCTCTCTAAACGCAGATATTAAAACCATTACCGCTGTGTGTTAGCATAAGCTCTCCTCTGCTCAGAGCCAAAGGGCCGTGCTTTATGGCTCTTTTATTTAGTAATCCACGGCGGATTTTTACGAGGCACAGATTCCTCTCCTGGCCTCCCGTCCTGACTCTTATCAAAGGGAACCTTTGTGGACGTATTATTGAGCCTCTAATCCGGTTATCAATCCCAGCACCTGGGAGAAAAAGTACACAGGATAGTTTGTGAAGGTCGGTTTAGGATTGATTTAGAGACAATAGGGATGCAGATAAAGGTGGAAAATAAATATTTCCATCCAGAAAATTCACCATGAGAGACTCTAAATGAAAGGGGATGAATCTCTTAACTCTTACTGGTGTGTGCGTCTTCCTTTTCGAGTGTGTGTTATTTGATTCCACCACCAGAGAACACACACTCCGTGTGACCGGCATTCCTCCACTGAGTCAGTGTTTCATGTCAGGCCCGACAAATTCATTACATCTTATCACACATTCAGGTTCCAGGGTCAGCCGCGGCGCGTCCAGCCACACATGTACTCAGTGTTTATTATTGTGCACTTACATTTATTGCTCTCCTACATTTTCATAGCTCACATAGAGGGCAAAGGCCGGAATTTAGTGTTTATTAAATGGGACACTATGCAAGGAAAAGTCAGAGCTGGGATTGTAAATACATAAACAGGAGAAAAGAGTCCTAATCAGTGTGTTTCTATATTTTAAAATCTGCAGAAGCATCAAAAGTCTCCTTTCCACAAATAAAAGAAACGTGACTGGATGGATTCAGAGTTTGTACGGTGAAATACTGCATTTCTGAAGGATGTTGGCAATGTGATCTGTCAATGTAAAAATAACATCCAAACCCAGTCTTTCATTTAGCAGCAACCTGGACATCAACTCATAGAACGACATATTCTTGATTTAATGCCCCGTAATTACAACAGCGACAAAACAAACTCCTCCCAAATCCATTACATAACACGGCGGAGTTTTTTGATTGGTTAAAGGCGACCTATGGAGACTAAACTAACAGTCTCTGAATCAGTGGTCAAAATGTCCACTGGCTTCCTTCAAGGTCTGGTTGGCTATCGGCGCTAAAATGACTTGTTTGAGGCTAGATTCAGGGGAGATTGTGTTAACGCTTAAAATAACATTAGTTTACCCTGGAATGAAAGTCACAGAGCTTCTTCTGTTGTTTTTATCCTTCTGCCACTTCTTGTCTTTGTCCAAAAATGTCAAGAATTTGCTTGAAGGAATGATTGGATGCCATGTCTTCAATGAAACAACAGAGCCCGGTGTTAGAGAACCCAACAATCAGACGACATAGTTTTACTTTATTTCATCCAAATATAACAAAAACACACAGAAGAATTTCAGAAAAGAGATATTTGACAATGACTAAAACAGCCAGAAGAAGTTCCAACACCTGATTGTTGAAGTGAGTTCTATTACCTTGTCCTCGTTCGATATCTCAAGACCTTGGCGAATAAATCCCAAAGTCTCCGCAGGAGTAAGTGAGATGAGAATAAGGAAAAAAGCTTTTGTAATCTGGGTACTTTAACCCGCATGGGAAAGGAAAACAAAGAGTGTGAATGTGAGACGTCAGGGGAATAAAAAGAGACAGACGTCTTTTCCAGAGGGTCTATTTCTCGGAGCCTTCCAGACGTACCTGCTAGCATTTGCTCGGCTTCTTTTTTGTTGTCTGTGAATGGAACGCTGCAAAAGAAGAAAGACGGATCCTCAGACTGTGTTTCCCACTTCTCAGACTCAACATCTTTTTATTCTACCTTGAGGATAAAAAAGATGCTTCAAACCTCTTTAACGGGTGAGTTTAGCCCGGCCTTGTCTTTCCTGGGCTCAAATATTTCCGCATTGACGTAATGCATTCAGCTTTTTGGAAGATGAAGGTCAAACCTCCAATCAGATAAATTGCATCATTTGTTTGATTGGCTGTTGCTGATTAACCTCAAACCATATGCGAACGCCCTCCCTGCAAGCAAACAAGCATTTTATGGAGACTGTACCTCCTGCGCCAAACTTCTTCCTCTTACACACACTGATAACTTTTCGCTCTGCTGTGGATAGACGCTCCCTTGTGTACGCGATGGTCTTTTCAGCAGATACCCCCGGCCCGGTTCATCTGCAGCTCATTACACGCACGTCGACATGGCAGCCGTGTCGACGGTTTCACATGCTGTTGAACATTACAGACTTCATCGTTCGCTCAGCACCAGTAAAAATCCCCCGTCGTATCAGACTATTAAATCATACCGTCGTCATGTTGAATTAGAACTCGTGTGTGTAGTTCAGAGCCGATGTGTGTGTAGTTCAGAGCCAGTGACCTCCTTCGTGTATCTGTTAGCTTCTAATTAGCCGTTAAGGGTTTTACTGTGCAGGGCATTGGTTACAGGAAGAGTAGCTTTGGGGAAGGGAGTGAAATTGGCAGAGATCTGATTGTGCAGCTGAAGAAAGAGAAAGTGCATGCAATTGTGCAAGAGTGCAGTGGTCTCCAAACCCTGGGTTGTGGACCAGCAATGGTCCGTGGGTCAGTCGGTACCGGTCTGCTCAGAAAGACTCCAGAACTTCCATTATTACTGTTTTCTTTCTGATCTGATTCTGAACGATGTTTTGTTTTAATTGAGTGGATTCTCTCCTCCACGTCTGTCTGAGTCTGTCAGACGCTTGTGCCGCCATACAGTCATCAATGCCTTGTAATTGTGCCAATGGGAAACATGTATTGAAGGCAACAACCCCAATGGTCTAACTATAACCATGAAGACACTGACTCTATCTGGCCTATCTGACACTCTCTCTCTGTCTCTCTTTCTCTTACCCTGTCCTTATCTTCCTTTTATTTCTTTTCCACCCAACCGGTCAAGGCGGATGGCCACCCAAAAGAGTCTGGGTCCTGCCCGGAGTTTCTTCCTCAATGAGGGAGTTTTTCCCTGCCACTGTCGCTTAAGCTCTGGAGGGTTTTTCTGTCTGTTAAAGCACTTTGAAATGTCTGTTTCCATGATTAAGTGTTATATAAATAAAACTTGATTAATTGATTGATTGATGGAGATGCTTGCCTCGGTCACATGACTACCTTCTTAAAGGGGCCGCTCCGACCGCTAACACAGAATACATTACCGTTAAACTGAAACTCCCAAGCTAGCAGAACCAACAAGAAACAAACTTCTTTGGAAAGTTTGGAAATTTTAGAACGTTTCTTTTTGAAAATATTGTCAAAAGGTTGGAGACCGCTGCTCTTCATGCTCATCAATGCAACCGCGTTGGTGTGGATGGACCCGGGCTTGGCTCTGACCTTCCTCCAGCTCCATTGCGGTGGCACGGCGCAGCTAGCATGGACCCAGCGAGTCTTACTGAGGAAAAGACGGGAGGAAAAAGGGGGGATGTTGAACCTTGAGACCAGCAGATATACGAGCCCCTCACTGTTTTTTCATTAACCTGACTGTCAGCATGAAAAAGCCCTTTCTTTTACCTTGTTTTCCTTCTCCTCCTCCTACGCCTCGTCCGTCTCCTCCTCGCGTTTACGTTCAAGGACGGAGTCATTTTGTGCTTTACGGCTGAGAATGAAGGTTTGTTCTACTTTTGTATACGTGTGTGCGGGACAGTGGACTTCACATTGGCGGGGTAGAGGATCTGGAGGAGATAGATGACTGTAAGGATGGTCGTTGCGAGGTGATGACCTCAGTAGTTTGGATTTAGTGAAGTGTATAAGGGCAATGTGCTCTTTTTGACAAATGACGCGGTGTGTATTTCACGTCATTAGACGGCACCCACTCCACCAGCAGAGGCAAACAGAGTGTGTATTGTGTGGGGAAGAGGGGGGAGTCTGCGGTTCCTACTTTGCTCGGTTTCAGAAACCCCATCCTCCGTTTCTGCACGTCCAGCGACGTTGTTGTTGGGAACTCGATTTCAAGAGGCGTGTGTTTTTCATTTTGCTTGATTTATTCGATGATCTAATTGGCTGCAATGACGGTTTTGATGAAAACCACACACGTGCGCCGACACACACTTCTAAATTCACCACACATGCGAGGCAGACAATCCCCCTTGACATCTCTGACACGCCACGGCCGTATAGCATTTTTATTTTTCTTCTGTCCCAAACAAAACCCATAACTCAGACGAGCCTTTTCCACTCCTAACCATAAAGGTGGCGTGGAAGGAGAGGGTGGGTGGGGGAGGGGGCTGTTTTATGGCGGCGAGTGAAATGTAAATCCACCCCAGGTCGTCAAATCAGGAGGAAGGCCCTCCGCAACTTTGGGGAGACGAGTCCAAACAAAAGATGTCGAGCAAACATGATGGACCTCCTGCTGATGCGCCGGTTTTTCGGGAACATCTGGCACATGCATCTGCATCAAACCGGAAGGTTTACGGCGCTCTCCATCCTCTTCCTCCTCTTCTTCCGCTAACTAACCGAGTTGAACAAGCACGACTACCGAGAGCGAGCTGAGCCGATGAGCGGCGACCATATTTCAGGCTCTTTCTGAGGTTCCTGCATGAATTAAACATGAGGTTTCGTTGAGGATGTAAATCGATAGGTGTTTCAGCAGCTCCCTTGTCTCGCCGTCCCCTGTGCCTCGCTGTCGTCATGGGTTGGGATAATGATGTTTATGGATGCGACATCACTCGCTCTTGCAAAAAAACCCACGTGTGAGCTAAAACCGCGGGATTAGCGCGGGTTTGATCGAACGAGTTCACGCGTTGCTCAACGTGGACAAACAGGCGAACGAGTGATATTTTATTCTTGGCTTGAAAGGATGAAGAAGAGAAGAGAGCGTTTAAACGGAGAGCAAGATTAAAATAACGACTGGACGATCCCTGAATCCTGAATAAAGCCTGACACAGATAAGTTGGGCTTAGATAAACTTAAACTGAAGACCTGAAGGATTCTAAGAAGCTTTTTATTCTTATTCATCGACCTAGACGTCTTCTGCCTTCACTTCAATGTTGAATATTTCCTTCAAGCTAACACCATGTAGCACCATGTAGCGTGTTTTCCATATTTAATTTAGCGCCGCTGAAGGTTTCCACACAGAGGGAGTAGATTCGCTCCCGCTGTCATTTCTCCTGCCACCACCGGGTGCACCAAATTAAAAATAATAATAATACTGATAATTCAAATTGTACAAATGTCGGCTTTGGGATTGCTTTTCGTGAATTATTTAGCGTTACACATTGCTGACTCCTGCTTGTACATGAATCTCCGGCGGCGCGCTCCGCCACCAGCTCTGTTTCCCATTAACTTTCCACACTACGGTTCAATCCGCTGCTTATTTTTTCATCCGCTGCTCCTTTGACATTTACATGTCTGTTTTTATCCAGAGAGGAAGATCATCTCTGGCAGCTTTTCCCGTTTCCCCGTCCGACAGATTTCCTGCTCCGTCAATAAAATACATCGTAAGATGATTTTAATTAAATCTGTCATTTTGTCCGTTTGCTTTGGGAGAAGCAACGTAAATGCTAATTGAAATTTTGGCGATATTTGATCTGTGAATTCATCGCCTCCACTGTTATGATGGGAAATAAGGTCCAAAACACAAGACGAGTAGAATTTGATATGTGAAGATACAAGGGACAACATTGATTTAAGTGATTTTCATTTAGTTTTTATTATGACTGAGATTTTGTTGTTTTCAGGAGTCAGACTCAACGTAACATCGTCTCCATGGAGACGCACCTGATTCACATCCAAGGTTAACTTCCCCCCACCACAGGAGGAAAGTACCGGCGCTACCCTGCCAGCTACAGATTCATTACCTGTGTTTTTATTCATTTCACAGATACAAAAGGATTCTGGTTCAGATTCCTGTGTTTTATCCTAACTGCTCCAAAAAAATGGATTTACAAAGATCTATTGCTAATGTTTTGAGCGACGATCAGACAAAAAAAATTTTAAAAACCACAGCAGGAAAAAACTACCAGCTCAGTAGAAATAACAAATCACCTGCCCAACTTCACTTTATTAGAACTAAATTAACTAAATTTCCCATGATCATTAAAATAAAATGTTTATATATTACTGCTCTAGACTATATTACAACTCCCAGCAGGTGAATTCATGACAAATTCATCCATGGGGTAGAATGAAAATCCAAAAGTTGACACAAAAGTGAAGCATTTTGAGTAAAACTAAAGAACAGACGTGTTTTTAAATTAGGAAAAAGAACTTTTTAGTTAACTGTTGGTTAGTTTAGTGTCTACAGTATTTAGTTTTCACAGTGTTGGTCACAGGAAACCACTTTTTGACTCCACTTCCTGTGGCCTCTTGTCGCTGCTGCTGACGCACCTGTTTGAGAGGTCAGAGGTCGTGACCTCACGTATCCACTCCTGATTTTATTGGCTCAAACCACCTCGTTGGTTCCACTGTTTATTTTTCCAGCTTTTAGTTTTTTTTTCTCCGGCCACATTTTATTTTGTACGTGTCTACATTTTCCGTGCAGAGGAAACGTTCTTTCTATATTTTGATTTCTTTTGTTTAAAGCGGAATTTTTTTTTTTTCTTTGTCTGCTTCTGTTGTGTCTTTCTGTTCACACACACACACACACACACACACACACACACACACACACACACACACACACACACACACACACATACACACTCTTAAACCCATTTGGGCCATTCTCACAGAGGCGAGTTGAACTAATCCACCTGGCTCTGGCTCTCAACTTCCCAAATGCCGACATGAGAGCTGGTCATAACTCTTCACGCACACTTTCTCACACACACACACACACACACACACACACACACACACGCACACACACACTTATACGCGTACAGAGACGCACGTACTCCAGAGGCTTTCTTTGGTGAGCCATCGGCGCCGTATTACATTAAAGGTCAGTTACTGGGTTTCCATTTTAGCGCTGCCTTCCGCTGGCGGCGTGCTGCGAGCAAAATAAATTGGAGGATTGTCTGTCAGGACGCCCGTTTGATTCCTTCAGACGGCGGCGAGCGTTTAACCGTAGGAGGTAACGACCGCTGCCTCCACCCTTCTGCTGGAGGACACTGATGGGAATGGCGTTGGTTATGCAGGTATTAATAACACGTTGGAGGAATCCTGGGGACAATGATTGATGCGTGGACCAAATTTCAAACGAGGCCAGAATGTTCAGTCGGCTCACTTTTTGGTTGGTTCTGTTTGATTTTTGGATTATTGGATGCATAAGTAACTACTTAATATGCAAAAAGCATGAAATTTTAGCATCAAGATTATCGTTTTAGATCGAGTATTGTTGTTAAATCTCTTCCGTCTCAGCAGAAAGTTGCAGAGAAAAGCCTATTTTGAAGTGAACTGAATTCCACACTTGTCTTCCTCCTCACCGTTGTCCCCAACGGACGCGTTAATCTCCAAAAGTTTCAGGGTCTTTGCTCCCCCTGCAGACACTTTATTTAGATTAGAAATGAAGAATGAGAGGAGAGAAAGTAGGGAGGAGGTGATGCTGGGTGAGGGAGGTGAAGTCAAGTACATGGAAGCAGAAAAAAGTGTGTTTTATAATGGAATATATCACACTGATGAATGGATGCATGTGTGTGTGTGGCTGAAAAACGATGAAATGTCAACAGAGGAAAAACATGTTTGTTTTAGTCAGATGTGGTTTTTGACAGTTTTTGCGGGTCGTAGGCCGTTCTTGACCCACAGAGGAGCAACCGACTCCATCCTTCATCCGATCTGGATCCGCACGACAACAGAAATACGATCCAGTAAATCATTTTTCAATAACTCTCTTCCAACCGTATTATTTTTGAGGTCCAAGTTGAAACGATTCCATCTGGAAAATATATATATATATATAATCAGTCCAACACACAACAAATTTATGTTGTACAAGCGACACGCGGCATAATTTTATTCCTATTCCCCGTCCGGAACTTGACGCAGCGCCGCACAGCAGTTTTCCAATCATTCAGATCTGATGGCAGTTAATTAAATTTTTCCAGGTGTCAGACTGAAGTTATAGCTGTACTATGTAACCCACTTGTAGCAGCCTGCAGAGTAATGAATATGCGAGCTACCACATTACGCTAAATCCGTTTTTTTGTTTTTTTTATTGCTATCAGCATTTTAAATTTAATCTTTCCTCTGTAATGAAGAATCAGACACAACCGGAGTAACGTGTCTTTTTTTCTTCATCTTCCATTTGTTGTTTTCTCTCCTCGAACTTTAAAACTCCTTGACCCGACGCTGTCAAGATGAAGTTGGCTGTTGTATAATGTAAATGTTGGAAAATGACAAATTCACCCCCGAGACACCCGTTTTGACCCCTGGGAGTGGAGGTGAATTAGTCAAGAAAGGGTTTCTTGACCTCATTTAATTGCGAATTAATAAAGGGCAGTGCTTTGGTTTCCATGGTAACAACCATATATGCCATTGACCGTCATTATAATGCCATTCGGTGCAGAATCTGAGCAGCAAATAAAGGTTTTTCCTTCAGATAATCAAACTTGAAATCCTCAGGAAATGGTGATTTTTCTTATTTTGTTCCATTAACGGCACTCGGAACGATCTGCCCCCCCCCCCCCTAACATTTCCAGGTAAACGTTGTTTTTTCCTCCTCACCACTGACCCCTTGCTATGTTTGCGATCGGCCCCTTTTAGTGCTACTTAATGGACTGTACCATTAGCATCACGGCGACGTCAACTTGTTGGAAGGCAGAACGGTGACCCGGAGCACAAAGCATTTCATTCAATTAGGTTGGAGCGTAACCACATTATGACGAACCCCCCCACCCCGTCCATCGGTGAGGGGTTCTGTGTGGTCCCACGGAACCGGAGTCAACCAGTGGAATTTAGACCCCAAAAACATCTGCACATAGTCCCAAAACCCGAGAACTCATGTAACATGTCCTGTTGGGACAGGAGCGCAAACACAAAGTTGAAAAAGACATGCTGAGCACTAGAAACACACTCACACACACACACACACACACAAACACACACACACCTTGTTGAAAATGGCTTTTTTTTGCCCATTTTAAACTTTCAAACTGCAAGCACATTTTCTCACAAACATGCACACACTCTTACTGCTCACATATTTTTACTGAGTCTCCTGAGCTGATTGTACATTTGCGTGCACACACACACACACACACACACACACACACACACACACACACACACACACACACACACACACACACACACACACTGGCCAGTCAGCCTTAGTTGTTTTTGGACTCAGGAGTCTAGTTAACAAAGGCCAGTATCAATCATTTAGCCTGTGGCGAGCAGCTCAGTCGATGGGGTCGTGTGTGGGTGAAGAACCCCCAGAATCCCTCACTTCCAGGGGGAGGAGGGGCTGGAGGAACCCCCCGATGGTGCGGCTGGAAATTGAATGATGTCTTAAAATAGGATGTAAGGAGGCAAGCTGAGAGAAGCTCGGATGAAAGCTGCAAATAAATACAGAGGCAAACAGCAGCCCTGCTTATTACGCAGCTTTATTAGCTACTCAATTTCCAGTGTCTGAAGAATGCATGCTGAGCTTTATTATTTCTGAAAAACACACTCCTGCTTCACATTAGAATTCCACCAGTAGAGGCTCATCAATGATGGCGACTCCTCCAAAAAAAAATCTGGAGGAGGAAAAATCTACTGAAACGCCGAAAACATATTTAGATGATTCAAAAAATAATTAGAACAAATTGTTTACTCATGCGCTGCACCTGCTAGCCTATCAGCATTCATTTACATCTATTTTCAAATTGTAGGGGATGATTTATTCATTTTTTGTCATGAATATATATACTTGATTGAAGAAATTGTGGAGACTGGTGGAAAATCAGCATCAGTTTTTATATGTTGTTCTTGCTCATTTTGCATCCCCCCCCCAAAAAAAAATAATTACCACTAGCTGTCACTGGATTAAAGAAGGATCTGTGTCTCCACTTGTGTTTTTTAAATTATTATCAGCAGAAATATTGAAAAACGTGGCAAGAAATGGAATTCATGAAGATATATTTAAATAAGTGACAATCAACCAAGGAGCTGGAACCAATCCCAGCTCTTCAGAGGTCAGCAGCTATAATAGTAGAAATAACTAAATGACTTATTGGGAGTGTAAGTTCATGAAACATGCATGTTTTTCTGTATAGCCAGAAGATACTGGAGGGGATGTGGAGAACACACATTAAAAGCTCTTAGTACACACATTAATGCTCCATTAAAAGATGCTTTATTGGTCATGATTCAACCAAGAATGGTTTCTCTCAGGCGCAAAATGCGTGTTTAATATGAGGTTAGAAAATGATAATTGATTGATTTTTTTTTTTCCAGTATCGGGTGATGTATGGATTTCTAAATCAATGCTTTTATTGCGGTATTCAAGACGCGACGGTGAAAGTTCATTGAGGAAAACTTACTTTTTACACGTAAAGATGTAATTAATTATCATACCATCCTGTCTTTTCACACTGATCATTCATGCATTCTTAATTTGCTGCTGTCCTTATCTGGAGACACATCAGCTGTTCTTAGCAGCTGGTCGGACCAATCAGCACCGTGACACAGCATTCATTTCCTGTTGTCTTATTGGACACTGCATGATATCCTCCATGCTTCGAGTTTATTCACTTTCCCATCACTGCCAAATATTTGCAGATCCATTAATTTCATTGTCAGTCTCGGTATAGTCATCAGCCACCGCCTCCACCAGATTCTAGATTCTTTGGTTACCCTTATATTTCTAATCTCCCTGAAGAATCCAAACGCCTCAAACTGACTAATAATCAAACACCATCTGCTTCAGTAACAATTATCTCTACTGTAATAGTGAGTAAAGGTAGTCCTCAACCTACAAACACAATCAGTTCCGAGGTTGTTCATAAGCTGAATTGTTTGTGAGTCTTTATTGATTACATTTCAATTTATAATCTCCATTTTGAGGTCATTTTAATGCCATGACTACTAACAATTACAGGACATTAAAACATCACAAAATAGATAAAATACCTTGTCTCAGTCACATGACTATCTTCTTAAAGGGGCCACTCCTGCTGCTGACACAGAATTCATCACTTGTCTTATGCCTATTTTCTTTTGCTTTTCAATCAAGTTTTATGTATAAAGCACTTAATCACGTCAACAGACATACCAAAGCGCTTTAACAGGCAGAGAAACCCAACAGAGCAAGCATAAGCGACAGTGGCGGGGAAAAACTCCCTCATTGAGGAAGAAACTCCGGGCCGGACCCAGACTCTTTTGTCATCCATGATAAACAGTAAAGCATCCAAACTATGAAGCCTGACGCTCTGAGATGCTAACAGAGACGCCTACGAGAACAAGATGGAGGAACTGAGTGTCGGAGATACGTGAATGCAGGTCGGATGTTCATATCTTGAAGACTAGCTGTATTTTTCATTGCACATGTTGTAAAATATCAAAGTGACTGACGGCAGGCTCTAAAGACCTTGTAAGTGCTTGAACTGGTCACTGCTGTGAAAATAGTTCCCACTCTAGCATTAAGAGTGTCTTTATTATATACCATTCTTCAATCTGACACTCTATTGTTGCATTAAATCAGTTTTTCTACACATTATTTGTTGCTTGTGATTTGTATTATACTGTATATACAGTATTTTTCCAATGTGTTCATTGTTTTATGGTTCAATAAGACCCAAAATTACCAATAATAGCATTGGAATTTATATTGTAATGCATTTTTAATGTTAATACAAGGCCGTATTATCTTCTATCATGCTAACACGCACATCCCCTGTTAACAAAAAACCCACCAAGCATGAAAGAACTCTCACATGCAGACAAGCTGGGCTGTGTCGTACTGGATTTCTCCATTCACGATCTTATCTCCAAATGTTGTACCCAAATCCCTCTGGGATGGGTGCTATTTTAATTCCATTCTCCAACTTGCTGAAAACAGAGGATTAAGACTGTGGAACGAGTGTAGCGAGCGTCTCCTCCACATGTCGGTATATTTGTATATATGTGCATACGTCGGCTTTCATGTGCTGCAGCCCACATGTGAGCATTGATAACAATCTTATTGCTGTCAACGGTCCAAAGGCCGGCGCTGCAGCCGACGGAGAAAATCCCCGAGCCTGAGCTCTGTCTCCTTTAATCTATCCTCCTTTTTCTCACTGTAGGGCTCAAAGCAGCAGATGATGGATGGTCGTTGTACACCGAGAGGCCTTTTCTTTCTTTCATTCACTCCATCATTCCGTCTTTTCTTTTCCTTTTTTTTTTTGGTTTCCAACTTTTTAATACGAAATCAGGTTAGGAAAAGGGATCACCTGCCTGTCTCCCCACCATCTACATACCTGCCTGTTTAACCGTGATAACCACGTTTCTGCTCGGACTGATAGCCCGCTGGACCTTCATCAGGACGCCATCCAGACACAAAGGAGAGTAGAAGAGGTTGACTTGATTAACCTTCATCTGGCTGGCAGGGATGGACAGAAAATCCGCATCACCCCCCATTCGCACATTTCCCCCTTCCTCAACCCTCCAGAGGCTCCAACAACAAGAGACCTGGCGGCGAGGGAAAGTGGTTTGCTCTAGAGATTATCGCGTTTGTGTTTGCGTGGCGTGGTTCCGTCAGGCTAAAGGTCGGCCTATCAGGTGGGGCTAGCTGGGTATGGATAAGGAGCAGCTGAGTGGTCAAGTAGCTGACCTCCCGTTTGCCTTCATATGGGAACGGACCACCCTCCAGCACCCTTTTGCCCTGGAGGTGAGATTAGTCTGGTGGGGCTGATAAAGCCCCAACGTTCTCCAAACAGCCAAACAATCACTGAGGATTATATTCAGGGGAAAAGGGACGGTTCACATACAAAGCAACTGGGAAAACAGGCAATAAAGACTCTTCTTTGTTGACTGTAGATTTTCACAAAAGCATACCACTTAGATTGGCCGTATTTGTAACTGTCAAACCCTAGTTTTGGTTTCCAGGAAAAAGCAGCTGGTGAATGCATTGACCGGGTGCAGGTCGAGCTCGCATGTAGCTCGGTTTTTTACTCTAAATATGTCTTTCAATTTTGTCCTCCTTGCCTTTGACAGATGTTCGGAGCCATGCTCTGTTTGACAACGGTCTTGTTTTATGAGGTGCTGAGCATGGAGTTCATAAACAGAGGGAACATCTCGGACCACTTCATCAAGATCTCCACCTAAAACCCAAGTCCGGCTCCTATTATTGCGGTTTTATGAAATATGCTCATAGGTACTGGGAAAAATGTGATTTTTGACCTGATGATGGTACAAGATTTTTTTTTTTAAAAATGATGCTCTCGGGATGAATTTTTGTGCTAAAAACAAATCCTTTCAACACTGGACTTACAAAAAAAATCTTCAAATAAGTCGATAAAGACTTCTTTAACTTCGAGTTCCAGCTCTGATGCTAGCACCATTAGCCCTGCTTTGGCCGTCTTTCGTCAGGAAGTCTTCTCTGGAGTAGCGTGACTCACTTTCTCAATGTGAATCTTCTTGTGAATGAGCTGCTTTGCTTAGATGATGAATGACTTTGAGTCTTTTCATCATCCAAATGCCCTGCACCATTAGTTGCACAGTTGTACAAATAATTCAGTCTGGATGAATGTGAATGATGGGTCGATTGGCCATTAGATGTACATTTCCATCCAAATGGCTAAAAAATACATTAGGAAAACAGAAATTTATAAAATTAGAGACATTGAAAGGGCAAAAATTGAGGAGAACATTTATCCTGCTGTCTTTTTCTAGCACGTTAATAAAGTATAATTCTGTCAATTCAAATTTATGAATACTCTAATGTTTTCCAAGTATCCTAAACTAAACTTTTCAGATCTGCAGTAAAAGTCTTTCTCTCGTTTGCCTGCCCACCAGCCGTCACTCATTTCCCGTGTACTCGTTTTCCCGTAACGCTGACTCAGCTTCATTTTCCAGCGTTTCCAGAGGACATGTTGGGGGAAAAAACAGTTGCTTCAGGACACGCTGCGACTAAAAGATAGTGTTTGTCGGTGATAATTCCTGCCTCTGGTGTGGCATTTGATGTCTTCACAGACTGGAGTGATTTCAAAAAGCCAATTTAGGACATATTCTCTAATGCTGCCAAACTTTTCATCTGTTTTGTTTCGGGGACACTTTTCTCCTCCTATATATCTTTGCGTATGTCTTGACCATCAAAGTTCTGCGCGACAGCTCCCAAACCAGATGCACGGTTCTGCTAAATCAATGTGGTCAGACGTCTGAGAGACAGCCCAGCTATGTTCCCCACTCCAGTTTTAAGCTTGTGTTTCCTTTTCACATATTCCCCTCTACGTCATAAGAGCCCTTTTCCTTGTAAACATCACTCAATGCAATAAAAAAGCAGACAATTCACCTGCAGTTCTCTATTGTTTGGAGAAGAGGAGGATTATGGGCGTCGTGTTTTGGAGAAATGGATTAAAATATTGTGTGGATGTACTTATGTACGATACAATAGACAGAGTAATCATAATGTCAGTGTGAAGGATGGCGCTTTATTGTGGGGGAGCTTAACGGACAGGCTTTATCTGTCCAATCGGGAAATTGAACGATGAAACAAAGTGAGCCAATGAAAAGGGTTGAAGTGACAGTCTGGAGCCGCCAGGGTTAAGCCCGTTTGAAGGAGCGCACTTCACCTAAAGGTTCCTTAATTAGATTGGTCGACAAAAGCATTAAGACCTCGAGCAGTGTGTGTGTGTGTGTGTGTGTGTGTGTCTGGAGTTGTAGGATAATCTCTTCTTGACTTTTGGCCGTCTATATGGTGCGAGACGCTACACTGATGTTTTCAGAAGACCTTGAGGATCACAAATCCCAAATATTGCATCTTGGATTGAAAGGATGTGACGAAAAGGTCCATATATCACCTTCTAATAATAATAATTGAAGTAAGTTTGTGAAGTAAAGAGAAGAAAACCAAACTGGTAGAGATTTGGTACACGGCATTGAGCAAAAAAACCTGCAGAGACCCGAGACGTTTCGTTCTATAATTCACAATCTAAAAGAAATCTATAATATCAGTAAAATAAGAATGCTTTAATAATCCATAATCCAGGATTAAAGCGTCACAGTTGCTGCCGACCAATGAAGAGCTTCCAGATATTCCAGTATAATCCTGGTTTATCATTAGCTCTGATTAGTCCCTCCTATATAATTACAGTAGGAGTGAAAAGTCACAATGAAATTATTGGATTAGATCAACAGGATTAAAATAAATTGAAGATCCTTCTCCTCCATCATACACACACACACACACACACACACACACACACACACACACACACACACACACACACACACACACACACACAGCATCTGCTATTGATCATAATGATATCTTCATTCTACACATTCTGCTGACAGGCAGATGTGCATCTGATGTTACCATGGTGATGCATCCTGGTTGAAACTGAATGGCTATTATAAACTGGTAAATCCAGGATTATATTATCTAACCAAACAGGTAAACCTCGACTGATATTGTTTTGAGTTTAGTCATTCTTGATTAATAATAATATAATAATAATAATTATAATAATGTAATACAAAAAACAAACGTACTCAGGTTTGTGTGTCTTTCTTTCTCTTTCTTCCACTAACACTATTTTCCACATGGATAGTAAGAAGCTAACCAGGTTTAAGCAGCCTCCAGACAGACGATAGACGCTGGTGTTTCTCGGCCATCTGTCTGTTATTCCTGCCCACAGTCTGGATCCAGGCTGGAACACCTGGACGGCGTTCATCTGCTCGTCTCCAGGTGTCACGTTGGCGTTCAGACTTCACCGACAGTCCTGTTGGATTTAGTTCAAACTGAAACTCCGACTTGATAGAAGCGGGTGTGGTCAGGAAGCCCCGCCCACCACACACATGCACGCTCTTACAAAGCAAAGACGAGCAAAACAACCACAGCTTTCCATTGGGTGACTTTAAATCATGTCAGCGTTGAGTCATCAAAGGGGGCGTGGCTTATAACATAGCAGCATTTGAGTACGTTCAACTTAAAAATGGTAAAAACTGTTCCACTGAGAAGCTCCGTTGAGAAGAAACGATGCAGTCCATCACACATTGATGGACTGCGTTGGAAAGTGATCTCGCACACTTACTGACACGTAACCCTAGGCGACGCGTATCATACGCATTGCTACTAACTTAAGTTTTTTGTATGCATTCAAATTCCACGTCAAAGTCATCAACGTCATATACGTCGGTGGGTTTGGAGCGTGTTTATCTCTTTCATCATTTCCCCCCGAAGCCGGCCAACAATCTGTGAAGGAGAAACGCTTTCCCCTCTGAGGCCGATAAGCATCTCCCGCTGCAAAACTTCAGAGCTTTAATGCATTCATGCCTCGCTCTGGTAATTTCTCAGGAAAAGTGTAAAACACCATTTGGCTCCACGTTGGCCTGGGCTCCATTTCTGAAAAACCGTCCTTTCTCCCGGGCCCCTTATCAAAGACTAAAGACAATCAGTAGTTTATCAGTGTGGGAAATGAGTGCAGGAAGCAGATGTTGTTCTGATTAAACACACACACACACACACACACACACACACATTATTCCAAGTGGCACTCAATGCTGCTTCAAGGACTGACAGGAACGGAGCGGCCAAGTCTTAGCGTTCCATCGTGGTTATCTGGAGAGGAAAACCACCAGCAGGCTGCTCATTTCTTCATTATGTGTGTGTGTGTGTGTGTGTGTGTGTGTGTGTCTTTATTGCACAGTGAGACTATTAAAAATACTAAGCAGAAACGAGGCCAAGGATGTGATTGATGCGTTTCCTCTTCCTCCTGCTGCACAACTTCCAATTTATGCAACCACATAATGTAGTAATCAATGAATGACAATCAGCCAATCAGCTCCCCTTACAGACGCCATGACAGACGTACCTGAAGGTCTACCTGTGTGAATACGAATGAGAGGCAGCGAGATCTTTTATATGGTGTCTACTTTATTAAGAATGCACTTTGGCACCCCTATATTTTCTTCACTTTAGGCTATTATTTTACAAACTAGATATAAAAGGACATAAATAAATGACATAAGTTACATGTACCTAGAGCTCCTGGACAAAAAAAAAACAACAGAACAAAACAAAAGCTCAATAAAACATGATCATGTCGGGGAAAAAAAAGTACAAATTAAAAAAAACCAAGATTGAGAGAATGTTAGATCTACATGGCTAGATCGATCATATGGCATCAGAAGGCATACAATGACAAACATGGAACTTCTTTTTAAAAACTTTTTTGTGGTTGTTTTTTTTTTTTTTTTACAGTTTTTCAAATCATCCAACATTTAAGTAAAGGAAAAAAAAATATTTTACAGTACATTCTGGTTTCCTTCTCCTTTTTCAAACATGTCTTGCATATTTCCAAACAGGTCCTTTTTATTTCTGCTAGATAAACCACCCCCCCGCCAAAAAAAAGAGCGTCGCCGATAAAGGAAAGCGCAGTAGAGCTGTATTAAGGACGGAGGTGTTTTTTTCTATTATATGAAGCATCGCTTTTCGAGTTCAGAAACATTCACATAATTATAGTTTAAAGAGATAAAGGAATTAAAACAATGTTGTCCATGGGGGGGAGGGGGTAAGCCTGTAGCTGATGTGCTCTGGAGAAAAAAAAAAAAACTAAATAAGCAACAGTTTTCCCTTCTTCAACATGTTTTCCTCACTCGTCTGGTCTTTTTTCAAAACCGTTTTCCATTTCCAAAAGGAACATAAAAAGGTTTCGGCGTTTCCTCCTCCAGTATGCCGTGAGCTGGGAGAGTCCAAGCCCTCGTCTGGGTGTGTTTCCACGCTGGGGAGGCCTTTTCGTCACACTCTCACACGCGTCCGTTTGCGAGCCGGTTCGTCGCTGCCAACACAGGACCACCAGGGGTCCCAAAAATTTGTTTTCGTAAATGCTGTTGCAGAGTTCCACGTCTCTGCGTGTCCGTTTTTGCGAGGCCGGTTCATCGTCGCCAATGCAGGACTACCAGGGGTCCCAAAAATTCTGTTTCGTAAATTTCATTGCAGAGTTCGTGCAGAGCGAGCGACACACACCTGGCTTTGTTTGGGTAGAGACCGCCAAAAGCAAGAAAGTCAAGGGTTTTGTCTTTTTACGTCAAAAACTACACGTCTCTGTCGTGGCCTCTTCCTCCATAGTGGCATGAAAACACACACATTTACTGATAGTACGAAAGACGTCACGCATACAGTCAGACACACACTCAGACATCGGTATACACACTCAAATACACACATTTCTGCAATCACACACTCATTTCAAAACATATTTTTTTCTTTACATGCAAACAGAACAACAAAAAAAAACATCACCAAAATGAAACTTTCAAAATAAAAGCACATTATCCACTGGAGCAGGGCTTCTGGATTATATTACATTCTTCTTAATGTCTCTTTGTTATGCTGTTATATCATTCTTAGTAATTTCAGTACATTACTAGAGGGGGGGTCCTGATGGTGGACGTCACCAGATGTTCAAGGATGGACTTTTTTAATCTCACAGTCGCAGGACACTCCAAGGAGGAAGAGGAGGAGAAGAAGAGGGAGGAAGACGTTGGGAAAGAGGATGAAGAATTGCTGCTGTGGCCCAGGGGTTGGAGGGGGGGGGGGGTCCTGTTTGTGATGGACAGCAGCAGCTGTGGAGAAGAGGAAAAGAGAGGCTGCATCAGTCATGGTGGTTTTGAATATAAACAGTTTCTACTTGGCATCGCCTCCCCATCAACAATCCAGCTCCGCAGCCCCGACCCGATGGAACATTTGAATCATCTGCTAAACAAAAACGCCAAATCCCCAACATCCAGAGACGGCGAACGGCCGCTCTGCAGGGGGAAAATATGGATTTCGTGGCAGCGAGGTATTAACTTGTGTGCGCCACATGCTGTTGTGTGCGCGTGATACGAGAAACATGCTGTCGACTTATTGGCTCGCATGAAAAGCAAACACTGGCCCATGTGTGACGTGCATGGAGTCCAAATTAAAGCAGCAATGCAACTAAACCAGATTGTTTATTTCTGACATGCAAACTCAAGCTAGTAATTTAAATGTTTCGACATCTCTCCAGCAGAGATATTGATTAATGGTAGCACTTTATAATCAATAATAGGCATAAATTTATGCTTTACAAGCCTCATGCTGCATATTTATGGCACCAATTGATTACTTTTTATAGTTGATCTTTTCACAAATGTTCAGGAACATTTTAAAAACAGTAAAAAATTGCACGAAAATTTCAGAATATGTTCGTAATTTTTTTGAGTTATTCATATTAAATTGATAAATTTGGGTTTATAATCAGAAAACATCACAAACGCTCAATGAAATTAAAATATTTAGTTCTGTTTTCATCATAAATGAGGCTTAGTCAGTAAAATGTGAAAACACAAAAGAGCCTGATTGGTGACCTTCTTTGCAGGGCTATTCAATAAAATCACAAACTACAGTCTCCAAAATGAGAATAAAAATATGAACGCTTGTTTGAGGTAATTAAAATTCAACTTCTCCAACATCTAAATCACCTGATTACACACCGCATCAAGACATTTTGACCAGAAGTCATTTCCTTACGTTCCTAGACAGACTTCCTGCTCTCCGCTGAGCTCTGCGGCTCTGACTCCGAGTCAGCCGCTGATTCATTCTGCTCATTAACATTCCAGCAGCATCGGGTCTGCAGACTGATCACAGATCAGCGGTTATCGATCGGCTCTGGCTGTCTGAGGTGGCTCGACCCACATGTTAATTAACAGCGTTTTCAGCTGAGGGGCCGCCGATGAAGGAGCAGAAAAGGGGCATTAATTTATCTTCCAAGCACTCCAACATAGTTTGTATTAGTCTCTTACTGCTATAATAAAGTGAGTTTATTAAAAAAAAATATTTTTAAAAGAAATCTTTTCTTCTCTTGAGTCTCAGGTTGAAATAAAACGCTATTGATCCTCACCTTGATGACAGCTTGAGTAATCCTCTCTGTATTTCCTCATCTGTTTTCTCGGCGCTGGAGATACCGATTCATTCTGCATCCAATTTGAATTTGTGGAATCCCTTTTTTCACAAAATAACTCCTGCCAATGAATCCTTCATGCTTTTCATTCATTTTTGTAAAAGCCTGTCCCAGACGATGAGGAGGTGCTGTCCATCAAAATAGGAGATTCGGATGAAGACTTGAATGGAAGCATCCGACATGTGTGTTTATCTGTGGGACAGGAGGATGGGGGGGGGAAGACAGGGGAGCGGGAAGACTCCTCTGGAAGATTAAAGACATTCTCAGCAGCGTCCTGAGGGCAACAGAATACAGCAAGGCCAAAAAAACATCAAAAAGCTCCTCAGAATTCGCCCTCGATGCAGTCCGAGCCTCAAGCAGAGAGATTCTGTGTTTATACGACGGTTAGGATTCTCCAACAGATCCCAGCTGAGACGGAACAATGGTGACCAGTGCTGACTGTGAGTCCTACAGAAACAAATTCATGTACAATAAACACAGTTTCAGGAAATCAAAAAAAAAATAAAATAAAAAAAATCTGCTCCATGGATTTATTCCAGAAAGAAAAGTTCCAGAAACAACACTTTTGCCCTAGAAGAGGAAGAACGGTGCGATTCTCCCATCCCTTGTTTTTTCCTTCCAGACCATTAAAGGCACTCCAGTTCGGCCTCTCGGAAGCACTTTTCCAGCCGTCCCTCCCGTCTGTCCATAAAATGCTGCAGACGGGGAGCGTTCCATTCCCAAAAAAAAAAAAAAAAATGGGCAAGATAAAGGTCTGATTTTTTTCCCCAAAAAAAGTGCCATTTTCCACTTTTTTTCTTATTCATCTTCTTTTATTTTACATCCAATTTAAAGTGCATGGATGAGGTAAACTATTTCTTCATAGTTTCTTTGTCTCTTTTTTTTTTTTAACATTTAATCTTTTTTTGTTCTTTATGTATTTTTTCCCAACGCCGCCTGAACCTCCTCAGACGGGAACCATTCTGCCTTGCATCTGTTGCATTTGGGACAGCATTCCCTGGACGCTGGTCAGGATCTTGTTCTGGTGCGTTGCGGAGGAGATGCCGATGCGAGCCATGTCCCTGGAAAAGAAAGAAAAAGATCTTTTTAAGGACCACAAAAAAAAATAATAACGCACACAGGCCTGAGCCTCGTGATTCATTTTACAGCCTCCTGGAGGAAATCAACCAGTTTAACTGCGGAAGGAGGAATTTCTCATGCCAGCACAGCTAATGCTGTAATCCTAATTAGTAAAAAAATATATATAAATGTTACTGACAGAAACTAAGAAAGATTTTGTGCAGACCTGCAAAATATATCACTGAGTGTTTCTGGAATAGTTGAAGAAGTTTAATGCTTTCTTGCTGAGAGTTAGTTTAGCTTATAAAAATGGCTCCACGGAGGAAGCTAACTTTTTTACATCGTATTTATATATGTTAGTTTCTGAATGATGAAAATGAGATCTATTTCAGTCCTTTGTGATCCCATAAGGCACATGTGTCAAACTCAAGGCCCAGGGGGCCAAATGTGGCCCTCCACATGATTTTATGTGGCCCGCAAGAGCATACAAGGTCAAAATAAATGGAACAAAAAAAAAACTACATTTCCCAGAATGCAGTAATCAAGCCCATTTTAACTTTGACGAAAACGTTTTTAACAAAGTCGTGTTTGATGTTGTTTTTCTTTATTGATTTGAACAGTTTGATCCTTGATTGATGGAATTACGTAGTTGTTTTTCTTTTCATTACCTGACAAATTAAAAGGATTTACGTTACAACAGAGAAACACAAAAACACATTTTTTTTCTGTTCAACCTTTTTTAACTTGAATAAGTAATAAATTCAGAGTTACTTGACGTGAAGCAGTAGTTACATTTATGTTACGTTACATTTAGTTACATTTAGTTACATTTAGTTACATTTAGTTACATTTACTCACTCTTGTGTCATGTGCACCACGGCCTCTGGGGTGGTGTAGCCGGCGGCGGTGAAGTTGTCGCTGTATCTCTCCATGCCGATGGCCTGGAGCCAGTCCTCCACTGTGCCCACGGCGGGGGACACCTCGGGGCTCCCCGGCTCCAGCAGGGTGGTGTTCGGCCTGGTGAGGGTGGTGGTGGGGGCGGGTGCGGATGGAGAGTAAAACTCATCAACCAAATATGGTTCGGTTGTGCATTTAAACTCTGAACATATGTCGCTGCATGTAGACAATAAAAGCTGCATCCTGTTTCAATGCTTTTATTTTGAAAGGATTCACAAGGACTGGAAGAACGACAGGAATGACGAGCTTCTCTCTCTCTTCCTGAACGGAGCGCTGTACTCATCAGACAGGCGTGACAGAGACAGACAGGGACCCACAGACTGTGAAAAACCTCCGCACTACATTTCCCTCCCAACCAACCCCCACCACCCCCTCCCTGATGGACTCAGCAGGTCCGGCTCTGTTTTGTGTCCCCGGGTTTTTAAACCGATCCAAGTCAAACAAAATTTCCTCCGACACAGTAAGTTAATCCTGATTCTACAGAAAACACACGTCCACACTCGGCCGACTTTTACTGCCCACTGGAGTTCCCCAGAATTTAGCCTCCTCTTTTTTTTCCCATCATCCTTTGTTTCACCAGGACTCCCCTCTCACTACCCATAGTGTCCCATTAGGTGGGTACATGTGTGACCTTCTTGCATGCGATGCCCCCCCACCCCCCCCAGCCTGGTTAAACTTAAACAGACTTCCCCCGGCCTGCGTGGAGCATGGACGCACATGGAGGTGGTTGTGAACACGTTTGGCGCTGCAGGCAGGTGTTGATTTTTTACCATCGTAACTCTCTCCTCCAGTCGCTGCGCTCGCATTCCAAAGCGTACAACGCCATTAAAGCTAGTTTGCACAGAAATCCATTATGGGATGTGTAGGGTGGGGGTGGGGGGGGGTGCCGAAAAAGGAGCCTCGTGTCGGTGGTAGATAATGTTTAATGGCGAGTGTTAACACCGGCGAGAGAAAAGCAGATTACGTGGGTGTGTGTTTGTTTGTGTGTTGGGGCAGGATTGCGTTGTGCCGTAAATGGGATGTGTGTGTGTGTGTGTGTGTGTGTGTGTGTGTGTGTGTGTGTGTGTGTGTGTGTGTTTGTGTGTGTGTGTGTTCACACACATACGCTTTTTAACACAAGATATTTGTGGGTGAGATTTCCACCACTTTCCTGTACTTTTTTATTAATATGAAATAATTCCTCAGTGGGGGGTGTCACTCATGAATTAGATTTTTATTTTGGAATGAAATTTCTCAAATTTCAAGTCTGTATTTCTCTTGTGTGACTTCTAGCCATGCTATTAACTCATTGGTTGCCAGTGACGTCCATTAGTCTGTGCGTTAAATGCATGACCTCTGACCCTTTTTTTTTTGGTATTCTCCATCCTCTCACCTGACGGCCGTCTCCCCTCCGGTCCTCTTCAGGGTGTTGGGGTTTCGAATCAGTTTGTCCAGCATGTTGACGATCTGTCCAAACTTGGGCCGGTCGGCCCTCTCCCTCTGCCAGCAGTCCAGCATGAGCTGGTGGAGCGCCACGGGGCAGTCCATGGGCGGGGGCAGGCGGTAGCCCTCATCAATAGCCTTGATCACCTAGAGACAATACATCAATACTGTTATGAGACACTTTTGAATCCCCTTTTCTTTTGTATCTCTAATTTTATGTACTTCCAATGTGTGACAGCATACATGCTATTTGTAATATTCATTTGTAATATTCCACTGAACTCAAGGCTGTTCAAATATAATTTCTTCGCTGATGACTTACGTCTTGGTTGCTCATGTCCCAGTACGGTCTCTCCCCGTATGACATCACCTCCCACATGACGATGCCGTAGCTCCACACGTCACTGGCCGAGGTGAACTTCCTGTAAGCGATGGCCTCTGGGGCCGTCCAGCGGATCGGAATCTTCCCTCCCTGAAATTGGAACACAGCCTGATTAATGAAAACTGACACAACTGACAAGGAAGGTCACACACTGACACACACACACACACACACACACACACACACACACTTACCCTGGTGGTGTACGCCGCCTCCGGGTCGTCCTCCAGCACTCGAGACATGCCGAAGTCGGACACCTTGCAGACCAGGTTGCTGTTGACCAGAATGTTGCGCGCCGCCAGGTCGCGGTGGACGTAGCTCATGTCCGACAGGTACTTCATGCCCGACGCGATGCCCCGCAGGATCCCCACCAGCTGGATGACCGTGAAGCGGCCGTCGTTCTTCTACAGAACAAAATAGAGCGTTTAGAAAAACGGTTAATTATGTCATCATCAGCGTTTAAGTCTTCACCTTGAAATGACATCATCTCTGGCCCAGTGATGTGTTTTTCAGCCACATCGTACATTATATTTAATGACACGCTATAATTTCAATAAATGTTTTACAAAACAGGTCGTAACACATTTTAACGCAGCTGTAAGGTCAAATGCTCTTTATACCATTAGTCAATGCATGTGTCGACTGTTATAACTCCTCTTATAAGCAGTTTCTCCTCTTATATGCAGACTTTACCTGTGTATAATTTATTCTATGTAAGATATGTAAACAATGATAAACAATGAAAAGAAACGCAAAAGTTACGAGAACACACGAGCTACGTCTTTATTCCACCAACGAGAACAAGATCCGGTCTCACTGATGTTGTATCCATCCACCAACACGTGGTAAAGAACGAGATCCGGTCTCACTGATGTTGTATCCATCCACCAACACGTGGTAAAGAACAAGATTCGGTCTCACTGACGTCGTATCCATCCACCAACACATGGTAAAGAACGAGATACGGTCTCACTGATGTCGTAGCCATCCACCAACACGCGGTAAAGAACGAGATATGGTCTCAATGATGTCGTATCCACCCACCAACACGTGGTAAAGAACGAGATACAGTCTCACTGATGTTGTATCCATCCACCAACACGTGGTAAAGAACGAGATACGGTCTCACTGATGTTGTATCCATCCACCAACTAGTGGTGGTTTCCTGAAGCAAGACTTGTATCTCAGATTTTGGCTTGTATGTCGAACAACAAGGCGGACAGAACGACGACTTGTATCTCAAATAACTCGTATCTCGAGGTACGTCATTGCATTGTAGCTGGAATCAAATACAGGCATACTTACAAGCTTTAAGTATTGTTGTTTGATGGTTGTTTACAGCTATTTTATAAATGCTGTGGTGTCACAAATTGAGTAAATATACAAACCTCCTTTTATCTGATTTGATAAGCTGATTTTCCTTTTAATCTCTAAGATGCAACAAGTTAATTCCTCCACAGATAACACGACCTTATGCGCTGTTTACTCTTCCTCTCCATGTTTTTGTATTTGTTCTAACTCCATCTACATTTGTCCACTGGATAAAGTACTGAGCATCATTTAAAACCCACAGTGAATTCTGGAAACACAGATGTGGAACCTTCACCGACCTCCTTGTCAGAAACGCATCAAGTCGATCAAGGAGAGGATCGAGATTAGGGAGAATGTTTGTGAAAGAACGCTTGTAATATCACTGGACCACTTTACCAAGATAAGATGGGATCAACAAGCTGCAATTATTACACACACACACACACACACACACACACACACACACACACACACACACACACACACACACACACACACACACAGGCAGACAAGAAGGCATGACTGACCCTCAGGAATGCATCCAGCGATCCGTTCTCCATGTACTCGGTGATAATCATTACTGGCTTACCTAGACAAAGAGAGAGAGAATGAAAAGCAGGTGATTATGGAGGTAAACGATGCACATCACAGCCTGACGCAGCGGGGAGAGGACACACATGTTTGTGTGTGTGTGTGTGAGTGTGTGTTAGAGAGAGAGAGTGTGTTAGGCGATCCATCTCTGTCCCGTCGTGATTTAATTAGCTCGGTATTACAGTTACCCTGACATCGCCCGTCTTTCCCTGCACATGTAAAGGAATCCCCACTGGAACCAAACATCACTACACAAACTCCATTCTGTGTTTATGCAAATAAGTACCGACATCAGACGCGTTATCCAGAGTCTCATCACGGTCACCCACCCAGAATACCCCCGACACTCTATTTATGTCACTCACTGTCCCTTTGCCCTCTTTCTTCTCGGCCAACTTTCGTCACATCTGTCACTCTCTCTTGCCTTCTCTTTTTCTCATCATACTTTCTCTCGCTCATCCCCGTCATTTCTCTCTGGCCTTTCTCACCCCGTCCTTCTGTCCTCCCCTCTCCCGTCTCTCTTGGGAGAATGTCTGCGTCTTTATCTGAGCCGGGACAGGCAGGCGGGGAGGGCGAACATTCCCTGTTGGGTCTCTGTCCGGCTTTGTCTCTTAGAATCAGGGGGGAAATCAGGGAGAGGAGGATGGAGAAGACGAGGAAGGGAGGGTGTCTGGTTTTTGTTTCTGGATCTCAAGCTGGTGTGTAACCAGCCATGGCGACAACACATGCTGCCCCACTTCCTCCTGGGACATTGCTGCTCCTTGCATTCCATTTCAAGTGGCACAGTTAAGGTGTTGGGGAAAAAAGTGCTGACTTCAACCCAATGCCTTGAGGGCGAGGTTGGGCACCCCAACAGACTGTCTAAGGCAACACAGCGCCAACCGACTGGTTGACAGCTGCTGTCTTGAAGGTACGGTCTCTCGGATCCAAGCCTCTCCCCACGCCAAGAGGCCATCAGTCACCGCCGTACCCATCGCGTGATTGGCACTCCATTAATTACAGGCCGACCCTGCATCGCCCTAAAAAAGAGGAAGTGGAGTTTAAGCTGGAGAGAGCCGGGGCTTTCTTTGTCAGCCATCTTTGTTCCCTTTGTTGCCTGCTTCTGCCCCCGGGGCATTGGGTGATTGACAGCTCCCCAATCGAGTCTGAGGAGCGTCTGACCTGCGACCTTAAACTCTCGCCTTCCCAGCCCCGCCCTCTTCCTCCCTTCTCATTTGCATGCTAATACCTTGTTTACTGAATACGCCCTGCTGCCTTTGGCAATGAACTCTGGGCAACGGCCCCGCCAATGGGCCGATTATCACCTGCCAACAAAACAAGAGAGGGGAAGAAGGGGGTAAAAAATGCAACAGGGGGGCAGAATATCAGGGGAACGTTGGGGGAAATGCCCTCCAGAGGCCCCTTGTCGTTTGCAGCGAACAAAGATCGGGCTTTTAAACGGAGATCTTTTTTGAATTAACCAGCTCTTAACTTATAGTATGCAAATCAGCTGTTAAACATGTCACGTGTGATTTCAGGGTCTAGGTTTTAATTACACACAAGCATGTGCAGAAGTATATACAGGCTTCAATATGTTGGACGGCTGCACACAGTCTTGGGTGAGAGATTTTTTCACACCTTTATGTGCCTGTTTGCAGCTCCTCTGTAATTTATAATGTTTTAATTGCCTCCGTTGGACATGTTCCAAGGTCAGATTGAGAAATTCACTTTAACTGGATTGTAATTTAGACAGGAGTACAATCAAATAATGGCTTTTTAAGAGATTCCTCCAATTTTGGAAGGTAGAGTCAGAATCCCGTTGCTTTGGTTCATCTTTTTCTTCATCTCCTGCCCTGCCTCTCTTTTTTAAACCTCCCCTACGGCAGATCCACCACCCTCTGCTTCCTCCCAGCGTCAAGCCCATTGTTGTCCTCCATCTTCCCTCCAATCCATCAGCTCCTAACTGCCTCCCCGTCTCTTTCTCGGTGTCTTTTTTGCGCCTTTCCCGTCTGCCTCTTTTTCCTCTTGACTTCTTTTTTTCATCTCCTTGCATCAACGCCATCTACGCCCGTCTTCTCTGTCGTTCTCGTTTTTTTGTTCCCCTGTGAAGTCTGAGAGGTCATTCCTCGTGGGGGAGAGGTGTAATAGGTGATAAGCAATTCTGCCTGTGCCGCTGTTTGTTCACGTCTTCAACCGAGCCAAGCATGTCCTGTGTGTGTGTGTGTGTGTGTGTGTGTGTGTGTGTGTGTGTGTGTGTGTGTGTGTGTGTGTGTGTGTGTGTGTGCGCAGTTTGTTCAGACAGACAGTGTTATCTAGCACAGATAGAGTCTGGCTGTTGTGTCACGATGCATTAAGGCACTTCATCCATCTATCCCAGGGCCGGCCATCAGCTACGGTAACACTCACACACACATGTATGCAATCAAAGGTGCACACACAAACTGACATGTGCTGACAAAACACTGGCTCACGCACATCTAGACTAATATATAGCATCGGGGGAAGGTGTAAAAGGTAGGAAGAAAAGGAAAGAGTAGGGGGTGTGAGTGCCAAGGGCAGAGGGTATGATATTCGACCAGGCAGCAGCAGATAGTGGAGGGATAGGGTATCACTCCCTAACCCCAAACACATTTACAGCTGACACCATGATTAATGAGCCTGGTGCCGCGCTACAGACTCTGTTCCTGGACCCATTAGTCCCCCCCTACCCTTCCATGTACCACCTTCTCTTTCCCACTAATGCTGGACCCCTTCCATCTGGACAAAACCCACCTGGGGATAAACCCGGATGGGACATCTAGATAACACATGGGCACAAATACAAACAGATATAGGACCAAAAACAGGCCTCTGTGAACGTTACACAACACAAATGTCGTATACCTTCAGATATTCTGCGTGTAGCACACACACACGTCACGCAAATACACACTTTTGGTGTGTAAAGATTAGTTTGTCCCCATGCTCACCCTTTTCCAAAGTCACCGTAAACCACAGGATGATTTATTGTCGTAAGGGAGGAAGGGGACAGCAGGAATAAATGTCCTTTCTATGTTATTTCAATATAACAGTCATGTGTGTGTGTGTGTGTGTATGTGTGCACACATGCAGTTTTACTGCAATATCCTGCAGCAATTACATCTCTAAAATAGTTTAAGCTTTTTCAAACAGAGATATAATTACAGTCCCTCATTTGGAAATGGCAACTATTTTTGTCTTCCATCTTTTTCCGCACACAGGAAGTTAACGTACATTTGGTGACCACGCCCTCCAGGTGGATGATGTTGGGGTGGTCAAACTGCCCCATGATACTGGCCTCGGACAGGAAGTCCCGCCTCTGTTTGTCGGTGTAGCCGGCCTTTAAGGTCTTGATGGCGACGCAGATCTCTCTCTTGCCCGGCATCTTCAGGCGGCCGCTGCAGACCTCGCCGAACTCCCCTGGAAAACAGAGAGTCGGGGTTTAAAATGCAGAATGATGACACTCAAGGACATCGGTTGCCACGCCGGACGATAAATCAAATCAAGAAGGGGGTAGGCGACGGTGTGAGCCGGTTAGAAGGGGTGCACTTTAAACATTGATTAGGGTCTTTAATCCCTTACTGCCCCTCCTCCCCTACACCACCGGAGAGGCTAAGAGGGGAAATAGATATTGATTCTTTCTCTTTATTATTTTGTCATTGGATGACTTTTCTCTGGCCACACCGGTGGCACAGGCAACATATTTAGCGTGATTTTTTTTTTTTTTTTTACTCATTGACCTCTACCTGAGGCAGTAAACCAAATGTTATTATCCAAGTTTGCCTTGACGTTTTATTGACAAGCAGCGCCCCAGAACATTGCACGCAAACACAAATCACCAAAGAAAAGATATGCCAGCAGCGGAATATTTGCCTGAAAGAAAATACACTATTATTCTATTAGTTGGGGGGGTGCTTTTATCCAAAGTATGTTGCAATATGCCTTAGTCAGACACCGCCCAACATCACGGCACTTTGAAAATTTGATTTATAAGATGGCAGAATGAATTGTAGTTGCTAGAAAAACTAAAAAAAAACAAAAAACACCTCACCGATGCCAATAACTTTCTCAATCTTGATGCAGGAGGCGTCGATCTCTTTGGCGAACTCGCGGACGGCTTGGTTCGGGTCCTCGTAGGTAAAAGGGTCAACGTATATCCTCACTCCTAAGAAAGGAGATATAAAAAAAAAGAGAAATAAGGGAGTGAAAAGTGAAGGTTAATTCATTCCAGGAACTCGACTCCCATCTGTTCTTTATTTCCATCATGCTTCAGGCTACGCTGCCTTCCTCTGTGGAACCTCTCCTCCTCCTCTAACTCCATTGCTTTTCATGCAACTTTGGTTGACTCCAATGGAGATGGAGATCATTAACTTGAAATTTTTGTGAGTCGCAAATAACAATGTTGATGACTTGATAACGAGGTGTTTGGAGCATGTTAAGATGCAAGTACATTAACTTCAAAACTGTTCTTTTTTCACCCTTTTATGGGCTTCATTTGCGGTTTAGAGAGCATGCACACATGAACGCACCTGACAGGGTTAATGTTCTTCAATTACAGAGTGTGTAGGTGGAGTGTTCATCATCAGTTACCTTGATGTAAGTGCTTTTCTTCATCAGAGTCCTGCTTGGCCTTGCTGTATTTACTCCTTCTGGGGGCAAAAACAGCAAGACGGTCAGTGGCAAGTTTAGGCCATAATGTAAAACGTGTCAGAAAAACAAACAAACAATGCGTGTCTGAGAAATTATCATAATGATAAAAATAATGGAACACATGTCAAGTCAGTGAACCGTAATTAAAACCAAAACCAGACTCTAAACCTACTTATCATCAATTAAATGAAGTGAAGTGGTTTCACAATCACTGATTACTGTTGAGACATTTATATTCTGTTGGAAATAAGGATTTAAATGGGAGCTCGTAACAAATACAGAAACCTTTTTTTGGACAGTAAAATATCTCAGATTCAGTTTATCACACAAAAACAGTACCTGTTTTCACATCTGTATAACTAATAGTTGTGGAACCAACACCAACGGCTCCATTCCAAGCAGTTTAGAATTAAGGGATGAAATTTAAAGACCTGATCGGTCAATCAGACCTTGTCTCTTTGTTATAATTAATGACTGCATGAGAAAAAATGTGCAAAACAGGAGTTGTCAGTGATGCTTCAACATGTTTCCCATATGTTGAATATTTTCTTCTCGACTGCAATTTCATTCTCACTGAAATAGTCTGATGTTCAGTCACTTTTAAGACAGTTTACTTGATTATATTTAGTATTAAAGAGTATATTTTACTGATTGCAATCTGTTTCTTTTAACTGAGCGACTTTCACTTGCGGTGTGGTATTTTAACGTTATGATATTACGACTTTAAGTCCGGCCTATCCTTCAGCGCTTCAGGCTCCTGAAGGGCACTGATAACACAGCAGAAAATCAATGGTAGACGAGATGCACTTAAACCGCTGTGGATCCCTCAGGCAGCCTTGACACCTGGGCTTATATTGATGCGGCGGGTCGGTGGAGGAAATGACCAGATGTGTGAGGCATTGTCCTCCTCTGTGGTTGTGTAACGACGGCAAACGGCGACGTGATTACCGTCCCTCCCCACATTCACAGGACGGCAGCGGCGGCACAATGACAGCGGTCGTCATATGCATATAAAAAAAGACAAGAGGCAACCACCTGCTAGGCTGAGCAGGGGGGGGGGATCACACACACACACACACACACACACACACACACACACACACACACACCGAGGTGAAGCGGCCCCATCTGCATGTAATCCCATCAGTGTGACGCGTTGTCCTGCTTGCCGGTTAACACCCTGAGATTGGGTCACGGCGAATCCACCTGATGCCACTCGCTTTCGCCCCCTCTCTCTCTATTCTATCCCCCGACTTTTCATTGCCTGCTTATCTCATTGTGCACCCCCTTCCAAATCCATCACCCCTTCATTTCTCTCTCTCTCATTCTCTTCACGGCGGTCAGCAAGGCGTAGCGGCAGAAAATAACCGGCGGCCTGGATTACAGCCACCAGCTGAGCGATGGAGGGAGAGGGATGCAGAAGGACCGGGAGCCAGGGGTCGCTGATTGCATCTCTTCAGCTGTCACACCTGTCAATCACGACTCCGGTGTGGCGAGTCGTCACTCATTCAACATCGACTTGTGTGTGAGGGTGTGTGTGTGGGACAGCTATAAGCGAGACATCCCGTCGTTTTTGTGTGTTAGTGTTAGAAACAGGAAGCAGGGACGACGCTGACCTCCGACTGATGACGAAAGCACTGATGAGGATGATGAGGAGGACCACGCTTCCCACCACCGAAACCAGTAACACTGTGGAATTGGTGCCATCGCCGATAATGGGAGCTGGGACTGAGGAAAAAGGAAGGGAAGAAGGGGGGAGGAGAAAAGAAAGGGTGGGATAGAGAGGGGGGGAAAGACAAAATCTATCAATAAGATCAATAGAGTCATCGACCTCTTCCTGTAGACACAAACAGGAAGTGTTCTTAACCGTTAGACGTCTGGGCTTCTCTTAAAACCACATGTCACATGTGTCATACTCAAGGCCCGGGGGCCAAATGTGGCCCTCCACATCATTTCATGTGGCCCTCGAGAGAATAAAAGATCAGAGTGTCTAAAAATAAATAGGTCAAAAGTGTCCCACAATGCAGTAATTCAGCCCATTTTAACTTCGACAAAAACGTTTTGAAATAATTGTGTCTGATGTTATTTTTCTTTATTGATTGATAGTTTGATCCTTGATTGATGGAGTTCTGTGGGTTTAATAACCTGACAAATTAAAAGGATTTATTTTAAACAAAAATTTGTAACTTGAATAAGTAATAAATTCAGAGCTGCATAACATTAAGGAGTAGTTACATTTATTTTACATTTAATTTACATTACATTGAGTTACATTTATTAGTGACATCTGGCCCTTTGAGGACAGCCGTTATACTGATGTGGCCCTCAGAGAAAATTTGTTTTTTAGAAGGAGTACGAATCAATTGATTGAATTGTTTTGACGCTTATCGGTTTCAGTTTGTTTCATTCCAGCTCCTCTACATTCACTTTTAAAATCATTTTAACATCGCAATGATCTGGCATCTGATGGAATATGTGGAAACCTTTTAGCTCAAATTAAACAAAAAAAAATCAGTAAATTTTAACAGTCTTTGGCGGCGCTGCTAGAGGTTGTAATGTAAATGTCTGATCAGAGTCCACCCACGTAGAGTGGCTTCTACTCGTATTATTTATGGGTTAGTATTTATGATGTGTTTTTAAATTCGTAGCATTTAAAGCCTCTAATGAGAAGAACTCAGCGGCGTCAAACTAAAAACGTCAGGTTCTTTAGGTTTTTTCAAAAAAGACATAAAGGTTGAACCTGAGCTGGGATTTCCACCGAGACTCAAAGCAGCTTGAATAATGGAAGCGACTGGAGTTGCCAGTCAGGTGCTGGAACGCGATATCATTAATGTTTTGCAGAATAAAGTTGTTTTGATGAACGACTTTTACGATAAAAGTAAAAGACGCCATCGTGGCAGGGGTTTTTCCTGAATGGGTGTGATGAAGCTGGCGGGGAAACCTCTCTACCTCAGAGGGATAAAAGGACTCACCGGAGTTGGTCATGAACTCGAACGGACCGCTGAACTCCCCGTAGCCGGCCGCCGTGCGAGCTCGCACGTGGAACACGTAGGAGGTGAGCGGCGTGAGACCCTTGATGTCGGTGTTCCGCGATGAGGTTTTAATGATTCTGTAGCTTCTTTCGTTTTGGTCCTGAAGAGGAAATGTAGAAAAAAACGGGCATCAGATCGAAAGAAATCTGTTGGAGATAGTGACACGACTGTTGTGTAAAAACGTTCCTGAACATCTTATCTACTGGTGACGAGTGTCAACTTTTAGATAAATGAGCCGTTGAAGTGAGTTTTGGAGAAGGAAGCCAAAAAAGAAGTGACGCTTTTCCGATGCAACTTCTCACCTTCTCGTAATACTTGACTTCATACTCCAGGATCACCCCATTGGCTCTGTCCGGGGGCTGCCAGGCCAATGAGATGGTGTGTCTCGTGATATCTTTCGCCTGGATGGACGTGACTGGCGAAGGAGCTACAATGAGACGAAATAAAACACAGGAAAATCACACAACTTTCCCGCACACCTCCCTGTTGTTTCCAGCCTGACAGGTACCAAATCTCTTTTGTGTTGCTCCCCTTAATCCCTCACCCTTCGCCTGCCTCTCGCTGGGGGGAAAGTCAAACAGCAATGACTTCCATGTGTCTTTGAACTTGGCTCGCATTCAAAATCGGAGGTGTTGCAAAGCGGTTTGGCTACACAGCTGGATGGTCAAAGCGTGAGTGTATGGCGATGCTATTTCTGAGCTAATGGTTGGCATCAATAAAACATCCAATTTCTGCTTTGGCTGATGCAAGACTCAACTTCCTTTCCTACGAGATGGCAAAACGACGTCTACATCCATTTCTGCGGGTCACCCTGGGAAACGTACTACAAAGCTGTCCGTAGAAAAAGCCCGTAATGAGCGTGACAGGTTTAATTTTTTATTTTAGCTTTCAAGAGAGCAAATCAATCAGTTTTCATTAATGCTAGAGTAAGCCGTCGTATCTCAAAGCCGTCCTGCTCCGGCTTGATAATGAGGCCGTATTTCAAGCGGCCGTGCTATCTGCATTCAGACGCGTTTAACACGTGAAGGTTAAAGCACAGATAATGGCAAACGCTCATCCTCTCCCTCAAGTGGAACGCCGGCGCACAAATCAAACCTCTATCTTCAGGGAGTGTGTGACAGCACTAAAATTGGGTCATACGCACTCGCTTGGATGCTACAAAAAAGAAAACGTGGAGATAGCGTCGTAAACACTTGTGTACAAGTGGAATTTGGCGCAGATGGGAAGATATACGGTTGGACCGGGTTGAGATGTCGACTTTGCAACAAGAGGTAATAGAGATAGAGACACAACTCGGGTATAAAAAGACATGCAGGTTGGTTCTAAAGATATTGCTCATCTAATATCGACGGGAGACGCGGCGTTTCCACGGCGCCCAGGTAGCATTCCAGCGAGGAGCTACATGTTTGACCTATGCTCCTCCGTGATACTGTAACCTTACTCGTTCCAGACCATCTGCCTTTTAAAAAATTACACTGGGATGATTAATGAGGGGTTGGCGGTCCACCGATTATGATTGGATTATCTATGACACCATATACATTCTCATCACTTTGACCGGGGGCTCCAGGGAGCCTAGCCTTTAAGCTAACGCTAACAAAACCCTGCTTTTAGAGGAGGATTGAATTCAAAACGGGGTCTGGAATTCAAGCACTAGCCTCAGATTGAGTTTCAGCATGGTAAGAAGAAAAAAAAAGTGACAGGAGGAGGGTTGTGATTGGTGGGGGGGTTGAGATGGAGATGGAGAGGGATGGGATTGCAGACATCTCTTTGGTAAATAGATTAACCCGAGGTTGTGTAATCTTGTTGGCCTAATGTGTTGCGTCTCCGTTAAACAATTAGATGGCGGCCATTTGGATCCCTCCGATCAATCTTACTCGGCAGCGAGAACCAATTTGAGGGCCCTCCTGGGGGCCGGCCGAGGACAATCTGGCTCAGAGAGAAAACCCCCCCAAGGGGGTCACAAGCCTTCGTTCACCAAACGTAATCCACACATCCATCTTCCCTCCAAAGATGACAGATATGGCGGTTTAATCGTGTTGCCTCCTCTAGTTGCACTTTTATTTTTCCCTTGACTAACGTCCAGATAAAGATGAGTGATTTTTGGACTAGTCCCACATGAGGTCCCCCTACATGAGAAGGTGCTGTAAAAATAGGATTTAGGGGTTAAGATTTTTTTTATTTTATTTTATGAAACGAAAACAAATAGGTA
Source organism: Antennarius striatus (assembly GCF_040054535.1). NCBI lineage: Eukaryota > Metazoa > Chordata > Actinopteri > Lophiiformes > Antennariidae > Antennarius > Antennarius striatus. Next base: position 24,816,879 of record NC_090781.1, on the reverse strand, counting down.
ATATAATACCACACGTGATGTGTGAAGATTAAATCCGACATGTCTAGACCGAGAAAAGTTTAACCTGAGGCTGCGAGTCGTGCAAAATTACGCTCGACAAGCCGCCGCCTCTGCAGAAGAATTTAAAATATAGGGCAGAGTTGTTTAATTTAACAAGAGAATAATAAGTGTTAGATGTCATGAATATTCATATCTCACCTCATAATAAGTGCATCCAACAAATACAAACGCACAAAGACACAGAGTCCCATTATCTCACACTGACAGCCGAAAACTCAATCATGCCACCCATGCATACTAAATAATAAATCAAAACCCGCTGCAGGTAAACAGCACTCTGGGTTCCGATTGGTTTAAATACCAAATAGTGACGGTTGTGTGTGATTTCTTTTTTTATATATGTTTTTTTTTTTATTTATCCCTGCATACGGAACACAATTTGCAAAGTGTGCAAGTTTGTCTTGGTGAGCGTGTTCATCACCAAGTATTTGTGCAGCGAGGAGCAGCTGTGGTCGGCTCCAGCAGTTGTGCAAATATGCGGTCGATTACAGTTTGACATTAAAAGAGACAGCGGCCGCTGTGCACATGTGGTTGCCAGATTGGAGTCTGGTTGCCAGATTGAAGTCACTCACTTTTTTTTTTTTTTTTAGTTGCCGCCAAGGAAAAATAGCCGGAGAGGGAGCCGTTTTTCAGCGTGTCAAAGAAACGACTCATGCTTCCAGCCCCACCTATAAAACCAGCTTCCATCTCCCCATGTACGAGATGGAAACTCACTAACACACACACACACGTGCAATGACAGACGTGGCCACACACACGTTCTCTCATGCACTAATTCACTTTTAGTCACCTCAGCCTGCCAAGCATTTTGTATGGAGACATAAACACCTCTCTTTCTGCCTGTCTTTCTCACACACACACACACACACACACACACACACACACACACACACACACACACACACACACACACACACACACACGCACACACAAAGTACTCGAACCCATAAAGGGGTAAAAAACATCCATTTACAGCCAGGGGTCAGTTCAAAGCATGGACACCCCCTTCACTTTTCTCCCCTCTCCCCCCCATGCTTTTCCTCATGCTGCCTGGGTGAAAGGGTTACGTCCTGACTGATTTACGACACTGAAATTGTTCCTGGGGAGACACAACCTGACCTCTTTTGTGTGCACACACACACACACACACACACACGTAATCACCAACACTCATGTCTTAATCTGTGTCTCCCACCGCTGCACCTTCATCCGTCTTCCCCCAAAGCGCCAAACTACCAACCTGCCTTCCTCACTTGTTCTCTTGCGGAAATTCTAACTGTTGTAGAAGGATTGGGGGGTGGGGGGTGGGGGTGTTTGGCTGCCTTTTCCACAGCGCTTATAAATCCCAATAAATCTATCATAATACATGTGTAATCCACGGTGTCTGGATGAGGAGAGGCGATACAGAGAGAAGGACAGCCGCAGATGACTGGCTGGATTACCAGCGGCTGAAACCAGAGCTTCTAAAGCCCCTACCAAGCATTAGCAGGAAGAAATCCAATCAGTCTCGAGCTATTCTATTTAACACACACACACACACACACACACACACACACACACACACACACACACACACACACACACACAATTAGAGGAGACACGCATGCCCGGGGACACATTGAGGACATTGTTCGTCTCCATCAACAAGTGCACAAACATTCTCCGCAACACGTTTTTTCTCACTTTCAATCAAGCCCAGCGTGCAGGTGGTTCTTGCACATGTGCAAACACATAAATACATCCCATAATAGTGCTTCCAGCTGCAAGTTTCATGTAACTAATCCGAGGGAACAGTTGTGGAACATGCACCGGTTGACGCGCCAAAGGCAACATCGTCTGTATCGTAGACGAAAGTCAGAAGTTTAGCCTTGGGCAATCTCCGGGCGACATCAGCGCGCGTGTGTGTGGGTGTGTTTCCATGTCGCTATGTGTGTGAGCTAGTGTGCTTTGGAGCTCTGGCACATCGGTATGACCGTGCTGACATTCTATTACGGCCTTGACTCTAGGGTGTGCTCCATTACGGCCCCTACACGCCGGTCTGGCAGCGCTAGCAGCTCTCCCACAGGCAGCATCCCCATTCATCTCTATCTTCCTGACCCCGGCTGATAAATCAAGTCACCCTGACCTTAAATTGCTCACCCAAGCCCTATTCAAGATATCCGCTTTTTTTCCCAGGGATGGGAATTAGTTTGGGAGGAAAAAAAAAACCACACACACACTGACAAAAGGGTACTTATTTCGCCACCCAAGAGCAGGGCAGTAAAACGAAGACACAGTAATGATCAGCTATAAGTGGAAGGAGAACAGGGAGGGATGAAGAGGAAGGGCCAGGGTTGTAAAATCCATTTGCACAACAAACTGGCTACAAAATGGCTAAATGACAAAACAACGGGAGGCTTTTGAACGCACCCTCAGGCTTAGAGGGCTCTCCTCTTGCTCAAGCTGCATTTAGAGCGTATTCTACCCGAATAATTAAACACACACACACACACACACACGCAACATTTGTAATGAAGCCTCCACAGATCAATACAGCTCATCTAATTCATTAGCTCGACAGCTAAATATAGCACATCGCCACCCCCCACCCCCCATCTGCAGCCTCGTGCCCAATTATGCAAAACCGAAGCGAAAAAATGCAAAATAAAAAGGAGAGACAAACTAATCACCCGGCCTCCACCAACATTATTTACAGCTTTAATAGACATGTGTTGACATGCAAATTGTCCCCCAAAAAAGTGCTCAAGCACTCCATCAGACTTGTGCTTTGAATTTAGAAGACTCCACACACGAGGACAAAGCCAGTCCACCAAAATACTTCGTAAATCTGCAGTGAGTATTTTTAAAATGTCATCAAAAGCTGCAAACGGCAACTGTGTTCAATCACAATCACTCTTTTTCCCCCTAATGAACTGTTTTTTTGTTGACCTGATTTCTTGATTCTTGACCCAGCAAAGACAAATTCGTCTTGCATTAAAATATGCTGGTAACGGTATACCATAATGATATATTAGAATTCATTCACTGAGGTTGAGAATATGTCATTCAGTCACTGTCGACCACTTCAACAGTCATTGATGTAATACAGGTAAACCTTGGCTCACGTCATTGATTATACGTTGCTTTTCCAAAAAAAATGCACGGAAAAATAAAAATGTACTCAACTCTACGTCTTGGGACTAACGTCCCTCAAACCGCCACCGGTCGACTCACCAGCCTGATTGGTGGTGACGGTCACCGACACGGCCTGCTCCGGCCCGGGGCTTTGGGGCGACACTCCGTTCACCGCCCACACCTCGAAGGTGTAGTTAGTGTGGGCCTGCAGCTCGTTGATGGACACCCGCGTCCCCTTCAGGCTCAGCTGCTGGGGGCTGAAGTGGATCCCGTTACCGCAGGGCTGACAGCGCCGGCCGTCGGGCCCGCAGCGCTTACACACCACGTTGTACGTCAGGTCCTGGCGCCCCCCAGAGCTCCGGGGCGGGCTCCACTCCAGGTTGACGGAGGTTTCGTTCACGTTGGAGATGAGGTGGATGGGCGCCGATGGGGGACCTGCGGAGGACGAGGAGGAAAGACTCAAAAAAAGACTCGCAAAAGACAGCCTCAAACGTAATTAATGTACATGTGTAGCTGACGTGGAGGTCCCTTTATTGAGAGCTTTGGGGTGTCTTGAATTCCCTTTTAATGTCCTGTCCATTACAGCGAGAGAGGATCCGGTTTCTCTGGAGTTAATTCAGCCCTGAAATCTAATATCCAGGCAGATTTCTTTCCTATTCGTACGTGGAATCAGCTGGAGGTGGAAGAACGCCGCAGCTGTACGACATCAGTCAGGAAATTTTAGCAAAATTCACTTTTTGAAGCCAAAGGAGCAGATTCAGAGAGACACGAAACATCAATCCCAATTTAAACGTCGGCTTTATCACAATTAATGCTTTGTTTTTCTGTTTTTTACTTTGTTTTTGCGTCGCTTTCAAACTCAACTGATGGTAATGGACTTAACTCCGTCTTCCTCCCCGTCTGGTTCACCCTCTCCCTGACTAATGAAGCGCACACCACGAGTGGGGCTGGAGGGATCGATGCCGGGTGAAATATGAATGCTAGTCAGTCCGCAGACGAATCATTTCACAACGGAAATTAATTATCAGTGTTATTTTTAGGAGGAGCAGCGTGGCAATGAATGATTTCATCGAGAAGCAGCGGCGGAGGAGGAGGAGGGGACGGCGTGTGCGGGTCGCCTGAAGAGAAATAAATGTGCTTTTGTGCACAAGCGCCGGTTGTATTAATGGAGACGTGGAAGAGCGGTTTCACTCATGATGTATGTGCCGCATGTTGGGGATGGTGATGAAGGAGGGAATGTGGAAGGGAGGATGGAAACAGATGGAGAAAGAAGCGCCGGATGAACATCCAGGGAGAGGAGAGGAACCAGTTGGGATGGGGGGGAGAAGACGGCGACGGTGGATGGAACTGACCCTCAATGAAAGACTACGATCAACCATTTCCCTCCATCTTTTCCTTCATGGTTTGATTTGAATGTCTAATCCACATGTGTCAAACTTAAGGCCCCAGGGGCCAAATTTGGCCCTCCACGCCAATTTATGTGGCCCTCGAGAGGATTAAAAGTCAGTGTCTAAAAATAAATAGGTCAAAAGTGTGCTTTGACCAAAACTACATTTCCCACAATGCACTAATTAAACCCATTTTAACTTTTAAAAAACACATTTTGAATAAAGTTATTTTTCTTTATTGATTGATAGTTTGATCATTGATTGTTGGAGTTCTGTGGGTTTAATAACCTGAAAAATTAAAAGGATTCATGTTATAACAGAGAAACAAACAAACATGTTTTTTCTGTTCAACTGTAATGTTTGGAACTAGAATAAGTAACAAATTCCAAATATTAATGAGTAGTTACATTAATTTACTTTACATTAAGTTACATTTAGTTACATTTATTAGTTACATCTGGTCCTTTGAGGACAGCTGTTATGCTGACGTGGCCCTCAGTGAAAATGAGTTTGCCACCCCCCGGTCTACACCCAACAGTCTCTAACGGTACAAGGTCCAGCTGACCTCTGGTCCCGTTCCAGAGCCAATCATCTGCTGCCTCACACCCTGACTATAAAGTCATTACCAGGCTGTCATCTGGACTCATTGATCATAAACCCAACGGGTCAAAAGCTAAAATAATGTATCCGGTCCACCCTGAAGGGTTCTTGTCTTGTTTAGATACTCTTGACAGCGACGGCTCTCAAACCAGATATTTGAGTCTTTGCGTCAACGTCAATCAGGAAGACGGTTTGTTTGTTTATCATGGATAGACTATATAACTTTATTACTGTATAAAGTCTTAAACACATTCCATCACATGGCATACACACACACACACACACACACACACACACACACACACACACACACACACATAAACTACCTTAGGCTGTACCTGTCGCTCTCCCAGAATGCACCAGTGGGAGCAAGGGAGCGTGGGAGAGCCGTCGGCTGTGACTGACACCCGGTAATTAATCCTGGGAGAGAGACTGACGGGCGCTCGACGCTCACACAACCTTCGTACGACGTCGGCTCAACACGGCCTTAAAATTCACATTCCTTCCCGCCGGATTCCGGAGGGAGTCTCAGAAAGTTTCTCCTCAAGAAACTTTGGGATTCCCTTTTTTTTTTCCCGCCTCTCCCAGCAATTTACTTCATCCTTCATCTTTTTTCTCACTCCACCACTTCTTTAATCCGTCTTTATTTCTTTCCATCCCTCTCTCCTCCAGTATTTTCCTTTCTGTAATTGTTAGTTGAGTGGCGCTCGGGTCCGCGCTAGCAACGCAGGCTAAATTGACCGGAACGTCGACCATCCGGCTGGGATTCATTCGACGCCCCCCTCGAGTCCTCCACTTTCTGCTTTCACTCCCCATCCCTCCCTCTTCCTCGAACCACACCGCTAAGAAAACTGGGGGAAAATCTGAGAAACACATCAAAAAACCCCAAAATGGAGAACGGCAGCGGCGCAACCAGTCCCCCGGGCGTCGTCCCTGTGCCTCGTTACAACCCGATGTGTGTGAATTCACACTCTATCATGTATACATGTTCATTGCCAACTTTGCTCAATGATTATTACAATATCGTTCCCTAAATTGCATGCTTATGAATTAACTCTGGTGCAAATTGTGGATATTTTGTTGAGTTGTGTTGACTTAACAAGATCTCAAGCAGTTCAACATCTTTAAAAGCCTCAACTATTCAATAATTGATTCAATAATAATTTTTTCACCTGTCAGATACAGATGCATGCGTCTGATTCTATACATCAGGTTTATCATGAAAAAAATATTAAATTTAGGATTTGGAAGTCTCAAAATCCCAAAAGATCAAGTTGACCAAATATGACCCCAATTGGCTTTAAATGGTTTTAATCTTGACAGAATTGAAAAAGCACGGCTACAAAAGTAGTTTACACTGAAAAATAACCAATGCAAACACAAAAAGACTGGCTGTAAGGCAAAGTGAACATAAGAGCAAGACAAGATATATAAAAATAATCCATGAAAAAGTCTTCAAAAATATTCCTGCAGCACAGAAAATCTGTTGGAACAAATCTATTTATTCTGTCAGGACCCTCGAGCGAGCCGGTCCAAAGAGTGGGAGGCAAACGATCAATGTGGAGCTCAGTTAATGGTGAAAAGAATAAAGAAATAATAAAGAATAAACGCTGCAAAAAAGAGTAAAAGATTAAAACAAAAAAGGAAAGAAAACGGTGTTGACGTATGAATTACAGAAGGAATAACTGGGCTGCCCACAAACACAATGAAGGAATAACCACGTTTAATCTTCATCATGCATCGCTGGAATCTGAGCTAAGAGAGAGAGGGAAAGCGTTTTCAATTACACACACACACACACACACACACATCAATTACCAGAGGTGCTAGTTCTGACCTTCAACGGGGGGAAATGATTTTTTTTTCTCCTCTTCATCGACTCCGTTCGTGACTCGGAGTGGGTTTAAAGTAAGAGCGAAGGCAGAATGAGGGACGTGTGAGTGACAGCTGTAATTACACAGCTCTAATATGTGGGTGAGAATTTGTTTTTAAAAAAAAAATGCATGAGAAAGGAAAAACAGACAGACGGGGGCGAGGGGTTCAGAGATCAGATGTTTGGTGGCGGGGCGAGGTTGAGGGTGGATAGAGTCCGGCTCACTGGGATCCACAGACGGATCAGGCTCTAATAAAATAAGACCAGTAATGAGCGTGGACAGCTGTTGCTTGAAGCAGTCGGACTCGCATACCTCACTGGCTAACTGGACAATAGAGATGAGCCCAGAGCTCATTCATTTAAAGTCTGACTCAATTTATTAGCGACGGACAAAACGGTGAGCAGGCAGACGCGTGACACACATATCAGGGGCAGGTTTAGTTATTAAAAATGTTTTGGGTGTTTATTTATTACAAGTTTGAATAAAAAACTTTATTTTTTTATTTTTTTTGTCATCTTTTATGGGTTGGGTTTTTTTTTTTCCCCCTCAAATATATTTTGCTGCGAAAGTAGGAAATGGGTTTTAATCGAGGCAGGACATAAAAAAAATTAATGTGAAAATCTATTTTTTACAAATAAGAAAAATTGGCAGTAAAAATGCTTAGTTGTGAAAAATAAGGAGCCTTGAATTGAACGGTTTTGCCCGACTAATGCTCTGAAGGTTAGAGTGCCAAGACATTTAAAGATCTATTTTACTGCAAGACAATAAAACACAAGCAGTCTAGCTTCAAATGATAAATCCAATCATTGTTGATTAAATGTTTTTATGTTCATACAAATTCTTTATTAATTTATACAAGGCAAATTCAGTCACTACAACTGCGAACGTCGTGTTCTGATATTTATTTCTCCAAGAAAACTCCAAATTAAAAACATCTCAGCAACCAATGAAGTGTCAGATTACCAATCTGTTCACGTAATTCATTGGTTTATATTCTAGGAGAACATTCCTGGTGATCTGGAGCTGATACCATGTGGCGAGGGGAATAACTAGGGGGCTGTCCGGTTTGTTCGAGGCTCATGATGGGATGGATTCAGCTGTTGGTCTAATTTAATAAACTGCTTTGCTGAGTGAGGAATCCAGAAGAAGCGGACGGATCACGCGGGTCAAACGCCAACCAATCCGCGAGCTGAGGAGCTCAGCAGATGTTTTTTTGCTTGTACATTTGTTTTATGACACACACTCACACACAAACGCAGGCCATATGTAAGGATGACGGCTGTAATGTAATGAGTGTGGCTGCTATGTTCCTGGGGTTGAGACAACTTTGTGCGTTTTGGGGGGGGGGGGTTTCTCCTCTGTTTGCGTTGATGTGAAACTGAACAACTCCCCCAGAACAAATTCTAAAAAATAAAAAGTTAGAGGTGTGACCGGGCAGCAGGATTGTTAAATATTTGTTACCGCAGTTACGGAAAGTCGGAGGAAACACATTCAGACCAGACCGAGAAAGAAAAAAAAAAGTCTGAACTTTCTTCAGCTGGATGCAATATTTTATTTTCTTTCTCCTGGCACCTTCGGCCTCTCCTCTATCGCAGCATCTTATTCATTCTCTGCATACATCTCCAGCTTTCCATCTGTCCTTGTTTTTCCTCTTTCGTTAACTGTCTGGGCCTCTGCAGATATTTTATCTCTATTTGTCTCGGGCCCTTTTTTTTTACTCAGTCGCTGGAACAAAGACTCTTTTCTTCGATGGCTCTGATTGTTTGCTCGGAAACAAAACGGCGGCGGAACAACGACGTCCTGGTGTATTATTCCTCTTTAGGTTAGCCGCTACCTGTTACTAGCTGCTTTTGAGTTGTACAGATATGTGTCATCTGCATAAAGCATTCTACAAAGATCTCTAATTTTCCTCAGATCCTTGGTTACCTTCTTGCCGCTCACTCACCGAACACCGAGGTGGAATAAAGGCGCGCCTGTGCCGCCCTGAACGGGTCGTGTAAATGGGTTCCTCTATTGTTCACACACTCCTCTGCTGTTTTGCAGCCTGGCTGCGGAAGACTGAATGTGGGATGCAGCGGTTTATACCCTCATTAGCTCTCTGTCACCATGACTGATCACTAAGTACCACCTGGAATCAAATGACAGCTATTAAACCAACAGCCGCCTGCTTTATGTGTGTGTGTGCGTGTGTGCGTGCGTGCGTGCGTGCGTGTGTGTGTGTGTGTGTATGTGTGTGTGTGTGTGTGTGTGAGGGGGTAATTCAGTTTGGCCTATGTAAGAGAGAGAGGGTGGTAGAGAGACAGAGAGATGCTTGTGTTTCTGGGTCATGTCTTATTTTTCTGATAAATACTCATTAAGTATTCCTGTACATCAAAATGTATACAGGTAAACCTCGGCGAGTTACGTCGTTCTCAATTATGGGTCAGTTTAAAAAAAAAAATTTTAAAAACACAAAAGTTTAGTAAACTGTAAAAAACTGTTAAAAACTGTTAAACTGTTAAAAACACATAATAATATCATGTTACTGTGTAATAAATCAGAATAAAACATATAATATCATATTATTAGCCCGTAGCAACCCCCGTGACCCACAATGAGGAAGAAGCGGCTTAAGATGATACAACTTAATATAAATCCATATTAAGCAAATATTATTAAAATGCATTAATTAATAAAGTTCAGTACAGAACTGGGAACAGGTATCTCCAGTTTAGCCTGGAAACGGATTACCTCGTAAGTTTTTCCGAGGTTTACCTGTGATGTGTACTTACGGGTGCAAGGCATGGACGCCGGGTCCGTTTCGGAGCGGAAGTATCCCTTGTCGCAGACACAGGAGGTGGACCCCTCCCTGACGGAGTAGCTGTGGAGCGGACACTTGGAGCAGGAGCCGTCGGTGGCCAGAGCGCGGTAGTAACCGATCTTACAGGCTGAAACACAACAAGGAGACAGTGTGGTCAGTTTGGTCAACAGGTGATGTCAGCTGGGCGGAGCTTCAGCTTCAAACACATCTGACACCAAAGACGTGTCCGTTTACCTAAACAGTGCATTCTCTACAGGCAGTAGTGTGTGTGAAGTCGTGTTTGCAGCTCTATCTTTAGACGCACTGGTGCCTGGAATATTTTCACTTTTAGCTCTCTTAGAGTTTCAGACTTTGCCAACATTTTCCTGTTACTGCAAAACAAAAAGTCTAGCTGACACTGATGCTAACGTCATGACTTTTGCAAGCATTTGGAAATAAAACAAAGCACCGAACAGTCTATATATTATCCTTCTGACAGTGCAAGATGAAAAGACAACTGTAATGAAGAGATATTTACGTCCTAACGATACATCTAAGAATTTACGAGTTACTCTCCGATCAAATCCAACAATCCTGTCCTTATGTTTATGCTAAAGGAGGTGTTCCGACCCAAGAGCCGTGAGCGTCATGCGTCCCCTGTGGACCATGAATTTATTAAATAGCTTTAGTTTATTTAAGCGAAATGCAACTACAGGCCAAAGACGATGACTGTACAAACCAACGATGCAAAATCTGATGGGAATCAGATGGTGAAGTATCTTTGCTGTGGCTTTGTTTAGAAGATGTCGTATAGCACTTTATCACATACTTGTCTCCCAATAGCGGAGAAGAGGAGAACTCTGTGATCTCACACATTCACCCAGTTTACTACAAGAAAACAATATGTTGCCCCTGGAGGCTTTTTTTTCTTCGAATTCTCCCTCATTTTGCTCTCTTCCTCTCTCACGTATACAGTATATTCAGTCGTACCTCGAGATACGAGTTATTTGAGACACGAGCCGTCGCTCTGTCTAAATTTTTGCTTTACATACGATCAAAATCCAAGATATGAGTCTTGCTTCAGGACACCACCGCTAGTTGGCGGATGGAAACAACCACCAAACAACAATACTTAAAGCTTGTAAGTATGCCTGTATTTGATTCCAGCAACAATGCAATGACGTACCTCGAGATACGAGTTATTTGAGATACAAGTCGTCGTTCTGTCCACATTGTTGTTCGACATACAAGCCAAAATCTGAGATACAAGTCTTGCTTCAGGAAACCACCACTAGTTGGTGGATGGATACAACATCAGTGGGACCGTATCTCGTTCTTTACCTCATGTTGGCAGATGGATACAACATCAATGAGACTGGATCTCGTTCTTTACCACGTGTTGGTGGATGGATACAACATCAGTGAGACCGGATCTCGTTCTTTACCACGTGTTGGTGGATGGATACAACATCAGTGAGACCAGATCTCATTCTTTACCGCATGTTGGTGGATGGATACAACATCAGTTGGGGCCATATCTCGTTCTTTACCGCATGTTGGTGGATGGATGCAACACCAGCTGAGGTCGCATCTCGTTCTTTACCACGTGTTTGCAGATGGATACAACATCAGCAAGACCGAATCTCATTCTCGTTGGTGGTGTAAAGATTTAGCTCGTGTACTTTTGTGACTTTCGCGTTTCTTTTCATTCCTCATCATTGTTTACATAACTTCTATAATTATACACAGGTATGCATATCTGCATATGCATATCTATTGGTTGATAAAATGTTATTCTTTTCATAATATAGAGAGTTTGGGAGTTCTTTACAAGTCTGGAACAGATTAAAATTATTTTAATAATTTTAATTGGTTAAATGTTGTTTGACTTACAAACTCAGTCATGCAACGGATTAAACTCGTATCTCTTAAACTCGTATCTGTCTAATGCTCTACATATATTCCATATTCAAAAAAAACAGAAGGGCGCTATTCCCTTTGATTATACAGAGAAGGGCTCCGATGTCTCTACCTCTTGTCTCTCTAACAAATTTAAGCTACACTCCATTGGCGAGGTTTGGAGGCACAATGAAACTGGAGCCGCTGGCATTTCAGACCATTTAACAAACAAATGCCGCCACTCTTGGCACGTCGGGGAGCTCCGTCACTCTCACCAGGCTGATTCAATTCCCTGCAGCGTAACACAACAGCTACACGCACACACAAACACACACACATCTCCATCTGAACTCGTAACCCAAGTGATACGTTCCCAACTTTTGGCAACGGTGCTCACCTTCCTTGTGAGTGGCAGTTTGATTGGAGGGCTTGTGTTTCAAGGAGTTTCTCCCTCATCTATCCGTTTCTATAATGGTTGGAAAATGTAGCGGGGTTACATTTCACCCTCTGAGCACCCAACCAGAAGAGGAGGACAAAAGAACGATTCTCAAAAGAGGTGCAGGGCAGACAGTCATCGCACCGATTGGACCAAATAACCTGCCACTCAATGAGGTTGTGTGTGTGTGTGTGTGTGTGTGTGTGTCTGTTTGTGTTCCTCTGATGTAAAAAAGACCTACTGGAAGGTCCAAATATAAATCAGATAATTACACACTCATAGTTTGCAGGGGTAAAGCAATCCCTCCCCCTTTGGAACACACAAACAGAGTCAAACACAAACACACATGGATTCCAAAGGCGCCGTCATAAATACATCATACATAAGAATAGTCGGATAAACAAACTCCCACATGTGTTCACCACACTAGAAATCAAATCAGTGCACCACAGGGAGGGGGGGGGGCTGATCCTACCACAAAAACACACACATAGAAGAGGATATCCACAAACCGCCCCCCCCTTAAAGTACTTGAAAACCTTATCTTGGAGTAATAAAGTCAGACTCTGCCCCACAGTCGCTCTCCTCTCGCTGGATTAGTGTAACGAGGTTTTAGCTGAGCCAGGCTAGCTGCTACCTGCTGAGCTTTTTTTTTTTCTTTACCCGTTTCTCCTCAGCCAATCAGGGGCGAATCCCTGCCACTTCACTCTCTCACCCTAAACTAAGGATCCCTCGGATTGTAACCCCGCAGGAGGGCAGAAATCCCAGGTTTCTTTCTTCTTTTACCCTCAAAAGAGGAGATTAGTCGGGAGGAGCTTTGTGTCATCTCTTCATCTTTAAAACAATCTTTTCCAAACTTCATCACTTGCGACAGAAGGATGCTGGGACTTCGTGGGTATTGTTTAAACCGATGGTAACCGATTCAGGTGACCAAACACAAAGACATCGTCTTGGTTTGTACGTGTGCGCTGACCAGGAAAAGCGTCCAGAGTTGAGAACGGGGGGTCAAGCTGCTCTATGAGACGATGCCCCCCCCTTTACTAAAAGCTGGTGAGAGTTAATTGAGTCCTATGCCTCACAGCCTTCGGGACTGAGCCTCTTTAAAGAAGCATAGCCTCAAACTGTGCACGCTTGATGAGTTTTGCACTCATCAATTATTAAGCCGTCTCAAGCTGACCCTAGAGGGCATCCCAGAATTCCCTGCAAAAACTCTAAATCCAAGTTTGCCATCGACTTCCAGTCCAATCCAATCCTCTTTATTTCTATAGCACAATTTAAATAAACACAAGGTTTCCAGTAAATATATATATATTATATATATATATATATATATATATATATATATATATATATATATATATATATATATATATATATATAAACACAACAGACACACAGTAAACAATGAACAAAAAGCAATAAAATAAAATATCAAATAAAAAATACAATAAAATAAGTTAAAAAATAGAAATAAAATCAGGTAAAACTATTAAAATTTTATGGAAAAAAAATACAAAATCAACACTCTACAAGTTGTCAAACACCAACAACATCTCAGTCTGGGATTTGAAACTCTGCAATTTTGAAAAAAGTGACGTCAACATATTATGGGTTGTTTATAGCAGCTACTGCCCTGCAGAAAAGAACAGTTCAGGGGGAACTGAGAAGCTGATATCCAAGTTAAGCTGCAGAATTTGCTTCCTATTAGGAGTGTGAGAGTGTGTGTGAGTGTGTTTATGTGAAGGAAGAGACCGCAGTAGTGGGTGGTCCCAGCGACCGAGGAATCTCCCTTAAGACTTGGTGGATTTATCTCTGTCCGGACCAGCCGTGGCAAAACCCACACACACACACAGACACAAATACAGATATCCATGAGCACACATGTATTTAGGTTTTATAGGGTCTGAGCTGAGAAGACTTGATCATATCCTCTGGTGGAGCTTTCAAATGTCTAACCCAATTTTTCCACACCATCTTTTACTTTTTTTTTTTTTTTTGTGCCGTCTCCTTTTTCGCCCCATCGCTCTCCAACTCCTCTATATTATCTCTCTCTCCCACTCTGCTGGGCTTTCTCTCGGCAGGCCTCCTCTCAGACAGAGAAGGGTTTGTCAGGTGCCAAATCCCTGAGCCGAGAGATCAAAGACAGACAAAGAGACTGGTGACTTACTGTTCTATTCTGGAACGGCAAAAAAAAAAAAAAAAATGGAATCCCTCATACACCAGGACATCGCATTCTTCCCACTTTTTTTTCTCCCCCTGCAGCTCTTTCACTCATTCAATCCTCCTCACTGGTTTTAGTCTTTTTTCCCTTTTGTCAGTCCTTCCCCGCCCTGTCCCTCTTGTCTCTAAGCTAAAAGCACGTTTGGAGGAAAAAAAAGGGGGCAACGAGGGTGGAGGGAGAGAGAGAGTTAGGGGTGGTGGGAGTTAATGAGTAGTTTTGTCAATGCGGTTGGGGATTCTGCTGGCTGAATTGGTCGCGCCGCATGATGGGAGGGGAAATCGGAACTCGCGTCAGAGATAAAACTGTCGATGCAGCCAACCGTCGAGTGCACAAAAGCTAATGATGCATTGATAGCTACCCACACACGAGCTAACGAAAACCCGGCTAAGTTTACCTCAAAGTGGCAACAACCTACACGCCAAGTGTTGAGTTAGCCCAGACGCTCCCCCAACGGCAGCCAAATAAAACCACATCTACCCACGCGCCCTCCCACTCCAGCCCACCTTGAGTGATCCAATGCAAAGCATGATGGGCAAGCTATTCTGCAACCCAGTATATCCTGTACACCAGGGACTGAAAGCATGAGACCCAACTTGCACTACAATGGCCAATCCCAAAGCCCAAGGAACACAACACCCAGCACACGGCTCACAATAACCCAAGCAGAACAATCGGCTCTCTTAGAATCACAAAAAAAAGGGAGAATTAAGTTCAAACAAGGGTATTTTCCGTCCTTTCAAGGCTGTGCTTTATCGTCTTTTGAGATGAAAACTCAAGTCACTCCTTTTAGTCATAACAGACAGCGAGCGCTCTTCACAGGAGCACTCAGAGACGACACCACAAAGCTGCTCTTTACAAAAAAAAAAGAAAAAAATGAAGCGATCGGCTTTCAGGACCCCGAGGGCAAGGAGAGTCTCCTCCTGCACCTCGAGGAGGCAGCAATCTCTATTTAGACTGCCTTTCCGACATATCCCTCTTTCTTTTGTGTCTGGCTTTTATTCCCCGTGGAAAGCGGCTTGTTGCTCAGGTGAGACTCCTTCTAGACAGGATTACTTCCAAACGTTCTTTGTGTAGCCCCCCCCCCGAGCTGGATTCGTCTCTTTGTTGGATGTATATCATTTCTATTCCCACTGAGACACTCACTCGGATACTAAAAGATCAACCGTGTCAATACACCTGAAGCGCTGGTATTTTAGCAGGGGGGTAACTAGCTGCTGACCGTTAGCATCTGTCACAGGAACAGCAGGAGAGTGGGGCAGGTTAACTCATTAATGCCGTCACTGGAGGTTATTAATTACCCCCAAGCCCCCGACGCCGACACGCGGCCACACGGCCAACGGAACCCATCATCATGATGGATGAGGGACACACGGCCACCGAAGCTGATCAACGTGATTGATGACACACACTCATCACACATCTTGACCTTGACCCGAAAGGGGGAAAGGTACCATCTTTTAAAAATCAAACCCCGAAAAAGTCAGGTAGCGACATCAGGTTTGAAATCCTTACTGGTGTTAATGAAGGCTAAGGACAAAAGCCATTAAGGCTAATGATGCTATTAGCATACGAGCCAGCCTTGCTGACAATCACCGCGGCTTGGCTAACGCTAGCCGGTGCCAGGGGCAGCAAGAGTTGCCAGCAGTTTTTTTCTGGATGCAGGGTGATTTATAACTGTATTTCAGCAACATTGATCCATCATAGGAGAGTCAGTGACACCGACCTAATTAAAATGTCTCTGAGTGATACATAGGAGCAGCAGACAGAGAACCTGATGAGCAGAACTCATTTTGAAAGTTAGAATTAAAATTAATTAGGGAGTAAGTTGGTGAAACTAAGTCTGGATATATTAAGAAAAGTTACCTCACTTTAGATTTCAGTTTTTATTCAATTTCAACACCAAGTTTTCCTGAAATTACATAAATTACATAATTTTTCTTAATCTAATAACAACATACGGCACCTTTCTGTTCTAAGCCTAGTAACAAGGTTTCTGTTTACATACAGTACAAGCCTGAAAACCCATTTCCTGCTCCGACATGTGGCAACGGCCAACATATATTGTTAATGTTTGGATTGCATAAATAAAAAGAAGTGAAATATTGTTCTGAAGGCTTCCTGCTGGCTGAGGCCTCTGCGTTCTTATTGACACGTAGCCCCATTCCCTGGCCTTCAGGAGGAATATTAGCACAATGGTTCTATCGCAAAAATCTAAAGTATTCCACCCAGCCACTTCAGAATGGACCAGACCACACCTTAAAAATGAGACCAGGGTACAGCTTGTGAATGCGAGGAAGAGAGAAAGCGGCGCTAGAATAAAGGCAAAGACATGGACGGAACAGGGAGGTGCAGGCAACAAACAGATCCATCTTTGTTTGGTGGAACACTGTTAGACTTGGCTGCATTGGGTGGGGGCCACTCAGATTCCACATTTGCAACCATGCCAGGTCTGCAAAGGTGGCACCACCCAAACTCAGGCTTGGTGCCAGCCCATTGCAGACCCTTTGTGACCTCAGGTTTGCACAACAGATGGGTAATGGATGATAATTCAGAGATATCTGCACACGGACAGTCTTACAAACCCCTGCACACCTGTAAACCAGCAGGTATGCACGCACAAAACCCTTCAAATGTCCTCTGGACTACACGCAGACACACTTTGCAATATCATGCATGCGTGAAAGTACACAAGCACATTTACCAAACTGGACTTTTTGTTCACAAGGTGAGCACAGGGACATTAGCACAGCAGGGACGATGGGAGGTAAACACAATCAGTCCAGGTATTGTTTGGGTCCGATTTCCCCAAGGATCTGGAAAGGACCGGGTCTCATGTTGGACATGTGTGTGTGTGTGTGTGTGTGTGTGTGTGTGTGTGTGTGTGTGTGTGTGTGTGTGTGTGTGTGTGTGTGTGTGTGTGTGTGTGTGTCTGAACAGGCAGTGTGTCTTGCATACTTTCCTGACATTGTTTACAATGAAAAGAGCTGCAATTCAATTATGAAAAAAGAGGCTGGGAGGTGGGAGGTGGGGGGGGGTATGCTAATGTTGTTGTGCGGCGCACACCGCCAAACAATTGGTCGCCTTAAACTACTCCGCTAGCATCGAGTCAAAGAGAATGGGGCAGGAAAAGGGAGGATGTGTGAGGAGAACACACACAAACACACACCAAGAATAGGTGAGGAGGAAGAGGAAGTGATAGGGAAGCAGCTTCAATGGGGCCGCGCGTCCACGTCTGTAAACAAGTGTGAAGTAAGTGTCTCACTAACAAATCACCCAAAATCCCCAAAAGGGATCTTTTTACCGCACAATAGTTTTCTCACATTAAAATGTGTCGAGTTTATTTGAGTTTTGTCGCTGATAAGATTGCAGTCATTGTACTTGTCTTGTTGTCACAGCTCAGTTGTACATGTGAACTGAAATTTAAACCAACACCAACCAACGAAAACTATTCCTGTTTCCCTTCTGTCACCCGTCAACTCTTGTCTTCATCAGCCAAGAAACACTTTGGTTCATTCATTCATTTATTTATTTGTGGAAGTAGATTCCCTTCAATCATTTTTACAATCCAGCTCTACAATTACTCAATGTTTTATCTTTGTTGACCTGATTTCCACAGGGAGAAAATACAGAATGAAAACAAACTGTGTTTCTTTTCATTCTTTATCATTGCTTACGTAAGTTATATATAATTAATTATATACAGGTAAAGTCTGCATGTCTATTGGTTGATAAAAATGTGTGTTTTTGTAATAATATAGGTGGTTTGGGGCTTTTTTACAAGGATGGAAGTGATTAAAATTATTTTAGTTATTTAAATAGAGTAACCCCTCGTTACTCGCAGTTAATGAGTTCCAGCACCACCCGCAAAAAAAATAAAAATTACGTGATTATTATCATTTACGGTGATTTAAATGTTCATGAACCCTCCCCATACTGATATTAAACCAACTTTTATCTGTATTACCCCTTCCCACACTCTGATAGACTGTTTAAAACACTTTGGTGTCTCACAGAAGTCACTTCCAGATGCTTTCAGCCAATAGCATGAGTGTATGGTAACATGTGACTACCTACTAAAAATCCACGATGTAGTGAAGCCGTGCATCTTGAAACATGAACAAGCGAGGGATTACTGTAGTTAAATGTTGTTTGACCTACGAGTTCAGTCACGTGACGAATTAAACTCATATCTCGAGGTTCTACTGACACAGAACCTTTAACTACCTCACTGTCGCTGATCTCAGGAACCCGCTTCGGCATCGCCCGTGTCGTTTTCTCAGAAGCGGATCGGTTGGCTGGTAGAGTAGGGGTCGGGAGGGTCAACTCATGAGTAAGAAGGAGGGTATTTTTAGGCTGTTTGTTTAGGTAATCTACTTGTAGCTCCCAGACGACAGCCTGTCTGGGGCCGCAAAGCACCTTCCATTGTGCATGTGTGTGTGCGTGAAGGTGTGTGTGTGTGTGTGTGTGTGTGTGTGTGTGTGTGTGTGTGTGTGTGTGTGTGTGTGTGTGTGTGTGTGTGTGTGTGTGTGTGTGTGTGTGTGTGTGTGTGTCGCTGAGAAAACTGAGCAACAACATTATGTTAATGTATTGTGTGTGAAGGCATGTATGTGTGTGTGTGTGTGTGTGTGTGTGTGTGTGTGTGTGTGTGTGTGTGTGTGTGTGTGTGTGTGTGTGTGTGTGTGTGTGTGTGTGTGTGTGTGTGTGCGCGCGCTCAGTCAGGGTGCATACAAACTGTCCCGGGTCACTAGTTCTTCAACAGCTCATGTCAGTCCAATGACGGTCCACCACTCTGCAATGTGGCTGTCGCTGCTTTGACCTTTGACCTCTGCTGGTGTCACCCAGGTCTCCAGACCACTTTCCCCTTCCTCTGCCTCCAAACAACATCGGGGAGGGGGGCGGTCACTGTCGTGGAACTGATACCCCTCAGCTCGAAAACTGTGTCAGCTCCTGTTCGCATAGTTTGGCTTAGCATGATGTGTGTGTGCATTCCTACGTTAATAACATATGTGTGTGTGTCCACAAAACGTTGCTGTTGGGTGTAGGTTTTGACCCCCCGTAACCCCGGGGGCTGGTTGAACCCGGCCTACAGGGCGTGTAATAGGAGCCCCGGGGGTTAATGACTGCTGGCTGGACAAGGTTACCCTGCTAATGTGTAGCATGTTAGCCTTTAGCATCGATGTGAGGACGGACACGCAGGCGCGGTGACGACGGGACGATGAATAAGCTGCGAAATCCAAATGCGAGTCAAGCTTTGCAGGACGATAACAGATTCAGACGTCTGTGTGCTTTTTCTGGCATCGTTTAGTAATGCCTGTTTCCTCCGGTTCTGTTATCTCTCCTTATCTTTATGGTTTCTCTCACCACTTAGCGCGATGCTATCTTTGGCAGATTTATCTGTGATTCTAACAGCACCTCACGGCCCACGGAGCTGCCAGAAATGTGTTCTTTTATTCTCTTTCTTGACACCATTAGAATAAAATGTAAAAAAAACACGCAAAAAAAACTTTATTGATCCGACACCGCCGTCATATTCCCAGCCATAAAAACCACAGCTGGCAGAGTTCGTGACACGACCGCGCCAGGCCTGTTCAAAAAGCAATCACTGCTTGTACTCGTAAGCCCCCCGCGCCCCCAACCCATTCCCTCCCCACTTCACCTTTCACATCTCAGGTCATTTATCAAGCCCCGCTAGACAGGAGTCGATCCATCTTTCTCTTTGCTCCACACACACTCGTGCTGTCACACACTGACGCCCCACTTAGACATCGAGGTGCCTCCGTTTGATTCTCGGTCACCTTCTTTTCTGTTTGGACTCTCTAATTTCTCACATTCCTCCGCGGGATTTTTTTTCCCCCTTCCTGCCCTTCCGGCAGACTTTCCACGGCTCACCGCGGATCAGGAGGGGATCAAGGTTTGTAATCCCGGAGACGTGCCAGATAGCGTGGGCACACCTCGCCCTTTTTGCCTCAGATCCCCCTCCGCATCCCCAAATTACATTTCGACTCTCCCATGGAGAGGTTACACCTCACGGGCAAACCCCGTGGCGTGTTCCAAACACATGTCCGTGTGCACACATATGTACTCGCAGCGAGGGGTCGGCCACCTGATCTCAAAGGCTCTGCTCGGACCTGGTAATAACATCCCTAGTGATCCCGTCATAATTTGACAAGTACGGATGCGAATGTACCCGAGACGCCTCGAGGATGTGTGTTCAGACGACGCCTGAGCCGCCCAATGTTTGACGAGGTTTTTTTAGCGACAGTAGAAGGAGACACAACAAACAGCCTTAATGGATTACACAGCGTCTGACATCCGTTTGCTTCACTGTATTACAAATTAAGAATGAAATGTTTGTGTTTGTTAACAACACAAGATGAATTAGTCTCTTCCATAGTCTTTCACTGCTGTACTAGCACTACCAGCTGCTGCACACTGTGCCAACTTTTGCACAATTTTGGTAGATGAATTGAACTTTTTGCTCAAGACCTTTGGCATTTAAACATCAGTGTCCTCTTGTAAACTCAGCTTTAAATCTGTTAAGACTGGATCTATTTTTTTATTTATCTTTGCTTTGTGGGCTTTTTGGAAGCTGGATTATAAAAAGCATGGAATCGAAATTTCCCTGAGGGAACACCCAAACCCCTCCAAAATAAAGTTTTATCGATCAAGACAAGTGGACCTCAAACTTTGGACCGGTTTAACGTAAGGCAATATTTTCTCAGACCTGCCTTTAAAGTGTGGAGGATATATACAACAAAATAAAACGATAGGACCAACATAAAAACCGGTACTTTCTCTTTCTTTGAAGTCGTAGGTTCTTCTTCTTTCTCCTCATTGGCTCTTTTACCTTATCTTGGAAAAAAAATCCCAGTTAATCATAGTTATTTGTATTATTTGTGAGTATTTTGTATTTTATAGTCTGTTATCAGATGTTGTGAGTCAACACTCAATGTTGGCAAATAGCAAATTAGATCCGTTCTAAAGCAGCTCTTCAGCTTTTGTAGTCGTGATTCATCCAGGAGAGTTTTACGGTCATTCGAGCCTTGGAAGTGCTCCAAATTCATCCAACATTGTCCGTGTAGGCAATAAAACACACGACACAAAATGCTTCCAGGCGCTTGCAAGGACATCTGTCTGTGAAATAACCTGCCTGCATTTCTAATTCCTCTTCATAAATAAAAATCTCACATTCAGAGTGTGTGTGTTTGGTTTTCCAGGGGGGGAAACGGGGCATCTCGGCTCTTTAAAATGCGACCAGTGTCTGGTCTCTGGGCTCATCAAGATTACAGAGCAGCCTTTTCTTGCCAGGCTTTTTGTCATAACCCCTAACTGATTGCCACCGAGCGATCTCTGATTCGACCGCCGAACCCGGCGCCCTCTGAGGAAAAAAGACGATGACTAAAGAGAAGAAAAGACTGCCGACTATCACCCCCGGCGGGGTGGAGGCAGCTTAAGATAGAAATCAGTAGGAGAAAGAGAGAAGGGGGAGATAAAACATTGTCAAGGTGTTCGCAATCGACCTCCCATTGTCGCCTGCTGGCCATCCGTCCGACAGGCTGCAGGTCGGCTTTGTCTCCCAGCAGAGATCGCCCAACGCCATCGGAGCGTTAATGGGAGCTTATGATGCAGCATAAATACCGGACGGATATTGTCTTGGACACACTCATACAGTATATTCTTTATGAGTTGGATCACCAGGGGCACGAAGAGTGTGTCCACTCGTACAAAGTGGGCGATCTCTGCTGGGTGATCTCTCCCATCAGAGATCGCCCAACGCAATTTGAGCGTTAATGAGGTTATGATACAGCAAAAATACAGGACAGATATTGTTTTGGACACACTCGTACAGTATTCTCTGTCCACACACACACACACACACACACACTCAGAGTCCTGATCAGTAACACATTGCTCTTGATCAAACGGATTTCCGTACTTTGGTGAACTGATGGATGAAGTGCACAATAAGGATGGTTGCCAGACTGGAACTAAATCTCTTTCAACTTCACTTCCCCTCATGTTTTCGCTTGCTTTCTCTCTCTCTATCTCTCTGTCTCTCCCACCTTCCTCTCCTCCTTCTCCCTTTTTCCCAAAGATGTCTGCTCTCCCTCTGTTTCCTCACAAAGACATCAGCGGAGGCCCTGTTTCTCATTCATAACTTCTCTCCCTGAAACAGTCGGACCGTGGCCGCCTGATTGCCGTCCATTCCCTCCCTTCCTCTCTCTCGCCGTCTTTCTCTGCCTATACATCTGTCCATCTCTCTTTACAGACTCTGCCCCTTCTCTCTGTCTGTCGGAGGGACAACACAGGGGTTTTTGGAGGAAGACGGGGAACAGAGATTTAAAGTGATTGAAAGAGAAAGAGAGGGGCAAGGGAGCAAGAGGGAGAGTGTGCGAGAGGAAAATGGTGGGAGAAGAAGGGAAACAGCCGGAGGAATGGGAGAACAGCAGGGATGTATAGAGGGTGGGGGGGTGAAAGGCCTGCGAGGTTGTGTTGGTAGAGAGCCGGGGTATTGATTCAGAGTCTTTTGACATGCTAATTTGCTTGCTGACTGCTTTAATCGCTCCCTCTTCCCATCGCCGGCTTCAAAGAGAGGATGCTTTTCAAAAAGATGAGGAGAGGATAGGAAAGGAGTGGAGAGGGGAATTTTATCATCCTAAATCCTTTCCTGACACTTCCACTGCAGATGCCGCCAGACATCCATGTTACAGGGTAATTTTCATCTCAACAGGTTCTGTTACCCGACACGGGTACCCAATAAGAATGTAGATTTCTGATGAAATAAACAGGGCTAGAGTATCACAGACATTCGTGATCACAAAGCTAACCAGAGATTTGTTTTTTACAGTGAATTAAAAATGTTGCAGTAAAGGGTTCTACAGACAGGAAGTCGTTGACAACACAAAAAATCTAGTGAAAATCCGAGATACGAGCCGTGTTTCAACATCAGTGAGGCCGCATCTCGTTCTTTACCACGTGTTGGCGAATGGATACAACATCAGCTGAGACCAGATCTCGTTCTTTCCCGATTTCTAACTTATATATAATTAATTTTACACAGGTTAAGTCTGCTTGTCTATTGGTCGAAAAAATGTTGGGTGTTTTTTCATATCCTGACGTGAAATCTCCTCACAACAGCTGAGAGGATAAATCAACTTTTTTTCTGATCAACTTTGACACGCCTTTGGTATTTTTTTTTTATAGCTCCAGAAGATTCTTGATAATCAGGAAGAAAAACGAGCTGTGGATAAATGACTTAAAGGTGGAGAGTCATGGCAGCCGTATTCCTACACAGCTTAGCTGGCACCGCGGCAGCAGCTGTCAGCCCCGGGTCATTCTTGATCGCTGGTGGCTTCCTGCCCTAAACAGAGCAGCGCGAGGAAAAACAGAGCGGGGTGATGAGTGTCGAGAACTGCGAAGGGAACAAATACTGAGGCAAGACGGCAGCCCGAGCAGGAAAAACATTTCAGCACCTCGGCTAATGATGGCTGAATTACACACACCCCACACGCCTCCCTCCTCCATCCAGCCCAGGATGTGTGTGTGTGTGTGTGTGTTGAAGGGACTTTTTCATCATCCTAAAACCTAAAGCATTGTTTTAAATTCCGTTCCTCTTCAAGCAATTATTCCAGCATGAAGAGGAGGATCGCTCGGGAGACATTTTTCGTCCTTTTGTTTTTCTATCTGTTGTTCTGGTAACGGATTCCTCGTCTCTATTCTGCAGCACAAAATGAGCGTCTCTGGTGGCGTCGATAGTGATGAGTGTATTCATTCTGCTGCTCTCTACTCAACTTTGTGTGTGTGTGTGTGTGTGTGTGTGTTGTGCTAAAACACACTAAATCTTGTGCATGTGTATTTGTGCATCTGCTATACATATTTATTACAGTATTTTCCGCAATATAAGGCACAATGGACTATAAGGCGCAACTTCAACGAATGACTTATTTTAAAACTTTTTTCACAAATAAAGTGCATCGGTTTATAAAACGGATTACTGAGTAAATTAAAGGCTTTTACAGTAGGTGCGCCTTATAGTGCGGAAAATACTGTATTTGCATGCCCTTTTTTAACATATGTAGAGTTATTTGAGTGTGTGCATGTAATCATTGGCTCCTATCACCTCAGACATCCTTACTTACATGTGTCTGAATTTTTACTATACGTGCACAGACTCACACTTTATGTGCCGGCGGGAATAATGACGTGTGATGATGGCCTATGTGCTGCTCCTCCATCCTAACACCGAAGGTGATCTTATTATTCAGCCCACTTCCTGCTGCTGCTGCCACCGAAGGCAGTGTAACAAACACCAACCGCCTCGACGGCCGGAGCAGAGCGACGCGAGAGGAAAAATGAGGACAAAACAGACGTGGTGTGAAAGTGTGAAAATTACAAACAGAAACATGAAAAAAAAAAAAAAAAGAGGGACGTAAATACAGAGAATGTGTGAGAAAGAAGAAACACCACCCAGGAATAACCCTTCGGGAAATTTGGCGAGACAGACGACATTGACGGAAAAGGCAAATAGCAATAGAGACGGCCAAGAGGAAGATGCAAATGCTTAATTTGTGTGTTTGCACAAGAGAGGAAGGAGGTGGAGAAAATGGTGAAGGGAGAGGAAGAGTGTGTGTGTTTAAAGCCAACGGGGACCAGCAGGCTAAACAGAATTACGTGGTGAATTTAGATGATGCTCCCAAGTGCATATTTAACACTGTCAACAGAGGAAGAGAGAGAATGAAATAAACAGACACACACACACACACACACACACACACACACACACACACACACACACACACACACACACACACACACACACATGGAGTGAAGCACAGGAGAGAAACGTCATCCCTGAAACCTCTTAATCCAAGACGGATGAGGGTTTCCATCTGAGCAAAGACTGCTGGGAGGAGGACTGACGGAGGGGGGGTGGGGGTGTCCTCAGGTGAGAAAATGTCCCAATCGCAGACTGACATCACAATTAAGACTGAAACCACAGTACTTACAGTAAAAAGGTAACAGGAATTATTAAAATGTTAACTCAACGGGGTAAAAACAGGAATACATTTTGTGGTTTGGATAAATGGCTAGAAGATGTACATTTCTATGGACGTGTTTGTGATTTGATTTTTGCCGATCATCACCTATGGGGTGTTGAGTACCTATGGGGTACTCAACAATCAACCATTCTTCTGCAGCGTCATGAAGTGTCACCTGTTGGAATAGACATCCTCCACAAACAAGACAACAGCCTGAAGCCAAACAAAGACCCGACTTGCTGGTTTTCCTGAGAACACACATCACTGGTTTGAAGACGCACCAACGGCTGCCAAACCACACATCCCAAGCCCTTGAGCTAATTATCATATCCCATAATAACACTCCTGGTTCTCACTAATCCCTCCCCTCCCACTCCTCAAACAGTAGGAACCCCTTCGCCAGATGAGGAGCGAGGGGCGAGGGTCTCCCCTGACCCCTGCTCTTCCCCACCAGGGTATGAGTTTGGGGGGGGGGGGGGGTAAACAGGGAAAGGGATCCCAAATGCAAACAGACAGGCTCCCCTCTTCTCAGATCAGGGGCCCCCTTGGACCTAAGTGCCCTTGTTGCCCTTCTTGCCTTGGCCCTTGGGCCACCCTTGGCCCACCTCGGACGAACAAGTCCCCACCGCAGCTGTCAAAACCCTGACGTCTTAATCAATCCTGGATCCCCCAACCCTGTCAGACACGGCTGTAAGATGGATGCAGAAGGGGGCGACCCTTGACCTCTGCCAGGAGCTGCAAATACAACTCCTATGTGCCCAGTAAGCCCGCTACAACCCCCCCACAAAAAAACATCATCGCCAGCGTTAGTCGGCTCTGCTGCTGCTGCCCCAACAATGATGGAGGACAGCCCATTCATCCCGAGCTGGGAATGAGGGGCCAAGGTGCCCTTGTAACCCTGCACGAACACAAGTACACACACACACACACACAAGTATGCAACCACACACTATTGTACTTGTGTGCACCATAGAAACTTTTCAACAAGAACGGTTTTAGTTTGAGAAAAGAGTGCGCAAAGACTTTTTAAAATGTTTTAACCAGAAATCAGACAAAGATAAACGGGACACATCTCTTGTGGAACCCCTGGTGGTCAACATAGAGCCCCCCTCCCATGGAGACTGTCATACAGAGGAATATTAACCATCTCATCAGCGCATATTCTCACACAAAGACGGCAGACATTGCCTTTAAACCCTTCGGAGCTGACCTAAACCGACACCCCCACCCCCCGGCAGCCTGGAAGCATCAAACTCGCTGCACGTTATCCAGTTTCAACTCAAGTGAAATGTTAAGAACCGTTTTAAACACTGTAACCCAAGCTAAAAGCGAATGGATTGGATGTATTGGCAGCGGTAACCCAAACAAAAGTCGAACAGATAGGGTGATACGTGAACTAAATGGATATATTGGCTTGAAAAGAAACGCTGCCAGCTCAAAAGGCTGGCAGACACCGCGAGACTGCATTAGTCATCTAAAACCGAGGTTTCCAAATCCTTCCTTGCCTTCTTTGGAGAGTAACAGCTATTTATCTCAAATGAAATTAAAGAGGGGAGACAAGGGGCTGTGTTTCCATCATGCTGGGAAATGAAAGTTACAATACAGAATATGAGATTAGGGCTCTCCTTGTGTTTCAAAAAAACAGCGTGCAAACAGCGTGATAGAAATCCAAGTCAGGGTTTGTGACGAACTCTCTTTGCTTCTTCAAAGCCAACGCCACAAGCTGAAAGATGGACGAAGCCATGTGTAGCCAGCAGAGGGGGTGTGGGGGGCGGGTTGTACTTACAATTCAAATAATGCTTCCTTTTTGAAAAAAAAAAATACAAATGCAAACACACACAAAACCCATCTGTGACCGTTTGGGCTCCTTTGACTCCCCCCAACCCCCCAAGCGGCCCAGTGGTACCCCCTAAATCACCAGACCTGCTTGTCATGCAATTAGTCTTTCAAGATAAAGGCTCCCTCGTAAATTAGGCGAGGTGTAGTGGTACGTCCTCCTGTTAATCACCCGTGCCCAGCCTCTGACCCCCAGTTGCTCTGCCTCACTGGTTTCTTGTGTGCGATGCTGGTGGGTGGCGGGTGACGCAAACCAATAAACAACGGCGGTAGAATTGGCATCCTCTTGCCAGGAGACAACCGCGCCTCAGCTCGACAAAAAGTAGCATGTGATCCTGCAAAAAGCAGCTGTTCAACACTGCTAGATGCCGTCCATAAGGCACTGCAGCGTACCATTAGCGAAAATATGTTGTGTGCAATGAATGGAGCAAATGCATGATGGTACAGTCTGGGCTGGCTCATTACCGGAAAGGCCGACTTTTGGCGATTTTGTGCAATTTATGGAAGAAATCCCACAAGTAGTCTTTATGACGTGTCAGGAATCACAAGATTCCTGGCAACAAACATTGAAATTTGCAACAAACATTTCAAAAGATCCACTGGTGAATTTTCACTTCTAGGATCTCAAGGCAACGCTTGAATTCGCAAAAATGCTGAAAGCTCTGTAATTTCTATAATTTTAGAAAGAGGTGTGGAAGGTGGAACACACCGCTGACCTTAAAACCCCATCAAACCGCCTGGTATAGGATCACATCAAGCTGAGATGGGAATAATCATCAACAACGGGTGCATCGCCCCCCGACAAAACCGGTATTTCAACCTCATCTCACAGCTGTGTGTTTTCACTC
Organism: Antennarius striatus; assembly: GCF_040054535.1. Lineage (NCBI taxonomy): Eukaryota > Metazoa > Chordata > Actinopteri > Lophiiformes > Antennariidae > Antennarius > Antennarius striatus. Next base: position 24,788,785 of record NC_090781.1, on the reverse strand, counting down.
TTCTCATACCTGCTTGGAATGATAAACTCTTTTGTTCTCCTTCCCTTTCTTTCTATTAAGCCGTCTATCCCCTTTCCCAGCTTCTTTTTTTATGCTCCATTGGGAATAAGCGAAAGAGCAGTTGGAGGGAAAGATAGAGAGGTGGTGCAACCCGGTTGGAGCGTCTACCCCTCCGTTCCCTGCGTCGCCATTTCTCCTGGGAGGCATCCCACTGCGTTACACCTCCCAGTGGGCTTGCTAATTACTCCATTTGCAGTCATCATTGCTTCTATCACCCAACCAGACAGAGGAAAAATGACTGTAGAGAGAGTTGGGGGGAGTTAAGGTAAAAGATATAGATTCAAGGGAAGGAGAAAAACAACTAAACCCTTATTGTGACGAACTGAAGAGGAAGAAGATATCAGAGGCTGCAGGGATTCACAGAACAAACAAGCGACGAGACTAACGTCAATTCTTTACCTTGGCATTCCGTGTTGCGCTCCTCATATCCGGGGTTGCACAAGCAATTCCCAATTGGCACCAACCACTCCCCGTCGGCTCCACAGTACATCTTAGGAACCTCTTTCTCGTCGGAATTATCCACGCATGACCCTCGAACCTCCACCAGCGAGGAAGTGTCGGCTCCAGTGATGGTATCGGGAAACTGGGCCAAATTACGCACCGCTAGAGGGCACTTCTTGTAGAAGACCCTGACAGACACCAACGCAATGCAAGCCCCAACATCCTGGAAGGCCAAGTAGAAGCCCTTCCGCGTCAAAGCCCCCACATCCCGGACTTCCGTGTTCAGCTTCATGATGCGATCGCCGATGTCCACCTGAGTGAAGCTCTCGTCGGCGGCAATGGTGTCAATCTTGCCAAACTGGTTCTCCCGGATGTAGCGCTCCTTATCGTTGTTGGACTCGTAGTAGTAAAGGTTGAAGGTCTCCTTGCAGGTTCCCATCACCCCCGGGAGGCTGTTGCAGTCCCGGAGGGTGAACTTGATCTCGATGTAGACGCGCTGGGCGCCGCCTCGGGGGATCCAGTCGGTGCGGAGCCAGTTGTTCTGGTTTGGATCCATGACGTTACACACCTGGTACGTCCGGATGGGAATGTTCTTTTCATCCATAATGCTCACTTCCTCCCACTGGGGAAAAGACAGGACAAAAAATGGTTACAAGGGTAATCTGAAGCATCTGAGGTCACGTCTGTAAATAAACTGGGATATAATACAGACCAGTGGAGAATAGTCATGGAAATGCTGGAATATGAGGTTAGAAATAATAGAAATGCTTATAAAATGGACCTAAAGTAGCCGAGAAGGAGAGCTACTGAGCAAAAAGAGCATTCAGGACAGATTAGTCAATATTTGAGTCTGAGCAGAGGAATTAATTGATGGCTAAACTTAATGCATATTTTATGAATGTCAACTAATAGATTTGTTGGCACTTAATATGGTATCGTAAAGGGATTAATATTCATGGATTCTCCTCAACGGCGAGAATGGAAATTCGCAATTAGTTCTATGCATCTGTAATGCTCACAGTTCAAATACTTGGGGAGTGTGTGTGGGGGGGGTGAAAAAGAATGAAAACAGGTCTCTGAATTAATGCTAATGGTCTAACGTGTGCCTGCTTTACATCTCCATACATGATGGAGGCTGAGGCACAGGCGCACATGTTCCCCAACTCACAGGAGAGAGAGTGGGGGGGGGGGTATGGATTACGTTATCCACCCCAGTCTGGGGTATTTTATGCTGGGGGAGAATGTTTGTTTTACTTATGATAAGGTCGCCCCCCCATCTCTTCTCAGATCATACAAGCACATCTGGGGAGGTTCAAAGCGCCGCGTTCCCTTTCGTTTTTCACCGCGTTTGACTGAGCCAGGATGTAAACAAGAGCAGACAGGCCTCTGGCTGCCGAAAAGACTTTTAGAAAACAACGCGAAATTTAAAATAAAATAGCGGAAGACATGAATTACGCTGCCAGATTTCATCAGAAGCCTCATCTCACTCATCTGCTCCTAAAGCCTCGCATCCCAGGAGGGAGGAGGGACGACACTACACACAGATGCAGATGTACGGTTTGCAGAAAAAAATAAAAGTCCTGTTATTATTGGTGCTCCGTTCCATTCTGCGCTCTTCCTACAACCCCCCATCCCCTTTTTTGTCGTGGAAATCAAGTGGTGCTGAGATAAGGCCGCACCCCCCCCCCCCACCCCGATAGCAGGAACAGAGAATGAGGGCAATTGGCCGTAATGAGGGGGTGAATGCCGGCTTGCTGGGGCTGTCAGGACCCCGTCAATCACGTGTTTGGCGATAAAAATGATTGGAGGGGGGGCAGTTTGGGATCAATGCCGGTCAAGTTCATTTAGAGGAGGTGATTTGGATTCCTTTCAAATATGCATTCAGGCTCAATCCAAGTCAAATCCATCGGATCCAGATTGGATCGTCAGGCGGTTTGGGGTCCCTTTTGTGGCCCTCTGAGGCCTGCGCCTGTGCCCCGGCCTCTATTCTAGCCGCTATCAGACCCCGGGTTAGATTCCCCCCAATTAGACCGTTGGTCCGACCCCACTCCTGATTGTTTTATGGTAAGATCCAATCATCCTGCGGCGAGAGCTGAAGCCCACAGCCCTTTCCCCCTCATTCATCCCCTCCAGAGGACCCTCTCTCAGCTGCCAAGTTCCTCTCTTTCCTTTTTCTTCCACTCAATAGAGGAAAGGGATATAAAGTTTCTCCACAAAGACCGATTCAATCCACCGTCTATTCAGGAAACCTGACGCCTGCTGCAGTATCGGCCCTTTGCATCTGACCATTACAGAGGAGGTAGAGGGAAGGGAAGGGAGGAGGAAGGCGAGCAGGGGGCGATGGGGTTGCCTTCAGGCGGGCGGTTCTCAGAACCGATTCTGGGGACCCGGTTGGGGCCCTGTAGAGACCTCCATACGCTCTCTGCTTGCAATAAATAGCGAAACTGCCTGTATTTTACCGCAAGATACTGGAAATAAGGTTTGGAGGCGTACCCCTATGTTAAAATCTCTATATTACACACAGCTGCTCAATAAATCATCACGGATATTTCCATAAAGGACTCACCAGGACAGAGTCTTATCAAAGAAAGCTGTGTATCTGTTTGGCTTTCCACTCACAGCTCCTGCCAACGGATATTATCTCTCCATTTTTACTCCACAGGGTGTCCATGCATCCTAACAAGGGGACACTTCTTTTCCTGTACTTACCCCTCCTTCCGTGGGGTTGGCGACCCATCCCAGCTCCCCCTGTACGGATCTGGAGTCCAATAACGTGACTGGAAAACAAGAATGGAAGAAGTGAGAGCTTAGCCTAGAAGGGAAGGGTATAATGGCTCCGAGTTTTCATCAAATAAACGAGTGAACAGACACAAAATAATAGAATTAAGAAGAGATATATCCTGGAGATGAATGTCTGAACACAGAGAGGAGAAACTAGAAGGCCAAAGGGTCTAAAAATGGGGGGGAAATCCGCTCGTTTTTCTTGTGCGTATTTTCCTGCCGAGCCTGACGCGCGTCGTTATGATTGATTTTCGTTAAGACTCTGATTTAACACACTTGTCCAGCGTGTTTTTTATGGTTTCCATGCGCCTCGGTGTGTTTCGTCCTGCTCGGGATCAGCTTTACGCATGTTGGATGTGAGCGGAATCAGTTGGAGAGACGTCCTTGAATTTTTTCTGGTTGTTTTTTTTTTTTGGTGGTTGAAGAGACGCCTCGACAGGCTTTTCTATCGTGTGTTTCTGGAGGGGGAAAGGAAGTTCAGTTTAATTCAGTTTGTTAAATTCAATTAAATGACACATCTAACGTGGACCTATAGGATGTGTTTCTGGGGGTGTTTTTGGATTCTATGTGACTGAAATGTTAATCAGCTGCATGTCGTTATGTCAGTGTGAATTACACAGCAGTGGGTCGGACGGGATCCAGAGCGGTCCTGTTTTTAAATCCCGACACATTTGTGTCACATTGGACCGAAATCAGTCCGTGACGCGCCGCCGTGGACTTTCTGTCAAACATCCGAACCCCTTGCGGAGCAGGACGGAAATAGAAACATTACACCTCCAGGGAATATATTCCGTTCATCCCGTTCGATTGTTATACATTCAGTGGAATAAAATGACCTTTAATTCAATCGCGTTGCTTTTTGGGGTCTGGATTAGAACCTGTTTTGGGGGCCTAAATGTTAGACACGGAGTAAAACGGAGCCCCGGGGAGCCGAACAGGCGACTCAAATCACTAACCCCCCCCCCAACACAGAAGCTCCTGTTTCTGCTCGGCTGTGTGATTTCTCACTTTCTCCTATTTGCACGATCATCTTCCACTAAAACACATTTTGGCAGCAGAATAAATCTTTTTTTTTTAAATCAAAATAATCTCTCTGTGTGTGTGTCCGTTCACACATTTCCACGCAACATCTATCAGGTTTGCTTTTTCAGGCCGGATTCCATTGACCTCTCTGTCCGACAGATGGATCAACACGTCTTGCGCCTGTTTTAACCTATTCCTAATCCAGCGCAGGCAGTTTGGCACGATCCGTGCGCCGCCCGCCACCGAACCAGCCGATGCGCATTTGGAAACCGCTTCTCATTCAAGTTTCCTTGGTCATAAAAGTCAACAGCAGTCGATGCGTAAAGGTGACCGTCAGCGTTTTCCACCAGTTAAACCGAAGCGCGACTCCGCGCACCCCGCTTCTACATGGGCCCCCTAAAAGTGGAGGATCCGGAGCGCAGCGCACACGGAGACGGAGAGCGGGGGCTTGGAGCCAGAGAAGTCCGCGGCGGTTCTTTTTCTCCTTTTAACAACCTTACCTTCGTTGGGGGGGTATATCCGTGCCGGCGAAACAAATGTTGAAATCCCCAAAACGAGAAAGGTGGTCGTGAACAAAATCCCTGCCATGAGTGCTATTTGTTTCGCTGCTCTGTTTTTCTGTCCTCTTTTTCTTCCGTTGCTCTTCACCTAGGTCCTGTTCGCTCTCTCTCTCTCTCTCTCTCTCTCTCTCTCTCTCTCTCTCTCTCTCTCTCTCTCTCTCTCTCTCTCTCTCTCTCTCTCACACACACACACACACACCCTCTCTCTCTCTCCCACTGGAATATGGATTTGTGAGAGAGAGACGCGCGGAGCGCACCGACGGCAGGAGGCGGGTCTTGACTACAGTATAGGCAACTGTGACGCGAACCCCGTCAACGCACAGAGGAAAAGTAGCGGCGGGGGGGGGGGGGGGCAAATAACCCCCCAACCACCTCATCTCCCACAAGTCTCTCTTATTTTCCAGAGGACCTATCCTCAGTGACACTTGTCAGGTGGTTTACATCCAGGAACGAGTCTTATGAAAGTCATCGATGTCACACTAACACACACACTCACACACACACTCACACACTCTCACACACACACACACACACACACACACACACACACACACACACACACACACACACACACACACACACAGACGTGGAAACTTTCTTATTATACATTGAAATCATAAAGTGTTGGGGTTTGTTGTTTTTTAAGAGGCCACATGCGCCAGTTGTCTGTGTTTTTATCCGCCCCGATGCGCCACTCTGTCCTCTGCGCTCCTCTCGGTCGCGCTGCGCTGATCCTGCGTGTCTTCCGTTCCGTCTCCAGCGGAGCGCAGCGCAAAAAACCCCAAGGTTGAGCCGCCTTTGGACCAAGGTCGCCACCTAGCGGTTATATTTACGCCTGTTCTGCCTCCAACAATTGGATTAAAGAACAAGCGTGAGCGTGACCTTCCAGACATTACACGGCACCGCACTTTGTGGGATTGATAATGGCCGTTTAGTGATCGGTGGTGAGCTTGTATTGGATTATTGTCACTTTGATTTTATTCTAACATTATTAAGGTTTTAAGGGCATTTATGGGGATGTGTGCAGATCCAAAAAAAAACAACAACAGAACCGGGGTTGTGTTGCTGCAAAGATGAATTCTAAACAGGCATCGGCGTTACCTTTGGAATCCTGAAACAATAGCTGCATTGTTCATGTGGTAGAAAAAGCCCAGCTGTGCCCAGGTTTGGGGGTTTTGCCCTGGGTGCTCTCCCTCCTTTATGTCCTCCCACACAGGTCCTCTATTGCTCCCAGGAGATGCGCCCACTGCAGCCTTTCACTGATCTGCGGGGGAGATTGTCACGGCGTGGGCAGGTTGGGGGCGTTACGCATGGCCACACACCGCAGCCAGATGGGTTTCCACAAGCAGCACCTTCATATTACTGTGGGTTATTCGGAATGGAATGCAGCCTGAGCGGAATCTCGTCACGTGGATCACAAAAAAAAAAAAGTGTCTTCGATCATCATGTATGGTGAAGCCGGGTGTGTTTGGAGTGTGTTAACGGCACCTGCTCAGCAGGTGCATGTCGCTGCACCCCTCAACTCATTTTAATATCACACATGCATGAGTGTGTCTTCATTTGGAAGCTCTAGAGCGCACGTGTGTCAAACCCAAGGCCCGGGGGCCAAATGTGGCCCGCCACATCATTTTATGTGGCCCGGCGAGAGAATGAAAGATCAGAGTGTCTAAAAATGCGTTTTGACAAAGACTACATTTCCCAGAATGAAGTTTTAACTCTGACTAAACGTTGTGAACAAAGTTAACGTCCTAACTTGTGTCTGATGTTATTTTTCTTTATTGATTGATAGTTGGATCCTTGATTGATGGAGTTCTGTGGGTTTAATAACCTGACAGATTAAAAGGATTTATGTTAGAACAGAGAAACAAACAAACATGTTTTATTTTTTCTGTCTAACTGTAATGTTTGGAACTAGAAAATGAGTTTGACAGCCCTGATCTAGAGTCCACATTTGGCGGATCCTGAGCGCTCCGGTTCCCATGCCTCCTCTCTGTCGCCGTCACACCAACCAGGCTTCTAGACTCGACTACAATAAGCTCATTTCTGCCCATAAAGGGAAAAACACAGGAGTTTTCTTGCAGAGGTGCCCTCGCTGCAAATAGACCTGCCTCTGTGTGCGACGCCTCCGGAGACATAGAGCGGTTTTGTTTCTGAGATGAAGAGAGTTTTTATGTTCAGGTCTGAGAAATCAAGCTAGGTAGAAAATAATGGAGCTGATAGGAGCGGATGAAGAGACGTGTGATTCGGACTATTTAACCCCAAACATCAAATTATTAAGCAGATTAAGAGAAGCTTTTCCCTGCTGACAACAACCTTTAAACGCCAGCGGGGAGCAGATTTGATGGGGGGCACTTTTGATCTTTTCCACCAATGGCTAAAAATCCCCCCCCAATTGCGACGGTGGTCAGGACAGGCTGTGTGTGTGGGAGAGGCTGTTCCTCTTCTTGTATTTGTGTCAGTGTTTTTTGATTGATTACACTCCTCTTGGTTTTTCCTTTATGTTCCTGTCAAACAACCAATCTTTTTCTTTCTTTTTTTTTTCATGCATGGGGAAGGAACCCCACCCCATTCCTTTTTTCCTCCACTTTCTCCCCAGATGGCATCTGCTGCCCACACATCTGCATTATGTGCCAATCACACCACGCCATCCTTTTGTCGGAGCGACACATCAGCTCACATGAACTCACACAAACGGATCGGGGAAAAAGTGATCCGCTGAGGGTTCTGGAGTCGTATATACGTTAGATATCAGCACCTGATAGAGCTTTTATAGGTGATGTCACCTGATTTATTCTATTTAAAAGTCATCCTGGGGAGAATAAAGGTCTCTCATCACATGAGGGCCGTTTTTTGGCCATTTCTATTAATGTGTGAGTTTAAAATTTACAATGTGTCCATGTCCAATCTTTTTTAGGATGGATCTGTTTATTTAGCCAGTCGTTAAACATTTTAAGATGTTTTAAGATGGTGAACCACATTGGTATTTAATCTATGTGGATAGGGGGGTAGGTTAACCTCAAATTTAATGCTAGAAATAATTTGGTGGTTTGGAGAGTGTGTGTCAGTGTGAAATGTTTGAGTTTCTTTATTTACTTTTTTATTCTAGCAAATGGAAAATTGAGACACAAAATCTAGTTGGAAGTCAGCAAACCATCGACTCGAGACATTTGCAGCATTTATCGTTAACTGCCCCCCTCCATCTTCTGCCCTGCATACAGTTTGAGCCATTGTTTCAGCTAAAGCCCCTCCTGCTGCTCCGTGACCTCCTCGGGGCTACGGGGCCGGCCCACCACCTTCGGAACCCCTCCTCCCCCCCGCCGGCTTCACGCGGTGTTCCTCGGTCCCGCCGTCAGGAGGACGGTGGCTGGAGGTCAGAGCGAGTGGGAGTCAGAGGAGAGGGGATGAAAGGAGCAGCAGGACGGGGGCTTCACACAAGAACGTCAGCAAAGCAGTAAAATCCACCAACACAGAGTTTATTCACACCTTTTTTTTTGTATTATAAGTTGATGACACCTGTTTTTACATCTGAATCTCCTCTGAAATGTTCAAATTTCATTTTAAGTCCATTAATGTAACTTAAACCACTCAGAATCTGTTTGAAAGTATGAATCGATCTTCAGTTTTGCTGATGATATTTCATTTTTCATTAGTTGTGTGATCCTTAACGCTTTAAAGCCTGAACTACCAAATAATTGTCATGAAAGTCAATTTTTTTTTGGAAAATAAGGTCTTAATGGAACCTTCTGATAAAGTTGTCCAAAAAAAAATAGCATAATCAGAATCAGTCTTTATTTGTCATGCTGACACACATGGGACAGTACAAAATACCCCTCTGAAGGTCCCAGTAACCCCGGTCGATAAATAAGATCAATAAAATAAGTTAAGAAAAACAAGAAAAAAGTTAAAAATGTAAGATAAATAAGAAGAACAAGAAAAAATAAGTTAAAAATGTAAGAGAAATAAAGTGTAAAGTGTCTGAACAGCAATTTATTTCAATAAATATTGCAATAAATGTGTATATATGAGCTTTAATTTGTATTATTTTACTAAATCTGGAATTTTTTCACGTGTAAAATACAGGTGCATGCATCTAATTGTATGAATCAGGTTTTTCAGGAAAAAAATATCAAATTTATGAGACAAAAGTCTCAAAATCTTGCAAATGTGTCAAATATGATTTGTTATTTGTCTGTTTATTTGTTTCCTTTAAACTTTTATCTCTTTTCTTTTGTCTTTTCTCAGTTTCATCCCTCATTACGCCCATCCTCTGCTTCCCCTTTATCTCCCCAGCAGTGACGTTAACTCAATTTCTGTGTTTATCGTGCTCGACCAGTCGCTCGCCTTTTCTATTTACGTTTAAGTTTAAATGTGAAGCGTGAGGAAGAAGATGCTGTAATCCAGACTGGATTAGACCCCAGACAGCCGGTTCAGCTGACGATGCACGTTTGGAGGTCATCAGGTGGACGACCCGCCTGCTGGATTTGGACTTACAGATAAAATTCCACTGTTAAGTCTCTTCCTGTGGCATTTCTAAATAAACACGGCTGTCAGAGCGAGAGATGACCTCCTGACCTCCTTATATTTCATTGGTTGAGCTTTCTCTTCTCATCAATCATTTTAGGATCCAGTAATAACTGCAGCAAATTTACCTCTCAAAATCATCAATATCAAAAAGCCACGACTGTGTTTGGGTTTCTGCTTTAAACTTCCAATTATTAAACAGTTTGCTTTGATTTTACAGCATGAAATGAGGCTGAGAAATAACCTGATCACAGTTAACGCTTTTAAAGCCTGAACTATTACATAACTGTCAGAAAAATCAAATTTTTAGAAGAATAATGGAACTTTTTTTGACAACTTTGCAAAAAATAATTAAATAAATTTGAATATTTGAGCTTTAATTTGAATATTTTCTGCTAAATCCAGAATTCTTTTGCATGCAAAATGCAGATATATGCCTCTGATTGTGTTCATCAGGTATCTCAGGAAAAAATAATCAAACTTATGACGTAGAAATCTCAAAATCCCTGAAAGTCGAGTATATTAATTAAATAGCTTTCCAATGATGGAGCTCTGTCATCCTATTGGTCAATTTGTGCGTTAGTGTCCACGCTAGCATGTCTGAAGCTCAGGTGCACCAATGAGATGCAGCGATGCTAAAGGTTAGCGTCGCTCCGAGAGAGGCATCCTTTGATATAACCGTGTTAACTCTTACCACCTGTGCCATCCATCCACCACGCAGCAGCCGTCCCCACACCCCTCATGCCAGGTCAGTTTGAGCCCCTTTGCCCCCACCCCCCACCCAGAATGCACCCCCTGACCACAGCGTGTCAGTCAATAAGCATCAAACTCCGCAGGCGGCTGCACTCTCTGCAGCTCTGGGGGAAACAACCGAGCAGCAAGAGACCCTTTGTGTCGCTTCAGGATCACCTGATGTTCACCAGTGTTGTTTATCGCCCTTTATTCCACAGGCCCGGGATGCTTTTTCTGGGAAATGCCACTGATAGAGAATAGAAAGCAGGAGGTACCGTGTAATGCACGCTCACGCTGAGAGGTTATCTTATCCTGCACTGTAATATATCTTCCCTGATCAAGATGCATGGAGGTTGCGGGCCGTTCTTCTGCAAGTCTAATACAAACAAATAGAAAATGAGATCGGAATGTGCATTTAGTAGAAACTTTGGCCTTGATTTACAAGTTGTTAAAGTTGTATTAAAGTTTCAAATGTCTCTTTGCAACCACATGATAACTGACTTATTCTACTGTTTTGAGGTAAAAGCATCATTTTTGGGGGTTGTTAGGGGGCGGGTAATGATCCAGAAAACCCTCTCCAGGCCTGCCAGATTAAGCCGTCGACGTCAGATGCATTTATGTGTGTGTGTGTGTGTGTGGCAGCGCAAGTCACTCAACCCCCTTAAAGCATCAACACCCAGCTACAAATCAGCTCAAACTCCCGGCAGCTTTTAGAGTCTTTATGTAAAAGATTACGCGCAAAAGACATTTGGCAGCCTGCAAAGGAAATAAGCGCTTCAGGGGAGATGATTTAAGGTGTCTCAAAGTTATTTTCTGGCGTGGTGTCAGGCGCTTCGGAGAACCTCCTCATCATCGCTCTTTAGAGGGATGGAGGAGGTGGAGGTACGGTGAGAACATGCAGATTTAAGCTTTGTTTAATTTAATTTATTTTAATTTAATTTAATTTGATTTTATTATTTTGATTTTATTTATTTTATTTCTTTATTTTATTTTATTTAATTTATGTGGGGCATCTGAGGCTTCATGAGATGCAGAATCTGAAGCGTGGTAAGCACGTCTGTGCAAAGGGTTATTGATGCACTTAGAGATGCGTTTATTTGAGTCACATCGCAGGAATAAAAGTCAAGCAGAGACCTTTTGGGTGTGAGATTGTTGTGATTGTGTGTGACTCAGAGCACAGATGTCAGTCACACACAGACTGACATTTGGCCGAACTATGGGACTTGAACAGCGAGAGTTTTGTTCCAACTGAAGTCATCTCTTAACTTAGCGAGAATCGAGAGGAGGCGCAGATGGGTGTGGGAGTTTAAAAGCACACAATGAACATTTGGACCTTCAGCTGTTAATCTCAGGCAATTTGGCACAAATGAAAGGTGTTATAAGAAGAGCTGTGGCTCCTTAAAATGATTGTTGCAACCAGACCAAACTAAATCACCAGCAGCCGGCAGATTAATTGCGATCCAGTGGCGTTTCTCATATTGAGAGAAGAGTTCGTACAAAACTGAAAATTCAGTTTCCCCTATTAATTCTCACACCATTGGAGAGTCAGTTGAAACTGGAATTTTATTTTATTTTATTTTATTTTGCTTTGTTTTGTTTTATTTTAGTTCATCCAAAACTATTAACTTTTTTTTTCTGTTAATTCTCACACCAGTGGAAAGTCATGTGATGTTTTAATTTTTATTAAATCTTTGTTTAATTTAATTTAATTTAATTTAATTTAATTTAATTTAATTTAATTTAATTTAATTTAATTTTATTTTATTTTATTTTATTTAATTTTATTTTACTTTATTTTATTTTATTTGAGTTCAACCAAAACAAAACAAAAAGTTTGTCCTGCTAATTCTCACACCACCGGAGAGTGAGGTGAAACTTTTATTTAATTTTATTTAATTTTCAATTTTTTTCTTTACATTTGGGTCAAAACTTTAACTAAAAAACAACTTTATGACAGAAAAAAACCCATAAAATCCAAACTGACTTGAAAATATTTTTTAATTATTCTTTGATCTTCTAAGTTAAATTCATTCGCCCCCATCTCCTTCCGTTGTTGGAGAAAAGCCCACTGCCTTTCAGGATAGGGGTGGGTTTCCACTTACCAAATTTTCTTTTTTGGGGTGAATCTTTCTTTTACAACCACTTTTTCCAATAGCATTCCTTTAGCACAGATAGATAAATGCTGAACAAAAAGCTTCAGCTCTTTTTAAGAAAACCTCGTCTTCCTGTTCCATCCGTAAAACAATTCAACTTTACTGCCAAATTCAAGCCAGTGTCGCAAAACTGGCAACAGACCGGTAAATGAATGCAGTAATGATTTATTGTTGTTAAATGACTGCACATAGCCGCTTGTCTTTAACTGACTGATTCATTAATCTACTTTGTTAGATAGATTGATGCCAATAATAAAAAAGCGGGGAAAAAAGGTGACAAAATGCAGAGAGTGGCCGGATGCACCTCATCCTCAACTTGAAAGGACACAACAGGAAGGTGACAGGAAAGGCAAAACTGTTTTATGACATTCACTTGCCGTAACGCTAGTATTTTTTATTCTAGGTTGATTAATAAATTGCTCATTTATCCACCTGCAAAAGGAAATACATTTAAATTCTGGCATGACCGGAAAACAATTATTCATTCCTTCTTTTTAAGAAAAATAGTTCACCTTTGAATGTCTGGCAGGCTGCCTCTAGAGATCATGATGACTAAAACCACAAAAGATTTTTTTTTAAATGTTCGATTAAAGTATAATTTCAGAATGAATGATTAAATCTGATGGACACTTGAGGCCGTAGGTGGCTTCCTGTCCACTCTGTGGATCCACCGTTCAAAGCAGCCGTATAGGTTTGTTGTCATAGTTGTGTCGGTCTGTGTTTTCCTCTTTTCACTCTTTGTTTAATTTCCTGAGCTTCATGGACCGACATCCATCACCAACTAAATGTAATTTCGCTGAAATGATCAATAATTATGGAATCAAATGTCAAATGACCAACTGATCGACCGACCAAACGACCAACCAAAAAAAAAAAATTTTCTCAGACTGGTCAGACAACCGACTGACTGACCAGGGTAAAAACTAATTATTTAGACCAACCAACCGACCAACCAAACGACTGGCCAAAAAAAATTTGTTTAGACTGTCCGGCCGGCCGACTGACCGGTGGAAAAACATTCTTCGACTGAGCATTTTTTAGGCCGAGCCACAAAAGACAGACCAATTGAGCAAAAACACTTTTTTAGACCGACGGAAAAGAAAACCTGTCTAAAAACATTTTTTTTAGACATACCAACCAATCAACCGACCAGCTGATCAAAAAAAAATTTTTTCTCTAGACCGGTCAGACTGACCAACATAATGACCTACTGAAAAAAAGATTTTTTAGACTGGCAGACCAGCTGACCGACCGCAGAAAAAAAGATTTCTTTGACCGACTGGCTGACCAGTGAAAACACAACTATTTTTTAGACCAACTGACCGATTAAGAAAAAAAAAATTTCGACCGGCCAACTGACAGACCAACTCAAAAAAAAATTTACATCGGACGAATGACCGACCAACCAAACAACCCACCAAAAAAATTTTTTTTAACACTGGCTGATCGACAGAGCTAACGACCAGTCAACTATTCAAAACTGACCGAATTAAACTTTTTAGACTGACGACTGACAAAAAAAGGGGTTTTTTTGCACTGACCAACCAACATAAAAAAATTTATTTAGACCAACTGATCAGAAAAACACAAATTTTTTTAGGCCAACCGAACGGTCGAAAAGAAATGTTTTTGGACCTACTGAACAACCGGGAAAAAAGTTTTTAGACCAACCGACTAACCGGTCTAAAAAAATTGTTTATGCCGACCAATGGAAATTTAAAAAAAAAATTTACCGACCGACCGAAAGGAAAAGAAATTTTTTAGACCGAGCGCTTGAAAAAACTATTTTTTAGACCGACCAAAAAAATTTCATTTTTACTTCGGTCAAACAACCGACCAACCAAACAACCAACTAAAAGAAAAAAATTTTTGGAACAGCTGAGCGACCGGCGAAAAAAAACATTTTTGGCTGACCAACCAAATGGTCAACTAGTCAACCGGTCAAAAAAAACATTTTTTTTTAGGCCGACCAGTTTAAGAAAAAAAATTTTTTGATCGACTGGTCAAAAACGAAATTTCTTTAGATCGACCGAAAAGGCTTTTTTTTTTCTAGACCGACAAAAAAAATCACTCAAAAAATTTTTTTTGCCTGACCGATTGAAAAAAAACATTTTATTTTTACTTTTTTTTTTTGATCAGCCAACCAAAAAAATTTAATCAGACTGGTCGGAATAAACTTTTTTTTTAGATCGACCTACTGGTGAAAAAAAAACATTTAGAGCGACCATTCGGAAAAAAAAATTCTAGATTGACCAACTGGTCAAAAAAAATGTTTAGACCGAGTGATCTAAAAAGAGTTAGGGTTAGGGTTTGGGGGGTTAGGGTTAGGGTTTGGGTTAGGGTTAGGGGCTAGGGTTAGGGGGTTAGGTTAGTATAGAGTTAGGGTTAGAGGGTTAGGGTTAAGGTTAGGGGCTAGAGTTAGGGGGTTAGGTTAGTATGGAGTTAGGGTTAGGGTTAGACGGTTAGGGTTAAGGTTAGGATTAGGGTTAGGGGCTAGGGTTAGGGGGTTAGGTTAGTATAGAGTTAGGGTTAGAGGGTTAGGGTTAGGGGGTTAGGTTAGTATAGAGTTAGAGTTAGGGGGTTAGGGTTAGGTTAGTATGGGGTTAGGGTTAGAGGGTAAGGGTTAGGGGGTTAGAGTTAGGTTAGTTAGGATTAGAAGGGTAGGGTTAAGGTTAGGATTAGGATTAGGGGTTAGGGTTATGGTTAGGGGCGTTAGGGTTTGGGTTTGGGGTAAGGGTTAGGGCTAGGGGCTAGGGTTAGGGGGTAAAGGTTAGGTTAGTATAGGGTTAGGGTTAGAGGGTTAGGGTTAGGGTTAAAGTTAGGGTTAGGGTTAAGAGATTAGGGTTGGGGGGGTAGGGTTTGGGTTAGGGGTTAGGGTTAGGGGGTTTGGGTTAGGGTTAGGGTTAGGGTTAGGGTTAGGGTTAGGTCACAAAAAAAAAATTTTCGACCCACCACGAAACATATTTTTCTTGACTGAACATTCAGTCAAAAAAAACAAACATTTTTTTTAGATTGACCTACTAGTTGCAAAAAACCGACTGGTCGGAAAAAAAATGTTTTCTAGATTGACCAACTGCTTTTTTTTTACACCGAACAGTCTCAAAAAGGGTTAGGGGTTAGGGTTAAGGTTTAGGATTAGGGTTAGGTTTAGGGTTAAGGGGTTAGGGGTAGGGTTAGGGTTAGGGTTAGTTGACAATTTTTTTTGACCCACCAGTTGACAAAGAAAAAAAATTTTTCAAAAAATTTTTGTTGACTGACCAATAAAAAAAACAGATTTAGACCAACCAACTAAAAAAAAATTTAGACCGACTGGTCCAAATAAAATTTTTTGTTAGACTGACCGAAAAAAAAAATTTCTAGACCGACCAGTCACAAAAATCTTTTTTTGGACCAACCAGTTGTCAAAACATAAAATTCTGGGGTTTTTTTAGACTGACAAAAAAAATTTGTTTAGACCGCCCAATCGAAAAAATATTTAAACAGACTGCTCGCAAAACATATTTTCTTTTAGACCAACCAGTCTAAAAAACATTTTTTTCGACCCATCGGAAAAAAAAAATTTCTAGACCGCTCAATCAGTCGAAAAAAAATACACTTTTGTAGATCGACCTACTGGTTGCAAAAAACATTTTTTTTAGACCGACCGGTCAAAAAAAAAGTTTTCTAGACCGAGCAGTCTAAAAAGGATTAGGATTAGGGTTAGGGGAGTTAGGGTTAGGGGTTAGGTTTAGAGTTTGAGTTAGGGGTTAGGGTTAGGGGTTACGGTTAGGGTAGGGTTAGAGGTTAGGGTTAGGGGAGTTAGTGTTAGGGGTTAGGGTTAGGGGTTAGGGTTACGGTGAGGGTTAGGGTTAGGGTAGGGTTAGAGGTTAGGGTTAGGGGAGTTAGTGTTAGGGGTTAGGGTTAGGGGTTAGGGTTACGGTGAGGGTTAGGGTTAGGGTAGGGTTAGAGGTAAGGGTTAGGGGGTTAGGGGTAGGGTTTGGGTTAGGGTTAGGGTTAGGTTTAGGGTTAGAATTAGTTGACAAAAAACGGAAAAAAAATTTAAACAGGGTTGGGTTGGTTAGGGTTGAAATTCAAGTTAGGGTTAGGGCTGGGGTAGAGTTAAGGTTAGGGCTAGGGCTATGGTTAGAGTTGTGTTTAGAGTTAAGGTTAGGGTTATAGTGATGGTTTCAGTTAGGACATGGGTTCGGTTTGGAGTAACAGTTATAGTTAGGGTTAGAGTTCAGGTTAGATTTAGGGTCAGGGTTAGTGTTTGAGTTATGGCTGGGAGTGTTAGGGCTAGGTTTAGGGTTAGGATAAAGGCTTAGGGTTAGGGGTTAGGGTTAGGGGTTTACGGTTAGGTTAGGGTTTAGGGTTAGGTTTAGGGTTAGGGTTAGGGGGTTAAGGGGTTAGGGGTAAGGTTAGGGTTAGGGCTAGTTGACAATTTTTTTTTGACCAACCAGTTGACAAAGAAAAAAAAATTTTCAAAAAAAATTTTGTTGACTGACCGATAAAAAAAAATTTAGACTAACCAACCGAAAAAAAATTTAGACTGACTGGTCCAAAAAAAATTTTTTTTTAGACTGACCGAAGAAAAAATTTCTAGACCGACCAGTCACATTTTTTTTTATTTGACCAACCAGTTGAAAAACAACACATTTTATTTTTACATTTTGCTTTAGACTAACTGACTAAAAGATTTTTTTTTAGACCGGCCAATTGAAAAAAAAATTTAAATAGACTTCTCGTAAAATACATTTTCTTTTAGACCAACCGGTCTAAAAGCATTTTTTACGACCCATCGAAAAAAAAATTTCTAGACCGCTCAATCAGTCGAAGAAAATATACACTTTTTTAGATCGACCTACTGGTTGCAAAAAACATTTTTTTTAGACCGACCGGTCAAAAAAATGTTCTCTAGATTGACCAAATTGTCAAAAAAGATTTTTTAGACCGAGCAGTCTAAAAAGGATTAGGATTAGGGTTAGGGAGTTAGGGTTAGGGGTTAGGGTTAGGGGGTTAGGGGGTTAGGGTTAGGGTTAGGGGGTTAGGGTTAGGGGGTTAGGGTTAGGGTTAGGGTTGGGGGGTTAGGGTTAGGGTAGGGTTAGAGGTTAGGGTTAGGGTTAGGGGAGTTAGGGTTAGGGGTTAGGTTTAGGTTTAGATTTAGAGTTAGGGGTTAGGGTTAGGGTTGGGGTTAGGGGGTTAGGGTTAGGGTTAAGGGGTAGGGGTAGGGGTAGGGTTAGGGTTAGGGGGTTAGGGTTAGGGTTAGGTTTAGGGTTAGGGGATTAGGGGTAGGGTTCGGGGTTAGGGTTAGGGTTAGGGTTAGGGGGTTACGGATAGGTTAGGGTTTAGGGTTAGGTTTAAGGTTAGGGTTAGGGGGTTAGGGGTAAGGTTAGGGTTAGGGCTAGTTGACAATTTTTTTTTGACCCACCAGTTGACAAAAAAAAATTTTTTTCAAAAAAAATTTTGTTGACTGACAGATTAAAAAAATTTAGACTAACCAACTGAAAAAAAATTTGGACCGACTGGTCCAAAAAGAATTTTTTTTAGACTGACCGAAAAAGAAATTTCTAGACTAACCAGTCACAATTTTTCTTTTTTTTCTACCGACAAAAAATTTTTTGACGGACCACTTGAAAAACACCACATTTTATTTTTACATTTTGCTTTAGACTAACTGACAAAAAAAATTTTTTTTTTTAGACCGGCCAATTGAAAAAAATATTTAAATAGACTTCTCGTAAAACACATTTTCTTTTAGACCAACAGGTCTAAAAGCATTTTTTACGAAAATTTCTAGACCGCTCAATCAGTCGAAGAAAATGTACACTTTTTTAGATCGACCTACTGGTTGCAAAAAACATTTTTTTTAGACCGACCGGTCAAAAAAATGTTCTCTAGATTGATCAACTTGTCAAAAAAAGATTTTTTTAGACCGAGCAGTCTAAAAAGGATTAGGATTAGGATTAGGGAGTTAGGGTTATGGGTTGGGGTTAGGGGGTTAGGGTTAGGGTTAGGGTTCGGGGTTAGGGTTAGGGTTAGGGTTAGGGGGTTACGGTTAGGTTAGGGTTTAGGCTTAGGTTTAAGGTTAGGGTTAGGGAGTCAGGGTACGGTTAGGGTTAGGGCTAGTTGACAATTTTTTTTGACCCACCAGTTGACAAAAAAAAATTTTTTTCAAAAAAAATTTTGTTGAGGTACAGATTAAAGAAAATTTAGACTAACCAACTGAAAAAAAATTTAGACCGACTGGTCAAAAAAAAATTTTTTTTAGACTGACCAAAAAAAAAATTTCTAGACCAACCAGTCACAATTTTTTTTTTTTTCTACCGACAAAAGAAAAATTTTTTGACGGACCAGTTGAAAAACAACACTTTTTATTTTTACATTTTGCTTTAGACTAACTGACAAAAAAAATTTTTTTTAGACAAAATTTGAACAGACTGCTCGCAAAACACGTTTTGTTTTAGATCAACCGGTCTAAAAGCATTTTCTTCGACCCATCGAAAAAAAAAAATTTCTCGACCGCTCAATCAGTCGAAAAAAAAAATACACTTTTTTACATCGACCTACTGGTTGCAAAAAACTTTTTTTTTAGACCTACCGGTCAAAAGAAAGTTTTCTAGATTGACCAACTTTTGACCAACTAGATTGACAAACTTTTTTTAGACCGAACAGTCTAAAAAGGATTAGGGTTAGGGGGTTAGGGTTAGGGTGAGGTTAGAGGTTAGGGTTAGGGGAGTTAAGGTTAGGGGTTAGGTTTAGAGTTAGAGTTAGGGGTTAGGGGTTAGGGTTGGGATTAGGTGGTTAGGGTTAGGGTTAGGGGTTATGGTAGGATTAGGGTTAGGGTTAGGGGGTTAGGGTTAGGGTTAGGTTTAGGGTTAGGGCATTAGGGGTAGGGTTAGGGGTTAGGTTTAGGGTTAGGGTTAGGGGGTTACGGTTAGGTTAGGGTTTAGGGTTAGGTTTAGGGTTAGGGTTAGGGGGTTAGGGTTAGGGTTTAGGGTTAGGTTTAGGGTAAGGGCTAGTTGACAAATTTTTTTTGACCCACCAGTTGACAAACAAAAACAATTTTAAAAAAAAATTTTTGTTGACTGACCGATAAAAAAATTTCTAGACCAACCAGTCACAAAATGTTTTTTTTTGAGCAACCAGTTGACAAAAAAAAATTCTTTCTTTTTTTTTTAAATTTTTTGACGGACCGGTTGAAAAACAACACATTTTATTTTTACATTTTCCTTTAGACTAACTGACAAAAGAAATTTTTTTTTAGTCCGGCCAATCGAAAAAAAAATTTGAACAGACTGCTCGCAAAACACATTTTCTTTTAGACCAACCGGTCTAAAAAAACGTTTTTTCGACCCATCGAGAAAAAAAATTTCTAGACCGCTCAATCAGTCGGAAAAAAATATACCCTTTTTTAGATCGACCTACTGGTTGCAAAAAACATTTTTATTTAGACTGAGCAGTCTAAAAAGGGTTAGGGTTAGGAGAGTTAGGGTTAGGGGTTAGGGTTATGGGGTTAGGGTTAGGGGTTAGGGTTAGGGTTAGGGTTAGGGTTAGGGGTTAGGGTAGGATTAGGGTTAGGGTTAGGGGGTTAGGGTTAGGTTTAGGGTTAGGGGATTAGAGGTAGGGTTAGGGGTTAGGGTTAGGGTTGGGGTTAGGGGGTTATGGTTAGGTTAGGGTTTAGGGTTAGGTTTAGGGTTAGGGGATTAGGGGTAGGGTTAGGGTTGGGGCTAGTTGACAATTTTTTTTGACCCACCAGTTGACAAAGAAAAAAAAATTTCAAAAAATTTTTGTTGACTGACCGATAAAAAAAAATTAGACTAACCAACTGAAAAAAATTTAGACCGACTGGTGGAAAAAAAATTTTTTTTAGACTGACCGAAAAAAACATTTCTAGACCGACCAGTCACAGATTTTTTTTTTTGACCAACCAGTTGACAAAAAAAAAATTTTATTTATTTTTTAGACCGAGAAAAAACATTTTTTTTGACGGACCGGTTGAAAAACAACACATTTTATTTTTACATTTTGCTTTAGACTAACTAACAAAAAAATTTTTTTTAGACCGGCCAGTCCAAAAAACATTTAAACAGACTGCTCGCAAAACACATTTTCCTTTAGACCAACCGGTCTAAAAAACATTTTTTTTGACCCATCAAAAAAAAAAAAATCTAGACCGCTCAATCAGTCAAAAAAAAATATACACTCTCTTAGATTGACCTGCTGGTTGCAAAAAACATTTTTTTTAGACCAACCGAGAAAAAAAATTCTAGACCGACCAGTCACAAAATGTTTTTTGTCCAATCAGTTGTCAAATTTTTTAAAAAAACTTTATTTTTTTTTCGACCGACATAACAAAAATTTTTGACGGACCGGTGGAAAAACAACACATTTTATTTTTACATTTTGCTTTAGACTAACAACAAAAAAAATTTTTTTTACACCAGCCAATCAAAAATAAAATTTAAACAAACTGCTCGCAAAACACATTTTCTTTTAGACCAACCGGTCCAAAAGCATTTTTTATGACCCAACGAAAACAAAAAAATTTCTAGACCACTCAATCAGTCGAAAAAAAATACACTTTTTTAGATTGACCTACTGGTTGCAAAAAACATATTTTTTAGACCGACCAGTCAAAAAAAAGTTTTCTAGACCAAGCAGTCTAAAAAGGATTAGGGTTAGGGTAGGGTTAGGGGTTAGGGTTAGGGTTAGGGGGTTAGGGGTTAGGGCTAAGGGAGTTAGGGTTAGGGGTTAGGGGTTAGGGTTAGGGTAGGGTTAGAGGTTAGGGTTAGGGGAGTTAGGGTTAGGGGTTAGGTTTAGAGTTAGAGTTAAGGGTTAGGGTTGGGGTTAGGGGGTTAGGGTTAGGGTTAGAGTTAGGGTTAGGGTTGGGGGTTAGGGGTAGGGTTAGGGGTTATGGTTAGGGTTAGGGGGTTACGGTTAGGTTAGGGTTTAGGTTTAGGGTTAGGGTTAGTTGACAATTTTTTTTGACCCACCATTTGACAAAAAAAAAAATTTTCAAAAAATATTTTCAAAAAAATTTTTGTTGACTGACCGATAAAAAAAAATTTAGACCAACCAACTGAAAAAAAATTTAGACCGACTGGTCCAAAAAAAATTTTTTAGACTGACCGAAAAAAAAATTTCTAGACCGACCAGTCACAAAATGTTTTTTTTGACCAACCAGTTGACAAAAAAAAAAATTTTTTTTTTTTTAGACTGACAAAAAAAAATTTCTGATGGACCGGTTGAAAAACAACACATTTTATTTTTTACATTTTGCTTTAGACAAACTGACAAAAACATTTTTTTTTAGACCGGCCAATGGAAAAAAAAATTTGAACGGACTGCTCGCAAAACACATTTTCTTTTAGACCAACCGGTCTAAAAAACATTTTTTTCGACCCAAAATTCTAGACTCAATCAGCTCAATCAGTCGAAAAAAAATATACACTTTTATAGATCGACCTATTTGTTGCAAAAAACCTTTTTTTAGACCGACCGGTTTAGTTTTCTAGATTGTCCAACTTGTCAAAAAAAAATTTTTTAGACCGAGCAGTCTAAAAAGGATTAGGGT
This sequence comes from Antennarius striatus, assembly GCF_040054535.1. Lineage (NCBI taxonomy): Eukaryota > Metazoa > Chordata > Actinopteri > Lophiiformes > Antennariidae > Antennarius > Antennarius striatus. Next base: position 24,766,961 of record NC_090781.1, on the reverse strand, counting down.
TAGGGGAGTTAGGGTTAGGGATAAGGGTTATGGGTTAGGGTTAGAGGTTAGGGTTAGGGGAGTTAGGGTTAGGGGTTAGGTTTAGAGTTAGAGTTAGGGGTTAGGGGTTAGGGTTGGGGTTAGGTGGTTAGGGTTAGGGTTAGGGTTAGGGGTTAGGGTAGGATTAGGGTTAGGGTTAGGGGGTTAGGGTTAGGTTTAGGTTTAGGGGATTAGGGGTAGGGTTAGGGTTAGGGGGTTACGGTTAGGGTTAGGTTTAGGGTCAGGGTGTTAGGGGTAGGGTTAGGGGTTAGGGTTAGGGTTAGGGGGTTACGGTTAGGTTAGGGTTTAGGTTTAGGTTTAGGGGGTTAGGGGTAGGGTTAGGGTTAGGGCTAGTTGACAATTTTTTTTGACCCACCAGTTGACAAAGAAAATAAATTATCAAAAAAAAATTTGATGACTGACCGATAAAAACAAATTAGACTAACCAACTGAAAAAAATTCAGACTGACTTGTCCAAAAAAAATTTTTTTTAGACTGACTGAAAAAAAATTTTTTTAGACTGACCAGTCACAATTTTTTTTTGACCAACCAGTTGACAAAAATAAAAAAATTTTTTTTTTTAGACCGAGAAAAAAAATTTTTTTTGACGGCCCGGTTGAAAAATAACACATTTTATTTTTACATTTTGCTTTAGACTAACAACAAAAAAAATTTTTTTTAGACCGGCCGGTCCAAAAAACATTTAAACAGACTGCTCGCAAAACACATTTTCCTTTAGACCAACCGGTGTAAAAAACATTTTTTTTGACCCATCAAAAAAAAAAAAATCTAGACCGCTCAATCAGTCGAAAAAAAATATACACTGTCTTAGATTGACCTGCTGGTTGCAAAAAACATTTTTTTTAGACCGACCAGTCAAAAAAAAGTTTTCTAGACCAAGCAGTCTAAAAAGGATTAGGGTTAGGGTAGGGTTAGGGGTTAGGGTTAGGGTTAGGGGGTTAGGGGTTAGGGTTAAGGGAGTTAGGGTTAGGGGTTAGGGGTTAGGGTTAGGGTAGGGTTAGAGGTTAGGGTTAGGGGAGTTAGGGTTAGGGGTTAGGTTTAGAGTTAGAGTTAAGGGTTAGGGTTGGGGTTAGGGGGTTAGGGTTAGGGTTAGAGTTAGGGTTAGGGTTGGGGGTTAGGGGTAGGGTTAGGGGTAGGGTTAGGGGTTATGGTTAGGGTTAGGGGGTTACGGTTAGGTTAGGGTTTAGGTTTAGGGTTAGAGTTAGTTGACAATTTTTTTTGACCCACCATTTGACAAAAGAAAAATATTTTCAAAAAATATTTTCAAAAAAATTTTTGTTGACTGACCGATAAAAAAAAATTTAGACCAACCAACTGAAAAAAAATTTAGACCGACTGGTCCAAAAAAAATTTTTTAGACTGACCGAAAAAAAAATTTCTAGACCGACCAGTCCCAAAATTTTTTTTTGACCAACCAGTTGACAAAAAAAAAAAAATTTTTTTTTTTTAGACTGACAAAAAAAAATTTCTGATGGACCGGTTGAAAAACAACACATTTTATTTTTTACATTTTGCTTTAGACAAACTGACAAAAACATTTTTTTTTAGACCGGCCAATGGAAAAAAAAATTTGAACGGACTGCTCGCAAAACACATTTTCTTTTAGACCAACCGGTCTAAAAAACATTTTTTTCGACCCAAAATTCTAGACTCAATCAGCTCAATCAGTCGAAAAAAAATATACACTTTTTTAGATCGACCTATTGGTTGCAAAAAACCTTTTTTTAGACCGACCGGTTTAGTTTTCTAGATTGTCCAACTTGTCAAAAAAAAATTTTTTTAGACCGAGCAGTCTAAAAAGGATTAGGGTTAGGGGAGTTAGGGTTAGGGATTAGGGTTATGGGTTAGGGTTAGAGGTTAGGGTTAGGGGAGTTAGGGTTAGGGGTTAGGTTTAGAGTTAGAGTTAGGGGTTAGGGGTTAGGGTTGGGGTTAGGTGGTTAGGGTTAGGGTTAGGGTTAGGGTTAGGGTTAGGGTTAGGGATTAGGGTAGGATTAGGGTTAGGGTTAGGATTAGGGGGTTAGGGTTAGGTTTAGGTTTAGGGGATTAGGGGTAGGGTTAGGGTTAGGGGGTTACGGTTAGGGTTAGGTTTAGGGTCAGGGTGTTAGGGGTAGGGTTAGGGGTTAGGGTTAGGGTTAGGGGGTTACGGTTAGGTTAGGGTTTAGGTTTAGGGTTAGGGTTAGGTTTAGGGGGTTAGGGGTAGGGTTAGGGTTAGGGCTAGTTGACAATTTTTTTTGACCCACCAGTTGACAAAGAAAATAAATTTTCAAAAAAAAATTTGATGACTGACCGATAAAAACAAATTAGACTAACCAACTGAAAAAAATTCAGACTGACTTGTCCAAAAAAAATTTTTTTAGACTGACCGAAAAAAAAATTTTTAGACTGACCAGTCACAATTTTTTTCTGACCAACCAGTTGACAAAAATAAAAAAATTTTTTTTTTTAGACCGAGAAAAAAATTTTTTTTTGACGGCCCGGTTGAAAAATAACACATTTTATTTTTACATTTTGCTTTAGACTAACTAACAAAAAAAATTTTTTTTTGACCGGCCAGTCCAAAAAAAAATTTAAACAGACTGCTCGCAAAACACATTTTCTTTTAGACCAACCGGTCTAAAAAAAAATTTTTTCGACCCATTGAAAAAAAAAAAAAAAAATTTTTGTTGACTGACCGATATAAAAAAATTTAGACTAACCAACTGAAAAAAATTTTAGACCGACTGGTCCAAAAAAAATTTTTTTTTAGACTGACCGAAAAAAAAATTTCTAGACCGACGAGTCACAAATTTTTTTTTTTACCAATCAGTTGACAAAAACAAAATTCTTTTTTTTTTTTTAGACTGACAAAAAAAATATTTTGACAGACGTTGAAAGACAACACATTTTATTTTTACATTTTGCTTTAGACTGACAAAAAAATTTTTTAGACCAACCCATCGAAAAACAAAATTTCTAGACCGCTCAATCAGTCGAAAAAAAATACACTTTTGTAGATCGACCTACTGGTTGCAAAAAACATTTTTTTTAGACCGACTGGTCAAAAAACAGTTTTCTAGACCGAGCAGTCTAAAAAGGATTAGGATTAGGGTTAAGGGAGTTAAGGTTAGGGGTTAGGGGTTAGGGGTTAGGAGTTAGGGTTAGGGGGTTAGGGTTAGGGTAGGGTTAGAGGTTAGGGTTATGGGGTTAGGGTTAGGGTGTTAGTGGTAGGGTTAGGGGTTAGGGTTAGGGTTAGGTGATTACGGTTAAGTTAGGGCTTAGGGTTAGGTTTAGGGTTAGGGTTAGGTCTAGTTGACAATTTTTTTTGACCCACCAGTTGACAAAGAAAAAAAAAATTTTCAAAAAAAATTTTTGTTGACTGACGATAAAAAAAAGGGTTAGAGGTTAGGGTTAGGGGAGTTAGGTTTAGGGGTTAGGGTTAGGGTTAGGGGGTTGGGGGTTAGGGGGTTAGAGGGTTAGGTTTAGGGTTAGGGGATTAGGGGTAGGGATAGGGGTTAGGGTTAGCGTTAGGGGGTTAAGGTTAAGTTAGCGTTTAGGGTTAGGTTTAGGGTTAGGGTTATGGGGTTAGGGGTAAGGTTAGGGTTAGGTCTAGTTGACAATTTTTTTTTGACCCACCAGTTGACAAAGAAAGAAATTTTCAAAAAAAATTTTGTTGACTGACCGATAAAAAAAAATTTAGACCAACCAACTGAAAAAAAATTTAGACCGACTGGTCCAAAAAAAATTTTTTTAGACTGACCGAAAAAAAAATTTCTAGATCGACCAGTCACAAAATGTTTTTTTTTGACCAACCGGTTGACAAAAAAAAAAAATCTTTTTTTTTTTTTAGACTGATAAAAAAAATTTTTTTGACGGACCGGTTGAAAAACAACACATTTTATTTTTACATTTTGCTTTAGACGAACTGACAAAAAAAAATTTTTTTAGACCGGTCAATCGAAAAAAACATTTAAACAGGCTGTTCGCAAAACAGGTTTAGAGTTTAGGTTTAGAGTTAGGGTTAGGGGTTAGGGTTGGGGTTAGGGGGTTAGGGTTAGGGTTAGGGTTAGGGTTAGGTTTAGGGTTAGGGGGTTAGGGTTAGGATTAGTTGACAAAAAAAAAAAAAATAAACAGGGTTAGGGTTGGTTAGGGTTGAAATTCAAGTTAGGGTTAGGGTTGGGGTAGAGTTAAGGTTAGGGTTAGGGTCATGGTCAGAGTTGTGTTAAGAGTTAAGGTTAGGGTCACAGTGAGGGTTCGGGTTAGGATAAGGTTTTGGGTTGGAGTTACAGTTATGGTTAGGGTTAGAGTTCAGGTTAGATTCAGGGTCAGGGTTAGTGTTTGAGTTATGGCTGGGAGTGTTATGGTTAGGGTAAGAGTTCAAGTTCAAGGTAGGGTTAGGTTTAGGGTTATGGTTAGAGTTATGTTCAGGGTAAGGATTAGGGTAAGAGTTAGAGTTACAGATGAAGTTGGGGTTAGAGATTAGGTTATGGTTCAGTTTAGAGTTAAATTCAGGGTAAGAGTTAAGGTTAGGGTTTGGGGTAGGATTAGGGTTGCAGTTAGGGTTAGGGTTTAAGGTTTAAGGTTACAGTTCAGGTTAGGGTTAAGGTAAGCGTTAAGTTTAGGGTTAGGGTTACGGTTAGAGCTGTTAGGGTTAAGGTTGGGGTTAAGGTTAGAGTTAAGGTTAGGTAAAATGAAAAAAATAGTTCCTTAAAAGGGACCATGAATTGCTTGGGGGTGGGTTGGAGAAGGGTAGGGATAAAGGAAAATATTGGTGTTGAAAGGGAATGCAAGGAGTGGGACTTGAACCCTGCTCCTCAGACTCTAAAGCTGGCTTTGAAACCTCTGAGCTATAGCTTCTCTGTAGTGGTTATGGAGAAATACTAAAATGAAGTAGAAGTAGTAGTGGTAGCTGTTAAAAACATGAAAAACCACAGCCAGGTTGGGGATTGAACCCTTGAACTTAGGGTTGGAAGTTGTGGATCTTTCTTCTACACCACCAAAGGGATATACAGAAGTGGGAAATGGAAAGATATAACTTAGGAGGGTTAGATTAAATGTTCAGAAATTAATTAAAATCAATTAAAATTGTTAGGGGGAGAAGAAAAGTCAGGGAAATGAGGAAAACTTGGGAAACAGAAGGTTCATAAGATCCTAAAGATCTGGGTTTAGGGAGGATGAGAGGGATGTTGGAGGAAAAGGTTAATGTAGTGAGTCGGTCTTGAACCCGGCTCCTCAGATTCTAACTCTTGCGCTGAAACCTCTGAGCTAAATCTTCGCTGTGGTGGCAGTGGAGAAATACAAACATGAGGTAGATGGTGGTTGAGAACATGATTAAAAAAAAGCTATTGCCAGGTTGGGAATTGAACTCTTGACCTTCAGGTTGGAAGTTCTGGATCTCACCTCTACACCATGAAGGAGTTATAAAGAAACGGGAGATGAAAAGATACAGATTAGATCGGCTGAAAAAAATATTTATTTTTTTTACACCAGCCGACCGACCCATCCACTGACTGACCAACCCTTGGAAAAAAAAATTTTTTTTTTGGACCAACCAACCAAAAAAAAAACAATTTAGACTGACTGGTCGTAAAAAAAAAAAATTTAAGACCAAACAATTTTCAAGCTGACCATCTGACCAAAAAGGTTTTAGACCAATCAATCAGTCGTTTTTAGATGGATTAAATTTTTTTTCAAATGACCAGTCGAAAAAAGAAATTTTTTTAGACCGGCTAAAAACATCTTTGGTCTAAAAAAAATTTTTGGGGTCCTTCTAAAAAAATATTTTTTGGTCTAAAAATTTTTTCTTCAAAAAAAAAATTGTTTCTTCAAAAAAATTTTTTTTTCTTCAGAAACATTTTTTTGGACCGAAAATTTGTTTTTTGTTTTTTTTGGTCTAAAAAATATATATTTTTAAACCGACCAAAAAAAAAAAATTTACGGACTGCTCAGAAAAAACATTTTTTCTGAGTTATGCAAACTCTAACCTTGCAAAGATTTAGAGTTAGGATTAAGGTTATTGTTAGGGTTAGGGTTAGCTTTTAGGTTAGAGTTAAGGTTAGGTTTGTTAGGGGGCCCCTGCACACTTTACAAAATATGCATGAGATTGTCAGAAAAACGGACATATTCAGATGCTCAGATGCTACCCACAACATTTGGAAAGCGGCTTCATTCTGCAGAATAACCTGTGTTATTCTATGAGGTGAGCTACATTTACTTCATTCATGGGGTTCACCCCAAACTGATTCACATGCTGCAGGAACACACAGCCAGCCGCGCATCAGTTACACCACCTCTCCACCAAATTTGACAATCTAGTATCATGAAACAAAGCGGTGGTGCAGGAGCTTGTCTAATTTTAACAGAGATGCTAGGTTAGCTAAAGTATTTTCTTTCAACCACATGCTGTTTTACACTCGTTTTTCTGCCCTCCTCCTCCTGAGGGTGAAACTATATTTGCACCACGGGTGGAAGAGGTGGCAGAGGTAGGACTGAGCATAGTAATCACCTGAAGGTGGGCCGGTTGCTATGGCGTCGCACCGCTGCATAGTGACAGCAGCGAGACCTTATTGAGTTGCACGGTGGAGGAGAGAGCTGTCGAGCTGTCGAGAGCGATGAAGGTTACACACATGTAGTCACACACACCCACACACACACACACACACACACACACACACACACAACAAAGTTTGACTTATTTTGTGAATACCTTCTATAAACTACAGGACACGGCCTCTAACCTAGTCCTAAATTTATACTTTAATATGAATTAATTATATTCAATATGTGTTTTTCCAATTACTATTCAAATAAATGTCATTCTGATTATAACAGAAGCTTAAAAACACAAGCTCACACATATGCAACAAGCATGGAGAGATGAATAGACCCCCAACCTGCACAGTTTATGCTGGTGAACACATGTGAAGACATAAACAAACGCATGCAAAATCAACTGATTCACAGAGAAACAGTCATCCAGAGCAACTGACAGCTGCCCACATATTTGCCTGAAATAAGCATATTCAAACACACACACAGATGGAGAGAGAGAGTGAACACACAAGGGAGGGAGTCAGATCCAGTCACACCGCCCATCTAAAACACACAGCAGCACACTTACAGCATGGGACAATATGTGCCGATAACAAATCAGCCCAGCATCAAATACCAAGCGGAGGAGCTGTGAGCTCCCTCCCACCGCACCACGCGAATAAAGAGTCATCAAGATGTTAACCGCAAAAAGAAAAGAGAAGAAGAAGTTTACTCCAACTGAATCCAAACATGCACAAAACGTACATTCAAATCCCGACCCATCCCATCCACCCATCCTCATCATTTTATTCTAATGATGCACACACACAGAGGTAACACCCCAGCGCCAAAATGACAATTACCCAAGCTGTGCTGTGAGATAGGAGCCGCTGGCCCCAGGAGCAGGCGTCTTTTTATTACTTATGTAAATATCGCATTGGTAGTGTCTCTATCCAATTGGAAAAAGAATGACAGCATGTATATGTGTGTGTGTGTGTGTGTGTGTGTGTGTGTGTGTGTGTGTGTGTGTGTGTGTGTGTGTGTGTGTGTGTGTGTGTGTGTGTGTGTGTGTGTGTGTGTGTGTGTGTTCGCCGAGGAGATTTATTTGCATGAGGATGAAGGTAAGAGTAGAGTGTGTGTGCTTGTGGATTTGTGTATGCTGTGTGTGCAATTGTGTGGAGACAGAAGGTATTTCAAGTCATTTCATTGGCGTGAAACGACAGCCTGGATGTGACAAAGTAGATCATGGAGGAGCGATCCATGCATTTAGAATAGAAATGGGTTATGGGAAGAAAAAAACGTTTTGACTCCCGCTATCAGGCAGACAGTGGGCAGGCCTGAAGAGAATATGAGAGGATGTTTTCAGGATGATCTTGGGTTCTAATGCTTATTTTATCCACAATGATTTGGTCCTATGATGTTAAAATTTCATTTACATATAAGTAGTCTCTTTGTTTTTAAACTGATTTATCTATACAAGACTTAACTCTCTGTTCTCTGCAGATGATGAGGTCCTGCAGGCCCGTTTTTGTCACATTCATTTCCGATGTGACAGAAACTTATATAATTTCCATATATAATTAAAATATATAATTTCCAGCCCAGCATGAACATTTTCCACCAAATTTCATAACAAATCATCCAAATCTTGTTAAGACAGTCCTCACAAAACCGCAAATGGTACCATCATGGTCGTCCCATTGAATCATTCAAAACAGTCATTGTTCATAAAATGAACGGCAATCTGGACAAAAGTGACATTTAATTCTGCAACAAAAGGCCGGACAAACCCACACATCTAACACTAACGACTAAAAAATTCCATCTACCATACAAACAACACACAAGATGACATTAACAACAACAGAGTCAAATCCAATCCGATTCCAATCACCGTTCACACTTTCTAATGGATAAAGAGTCAACAGCAGCTGCTAATGATTGACAGAGTCCTGATTGTCTCGGCCCACACAGGTGGATGATGAACAGATGCTGCCCTTTTCTTTGCACCGCAGACGTGACCTTTATCATGTGACCAGATCTTTATCATGTGACCACAGTCCCAGGGCGTCGTGGTAGCAAATGGTTCTGCTGACATTAATACAAACACACATTTAGGAAACTCATTTTTACAATATTTGATATAGAATTTGAAAAGTTTTTACAACAAACTGCACCGTCTCGTTGTGCAAAGTGTATTTTCATCTGTACAATTAGTGTTTAGTCATTAAAAATACAATAATTTCACATGAATCAAGCTTGTAGATTTCACTGGCCTCTTGACACACGTGTGGAATTCAGATAAATCAACCACAAATTTTAAAAGTTGATGATAGACTCAGAATGTAGGACGCTCACTCTACCTACTGACGCAGATTTGACCAATCCTAGTTACGATGAGTTCGGTAAGGAAGTGAAGAAACAGATCCAAGCAGGCTGGAATGGGTGGAGGAAAGAGTCTCTGCTAGAATAAAGGGCAATGGTTACAAGACGGTGGTGAGGACAGACATGATGGACGGATTAGAGACAGCGGTGCTGAACAGAAGACAGGAAGTGGAGGTGGAGTTGGAGGAAATGAAGGTGTTGAAGTTTTGGTTTGGAAAAGTCAAGAGGAGAGAGGGTGAGGATGTTGGTGAAAGGGTGATGAAGACGGAGCTACCAGGAAAGACCAAAGAGAAGGTGGATGGAGGTAGTGAGGAAGACATGGGGACATTGGTGTTGGAGAGGAGGATGAAGATAAGGCAGACATGGAGAAGGAGGACACGTTGTGGAGACCCGTAATGGGACACGCCCAAAGGCGGAGTAGAAAAAGAAGATGTAGTTTCCCACAAGTTTAACAAAAATCTCAGCTCTCCATATTGGACCCGTAGCGTCCTGGAGGGACTGCCGTCTGTGAGTATAAATGTGCATTAAGCCACTTGAGCCACACTGAATCCACTCACAGCTAAAAGCAGGTGGGCTTCCATCCATACCGCTGCCATATGCATGGATATACCTTTGGAGTGGAGTCCCCTGTGCCCCCCTCGCAACCTAACCTCTGCAATAAAAACCCCTACACCCCCACCAGCTCTCCCTCAACAGTTGCAGGTAAATGGGGTAATCTCCTGGCCCATCGCCCCCTCTCCATGGATGCATGAAACTCAAGCCCCCTCCCCATCGCAACATTTAGCTCTGCATCCTGGCCTTTCCAGATCGGGCCCACCTATTCCTCTCTCTCTCCTCGTCTCTCTCCCTTTCCTCCTATCTAATCACAGTCCATTAGCCGCCCCATTAAAATTCTTTTGTCCAATTTGGAAGGAATGCTACCCTCGTGGAAAAACAGAGCGAAGCCACAATAGGGCCTTTTCAAATCGCGCTCGACTTTTATTACCAAGAGTCACTGAGGAGTGCCACCCACCTCCAAGAACCAGTGTGTCCCAAACCTCTCCAGTTCGCGTTAGATGTTGGTGTGTGTGTGTGTGTCTGTGTGTGTGTGTGTGTGTGTGGTGGCGGTCGGGCGGGAGTGAGGTTTGGGTTTCAGAGAGATTTCTCCATGCAGACAATACGGTGCATTAAATCAATGACATTATATGATGTAGTTTTAATGCTCTGCTGGATCTGGACACAACCACATGTTTCATTCTTTCTGCTGACTGGAAGGCATTCTTGTTTCACAACTCCTGCTGCTTAATACTCGCTGTTCTGCAGTCACTTGTTTTCTATGATTTACACACATTGGTAAGATATAATACTGTCCCAATCACTCCAGGGAAGGGGACATTTTTGGACCCATTTCAAATGGCAACAATGGTCTAAACGCAGGTAGGGTTCCCAATGTTCTGAGGTGGTTCTTGAACTCATGGAACTCTTTTTCTGGAAACGACTTGCTGAAATCTTCATAACTCTACATTTATCTCTAATCTTAACCCTAATCTAAACTTTAATCCTAAACTAAACCTAACCCAAAACCTACTTCATAGTGGAGAGGTGAAGATTCAGTTGGTGACCGTCCTTTTCTGAAAGGTACTACATCATGAACCCATGTCAAGCTATGATTCCTATCCCTAGTTCCTATCAGACTTTATTCCTGACACTCATATTATGATGGTTTGGTAAGGATAATGTTCAATCTGAAATATTTGCTGCATAGTAGATTAAAATACAAGAAAATGTAGATATGTTGTGTCCTTGTATTAAAAATGAGTGAACTTTTAGGTTCTAATAATGACTTCTTCCTGATTTCCTAACATTGTCTGGTCAGTCTCAGTCTGCTGTTCTATTATCTTATCATTGTTACATGACCTTATATTTTCTCTCCCTGCTTTAAACCACTAAAACAGACCCAACAAGTAAGGTTTCTGCACCCGTGCCTCTTCCAGAGACCTCCCAGAGCCACCAGTGTCTCCAAATCTGTACCTCAAGGGTTCGTCTTACCAGCCACAGCCTCAATAGTCTACCCCCCAGTGATAAAGAGTGAGAAGGTGGTTCTGGTTGGGTGGCAAGACATAAAGCCAACTTCCTTTGGCCAAAACCATGACTTCCATATTCCTTTAATTACAAATCCACCCTTGGCTGGAAGTATCACACTGCAGTTATTGTGGCTCTGAAACACGGCCAGGACCACGACTCTGACACTAACACAGCACTCATTCCTTCACTATGGAGGAGTGTGTGAGCCAAAAAGACACACTGAGGCTTGAATGACATAAAGACTCACTGGAGCTTTATCTATCACCACTCCAGGCTGACAGGTGGGTATGACACGGTAAGACTCGCCGGTAGCAGATAAAACCGGCCATTCAGAATTTTGGCGTGCGTGCTTGTAAGTGTGTGAGAGACAGAGCAGCATCAGGAAGACGTTCACCCAACCACACATTCTACATAATAGTAAAGATGAACAGAGGGAAAGACACAAGAAGCGTCGAAGTGAAAGTGTGTGCCAGCGTGTCACTGTGTGGTGCCCAGGGGGGTTGGCTTCCATTATACATTTAATTACTAAAATGAGGCCAGTCTACATTGGGAGGGGGGGGGGGGGCTTCTCATTACCAGGTACCTTATATGTTACAAAGGGGAGTATGTCAAAGCATCATAGGTGCTCTTAATGATGTGTTTTATATCTCTACACTGACTGCTTCAAGTGTTTTGCTGGTTGTCCGTTAACACAACAGATTATAAAAGAAGAGACAGAGGGACCAGAAACGTCTCATATGTCATGATATATATTTGTGTGTGTGTGTGTGTGTGTGTGTGTGTGTGTCTGTGTGTGTGTGTGTGTGTCTGTGTGTGTGTGTGTGTGTGTGTGTGTGTGTGTGTGTGTGTGTGTGTGTGTGTGTGTGTGTGTGTGTGTGTGTGTGTGTGTGTGTGTGTGTGAGTGTGTGTGAATGTGTTTGACTGTGTGCATGAATAAATGCAATGCAGCACTTTGAATAACCCCAATGTGAAAGTGAGTGGGAGTGAAACCTGGCGAAGAAGCGATGAATGGAGCACTGAGGGAAAGTCAACATTAGTGTGTGTTCGTATGTGTGTGTGTGTGTGTTCACCACACGTGTGTCCTCTACTGTGCAGTTTACTGTAAGCCTAGATGTAATCCAGAGCAGGAAGCAGGGCAGGGTGTTGCAGTAGGTGTTAAAGCTCCAATGCTTCCCTGAAACACTACCGATGACTGTTTCACTCACTGCCGGCCAATATGGAGACCCGATTGGGTTTCAGCGCCGCGGCCCACAGAGCACCTTCAACCGTCGTCGCCAGGCCAGAAAACCAACCAACTACACATTCAAGGTCGTTTTGCACCGAGACACAGCAAATAAATGAGTCCCTTCACTTTTTTTTTTTTTTTACTCTCCTTTAATTGAAATTGTGTGCAGCAGTGCAGAAACAGCGATGAAGCGATGTTCCTGCAGAGTCGGCGCCCCGGAAAAGACATTATACCGTTAGAAAACACGTTAAGAAGCGGGTGCTAAGGCTTTAGCACACGCTCGTTCTACCTGCCTATTCTCTGACTTGAATTACAACGTTAAAGGCGTCAGGGCAGATGTTTCCAGCTCTCGTCACAGAGGAGAAGACCATATGTTCTGTCTTTTTTCTTCATTTGACAATCAGGAAATTGCACGTCGTGTCGTTTCCTCGCTCTGAGCGCTGCATTGCTGAATCGGTCAAAAAGAAGATAGTAAGTACATCACAACATGTCAAGAGCTTCCTGTAAGACAACCGTGGTGCTTCTAAGAAATGCTTATTTAGTCCCTGCACCGATGACCACAACGTGGGAACCTGCCTGCCTCTTCAAAGAACACGCCACGTCAACACGACGTCTCTGGCAGGCCTGTCGGACACAGTCTGGCCCGTCGGGCAACTACCTGTCAACACCATCTCAGAGGGTTTTATCGCTCTCCCTCCTCCTATTCCCAGACCTGCCCCCCCATCCGCTCTCGGCTAATGATGACCGCGGCGCTGGCTGCGCCGGTCAGGCCTGTTGGACCGTCCTGCTACTCTTCACTCGTTGACACTTCTGGCTTTAGTGTTAGCGGCGTGTTTGTCTTCCTGTGCTAGTCAGCGGCTGTGGTTTGCCCGTCCCAGAGTTACGACCCGCACAGCCACAGCTGAGGAACTGGAGGATGTTTATTGGGGGAAATCAGGCTGAATGACTGACCTGAGACCAGTTCTTCCATCCTTACTTTACAAACAGATACATGTAGAAGTGTGGAATATAAATTCAAAGTACTTCAGTAAACTTTACACACTCTAAATTGAAAAATTACATTTACCCAAGAAAGCAAAAAGCAGTAAACAAAGTAAAATTACAATTAAAAATGAAACATAAATTTCACAGCATTCTTCATTTGCTCCAAGAAGGACTGCAATTTTTAAATATATGCCTATGTATCTATATATATATGCTATAGCCATCCTTCCGAGTTACTTTACAGATAAAACTTTATAGATGGTGTCTTGAATAATAAATTGGGACAAAAATAAAATAAATAAAAATATAAATAAAAACAAAAACAAAACAAATAAAAAAAATAAAAAAAAAATAAAAATGCACCTGTTTTGGGAAAGAAACTGTAATTGAAAATAAATGTGGAGACAAAGAAAACACAAATAGGAAATATTCTTAAGGGTGCAAATCATATGTATTATAAATTGTAATAAATTTAAAATAAATGGCGCATGTTCAGGTGTTTCAAAATTGATTTTAAGTTGTGTTTTTATTTTTTTGAGAATATTAGATTACATTTCAATACTTGTACTCATATTTACACTGAATTACGATGTCCTTCCACTCTATTGGGGCGCTGACCTCCACTGGATCCCCCATGAAAAACATCACACATTGAAAACAGACTCAGAGTTTGATGTGATTCAGACTGGAGCTTCCACCTGCTGACAGTGGAGTGTTTATTGGGGGGTGGGCGGAGGCAGCGGGGGGGTTCAGACAGAACTTCTGAAGGATCGGTGACTGCTAACGGCTCAATAACGACCCCACCATTTGAGCCGCGGTGAGAGCAGAGGTGAGGGAACCCGCTGGGGTAACAGCTGATGTGAGACTGTTGCTGGGGTAAGGTTAGCCTGGTGTGATACCCCCAACCCCCCCAAGAGAAGATGCACCAAAAAAATACAACTCTCCCATTGAATTTACATCATTTCCACTATTTTCACTACCAAATTGTTGCAGCAGTAATAGATGTGTGTATTTTTCCTCGTCTTTCCTCTCACACTGTAATGACCCACTTTCCCCCCAAGGAGTGATTAAAATTCTCTCTTATCTAAACTATTGGAAAATTTGCTTTGAAAGCAGAATGTGAAGCGTATTAATCTTAACAGAAAATACACGAGACGCCTCTGCTTCCTCTGTGGAGATAAATGTGTGAAATCAGCTTATCTACTGAGTAACGCGCAGTAAGGGATGGTTACACAATAAGTTTGTTGGTGCTACGATATTAACCCACCATAATCAATCTATACATGCACTGAAGACAGAAATAATCCTATTATCAATCTAGTGGAATAACGGTAATTTTATTTTATATACTGTAATTTTCCTCCCTTTTACGTATGTCTGCCACAAATATTGGAAAAATAAAATCACTAGTAAACAGTTAAAAGCACATAATAATAAAATTGCTTTTAACTAAAAATGTATTTATCTATTTATTTAGTTTAGCTTGTGTGTGTTGGGGATGGGGGGGGGTTTCCTTTGTAAACTGCTTTTATATTGTTTTTATGTAAAGCACTTTGGGCTACTCACTTTGTATGAAAAGCGCATTATAAATAAAGTTTGATTGATTGATTGAATATCATACTACTGTACAATAAATCAGAGTAAAAACATATAATATCATATTATTAGCCCGTAGCAACCCCCGTGACCCACAGCTGAAGACGAGACAGAGACTTTTTTTTTTTTGTACGATATTAAAAAAAGAAATTTAATTGTTTGCTTAAAAAAACGGAAGAGATGTAAATGACAACGTTCAAAAGAAAAGACCGTGACGTCATCATCAGTAGCGTGTCGATGAAGAAACGACCAGAGAGGAGACGACACGCCGCGGCCCGTCAGCTGTCGGCGGTTTGATGTCGCTCTCATAAAACAGGAACAGGAGGCAGCGGCTGGTTTGCTTAGCTCAGCATAAAAAAGACCACAAACATGGAAGAAACAGCACGTCTGTCTGAAGGTAACAGTTTGCTGACGACTGTTTGTTGTTTGCATGAGTCGTACTAAACTGAAATGTGTAGAGAGGACAGCCGTTCCGGACGAGGAGGTTGTGTGTGAGACTATTTATTGATCCAGACTGGACTCCAGAGGAAATGATCAGAACATGTTTTACAGCTTCATCTCTTCCCCCCGCCGGGGCCGTCGAGCTATAAATTGCTTCTTGTTGTACTTGAACCGCCGCCAAACATGTTTACACAGACCTGATCAAGCCTCTTACCGCCAGTAAAATGTGTGTGTGTGTGCTGCAGTGTCTGAATCTGGAGGCTGCGAAGACTTTTCCTCACACCGGTGATGCTTTTTACATCAAACAGGCAAAGATTGGCTGGAAGGGAAACGTCGATGTAGTGAAGGATTCAGAAAATAGAAGTGTAGTTAAACTTTGGTTTACATGGTTTGGAAAAAAAATACACACAAAAAATCAAGTTTACGTCATTTTACTCAACTTTACGTCTGTCTGCCTCAAATATTAGAATAATCAAATCACTAGTAAAACGTTAATAGCACGTAATATCATGTTACTTTATAATAAATCAGAATAAAACATATAATATCATATTATTAGCGCGTAGCAACCCCCGTGACCCACAGTGAGGAAGAAGCAGCTGAAGACGAGACGTTTTTTTCAGTGCTATATTACAAAAATAATTAAATTAAAATGGTTTGTCAGCTCAAAATAGATTTGTGTTAACCAGATATTATTGAACATACATTCCAGTTAACGACGTAAGCCCACGTTTACCTGTATTACATGTCAACAACTTATTTCTTTTAATTACTTCTGCTGCCATAAATGGAGACAAAAGTTCGGGTCACACTTTTCACTTCCATTTGGTTTATTTACTTATTCCCCACTAGTTTTTCTTCACAAAAATACAGCAAAGAAAATGGTTAGAATTTTACTTGAATAATCCAAATATAATTTTTTTTTTTTTTTAAATAAAAGTTGTCTGTGTTTTTGTAGCATTGAAAGCAGGATTTAACAAAATGATCTTCACTCAGAATCATGTTAATTGATATATTTGATGATCGTGGGATGCGGCGCCCTCAAGAAGAACCCAGAAAAAACAGTATTTCCACATTCACACGGCTCATAAAGGGTTAACTGCGTTCTCAAACCTTTCATCACTGAACAGAACCAGAATTAAACTTTAAAGGATCTGGATTGAGGGATTTTCCTCCTCTATGTCGCTGCATCTAACGTTGACGGTGTCGGGCTGCTGCACAGCGAGGCACAGGTGAAGCGTGAACCTGTGCCTCAGGCAGCGGATCCTCAAATCAGTCTTTGTTATTGCAGGAGGCTCCGCTCGTCCAATCACGCGTGTCACGACCCAGAATGCCGAGTTCAGCCTCAACACGTCTACCTCTTTCCTCCTGGAGCACGGCGTCCGAGTGTGTGTGTGTGTGTGTGTGTGTGTGTGTGTGTGTGTGTGTGTGTGTGTGTGTGTGTTGGTGTGTGTGTGTTACTCAATTCAATTCCTCCTGAATGTGTGTGTGAGGCGCACCTAAAGTCGTAACACAGACAGTCATCAACGTCAGTTTTCGTCTTATCCCCAAAGCCCACCCACCTTGTGGACCACTGAGGTGATGGGGGTCCATGTGGGGGGGTCAGACGGTGACAGAGATCAGTGTAGTTACCATGATGGATGTCAGGGGGGGTCATCAGAGAGACAAGCGTGTCGTTTTTAATATAGTACAAAAAAAAGTCTCCATCTCGTCTTCGGCTGCTTCTTCCTCCTTGTGGGTCACGGGGGTTGTTACGGGCTAATAATGATATTATATGTTTTATTCTGATTTATTGTATAGTAAGATGATATTATGTGTTTTTAATGGTTTATTAGTGATTTTATTATTCCAGTATTTGTGTCAGACAGACGGAAAGTGGAGGAAAATGACGTAAACTTTTTTATTTTCAGTGTATAATCAAGAACGACGAAACGCCAAACAACATAAGTTGAGTTTTACCTGCATTTATAACCAAGTTATGAGATTTCCAATAGTAATATTGTAATGAAACACATCCAGGTTGCAGGAATCAGAATTCCAACATCAGAATGAAAACATAATTTCATCCACATATTATTTTAAATATAGGATAAACTAACAAATTCAGTGACATTCAGTTGTGCTTTGAATTCCAACACAGTTCCTTCACACTTACTTCCTGGTGCGTCAGCTGTAGTGAAAACCTCCACATGTGCTGGATTGGCTTTACACCAGAGAGTTCAGCGTGTCGCCCTGCATATATTTGCATTTCTTCTGCTGCAGCAGAAACAGATGTCCGTCGTCCGTCTGTCTCTGCTGCATCAGCAGCGTTCATGTCGAACGTTCACACACACACACACACACACACGTGCAGGGCGACACACTCGCTGCAGCGTCCTCGTGTTCCCTGGTCGCTGATGAGGTAAAGCTGAGAGGTGAAAGGCACTCTGGGTAGCTGGCCTCAGAGACAATAGAGTCATTACAGAGGATCTTTAAAGAAGGAGAGCCCAAAACACACACACACACACACACACACACACACACACACACACACACACACACACACACACACACACACTTCTGGTTGTGATTACCTCAGAACCAGAAGTGGTTTTAGTGGGTGGTAAGTTTGTGCATACAAGGAATGTAATGGGGCCACATCAAACCGACTAAAGAGACGCGTCTGTCAGGAACTCTCTGACCTCCCTGCACCATAAAAACACAGGATAGACGCAGAAAATAATGGAATTATATTTTAAGTCAGAGAAAAGAGGATAGATGCTTTAAATATGACCTCGGGCGTGATTTGTAGCTAATTATGGAGACGTCTCTACGGGTAGTCAAAAATACATGAACCGTTTCTCAGGGAATGCTTGTGTTCTGAGACGCTGTCCACAGATTCTGTTCTATTTCTGAGAAGAAACAGATGTCAATTGTAAATAACTGTAAACATGCTAACTATTGTGGCCTAAAATGAATAGTTCTTCCAGTATTGGGTCATTTTTTACTTACGCCAGCGATGACAGGAAGTGAAAATCACATGACACATTTCTGAAGCTGCAGAGAAAATTCACAAACTACTTAAAAAGATAGACTTGCTTGCAAATGTAAGAAAATAAAGAAAAGCAATGGAAAAACTATAATCCAATCTACCTGAAGCCCTTGGATCAATTGAATCAATATTATTTATACCCTTTTTAAATTGGAAATCTTCACTGGGACCTTTAAGTTAAACTCAAAATGAGCAAAAAGAAATGATTTTCAATGGACGGATTTAAATTTGTCAACCTTAAACTGAATTCCCTGCTTTTAGGAGATTTCAGCAGATGAAAGAGGGGACTTAAGAGGATTGAGGACTATTAACTCTTCTCTCATGCGTTCATCATAAAGGACTCATCACTTCATTTGCAGCACAACTGTCACGTCTCTCCTCTGGTAATAGCAGCTTTAAACGGAGATGACAGCCTCTTTGTGTCTGCAGACGGCCTCCCAAACAAATCCCACCGACTCTGCGTGAAATCCATTGGCGGAGCCGTTAATGTAATTGTGTCGTATGACATGTATTAAATCAACAACAATGCAGCTGTTTTAGCCCATTTGGAAAGTGATGGACTGACAAGCCGTGTGTGTGAGGAGAGGACAGAAAAGATGGCGGGTAAATTTAGATTCTACAAAGTTCCGGCTGTTTCATATTAGCAGCTACAGTTTATTTTCACACGTTAGTATGGGAATATTATGGATCAGCTACAGATGAGTTGCACTAGCATGAATTCTCACCTGTGCAATAAAAGTAAAAAGAGTCTTCTGTTATTTTAGCTTAAAACAGGCAAAGATCTGATTGGTTGCGTTCAAAGACCGCTGGGGGAAATAAATGAATCAGCAGCAGCATGTGATGTCATGATATTGATATGTTATTCCACACTAACAATTGGTTCTCATTAATATTGTAACTCTGTACGCCGTATATAGTTGTATTTATGATGTCACACATATTCAATGACCCATGTGACCCGATGTGACCAATAATCTGAGTTCAAAGGTCACAGAAATAAACTGCTGCAAAATATTCTCTCATTGGTGGATTTAAGGAAGAGTCCAGAAAAACTATTGATTGATTGATTGTTTCCAAAAATGTTGGGACACCCAAAAACAATACAAGGATAAACAAAAAAACATTAACAACTAAAGGATTCTGAGCTCATGTATTTAAATACTTTACACAATTATTTATTTCAGAAACAAAGTTTTTCAGAGTTCTGTAACTTCTCCGGTCTTTTGTTGACCCAACTTATTCGAAATATGTTGCCAACTTAAAACTCTGAATAAGCAAATAATGAAAACACAAAAAAATTAATTTATTGTACATTTTTCAGTTTTTCCAGTGAGTTATTTAAAATTATTGTTGTATTTATGGTTTATGCAGCATCGCATCATCAGAATCATCAGAAGTTTTCTCACTTGCTGTAAAAAAAAATCACGTTCACACAGGTTATATAAAATCTAAAAGACACCAGAATAAGAAAACCCGCAGAGCAAACAGTTGAGCTGCTGGAAACACATCCCAGACGACACCAGGTCATACCACAGGGCAGCATCTCATGTCCTTGTCATGTTTGGTCCGTGGGTTATTGCCCTGATGTGGGGGGGCCCCGACGTTCTGCCCCCGTTAATGATAACCTGAGTCTGTCCCGGGGTTAAAGTCATTTACCAGCCGGTTCCCCGCCTCATTCCTCAGGAACCGAGTTCAGCCGTGATCCCTCGACGGTCCAGAGCCGCACAGACAGATCGTATTTATCACACTGAACCAATGGTACATGACTCACACACACACACACACACACACACACACACACACACACACACACACACACACACACACACACACACACACACACACACACACACACACACACACACACACACACACACAGGAGCAGCGCTGGTACAGGCAAAACACGGTCTTTGAGTGCAGTTTGTGCTTTATTATAAAGATCTTGTGAAAAGTCTGTTCATTTCTTCACCGGGGGGGGGGGGGTAGAGCACCAATTCATCACTATTATTCTCTTACATTTATACTTCTTGTCTTTATAAGAGCTGATCTGTAATTTGTTTGTTGCTATTTTTCCGCCTTCTGCTTCCATTCTTTTGTATTTTCACACCTGAACCTGTTAAACTACTGATGTCCAACAAAAGTTCCATAAAAAGTAAATCAAATAAACCATCAACAGAACTTTTTTTCTACTTCAATCCATCCTGACATCTGAGCGTGAGCTGACATCACATTATAGGATCTATCTTGAATCATTTCCTTTTAATCCGTTCTTTTTACTTGTCAAAAAAATCCCGCCTGATTAGATAAAAACCACCAAACTTCTGCGCCGTTTTCCCTTCTTCTTCTCACACATCTACAGTTTATCCTCCGACGGCGTCTCCTCCCAGGCGTCTGCGTTACAAACTCCTTCAAACCGCAGCCATATGGCTCCTGGGAAGCGTGGCTGTGCTTGTCAGTCACACACGAGCCGTTGGGAATGGACCCGTGATGACAACTACCCGTTATTTGAAGCCCCCCATGTGGGTGGAGGGAGATGGAGGGAGATGTGGGCATTGTCGTAAGGAAGAGAGAGTCGTTCGATCAGTAATAGGATCAATAATGTAAGCAGCAGCTGATGGTCCAACCGGGGAAACAAAAGACGCCTCATCATCCGCATCGGGGGCCGAGCATTCCTGATCGACACCTCCAGCTCCACCCCACCCCCCCACCGAGATCCTTATTTTACATCAGAAAGGCTTCCGACGTCTTCAGTACGTTACCGGGGGTCTCTCACCCAACACTTAATCACGCTTTGGGACGTCGACCCTCTCCATCGATTTCACTAATCCCCCCCCAAGCCGAGCTTTTGTCCCCGGCTCAGACCGACGCTCAGACGGGCTCAGAGGCGTCCGGAGAGGCCGAGGCCGCGACCATCCGAACCGGGAGGCAGGGAATTTGTCTCATTTAGGAGAGAAAAGATGTGTGTGTGTGTGTGTGTGTGTGTGTGTGTGTGTGTGTGTGTGTGTGTGTGTGTGTGTGTGTGTGTGTGTGTGTGTGTGTGTGTGACAGCAGAAACCTGCTGGAACAAAGTAATGTGGAGCAGCCGGCATCACGCAGAGGGTAATCAGTCTTAATAGGCTCAGGCTGATTATTATTTATTATTATTTCCTCTAAAGCCTTTATTCAGCAAGCCTCTGGATACACACTCAGGAAACAGCTCCTAATTACTAATGGATGACGACGAGACGACGAGGTCGGCCAGAGTGTGTGTGTGTGTGTGTGTGTGTATGTGTGTGTGTGTGTGTGTGTGTGTGTGTGTGTGTGTGTGTGTGTGAGAGAGAGAGAGAGAGGGAGAAAGAGGGAGAGTGTGTGAAAGGGGAAAAAGAAACAAAGAACGAGGGGAAAGTGTCTCTTTTATCATTTGTCATCTGATTTATTACAAATAAACTACAAGGAAGGAAGGAAGGGTGGAAAGGAAGAGGAAAGGAAGGAAGGAATCAAGGACGGATAGAATTAAGCAAGGAAGGAAGGAAGGAAGGTAGGTAGGTAGGTAGGTAGGTAGGTAGGTAGGGAACCACTCAGGCTTCATTATCCTGGGACTTTTATAGAGAATCAATCTCAGCATTGATGGTTCCATTACTCTATAATATTGATGGCCTATTTTATAATGATTTGTTAAAGCAAAAAAAGTGTCTATTGCCGGGTTAATTATGGGCGATGTGTCTGGTAGCACGTGATTTAAAGCCCTCTGTTAATCACTGGGATTGACACTTTAATTGAACGGGTGCAATTTAGTTTTTTAGCTAAAGGGAACGCTTTTCCTGACATCTTCCTCGACAGATAAATTACGTGTAGGGTTGTTGAATGTGGCTAAAAAACACACCAAAGCGACTAATCTGACTCCCCCCCCCCCACATCTGAAGCCTCTTTTAAACATGCAAACACGTATGTAAATGTGGTTTAACACGTCACGTCTCATGAATACCTAAGCCGTATTTAAATCCGCCGTCACCAACCCGTTAGTGCTGCTTCAGGTGAACCACGCTGCCGCCGGCGCGCCACAAGTGTAAGCGTCGCCGCAGGCCACAGATCATGTGTGATAGACCTAAATTAGATGACGTCGCTCAGCCTCCACTCTTATTTCGCCCGGCGGACCCTCGCAATATCGCCGCCAACAATTCCACCGCGGCCCAAAAGCCATTTTCCGCGTAAGCAGGAGGCCCGTAAAGCTGCTGAGGGGATACCTCAATTTGCAAACAAGGTCAATTATGACTCCTTCTATTATGAATTGTTGACCCGTGGAGGATTTATATCTTTTCTTTATGAGGTGGGCTCGTGAAAAATAATTTAAAAATTTCTGAAGTCATCACAATAGGAAGACGATGGGTCGAGCGGGAACCTGCAGGCGGTGCCAGCAGGAAAAAAAAAACCTACTGTGCAAGATCACAACCAGCAAACACTGGAAGTAAGACTTAGATTTAGACTCTGGTTCCTGGTTCCAGGTTAAAAATGTTCTTTCTTACTGAAACTACAGAAAGATATATCTGAAATATAAAAAATTAAAAAAAACGCTAAAGCCCTGCACCCCAACAGTCAAGGTGGACGACCGCCCTCCAGATTCTGGGTCCTGCCCGGAGTTTCTTCCTCAATGAAGGAGTTTTTCTACAAAACCGTTGCTTATGCTTGCTCTGAAGGGATCACAAACATCTCGTCTTCAGCTGTTTATCCTCTTTTCAGGTCACAAATCTACTGGAGTCTATCCCATCTGACTCCTGGTAAAATGCAGGGTACACTCCAGATGAGACGCCAGCTCAAACACCTATTTATGCTCACACTCCTACGTGGGGACAGTTTGGTATCATCAATTCCCCCAAGATGCTCGTCTTTGGCGATGGGAGGAGAACCTGGAGGAAACCCATGAAGACACGGGTAGAACATGCAGATTCCACACAGAAGGGAATAGAACCCAGAACCTTCTTGCTGTGAGGCGGCAGCGCTACACCCTGCAACGCCGCGCCGAACCCTTAACAACAGTAAATAATAGACTTCATGATTTTCTTCGTCGTTGGTTTTGAGAGAAATGAAGACCAAAGTAATGACCACCCTCCAGAGTCCGGGTCCTGCCCAGGGTTTCTTCCTCAATTAAGGAGTTTTTTTCTCCACCACAGTTGCTTATTTTTGCTCTGGGGGGTTTCTTTGTCTGTTAAAGCAAATAATCAGGGAGGTGAATAGTCTAGAAATGTTCATTCAAAGCACAATTTTGAATATCCAGTATTTAAAGGTTTCACCTGCATGTGAGAGAAATAAAGTACCACAACTGTGTGGTATTAAAACACACACAGCTGACCCCCCCTCCATCCCCACAGCCCAGCCAGCCCAAAGCTGTCAGCAGAGTCCTCAATTAGAGGGGTGCTGCTCCTCAGGTACACCCACGGGTGGCTTAGGGACACCCCGCCGCTATGTCATTAAACAACCCCACCCACACACACACACACACACTTCTTTCACCCCCTGAAACGAGGTTCCAGGCAGTTGGGCAGGCGGGGGCTGCTGGGGTGCAGCAGCAGCAGGACGGGGGGATGTTGATTGAGGTTTTGTGCATGGTTGTGTGTTCCCACCAAGGTCCCCTGCAGCTAAAAGTACATCAGCTAATTCTCTGTCAGCAGTCCTCTCAATGCGCGCGCACACACACACACACACACACACACACACACACACACACACACACACACACACACACACACACACACACACACACACACACACACACACACACACACACACACCTGTGTATTACCCTAAAGGTAAACTTATATCCTCTAAAAGATGTGTGTGTGTTAAGTTGCTCATTGATTTGTCCTTTCCTCTCCATCAGTGCACATCTTAATTTAGCTGCTCTGTGTGTGCGTGCGTGTGTGTGTGTGTGTGTGTGTGTGTGTGTGCGTGTGTGTGTGTGTGTGTGCGTGTGTGTGTGTGTGCGTGTGTGTGTCTTTGTGTGTATTAACATTCCTCACATTCAGAGAGATAAGACTGGCCTCCAGACATCCGTCATACCCCCTGCCTCGGTCTTCTTTAACCCAACTTAAAATCCATCTATCCCTTTATTTCCACTCCACATTCACTCTTTTGTCCCTTCACTCCACACACACACACACACACACACACACACACACACACACACACACACACACACACACACACACGTCTTTGTTCTCTCATTGTTTCCTCATCAATTCACCCTACATTACAGTTGCCTTGATCCTCTGGACCTGGATAAACAACATTTATCAAGCCGGCCTGATGTTTGCGCCTCTAATTCAAACAGGAAAGTCAGACTGAAAAATGACATTCCTTACACATGTGTGTGTGATGTGTGTGTGATGTGTGTGTGTGTGTGTGTGTGTGTCGGGAGGTTATGTTGTGGTTGTTATGTCACGATCCAATCAACCTCCCAGCCTCTCCCAGTGACTTACAAACCCCTCCAGGAAGTCACACTCGTGCATGATGAACCGTATGTACGCTCACACCTCCACTCCGACACACACTTTGTCTCACACACACACTCATACTCATGCATTGATCCACACACACATGCATGGAGTGTCCAGGTGCGGAGCCTCCCACTGATAAAGGCCCGGCGGGTCAGGGGGAGTCCTGATAGGCCGGCCGGCTCCGGCTAATGGATGTGTGTGTTAACATGGGAAGTAACACGGCTGCACATCCAAACATTTACACTCGTGACTACGGAGAAGTGATTGATCGCCGCTGCTCTGTCTGCACGCTGCGCGTCCTATCAGAGGAGCTCATTAAAGACGGGTGATGTCACGGATTCTCACAGCACCACAGCGGAGAGATTAATTACATTTAGTTAACATATGCACATTCAAAATCACTAGAATCATAAAATCAAAGTGAATGATGGCACCTTTTAATACGATTGGATGATTAAATTAGTAAATACAAGTTTACAAGATACAAGATACAAGTTTAATTCCTTCTGTGACTGAGCTCCAAGTCAAACATTTCCCATTTTAAAGAAACTAAAATCACCCAAACCACCTAAATTATAACAAAAAAATTATCAACCAATAGACTTTACCTGTGTATAATTAATTATATATAAGTTATGTAAATAATGATAAAGAATGAAAAGAAACGCAAGAGTCATGAGAACACACGAGCTACGTCTTTACTCCACCAACGAGAATGAGATCCGTTCTCACTGATGTTGTATCCATCCGCCAACACGTGGTAAAGAACGAGATACGGTCTCAACTGATGTTGTATCCATCCGCCAATACGCGGTAAAGAACGAGATGCGGCCTCACTGATGTTGTATCCATCCGCCAACACGCGGTAAAGAACGAGATACGGTCACAACAGTTGTGGTCCAGCTAATCCACGCTGAAGCTGAGTTGTTCTGTCTGCATGTGGGTTGTAAATAGTAGTGATTTCAGGCCCCAGAATGCTGCTGTGATGCAAACAAACAGTGAAACACGACACAGGTTCACCATTTTAGGGCGAAGGTGTCGTCGTGTAAACGACCCCCCAAGGGGTGTGAACCGGCAGGACAAGAGTGTGACATTTTGATGACGTGTCATGTGTGCCACCCACAGTCAGGAAGCTTAAAACGCAGCTAGTTAGCAGCTAAGTTAGCAGCTAAGTTAGCAGCTAAGTTAGCAGCTAACTTAAAGATGAAGTCAATGAAATGAAGATGTCTTCAGCCCCAAAAGGCCCCAAGACCATTTTCTGCACCTGGGAGAAAACATTGCAGAAAACGGTCTTGGGGCATTTTGGTGCACACACACACACACACACACACACACACACACACACACACACACACACACACACACACACACACACACACACACACACACACACACACACACACACACACACACATACATGCACCTCTGTGAGGAAGGTTCTTTGTGTTGATACAAATCTTCAACTTCTCGAGATTCAAGCTGATTAGCTTAATTTTTAGCACCACAGACGCTCTTTCCTGTTTGCAGATCTTAGACAGGAAACACAGGACGACGTTCACTTTCATCCAGAGCCAAAGGCAGTTTTTACTTTGGACATAAAACCACATGAAATATTCCAGTATTCTGAAGATTCCACATTTCTTGCTATCAATGCCAGCATGAATAAAGTGATTGTGAGTGTTCACGTGTAAATAAAGTTACAGTTCAGGTACTCTGGTGACTCCATCATTCATTCATTGATTGAGCGATAAGTGATTTTTCTGCAAATATAATTAAATAAGCAAATTAATATTTTTATAACAGGATAAAAACACAGCTCTGAGGCTCTAAAGATCAGGATAAAGAAAACCTGCAGGACTCGGTGGAGGCGACAGGCAACAGTTGTTTGTTTGTTTGTTTGTTTGTTTGTTTGTTTGTTTTTTGGGGGGACTGTTGGGTAAATTAATTTGCAGGTCTTCAAGAGGGACATTTGTCTCACCGTTGTGATAGACAACCATCAGACCACCCTCTCTAAACCAGACCTAATTTCTGGACTTGCCACCAAGCATCACCTGCAGTGTGTGTGTGTGTGTGTGTGTGTGTATGTGTGTGTGTGTGTGTGTGTGTGTGTGTGTGTGTGTGTGTGTGTGTGTGTGTGTGTGTGCGTGTGTGTCACAATGGAGACAGAAATGACTGGAATGCTTTCCATTCACTCTAAACTGACGGGACATATTCTCTACCCACCAGCCTCTAAACACTTTTCCTGGGCTGCGAACACAGAAGCTTCAAGCAGACTCAAACAGCAGGAGCCTCGAACGTCGCCTGAAGTTACTGTTGATTATTGCTCTTTGTTTGGAGCCCATCCCATGCTAAGATGCACCTGCGATTCCGCGGCGGTGAGCCAATGAGCCGACTGATAAGCAAATCTTTTTTCCTGCATCTTATCCATCTTTGCTTAGAAGGAGCGTCGGCGTCTTGCTGAGCCTTTGGGCCTTAAATTCCCACTCCGTCACCCTTTAACCTCCGTCTCCCGCGGGATCCAGCCCTCTCTAACCAACTGGGCTGCAGAGATGGATATTTAATAGACCCATCTGTGAGAGAATATGGAAACAGAGCCTCGCTCTGGTCGTCAATACTTACCGCGGTGTCCATATTATCGGGCATTGATTATGCGTGGAGTCGTTCTGCTAGCGTTACCCCGTTTCCCTAGATTGAACGATGGATTACCGATCAATAGAAACCACTTGATAATTTGGATATATTTGATTTTCTGAGAGATTGTTGGGTTTTAGATGTTAAATTCCGATCTTGGCAAGGGCAAAAAAAAAAAAAAAAAACTGAAAAACACAGTTTAAGCTGTAATATTTCTAAATAAATAATTAGCACATTGAGGAAAAGTGCAAGAAAAGGCTGTAATATTTATGATGCTGGTAAAAACATGTGAAATATCACCGTGACGACATGTGAGCAGCCTATTCATTTGGCTAAGTGAGCTGTAGATGAAATAGTGAAGCTGGTGGGTGGGAGTCACCCGTGCTGCCCACCGGTTTACCCACAATTCCCGTCGTGGAGGGCGGCACCCAATCCGCCTTCATTACATTAAGCTCATGAACTGCTGGGGCCAATTAGAAAGATTAAAATCATAAAAGCGCCCGAAGCAATCCTTCTTCTTAGGGTTTAAGCAAAATGATGTTGACCACAGGCGCAAATGTCCCCATTAAAGCGTGATAACATCACGTTTCCTGGACGCCACCTCTGAGGCGGTTCAGGTGCGACTGTTCGGACCTCCGTGCCCTCTGCTCATCGCGCCCCGAGCACGTAAATGTAATTATCCAAATGACTGGGGTAACCTTTAACAAATGGGACACTCCATCTGTAGCCGGTAATTAGTATTAAAATTCTACTTGCCCTCAGATGCATGAAACTACAGATAGAGACAACCGCCTCG
Organism: Antennarius striatus; assembly: GCF_040054535.1. Classification (NCBI taxonomy): domain Eukaryota; kingdom Metazoa; phylum Chordata; class Actinopteri; order Lophiiformes; family Antennariidae; genus Antennarius; species Antennarius striatus. The sequence goes on along the minus strand of NC_090781.1, from coordinate 24,738,792 downwards.
AGCGTGTGTGTGTGTGTGTGTTAGTGTGTGTGTGTGTGTGTGTGTGTTACAAGAGGAAACAATAAATGGTAAAAGCCTCATTCAAAGTAACCTCCCTCGCAGGAACGACTGCAAACACTTTTCCAGCGCTTCCTCCTACCGATGCGCTCCGACGAGAATCATTTCGATCTTTTATTCATGCTGTTTAATGTACCGCTTTAATCTGGGGTTGGACCCCCGGGGGCCTCTAATCCAGGGGTGCTAGACGCCCACTGTGTGCTGTATACCGCTACGAGTACATGAAGCCCTATTGTGGTACCAATCAATCACACACTCATTACACCAACACTGTTAATGCCAAGGCATGCCAGCGGCCATGCCCCGGGCCAGGGGCCTAGGGTTCCCGGGGCCCCAATCCAGATCATCTTTGTCTATGGACTCTGCTGCCACCAAGCCAACCTTGTAATTCTATCGTGTCAACATGTCCTGACAATCCAATGTGACACAAGACAGTGTATTGGGGCTCCTGGTAATGCTGAAGTCTGTTCTGAACCACCTGTGATTCAAACAGTCCATCAGAGTGTGGGAAAAGGTAACAGATAGAAGGTGGTTTGATATCAGTCTGGGGAGGGTTCAGAAACATTTAATTTACTGTAAAAAATAAGATAAAAAGGTTGTCGCTATATTGCAGAATTTCGGTTTTCACAGGTGCTCCTGGAACGCATTAACCTCGGGTAACGCGGGATTACTGTATCTGCGTTTTGTTTAGGTTTCCATACTGTTTGTTACTTTAATTCAAATGTAATTCTTCTTTTTATTCTTCTTCTTCTTAAAAGCACGTTTCGTCTGGAGAGGATGCCGCTTTCCACACCCGAGATTTTCAAAGAGGCATTTGCCTCACAAGCAAACTGCAAGACACTAAAATCCTATTTGGCCATTTCATCCCCACCGGCTGGGATTGTTTCAAGGAGCATTTGAAGAACATGTCAGACGCACTTCCTGCCTATTAACCTCCTCCTCCTGAGTTAGTAATGACCAGCATGCTGGGTGGACGGAGGGGAGCGGAGGAAGGAGGCAAGAGGACATAAAGGACAAAAGGCTGCATCCAGAAACATTTGGACCCACCTTTACCTCCCACAGCTGTCTTAAGAAAGCACAGTCTGCCCAGTGATGACCTTTAACCTGTCTTTTAATTGGACAACAGTCGGTACACTCTGCAGATGGATCTGAATCTGTATCTGTTGTGTGGCGTTTGAACAAGACTCTATCATATCTTTATATCCCAGTGATAGTTTGTGGGACAGTTTCTATTTAAAAAGGTCGTTATCAGCTTTGTGCAAGGTTAATGGAAATATGGGAACTGACTGGGAAGGACGTTTCATAGTCTTCTCAATTGCGCTGAAAGATACGTCAGTGGTTAAAGGTGACTAAAAGCAGGAAACTCTTGCTGAATGCGTCGTTACACTATTTCATTTACTGAGACATGAAATTATATCTGAACTGTTGGGTCTGCATACAATTCATCAACAACCAATCAGAACAAACCACATGTTTATTTTCAGCAGAGACTTAAATAAAGCAGGAAAAGTTCAAGCAAGTACAGCATATTAATGCAACTGTGCAATATACTCTACCTAGAAGGGTTTATTATGGTGAGGTTAATGGTGTACCTCAATGACAACTATTTAAATTAAATAGGAAACAGTCCAAAAAGGCATTTGGAAGTTTAAGATCAATGGGAGAATCTGAAAATGGCTCACAAAAATGCCTTCGAAAGCCATAACCACTGCAATCAATACATACAAAACCATTAACACAATTACTATTCGTGCCATTTCCCTTTTTTCCATTAAAGTGTTGGACCTGGTTCCAACTTCACAAAATGAGGTCAAATCTGACTCACAGTCCTACATTCTTTCTAAACTTCATCTTCTTCCTCATTTTCACCCTCCGCTCTGGTCACCCCAGGGGGCATATCACCCCCTGGAGGCCAGTTTAGGTCATCTCACACACCGGCCCTTGAGTTGAAGGTAAACCCCTCAGGGGACGAACCGCAGTAATCTTTAAAGGGTTATTGTAATACCTTTGTCTGGGACTCAAGGTAAGCACAAGTCCTTGCAGCTATAATTAATCGTAAAGCCTCATTATAAAGAAACGACCATTCCCTAAAGTGGAAAGGAATTAAAAACTTTGTCAGGTCACTAGAAGATTTCTGAAGAGATTCAGTGCTTCTTGTGGAAGTTCCACAACTGGAACTGGAACCATGACACACCAAACCCTTGAAATTATGAAAAAAAAACAAAATGTTTTTTAATCAACCAATAGACACACAGACTTTACCTGTGTATAATTAATTATATATAAGTTACGTAAACAACGATAAAGAATGAAAAGAAATGTAAAAGTCACGAGAACACACAAGCTACGTCTTTACTCCACCAACGAGAACGAGATACAGTCTCACTGATGTTGTATCCATCCACCAACATGTGGTAAAGAACAAGATACAACCTCAATGATGTTGTATCCATCCACCAACACGTGGTAAAGAACGAGATGTTGTCTCACTGATGTTGTATCCATCAGCCAACTAGTGGTGGTGTCCTGAAGCACGACTCGTATCTGGGGTTTTCACTCGTGTCCCACCAGGAATGTTGCCAGAGCGACGACTTATATGTCAAGTAACTCGTATGTCAAGCAGCTCGTATCTCAAGGTACTACTGTATTGTTTGTGGACGTTGATGGACACATCTGTTTGTGGCGTATAAATGAGCCTCCAGGAGACTAGATGTGTTCTTCCTCTACTTATATCGACACTAACAGCAGCAGATGATGAGGATAAGAACGGCCGTGACGCTTTAACGGCTGCTGCTGAACCATTTAGTTGCCATGTTCACCCTCTGCTGCTTGCATGGAGGGATATTATAGGAGAATTGATTGACATCGCTCCTACCTCATTCACGCCTTTACAACACTTTCAAATTGTCACCATTGTCGGCAGAACTGCCTCCTGAAAGTGTTTTATCATTTCAATTTAGCTGCGTCACCTCTCGTATTGTCTTTAAACTGCAGCTGGGAAAGTGTCTCCGCTCTGCCAGAGGAAGTCAGTTGAATTCCAATATTTCTGCGATTCAGCGTGAGAAACGGTTAAATGGCTACAGCAACAAGGGTACAGACAATGTCAGCCGAGTCGCATTGATGGCATCCTGCAAGCGCGCCAAGTCTTCGCCCGACTTTAATGGGTTTTCGCTCAATAACAATGAAGAGGCGGAAAGTACAACAAAGACAGAATCGGCCAATCCCTGTTGGAATCTTAATGAGGTTGGATACATCATAATGTGAATACTCGTGCAGAAAGAGTCTGCTTTCCGTGTTCTCATGCACTGCCAGTCAAACAAGCTACAGTTATTTACAGTGTGGAAAGCCGTTGGGAATGCAGCCCGGAGTTCAACTCAGTGTTCTCTGTTTGAGCGAGGCAGCAGGAAGTCTTTTCTAATTACATGAACCGAGAAGGAAAATGTGATCCAAACATGTCAGTGCTGTAATCCAATCCAGAGCGGCCACGCCCAGCTACGGCACACACGGACTATTAAATCACTCATGTCCATGTCCGTGATTTGGATGACAGGCAGGACAATCAATTAATGCAGAGAGTGTGTAACTCTGGGGAGTCGGACGAAACCGTCCACGCATTCCTTCAATCATACGCTCAATTATTTAGATCGGTTGAACCCGTCTGTGTGCAAACTGAAGGTAGACAGATAGACAGAGAAGTAGGTAAGTAGATAAGTACTTGTCTGTTTGTTGGGTATACACACTTTTCACACACTAGTATTTGTGTTTTTTTATCTCCATTCCTCAGATGTTGACGAAGTGTTCGACACCCGAGGGCCAATAAAACCCTCACACACACACAATGGTGGGAGAGTTTGTCTCAAAGTGGATTCAGACTCGCTTCTCTTGCTTGAGTAACAGAAACGGATATTAAAAAGTGAAGCCACAGAAGGAGAATGTGTTTATAGACGGGCTGGTAATGACTCCATGTTTTTTAAAAAGTTCACCTTCCTCTGATGTGGGTTTTAAGGGTAGACGTTCTTGCTGACTCAGCAGCCTCGTCATTGGGGACATGTGGAAACACCAAGGTTGGAGGTCAGGTCTACATGTCACCTCCTGAACATTCATATTGTCTTATGATTTATTATTCAGGTCATTTAAAGTGAATGTTTTTTCCCTCTTCAGGCAACACACAACAGAGTTTGGTTCATAGTTGTGGTTTGGACTGAAATGTCTTGACAACCACTAGATGGATCGTGATTCCATCGAGATACACCACCATCGCCTCCTCACAGTGTCTCTGCTCCCCTGAACCGTCCATCTAGCGCCCTCATGTGGTCTGAATTCTAATTTGTCCAAAAATAAATTAATTAGGACAGGAAAAAAAAAATTCAGACCGTCGCCATTGGTGTGAGCAACTGTTCCAGTAATTAATTAAACTTTTAAACCTCTTCAAACAGAACGGCTGCAGTTTGTGCTGAGCTCTAAACCGAACATCTTGGGTGTTATGGAGGTAAGTGTTGCTCTTCCTCCTCCTCCTCATCGTTTTCTCATTGGTTGTGTTTCTACCGCCAAACGCCTCATCTGTTAAAAACGGGCAGGTGATGCATCTGGAGGGATTAAACATTTATCGGAGGACGATCTTTCATTTAAGCAAGAGAACCACCATCAATATTTCAAAGGCCTTGCCTGCCCACCAGTGTGTGTGTGTGTGTGTGTGTGTGTGTGTGTGTGTGTGTGTGTGTGTGTGTGTGTGTGTGTGTGTGTGTGTGCGTGTGTGTGTGTTTTTTTTACATTTTGAAACAAGTATCCTCACAAGTATTGACAAATCCTCCACGATGGAGACTAGTTGACTGTTCTCAGGTCTTTTTCTGGCCAAAGTCGAACTTGCATTCAAGTCTTCTAGCTGCTTCTATTCACCCCAAACCCTGACGATACAGATGTGTGTGTGCATGTGTGTGTGTGTGTGTGTGTGTGTGTGTGTCCCAACAACAGCCTCCATCCCTGCCACGCGTCCACAGACTCACGTGGATTCTCCATCCCCCCGTTTTGCCGGTAGATGTCTGTAGTTAGTCTCTCTCCACTGAGCATTTTCTGCTGTCACACTTCATCTGAGTTCACCGCGCCGGTTTTAGTCACCAGTATCAAATATTCATGGGGGGGTAGGGGTGGGGGCAGGTTGTCCATGTGCTCTTCATCCCCCCCCTTCAGATACTCTCTGGCCTTCTCTCTCTCCTCCTTCTCCTTCCTGTCTAGAAGCATCCCTGAAGTGTTCCGGAGATGCTCTCGTGGGGACCCGTGGTGTGTGTTCATCTAATAATGGTTTGATTTGTTCTCAGTGTGTTTCTACACCTTCAGCCCACGTGAACAAGGTCCTTCGATTCGTCACCAACACGCAATAAGACGTGTTACATGAAGCGTGTTATTATTTCATGAACATGTTATGTCAGATATGCTAGCCGTAGCTACCTTAGCATTCATCTGGAGGGACGTTTGTAGCTATAGGAAAAATATATATAAATTCAGTGTCGACTCTTGTTTTACGTCTCCTCCATCATCGCATCATCAAATATTAATCAGACCAACAGAAACTCAGCAACAAGTTTACTGAGGTTGGAGTGTGTGTTAGGTTACATAAATGACCATTTATTGATAAAAAGATAATAAACTGTAGATAACCATTACCAGTTCTGTACTGAACTTTATTTATATTTAAAAAATAATAATAAATTATTTATGAATATATTTTAATCATATTTAGTTCATATGAATCTATTTTAAGCTGACAATTAAATTAATTTTTTTAACATAGTGTAGAAAAAAAAAACATCTCCGTCTCGTCTTTAGCTGCTTCGTCCTCATCGTGGGTCACGGGGGTTGCTATGGGCTAGTAATAATATATTGTATATTTTATTCTAATTTATTGCACAGTAACGTATTATGTGCTTTTAACGGTTTACTAGTGATTTTACAATTCTGATATCTGCAGCAGACAAACGTGAAGTGGAGGAAAATGACGTTAACTTGATTTTTATTTTTCCGTGTATTTTCTTTGAAAACTGACGTATAATCCAGAACGACGTGACTCCAAACGACGCAATCCGAGATTTACCTGTATAATATAAGGACTGTATAGTTACACTAGTGAGTCATACAGAGTGTTTGTATAAGCTAGGGACTATTATGGTCTGTTGTGATGTCATGGAGATGCTGTGTGACAGATATACAGTTTGCTTCAGGGCGTCTGTAAACACTCGTTCAGCGATGGCGGACGGGGGGGTTAAACACCCCCCCAGGCACCGGCTGACACCCGGCCAAGCTAATCCCACACCCAGATCTCTTCATCCACCTCTCTCTCTCCATCTTCCTCTCCCACGCCGCTCTCCCTTCATCACCATCATCATCATCATCATCATCTTCATCATCATCATCATCATCTTCATCATCATCATCTTCATCTCCCACGCTTTTGAAAGCCTCACGGGATCCAAACGAGGAGCGAGTGAGAGGCGACGGGAGTGTCGGGAGGCAGCTCTTTAAACACGGTAATGGCCGACGCTCCATCACGTGTGGCCCCTGAGGGGCCTCCAGCTGCCAGACCTGCACTGCCAGCAGCACCCCCCCCCCCCCCCAGAACATAAAGATGAATTAATCATGGACTTTTTCCTCCACGCCGCGGCTCTCGCTCCACATTCCTCTACATCTACTCACCTCCGTCCCTCCGACCGTTCGTTCCCTGTGTTTAAACATTACTCTTCATCATCCTCTCCTCGCAGCGTCGGGGGGGTTTTTCCTTCCTAGTGCACTTGGTCTTACCTACCCCCCCCCCATCCCCATCCCCATCCATCTCTCTTGCAGCTTTAAATCCTGACCCACTTTATCTGATGGGAAGCAGGCGAGGAGGAGGAGGAGGAGGAGGAGGAGGAGGAGGAGGAGGAGGAGGAGGAGGAGGAGGAGGCAGCGATGGATGGAGAAGAAAGAGAGGAGGAAGGACTTGACACTCCTCCACCTCCTCCTGTTTCATTAGCTCTACGTTCGTGTTCCATCATGTGTTTAAGGTAAATATTTCTACTAAAGGGACGTCAGGGGTGGCCCGATCCCTGCTCTCCACCAGATCAAATATTCATACACCCCCCCCCCCCATCGTCTCTCTGGTGCTCCGGTGTGTTTAACCCCCACGTCATGTCATCTCCACTTCTGTCACTCCCACTCACGCTTTCTCACCCCCTCACATTTTACATACTTCAGCTCCCATAGTCCAATATCTCTCTGAAGGGTGTGTGTGTGTGTGTGTGTGTGTGTGTGTGTGTGTGTGTGTGTGTGTGTGTGTGTGTGTGTGTGTGTGTGTGTGTGTGTGTGTGTGTGTGTGTGTGTCATGACTCTAAACACACACTTAACACATCAGGTGGGACTCACAGGCGCAGCCCACTCCCACGGGGGGGGTTTCAAGAGGTTAGGATGGAGAGGCGCTAATCAGTCGAGTACGGAAGAGTCAAAACAGGTTCGTCGTTGTAATAAAAGACCTCAGGGTCGGGATAAAGAAGGGGGGAAGCGAGGGATGAGGCCTTAATCTGTCACGTGTGAGTCCGGTCCACCTGGATCCATCATAATCCAACGAATAGTTTAAGAGGAACAGAGAAAAACAACTCAAAATCAGCTTAAAATGGATTGATATGAACCAAATATTATTAAAAATGCCTTCATTAATAAAGTTCAGAACAGAACTGGGAATGGTTATCTACAGTTTAGTCTGGAGACCAGTTCATTCAACTCACGTCGCGTCTTCTGGAACTGAATAATGACATAAACCGAGGTTTACCTGTTTGTTTGTTTTATATTTATGTATAAAAAATAATTTAAATCGAAAAAATATAGATTTGTAAATAATCTGTAAATAAGAAAGCGAGTGAAACACACACCTCCATCAAAACCTGATGAAGCAGCAACACTCTTCAATATTCAGGTCTCAGAAACATACCTTGACTTGATAACTTAATCAGTTATCGATCAATAATTACGCTATCAGACGTGAAATATGATGATGTTGGTTCAATCAGTAAACGTCACTGAATTTCAGGACCTTGAATCCACACCTAGTATTTGAAATTTCCTGAAATTTCTTTTTACAGCTTCTCTGTAAGACGTAAAGATGCGACTAAAACTCACAGAATGAAGGCTCAAATTTCCCTCCGTTTGTCCGGTGTTCATTCATTCTCGTTCGTCATGTTCCATCTTTAATTTGAAACAGTGAAGACACGGCGTCACCTCCTCCACATCCTGCTCAGACATCTGCTGCAACAAACCCACATCTAAGGCAGGTACAGCTGATACAAACACACCTTGGCCCCCTGTCAGCCTGCCAGCCTGGATAAAATCATCACAACTTTCTTGTTCTTTTTTTTGGAGGGGGGGTCTGGTGCCGGGATGCCGTCGTCAACATCAAACAGTTGGTAGAAGGTTTGCCAACCAGCTGGTGCAGATGGCCGGACTGTAACGGGACGTTCTAATGAGAAGCAGGTAGTGCATCAGTAGTCACACACACACACACACACACACACACACACACACACACACACACACACACACACACGCACATGCGTGCATCTCTAACTGGAAATATGCAAAGAAGAGCACATGCATGCTTTCCAAAAAGGAGAGACTGTCGACAACTTGTTTACTTGTTTGCCCAACAGGCTTGTTGACGGATCAACACAAACATTATCACCTCATTGGTCAGTCAGGCCTCAGGTTTAAACAGCATAAGACTAGTATCTCTGTAGCAGAGCTGGGGGGGGGGCTGAGGATTCTGTCCCAGTCAGGTGAACAGGTTCATCAGCCACAGCCAACAGCAGCGCATCACTGCCCCCTGGTGGGCACGATGGGAAACAATTCATCACCCCTTAAAATGATCGCCAGTCTTTTTTGTTGTTGTTGTTGTTGTTGTTGTTGTTGTTGTTGTTATCATCAACAAATCAACAATCATCAACAAATGGATCCGTTTTTTGTGTTTTCTGAAAATTCTGAAAAAATGACTTTAATTATTATATTATCTTATTATTATACATGCATTGAATTGCTGTTAAGACGAAACATGCATGCTATCATGTGGATACAGTTGTCTCGTATGATGCCAGCATTGGCAAGGAAATTCATTGAAAATTAATTTAATTTCTCAATGAGTGTAAAACACTGATAGTTATTTGAAATTGAAACCTTATGTTTGATTACTAAATTGCCATTACTTTTAATCTGAGAACTATTGAGGTCCGTTCACATTGTTTATTCTTGTTTATAAGATTGTTTGTCCTAATGTTTATTGCAAGGGGTCCAGCAAGACATACAATGAGGCTGAAATCGGAATATATTATTTGAATGATCGATTTTACTGATTTCTCTTAGTTTAATTCTCTAATTCCAAAAGTCTACTTAAAAGTTATCTAAAGAAGATGTTGATATGAAGTCTCCTGTGGTTCAGGAGGAGCTTTTAAAAATGTAAGAAAACTACCATGATGATGACGATGACGATGATGACGATGATGATGAGGTCAAACACTAAAGGAGTTTTCTGCCACAATTTAAGAGTTAAACTTCTGATGAACATGAGTCCCCACTCTTTAATTTAATTTAATTTAATTTAATTTAATTTAATTTAATTTAATTTAATTTAATTTAGTTGACAGGATCATACTAACGATATTTTCTTCAAATCATGCAAATTGGTCAAAATGACCATAAAGGGGGTCTCAGACTGTTTTTAAGTTGTTTCCAGCTAGTGGCCAGCAGAGGTCAGTGTTCAGCAGTTTATGTTCTCCAGAGCGCCACAGCGTGAACCGAAAGAATACATGTAGTGTATTGTAGTCCAGTTCTGTTAGGTCACGTGACCATTGCCATATTTTACATTTTAATGAAAATAGTAAATCTTCTTTACTCACAATCAAAAGGAATGAAAACCTTCCTTGTGTGTGTGATATCTATAATACGCGTGTGACAAAGATATGATGTGGCGCGACAGGACACTGTACAGTACGATGAGATGACATGACATGACGTGACATGACATAGAGAGAAATTCTGGTTCTATGTTGCTCCAAAGAGTCGAAGAAAAATACAAAATAGGAAGATTCAAAATGTAAATATACGCACCGAATACAAATCCTGAAAACATAGAGTTATATTTAGTGTAGTAAATGTAAGCATGTAAAATGTTTTCTGAACTACGGTGAAAAAACTCAAATACACTAAACACATTGTTTAAGTCGTTATGCTGGGGTTTTTTAAAATATGACCCACTTCGCAGAATATTTACAACTTTTGAGACTTTATAAGAAAAAACTTCTTTCACAGCAAGACTCCAACTACCTTTGTCAATGATTATGTGTTGTGATACAAATGAAAAAGGCATCATTTCACAGTTTTATGCAACTATTTGTGCGATAACCCCTCAGGAGATACACTGAGAGTATAATAGGAACAAACGAGCCTCTGGATGAAAACTGGGAATAAAAGTTTTCAACAAACGATTTTAAAATTGCACTTTGTACCAAGTTAAAAGAACCAAATCATCAAAATTTGCCACCATTTGCGACAAATGTAAAGCAGTGTCGGTCACATTTGCTCACAGGTTTTAGTCCGCGTTCATTCTGGGGCTCGTTTTACAAGTTCTTGAGTGAAGTCTGGTGGAACCAGCACAAAACCAGAGAACACTACCCGCTCAGGAGATTCTGATATCTCCTATAACTCTTGTTGTCTTTTTGATAACTTGGAGGTGGAAGGGTGAATCCCACACACGTGTTGGGATGTACCAGGACATCCCATCGTGGAAAGAAGGTCTCAGGTAGAGATCTTTCCAAAATGATCACGACTTCAACATACCTGTGTGGTCTCAGCAGTGTTTGTAGCTGTAACCTCTCACACGTAGCTGAGGATGGTGTGACTAAGGTGTGTGTCTGCAGCGCTCAGAGGGCTGACAGGTGAGTTCCAACACGGGGGTTCATCACGGATCGGTGATCATGAGAGGCTCCCTGAACCGTCTGCTCTGCTGTGTTTGCACAACTCTGTTCCAAATATCAAAGTACTTTACAGCATTTGGCTGAAGTCCCAACACAGACACTGTCACAGAGACTCTGTGAACAATGACAGTATCATACAGTACAGTATCATACAGTACAGTATCATACAGTACAGTATCATACAGTACAGTATCATACAGTACAATATGATACAGTACAGTATCATACAGTACAGTATCATACAGTACAGTATCATACAGTACAGTATCATACAGTACAGTATCATACAGTACAATATCATACAGTACAGTATCATACAGTACAATATCATACAGTAAAATATGATACAGTACAATATGATACAGTACAATATGATACAGTTCAATATAATACAGTACAATATCGTACAGTATCATACAGTACAATATCATACAGTACAATATCATACAGTACAATATCATACAATATCATACAGTACAATATCATACAGTACAATATGATACAGTACAATATCATACAATATCATACAGTAAGTATCATACAGTACAATATGATACAGTATGTTGTTGTGCACTAAAGTACCACACAGTTCATTGCAATGCAGTGCAGTATAGTGCAATATGGTATAGTACAGTACAGTATAGTATAGTGTCGTACAATATAATGTAATTTAGTTAAGTACTGTACAGTGCAGTACAGTATAGTACAGTGTTGTCCAGTGTAGTATGCTACAGTGTCGTATAGTATAGTGTAGTCCAGTACAGTATAGTGCAGTACATTGTAGTACAGTACAGTGTAGTTCAGTACAGTGCATTGTAGTACAGTTTAGTGCAGTATAGCAAAGTGCACTGTAGAAGAGTACATTGTAGTACAGTATAAGGTAGTACAGTACAGCGTAGTACAGCACAGTACAGTGTAGTACAGTACAGTGTAGTACAGTACAGTGTAGTTCAGTACAGTGTATTGTAGTACAGTACAGTGTATTGTAGGAAAGTGCATTGTAGAAGAGTACATTGTAGTACAGTACAGTGCAGTACAGCAAAGTGCATTGTAGAAGAGTACAGTGTAGTGCAGTACAGTGTAGTACAGTACAGCGTAGTACAGTACAGTGTAGTACAATACAGTACAGTGTAGTACGGTGCAGTACATTGTAGTACAGTACAGTGTAGAACAGTACAGTACATTGTAGTACAGTACAGTGTAGTACAATACAGTACAGTGTAGTACAGTACATTGTAGTACAGCACAGTGTAGTACAGTACAGTGTAGTACACTACAGTACATTGTAGTACAGTACAGTACATTGTAGTACGGTACAGTGTAGTAGAGGTTGTACTGCAGCAGATGCTACATGTTGTGTTTGATGACAGGTCATCACAAGACTGATTAAAACGGGAACGGAGGCGACGTGTAAAAAGCAGTAATCACCACTTTAACATGACTTTGGCAGTGATGTGTGTGTGTGTGTGTGTGTGTGCGTGCGTGCGTGCGTGCGTGCGTGCGTGCGTGCGTGTGTGTGTGTGTGTGTGTTGGTGTCTTTTTTGCTTGGTTTTATTGATTTTGATTACTCATTTGTATATTTTATGGTGATTTTGTATGTATATATAATATATGGTTATACTGTATAGTATATACATTTTATAAAATATGATCATTCTGACCTGTTTGTGTTTAAATAGTTTCATAACAAATGTTTTTGGGTTGGTCTCTGCCGAACTGTAAATTACAATATTTCCAGTGGTCCATGAAGGCATCACGATGTGGAAACTTCTTTGGAAAGCTGAGCTGAGGAGAACTTTACAATTAGACAAAAATAAATAAATAACCTTCATTATGTAAAATTTTTCTGTATTTAAAATGAATTAAAATAATAAAGATTATAAAATGTTTGAAGAGAAATCAATTGATGGTAATCTATCACACATCTAATAAACTTATAGGTCATAATAAATTTTCCTCTCTGCATGAATGGAGCTGTTGGTTGAAAATTTGTCTGCAGACTTTATTTTTATATATCTGGGGTATTTTGGAGACTTGGCCTCTTCTTCTTCTTCTGTTCATGATTATCATCCTTTGTTCTGCCTTCACGAGTGGAGGATTTATTGAACGTGCCCCACCACAAAAACCAAATCGTGCCACAGCAATTTCATAGATGTCAATATGGGAGAAGTTGGACGCAGATAATCTTTGGGGGACTGTAATTAGCAGGCAGTCACTGAACACGAGACTCTGGACTGACCCCAGGCGCTTTTATTTTGGAGACATGGCGGATGAAATCATGGAAATGTTTATGAGTATGATCACAAGCGTCCATAGATGTTTATGGAGAGATTACTCCTTACATGCAAACCGTGGTTGTGTGCATATTTTCAGGAAAATAAAACATTTATGGACCTCCCAGGAAAAATCACCTTTCAAATTAAAACACAAATATTTACAGCCAGTTAGAATATTTATGATATCATATACTGAGGTTAAACTTTTTAATGTTTGTTTATCAATTGGAAATTAATTTGTAAAATCTGGAAATAAACAAGTATAACAATTTGTGTATTTCCTAGAAATAAGCTTGATAGTAAATAAAACTGCTGCTTTTTTTTTTTTCCTCTGAACTTTCTTTTGCGGCCTGGAAGCTGGGATCACGTGAGTTCACCGCCGGTGGAAATCAGTCACAGTCTGTCCGCCTTAAGTCGAGCAGACAGGGATGATGGGTTTTAGGAAACCATTCATTGCAGCAAACATACACTTTCAAGCCCCATTGAAACGCTGACCTGCTCAGATGATCTGAGGCCAGAGGATCCGTTCCCGTTACCTCACCGCCGCCTCGCCCGCTCACTCTCATTTTTTATTCTTTCATGTGAACCAACTAAGAAAAAAATATATAGAATGAAAGTTTAAAACTGTTAAAAACTCCTGTTGAATTATGAGCTTTGTGGAAGATTCATAAAATGCATAAATTCACAAGAAAATGCCTCTAAGTTTATCATTAAATTTATTATCAATGTAATTTTTTGATTGAAATATTACTGTAATGGAAAAAGATTTTTATAAATTAATATCATCAGAGTTGATGTGTTATTTCTGGAATAATTTAATAAGAAATAATGGATAAACTCAAATGAAAGTTAGTAATTTGAAATATATTTGTTTTATTATACGTTTATTTTTTTTCTGTTTGTCGAATTTATAAAAAAAGCTGAAAGTTAAATCTAAAGGATGAATTATTAGTACACAAGCATTTGAGCTCACTGTCGTCATATTTTCCATTTTTTTTAACCATTTAAAAGATCAAAACTTTAATCTGTCGTGTTTCACACTCACGCCTTGCTCATAAATCTAAACTGATTGATGTAAAATGTTTTCTGCTTGTACTTTTCTAGGTTTGCATTTGCAGTTCATGCTTGTTTCCATTCTGCCTGCAGCACACGTGTGCATGTATGTGTGTGTGTGTGTGTGCATGCATGTGTGTGTGTGTGTGTGTGTGTTCCTTCATCCCTTCCAGTGTTTAGCCGAGGGCCCATCTGTCTCCTATGATGGCCGCCGCTTCACGGTGCCTCAGCCTGATTCATGGCCGCTGGACAGCCTCAGCTGCTCTCCCACTTCCACCGTCTTACATCACAAACCGCTCTAGAAAACACTCGGCATACCTCCCAGCTCCCGCTGCTCTCCCACTGGAGGAGACGCTATATTTCTCTGAGTAGGGGTGGAATCCTTCACAAAGCGTTAGCCATCCTTTCCATCTGCTCCTGTCCATCTGCGTTATGAAAAACCCCTACTTGTTCTTTGCAAAAAAGCCATCTTTGTCTTGGTCACCAGTTTTTACCTCAAACGCCACAAACCCTCCGGACCACACCCTTACAGTAGGAGATGTATGCAAATTACAACCAACTCTGCTTCTCCTTTCTCTTCCCCTTAATTCAGTCTGCGTCGGACTCTCAGACTTTCTTTGCCTTGTCATTTCAGCTTTCACACTCACCGACATAACATAGCCACAAGCTCATGGTTGCCAGTTTGCGCTCAGACGTGCCAAAAACCTCACTGAGTGGACTGTGTGCAAACTCAAGCTGCACATTCTGCAGCCGTTCATGCAGTAACACCACCGCAGAGCCGATGACAAGACAAAAAGCACACTCATAACATCGATAATGAAAGGATGGGAACTGGAATGGATTCATGTTCCCCTCCGATATGACTGGAAGACAACCTGTGACAAAGACCAACTGCATCCCGACGACAGCTTTGAGGGAAATATGCAAAATAACGCAGTTTATGTTTAACTGTTAACATACAGTTTGGAAAGTTTTTGCTGTATTTGTTTGGACTACATTTCCCAGATCACAGAAATGTAATTTTCTTCATATTTTCCTGATTCTGCAACTTTTAAATCAAGACTATTAAGTGACATGCCAATCTAAGTTTTTAGGTTTTATAAAAACTTAGATTTAGCTTTGGGTTTAGATTTCTTTATTTTCCTATTTTCGTGCAGGAAAAAAGTGAAATTCCTGAAACACTAAGTGGGATTGTTATCATATTCTCTGCTTCACAGCTTTCATTCCGTTAAAGTCATCCAGAGAGCGCGATGGAGGTCTGTTTCGTGTTGTTTGACTGGTATGTACTTCAAGCTGTCCCCCAGACCCTGAAGCCATATTGTCATAGTTACACGGACAGATACTTGTCTGAGTGTGGCTGCGGTTGTGAATTTAGTTGGGTAACCCATCAGCGGTCTGATTTTCTCTGTTTTCCCAGCAGTCGATGCGAACCGATTCTGAACAGGGAATCACCCAAAAATGAAATACATTGAAAAGTTGACGCGGCTGAAATGTAAAGATGAGAGAAAACGACACAAAAGCGTGACAAACAAAACTTAAAATGCAGTTTGTTGGCACATAGCGTGAGCGACGTTTGAAACTAGACGGCATGCTGTCAACATCTGTTGTAGACTTGTACTGAACAAAAATACAGAATATTTTCCTGCTGTCCAGGTCTGCAAACAATCTTCATTTAAAGGCAACATGTATGAAGAATAAGCTACCAAGAACTATTCAGCTGCATCAACCCAGGTGTATACTCCTCAGTATTTCACACTTATAATAAAGGAGTTTAAATAATGTGGTTATTGAACACATTAGCTGGGCTTGCTTGTCAGCATTACCTTGACTTTGAAGAATACAGGAAGTTCTCAACCTACAAATACTACTGGTTCTGAGAGTTTGTACGTAACCTTCATTGTTTTTAAGTCATTATTTATTAAATTCAATCTATAATCTCCATTTGAGGTCATTTAAATGTCATTACTGATCTTAATATTAAAGTAATGTCATTACTACTGTAAATACTAAAGTGATGTCATTACTACTCTAAATACTAAAGTTTTATTCCCTCAGACTGACCAGAAACACTAATAGAACATTAAAACAACCCATAATAATAAATCCTGTAGTACCATAATGTAACTTTAACATCTCTACCTCTGCTGAATGAATTTTCTCCTGGGGGGTGTAGAGGCTAAGCCCACCTAACCTGGACAACATTGGTTCCTACATCATTTAGTTCCTACAGGAGGACAACATTGGTTCCTACATCATTTAGTTCCTACTGGAGGACAACATTGGTTCCTACATCATTTAGTTCCTACAGGAGGACAACATTGGTTCCTACATCATTTAGTTCCTACAGGAGGACAACATTGGTTCCTACATCATTTAGTTCCTACAGGAGGACAACATTGGTTCCTACATCATTTAGTTCCTACAGGAGAACTACAGTAGCCGGATATGGCGGCGCGCAATTGTTCATAAGTCGGATGTTCATAAGTCAAATGTTTGTATCTTAAGGACTAGCTGTATAATGAAAAAGATTATATGATATTGCTCATATTAATTAGAATCTGTTAACTCCTTCTAAGAGTGAAATCAAAATGTCAGTTTTAGCCAGCTGTCGGTTAGCGTAGCCTAGCTGACAATAGTAAACAGTTAGCCATGCTTTGTTATCCTGGATGCTAGGCTAAAAGCTAGCTGTAATATTGATCTGCAGACCGATATTGATGTTCCTTCCTTGCTGTTGGTTAAAAAATCAAAATATCAACCTCAAACGCTTCACACGGCCGGTTTTGTGCTACTTGTTGTGTGTTTCTGACGCAGCTTAAGTTTCTGTGTTATCATGAATGTTACTGTTCATGAAACCAACTAAAACATAGAAGTGCACCTAAACAGCTATTTTCCTTTAAACTGAGTGACACGTCTTGATGTCGGGATCCATGAGGAGACAGAAGTAAATCCACATGAGCCGAGTTTTGTCGACAGATGTCCGTACGGCGCTCCAAACGACTGTCAGCATAGATCAGAAAGACATAAGCCCTGCCAGGAAGTCTCTGTCGACCTCTAATGTTTTCAGTGCTTTCCTGTTTGTGCTTGCAATCAACGATCAATAACATCACCTGATCGTATTAAAATTGTTTGTGGCATGTTATTGTATCATGATATTAACATTGTTCCCCTCCCCCCCAAACCCAAAGTAGAGCGGCGCACGAGAGGCCCTGAAGGCATCTGACAATTTCAATGCCTGAAACACGAAAAGAATGGGACTTGTGAAATTCTCTGACAAAGTGAACCCCCAAAAGCAGCTAAAAGGAGGCTCAGAGCTCAGACTGATGCCCTCACCTCACCTCTGTCACCATTTCCTAGAAATTCCTGACTTCATTCCTCCAGCGTTTTGCCTGTGATCTGAGTCACTGCCTGCCAATCGTCTTATTCTGTCCGGAGAAGCGATGGATCTCTTGTATTTGTAGCTCCGTGGCTCCCAATGACACATAAATAAAAACCCAACACTGTTCGTATTGTTTTCCGTCCTTTTTCTCTCCCTGCCGTCACTTTTTGTGTATCATGTGATCCCGTGAAAGATGAAGCAAGTCAGTTGTACTGTTTTTTTCTCCTCGACTCCACAGCTGCTCGACAGTCTCTTGGCTGGTTTACCCTGTGAATTACAACACAAATCTGTCCTGTGAGTTTCAAACACACCCGGTGTTGGTTTGGACATTGCTGTACAAGGGTCTGGAGTTTTCTATGTCGTGTACAACAGTGGCTGTGGTCAGTTTTAACAGTTAGCAGCAGGCAATTCCGTAGGGCACAAGATTTTAAGATGGAAAAAAGTTGGCGAAACCATTGTTAAACAGTTCCTCCATTCGTGAGCTGCTCAGTTGCTAGCTGTTAGCCACATAATTCATGCATAGTCTCATTCCCAGGATGTCAAACGCTGCCTTTTTGGTGTCTCATCCCAACCCAGATGTTCCTGTTGTGCCTCAGACGATCAGAACAACAGCTCGAGGTGACGTATTTTACAAAACAAGAAAGTCCCAATTGAGGTTGAGTATCTGGTCACACGCAACGTTCTCCCAGGAGACTGGAGTTTGAGTTCTGTGTGAAAGAAAATACGCACAACAGATCTTTTTTTTTTTTTTTTTTCTCGAAATGTAACCGTTTACGATTGTGCTTAAATGTAATCCAAGTTTAGTTTTATGTTCAGGCGGAGTTCCAAAGCCACCATGCAAGAAAAGGCTTTGAGCGTCGGCCAAGGATGACAAAGGGTAGGTTCTGTCCAGATGAGACGCAACAATGGAAGAGGTCGAGTCAGAGCGGCTATTCCTGAAGTTCACAATGTGACAAAGCAAAAACATATCACCGATCTTTATTCTCTGAACTTAATCATGAAGTTTAGTCAAGTCTGGTTCATGTGATCCATAAAGTAGAGCTAATTTTGAACGGCTAACTTTCTGTCTTCACCTGTAGAGAAATGTGTCTCCTCGTTTCTGCTGGATTTATTAAATGTGCGGCTTTTGGGTTGTGTTTTGGGCTCCCTTTCATCAAACTGTGTTCTGCTCTCTGGATTTTAAACGGTTCATCAGTGACAACTTGTTCTCGGTCTGGTTCTACATGTGAACCCAGCAAATATGAGTCTCTTACCACAGCATCTCTATTAGTTCACAAGAAACAAATTCCCACATGGGGGATATATCACAGAGAAGTGATGAATGTTGTGGAAATGGAAGATATTCATTATCAGAAAAAAGAAAAAAGTCAAAAAAAATGAAAAACAAATATCCAAATAGAAGGAAAGTGAAATTAGCAGAAACTTGAGCATTTTTGGTATTAAAAACCTGAACTATAAAATTGTTGCCAGAAAAATCACATTTTTGATGGAACCTTCTGAAAATCTAGTCCAAAAAAATTAAATTAAGTTGTAGAGATGAACTTTTATTTGTATAATTTTTTAATAAATCCGTATTTTTTTCGCATGTATGATCAGGTTTTCCAGTAAAAAAACAATAATCAAACTTATGAGGTAGAAGTCTCAAAAGCCTGAAAGACCAATTAAATATAATACTAATACTAATAATTAATTACAATACCCTTTAAAGCCAAGTGTATTAAATATAATACACTTACCACAAATATAATGCACTTACACTTGGCTTTAAAGGGTTAAATGTAAATCTTGTAAATTTCAGGTGACTTTTGGTGTTACCCGAGTCAAACTACAATGATTGAGATTGACAGACACAAAACATTTCAGCCAAAGTCTGTTTATACGCAGCATTAATGCAAAAAAAAAAAAAAAAAAAGTCATAAAATAACGTAAAAATGCATCCTTTTTTCGTTCGCGTCTCATCTGTCGCTCGTCTGCCGCTCTCATAAACACGACGACACCTCCCTCCACTGCCGATGTGTTTTTTCCGTCTGGGGGTCCAGAGGTTAAGTTGTCCCCAGCATGTGTTAGTGCTCAGGTCATCGGCAGCCAGGCCCTGTGATGACAGAGTGTGTGAACACTGGGGAGTGTCAGGGGTTAAGTGTGTGTACAGGGGTTGTGTGGCAGGCCGGGGGTCCACAGGACACAACCTGAAAACACTTCCTCCCACCTGGTTACCGCCTGTGCAGAACCAATGGGATGGACTGGATCATTTAGCATCTCCGCAAAATGATTTGATAAAATTTGCTCCTATCCTGTTGATTACATGAATTTTTATTATTTTGTTTCGTGGGGGTTTTTTTAAAAAATTTTTACCCCTTGTTTCTCAAGACGTTGCTCATCTCTGTCGGAGCAGAGAGCTTCAGATGTGGGGAAATCCCCCGTCACAGGGCGAACACACACAAACGCCGTCCAGCTGGTCATCACATTCAAACCGAAATCCTTCTGAGTCACGCTGCCAACGGCTTCCTCTCACACCACGTGATTATTCTTAGGTTTATTACTGTGTGCAATCAAACAAACACCCAGAATGCGTATGGTGGAGACAGACTGGATGGAATCTCTCTCTCTCTCACACACACACACACACACACACACACACACACACACATACAAAAACATGGTGAGAATGACAGAAGCAGCTGCTGGCGTGATCTGGAGGTCGTGTAAGATCACAACACTAAAGAAAAAAACAAATTCTTTAACCCAGGGGGTTGTCGGAGATGTGAGTTACTGGATCACATGATTACACAAGGCTGTGAGTGTTTCCCTCGATGTGTGACAAAGACAGAGGGTGTGTGTGTGTGTGTGTGTGTGTGTGTGTGTGTGTGTGTGTGTGTGTGTGTGTGTGTGTGTGTGTGTGTGTGTGTGCACTGGAAAAGTTTGCTTAATGTATCTTGTTTCGTGCAGTCATACGTCTACAGGAGCGCAGTAGGAGCTCATTGGTCATGCTGCACAAAACAAAGAACGAGTGAACATCTTGTTAAATAAATGTTGTAGCTACAACCAACAATCACACAGGTGTGAACCGGCATGTGAAGAATGTTAGAGTTTTTAATGTTTTAACAATGCTGATGCTTTCTGTTTGTCTTTTTTTTTAAGTAAAATGAAGTTTTCTTATAGAAATGTATCAGAAAAAGAAATTATAGAGGAAATTCAATATATTTTTTCATTTTTATAGATTTTTTTTAAACTACAACGGTTTGATTCTGTCGATAAAGGTCTGACAATCTCTAAAAAAATTTTTTTTCGTTATACAGCAGCATGAAATGTCATTAAAATAGTTCCATTTAACTAGACTCTGGGGTGTATTAAGGAAATAATAGGCTTTTCAGTGTTGGGGGGGAGGCTTCATTAATAAAAGTAATGTCTTAGCTTTTGGAATTCTGCAGGTGTGATTTGTCTTCATCTTTAATGGTACGGACTGATTAAGCAAGCAAACAGTGTGTGTGTGTGTGTGTGTGTGTGTGTGTGTGTGTGTGTAACAGTACCTATACATGTAGTATGAGCACATCTGTAAACCAAAGTGTGTATCCGCAGGTGATTAGAGCGCCGTTGGTTATACTTTTCCAGTGTGTGTGTGTGTGTGTGTGTGTGTGTGTGTGTGTGTTTGTGTGTCGTCTCATTGGCTGAATAATTCAGGCTTAGCAAACGGAGCTGACAACACTATGAGTGATCTTTAAGGTTGTTATTGACTCAGACTTTATTTATAGAGTGTGTGGTCCCGCACGGCTGCTGCCCCACCGAGGCCTGCGAGCAGACGCGATTAATCAGAAGCACGTTATAATTAGAGTTAATACCCCCGGGCTGCATGGACACACAGAAACAACACTCTTATGTGAAAATGAACATAATGTATGAGTGCATGCATCACACACACATATATACACGCACATACAGAGCGGGGCCTGTGTATGCGAGCATGTCGGAGAGGGGGTTTTTTTTTTTGGTTTTTTTTTGGTGGGGTTGGGTGTGTTGTTTGTCCAAAAGCGCTTTAAGGCTTGTTTCTCCTCATCTGAGAGGTTGTTAAACAAAAGTCAGCTTGTTGCAGAAGCCGAGGCCAGCAGGGGTATTAATACACACCGATGCAGATGTCTGGGCCATCCGTGAGAAAGCCCGTTGTGTTCGGTGTCAAATCAAATGTCTGCTGATCCCCAGCTGGCTTGGCCTATTTTGGTTGGAGGGTTTCACATGAACCCCTTCAAAAGTACATATTTGTTTCCTTGTGCATTTGTGTTCTTCTATAGAGTGAATCACAATCGTTGGCTTTCTTTTCCTCCAGTTGTGGCCAACAAAAAAAAAAAATACACACAAAGACTCCATTTAGTAATTACCATGAACCCCGACAAAGGACGAATTACACAGGAGTCGTTTTCAGTCATTTTTTGCTTTATTTTATTATAAATATTAGTGATAATGTGCTTGTACACATGACATCATGTCATATCACTTTGTCCAATAATACAAAAAAAAATATATCAAAAAAAGAATGAAAGGACTGGTTCATTCTGACGCGGACAGATCTTCTCTGTGGGGGGAATTATACAACCGCTCTGTTGACATGCAGTTGTGACAATAAATATGCCTGGAATGCATTACAAACTTAAACAGTATTTCCTGTGAACGCCACGCGGAAACAAAAAGAGACACGAAAAAAAAAAAAATCACAATCGAATTTGGCTTTTGTCATTCCTTCTTTCTGTTTCCACCGGCTTTTTCCTTCATCCGTTCTGTCGTTGCGACTTTGTCCCCCAACCGACGAAGTCCTTATTCCAGCATTATTCACAATGTTTGGACCCAAAAAAACAACCTTCAAAAGGCACATGTCGTGCTGCCTTTTCAAAGTCCGCAAACCAGATCCAAGAGTTTGAATCCAAAGCGTTTCGTAAGACTTTGGTGATGTTGACTCTAAGATACACGATATTGCACTTCTGGTCAGCTGGGAGACGGCTTGTCTGTCGTGTAAAGTCTCTCGGTTTTCTCAAGTGTCTCTCGGTCGTGACTTGTGACCCGGTGGCTTTTTCTCACCAGGAGATGATCTTTAAAGGGTTTTTTTTTTTAACCCTGTGATCGATCTTGCCTATCACCCCCTACCCCCCATTAAAACCTCTTCTATACCGCTCTCTCATCTGTCACTTTCCCCTAAAGTCACCCCCTGACCTCTCCTCCGACTTGCTCTTTAAAACTACAAAAGGCCGGGGATCCCTGCCTCACCGTCCGAAACATCAATGAGACACAAGGAAGGGAGACAGAAAAGGGGGGAGAGGGGGAAAAAAGAGGGAGAGACAGTGGGGGGAGGAGGTAGCAGGAATGTTTGAATGAACTTTCTCTGCGGTACAGCTGTGGTGTACATTAGAGTCTCTGATACAATAAAAAATCAGCGGATCGCTTCGCTCGCGTTTGCTTTCTCTGCCGCTGGAATTTCTCTTCACATGTCCGATGCTCTGATTTCCAAATAAATGCAATAAAATCGACAAAGCCCTTCTTTTCTTTCCCCCCTTTCAGTGGATACAAGTTGGGGGATTAATTCGGAGATACATGGAATTTCATATGTATTCATGTTGCCCCCCCGAGATACGTAAACATGCTCCTTTCATGCGTCTGTGATGAGAGATTTCCTCACAAAAACACCGTGGGCAGAGTCCGAGGATGCCGTTTGGTCCTCTATAAGATCACACAGACGGTCGTATATGATACCGATGCTGCGTTTTACCGTCAAACGACACGTTTTGGTCTCATAATCCATCCTGTGGTCCCTTCTTTTTGTCCGCCTCTCCAGCAAAGAGTGAAAAGTGAATAATATGATGGCCTTGAAAATACAGAACGCGGAAACAAAATTTAAATCCAGACATTAAAGAGGTTTTTTTTTTCCATGGCTGTACACACAGATGTCCGTCTGTGGAGTCCAGAGGCGGAGCATCAGGTGATTTCAGGTCTCAGATAAGGAAGGGCACCTGTAAAAGAGGATGAAACGCTTAATTTACGAGCAGCGAAAAACAGCTTCTAGGCTGGAAAGATGATAAAAACAAAAAAGATATATGGTCGCAATAAATTCCAGGCATATGTTTTGGAGTCCCGTCCCCTGCTAACATATGGCTATTATTAGCATAGCATGTGCTAACAGTGGTTTGAGGTGTAAGGTTAACGGAGGGGAAAACAGAAGTATGAGGATGACTCCAGTAAGTACAAACATAAACTCTGAATGTGTGGCAGGAGATAGAAAGCATTTAGCGCACGTGATAAGTCGTAAATATTTAGTCATCGGATGAATAGTCTTCAAATTTAAGCAATACTGAAATCTGGGTAAAGTTTAAAATAAAGGCATTCCAGAACAAAGTGAGCATTCCCTCAATAAAATGTTATTTATGAGAGGATTCGACCCCTCGACCCTCA
Organism: Antennarius striatus; assembly: GCF_040054535.1. Taxonomy (NCBI): domain Eukaryota; kingdom Metazoa; phylum Chordata; class Actinopteri; order Lophiiformes; family Antennariidae; genus Antennarius; species Antennarius striatus. Next base: position 24,714,616 of record NC_090781.1, on the reverse strand, counting down.
CCTAAACACCACGCTTTAAAGACTGCTGAAGTTAAAAGTCCTCTCGCTGAAGGGCCCTTCCAGAAATGTATGTTATTCTGCATTAGAATTACTGGTGTATTGATATAATGCATCTGATCATAGTTTAATTTGAGCTGCTGATTCGTATAATTCATAACAAGAATGTTTCTCAGCAGAGCACAAAACTCCAACAGTCTCCTTTGATTCAATCAGAAACAAACTCGTTTGTCCTGCAACCACAATTTCATTTGAAGGAATCAAGGAAATCTGGTGGATCCAGACTTTTAGTCTGCACACACTCATGGATACGGGTGCCCTAAATATGCCTGAATTTTCTAATGCCGGATCAGTACATCATTCCCAGAGAAATTACAGGATATCAAAAAGAAAAAAGTCAAGGACAGCGAAGAAACCAGTTGAAAATATGAGCTCCTTGACTCAGAACTAATGACGTCAAATAACAGTGACGATAATGTACCATAAAACTGTACGTGATTACAGTAATCCCTTGCGCATTCGCGCATTAGTAGGTAGTCACATGATACCGTACGTGCATTCTATTGGCTGACGGCATCAGGAAGTGCGCTGCGTTCCGTGAGTCTCGGAAAAGCAGCGAGTAACGAGGGATCACTGTACATTACTCCAGTAAATGTAGTTTATATTCCACTAGGGCTGCTAACAATGTAGAAATATTTTAATTTGAAGATTACTAAGGACTCCTGTAAAAAAACAAAATAATTTTTTTAAAAGATCATAAATCAGACGCAGAGCAAATAAAAATCTTGAATATTTAGCAGAATCAAATGTCTGAGCGTTGCTCCAGCTCATCTCGCAATGTTCTATCATCTGGTCTCTCGAGGCCTGGAGGAGTTAGCGTTAGCTTGGATCGGCACCAAACTTGTGCAAAATAACGCTCAGAGAAAATATAAAAAGACGACAACGATGTGCAAGAGAGCTTCGCTGTGCGAGGAAAAAAAAAACGCCACGGCAACGGCTTCTCCGCAACGCAGACGCGACTCCCTGTACATGAAAACAAACCGGTCTTCGGTGGTGTCTTTCCATGAGTTGTTGTCAAAACGCGGCCCCGGCGTGCAGCTCTGGTGTCTTCGCTGTTCCGCGCTGCTTCCCCAGCTGACCTCAGTCCGAGCACCTGTTTCTAATCGCCGCCCTGCCAGAGGCTATTAGGATCCGTCCACCCCCAGAAAGGACCTTTTCCTCCGCAGCTCCAAACCCAAACTTTGCACACCAGCGATTCCAGTCGCGCTGATTAATCACATCAAGATGGACGGCTCGGCTTCGTGGAGGTGCACGAGTGTGTGTGTGTGTGTGTGTGTGTGCGTCGTGCCACGTGCTAAGGGTTTGTGCGTGCCCTCCTAATTCCTTATTCTCTCCACCTTGGAGATATTTGACCGATATATTTCATTAGACATTTGCCTCTCTCGGATATTAAGTCAGATATTCACTTGATACTCGCTACACGCGGTTGGGACCCGCTGGATCGTTGCCACGCTCTTTGAAGGGCTCCGGCTTGTTTTGGGGGGGGTTGCCAGGAGGTCAGTGGATGAACCTGATTGGTTTTAACCCCCTGCGGACCAAAAATTGGGGAACGGCGGCCGCTGTAATCACAGTCGTGATGGAAAAAAAGGGTTCCAAAGTTGATGGATTTGTTTGAAGTTGATTTTAACCCTTAAAGTAAAAGTAATGCAAAGTGAAAAGACACTCCGGAGGGGTAGGACGGCGCTCAGACACTCCGGCCTGATGGCGGCTCGACGGGTACCTCAACCGCAGATTTCGGGCATCAGCGCTCGGGCCGTTCTCTGCATCAGTGGAATCAGATCTGCACAATTAACCTCAACACTCGAGACGGCGTGATTGGACCCGGAAAAATGTTCTCTGCCTCGCAGGACTTGCCCTTATCCACCCCCCCACCCCCTTCCCTGTAGTCAGAATGAGGTATTTGTGGTTGTGAGGTATGAGTCTCAGACCACTGGATGACCAGAATGTATGATAGTCATACACAGCATCAGCTGCCCCGAGTTCAGATGTTTTGGTTCCAATTCTTCTCACGAAAATAAGTGAAAAGGCCACTGCAAAAGGCAGTTAGTGCACACAAAAAAAATGATTGGAAAGGTCGCTGATTTGCTTAGGGGTCGTAGATTTAAAAAAAAAAAAAAAAAAAAGGAAAACAAACCCGTGGCTTTGCGGTCACATGTTCTCTCAGCTCTGAGACATATAATTTCAAAAAATAATGTTTGCATGATTTTGACAGATTTGTGACAGTTTTCAAAACAACTTACCGTCATTGTTAAGCTTCGCAAAATGAATCACGTCATTAAAAAACTGGGCTGATCAGGGTTTTTCTTCTGATTCCACTCCTCGGTTTTTCTTTCACATGTGGGTTTTTCTAGCCCAGAAGCTGTGTGAGTCGGTTCTACTTGATTTTTGCAGGAAGACTTATTGAACTGCCGAAAAGCCCGGCGAGGCCGGTTGAATCCCAGGTTTATTTGATCTCGGTCAGGAGCTCGAAATGTTCAGACTGCAAATCTGCTCTGACGGAGGTGCTTTATCCGTGCACGATGCTCCACTCTGATATGATTCAAGCTTTCATGGCAGCACAAAGAAAAATCAGTGACAGACTTTGAGGCATAATAAACCTGCTGCAGTCAGAGCAGTAGGAGTACTACTACTAGATACCTCTGACTCTCACTCCACTAAATTTTAAATTATTGAGCTCTTCACTCTTTAATCCACTATTATTTATTTTGACAGCAACAATTTGGACCTTGACGACACAAATACAAACTACACATCATTTTATGTGGCCCCCAAAAGCATAACAGGTCAGAGTGTCTAAAAATAAATAGGTTAAAAGTGTCCTTTAACCAAAAACGACATTTCCCAGAATGCAGTAATTAAGTCCATTTCAACTCTGACAAAAACATTTTGAAAAAAGTTAATGTCCTAACTTGTGTCTGATGTTATTTTTCTTTATTCATTGATAGTTTGATCCCTGATTGATTGAGTTCTGCGGGTTTAATAACCTGACAGATTAAAAGGATTTATGTTACAACAGAGAAACAAACAAACATTTTTTCTGTGTAACTGTAACATTTGGAACTAGAATAAGTAATAAATCCAGACTAATTTTAACATGAAGAAGTAGTGACATTTATTGAGTTACATTTAGTTACATTTATTAGTTACATCTGGCCCCTTGAGGTCAGCTGTAATGCTGATGTGGCCCTCGGTGGAAATGAGTTTGACGCCTGTTATAAGATGTTGCACACTTCTGTAAATGGAAATACTCAGAATAACTAAAATGTGCAAAAGCTGCGCTGCATTTCTTTATATTTTTGTGTATTCAGTAAGTCATATTTACATCTGGAGTCTGAATAATAGGATAATGTACCAACATCAGCACCTCTTTAGTATTTATTTTAGTATATTTAGCATTTATTTATTGATATTTGTTGATGTTATTCTGTTTTTCCATTTAATGGATGTCAACGTCTCGATAAAGCTCTTTTTAGTTTTTCTTTTTAAAGAAAAAGATTAAATCTCTTGTCAAAAGTTTTTTTTTTTTTAACATATGCTGTTTAATTCGCTTTTATTGAATCAATAATAAGAATAAAAAGTTGGAGTCTATTGACCTTACTTTGCCCGTACTGGCCGTACTGGTAGGACGCCATGTGGTCGACGGTGTATCCCGGCGAGCTGTAGGAGGGGGTGCAGTAGGACTGGGAGCTGGGCAGGGAGGGCAGGGCCGACATGGAGGGGACGCTGGTGAGGCCCTCCAGGCCCTTGATGTGGTCCATCCGCTGGCTGCAGCTGGCCGCCATGCCCGCCGGGGGCTCCAGGCCGCCCGTCAGCGGGGAGATGGCGTAGTCGCTCTGGGGCTGATGTGGAACGCCGCCCGGGTTCAGGAGACCCATCACCTGATTGGACGGAGAGAAACGGTGAGGATTCGTTCGCTCGTATTTAATGAAATGAAATGTTTTCCCCCTGAAGAAATGAGCAGAAGACTCAAGCGAGGAAGAAAGTTCTTTTATTTTCGAAGAAAGCCTCATAGTTGGTAAATCATCGCTAATTTTAGCTCGCGAGCAAACTAGGGAATAAAAAATGAGACTGATACACACTCAGACACACACACACAGGAAATCCCCCTTGTTAGAGACATCAAACGGCCCATCCCAGACAGAGATAGCACCAGAAAGGAAGAATTAAGCAATTTGTCTCAGATCCACAGCTCCACTTATTCTCAAATTCCCTTTTTGACGCGGCTCCAAAATCCTACGGCCAAAAACTGATCTCTTAGAAAGATGTGCCAACAAAGATAACGCACAATAAAGACCTAGGCAAGTCCGGCTCCATCCGAGCCTCGGAATAGACTTCCAGTTGGAGAAATGTGTTTGCTCTTGACCTGGTCTTTATTAGCGACCAGATAATCAAATTTTGAAGGGGGGGGGGGTATTCCTGGAGCGCCGCAGGGGTGCGAAGCGTTTCAAAAACAGACTGGATATCAACGACCCCTTCCCCTCCAGGCGCTCGTCGTGTTTACCTGTCCGTCACCAAAAGCGGCCCGTAAACCGTTAATAAGGAATGGAGAACGACTTTATCACTTAGGAAATAACCTGCTACCTCCAAACACATCGCATCCCACCTCCTCCTCCTCCTCCTCCACCTCCCCCGCGGAACTGAGGCCTCCAGGCTCCTCCTGGTGTCCTAATAAGAAGCAGGTACGCGGCTCTTTGGGCTCCCTCGGCCCTCTAAGTGACATATTATTCTACATCCACACACACACATGGTCCTGCTTAAATCATTTCCCAAGCAGGGGAGGTGAATGGAGGAGTCTATGATTTGGAGAGAGGAGTAATGTTTCCTCTCATGCCCGCTAACATTTTTCTAAAACTTTACCCTTCCTTGCCTTCGGAGGATCGCAGCTTCGATCCCGTTTCGCCGACTTTTTCCCAGGTTTTTGTGTTTTCGTGTTTTTATCCCAATGCCTAACCCATCATCCCCTCTGTTCTCCACTGCCTCATGACATCGCTGCTGGGCCAGCACATGGTGTTTCATATCAGAAAAGCTGCCGTTGCCAGGGGGGCCTTAAATCGGAGCGTCTAGGAGTGAGCGAGGAAGAATGTCGGGATGGGGTGAAACATCTGAGACCAGGACATTCCTGCCCCGTTGTATGAAATATATACAAATAAATTAAAACCCCTTTGCCTTCCTATGGAGGAATGTGGAGGGAAATATTTGAAGAATGCAATCACAAGGAGCTTCGCTCCAGGCTTTAATATAGCGTGGAGCGGACGGCGTTATTTGTGCACATAGACGAACCGGCCAGGATGCTCCGCTAAGGTGCATCCATGAGCAATCTACTTCAGGAAGGACATACAGATTTTTGATGTTTAATGCATGTAGCGTGTAGCTGTGTATGTTTGAAAGCATGTTGGTGGGTTTGTGAGGGTTACAAACATCAGAACGAACCCGGAGGAAGAACGCTTAACGTCCTACACACAAGAAAAAGGCCAAAAAACTGAAGAGCATTTTGAATTAATTGGTGAAAAATAACTTCATCTTCTGCTAAGATTTCTGATTTTTTTATTTTAAATCAGTCTTTGAATTTCCATCGAAGGTTGAAACTCAACCGTGTCGTGTCATATATTTGTAGAAGATGTTGCAAAATCCTTAACTGATCCTCAAAATGTCATGGAGTTGATTCATTATCTATGCTGCGTGTGTGTGTGTGTGTGTGTAGGTGTAATTATGTGAACCTGTGTGTGTGTGTGTGTGTGTCTGTACGAGTGTCTTCACCCCTCTTGAGGACCGTTCTCTGAGGAATCGGACCACGCCGGGCTGAAATCTCATTTTCTGCCTGTTAGCCTCTCTGACTCGGTCTCCTCCGCCGCAGTGTGGAGACCTTGGGACTTCCAGCCTGGATAATTGTCTGTAATTGTCTTTTCACTTCTCATTTGTCACACACTCAATTGTCCTCTGTCCTTTCTGGAGTTATCTCACTTTTCTCCTCCAGCGGCGGGCGACCCGTCGTCCAGAGATACAGAGGAGTTTCACTAGAAAACTGCTCGACGGACGGACGAATTAGAGCTATCATGAGTCCCACATCTGAATGAAATATGACTCAAATAGAGAGTCAAAGACTTTGAAAGCTCTCGGTGCAATGTTGTGTACCTGACAGGGTAAAGTATGTGTGTTTCATCAGTTTTTATTCATTCAACTAAACCAGACGAGTACAACCAAGTTCCTGACCAGCTATGAAGAAGAGAATAAAGTTAAGTCTCTAGGATAATAACAAATAAATGCATTTTTTAATTTCAGGCTTTAAGAATTTAGTTTGAAAGCTTCAGAACGCTTCATCCGTTGCTTTTCTCACCTGTGGGGAGAGTCCGTTTCCGATGGTGGGGTTCATGTGATTGGCCGGTCCCCCGGCGCTCACGAAGCTGTCCGAGTAGCCCGAGAAGGAGTGGCGTCCGGAGGCGAGGCAGTAGGGAGAGCCCCCTTCTCCCTGACCCCCACCACCGGAGCCCTGGTGGCCCGAGGAGGGAGGGAGAGGCTGGGGCCGACGCACCGTGCTGGGGGGCTCCGGCACTAGCAGAAGAATCAGGGAGAAAAGTTCAAACACCTTTTAGGACTTTTGGATAACTTTTTCAAAGTCCGGTCAATAAGTAGTTAATATTTGATTAATGTACAATTAAAGTTACTGCTTAACTGCTGGATTAAGGAAAACAAATTATTCATCAAGTCATTAACTTAATCTGGAATATATAACAAAAACAAAAGACTCACTGGTGACCCAACAAAAATAATAAATTCTGTCAAAATATTAAATATTCATTAAAGAAATAAAAGCTTGTAATAAACTTGGAATAATAACAATTCAGCTATTTGTAATTACAGTTTTAATATTTTAAAATTAATTCACATTCATTTTCTTTATCAAACCAAATAAAAAAGGAATACAATCACTATTTTTTTTAAAAATTCCTTAAACATCAACAATAAAGGATGTGGTTTGTTTCATCCCTACCTTGCGCTATCGACGAGGGGGGGTAGGAGCTCTCTGCGAGTTGGTAGGGGGGGATGCTGGACATGGCTGAAGGTGGGAAACCCCCTGGGATCAGGTGATTAAACGCCATCAGCTGATTGGCTCCTGCTTGCTTCCTCCACCTGGCCCGCCTGTTGCTGAACCAAACCTAAACGGACGATGGAGACGTTTCACGTTCAGACGCTTTGAGAAATTAAACAAAGAAAAATATCTGTAGCTTCTCACATCAGCAAGGTTGTAGGAATGGTGAACACACACTCACACACACTCTCACAAATAGTGAACACGGAATGATAACGTCACTTGTCGCAATCGTAGAACGCCGTGTGAAGCTGAACCGGAAGGTGAGAGACAATATGAGAAGTGTGTGTGTGTGTGTGTGTGTGTGTGTGTGTGTGTGTGTGTGTGTGTGTGTGTGTGTGTGTGTGTGTGTGTGTGTGTGTGTGTGTGTGTGTGTGTGTGTGTGTGTGTGTGTGTGTGTGTGTGTGTGTGTGTGTGTGTGTGTGTGTGTGTGTGTGTGTGTGTGTGTGTGTGACATGCCGTGTCCATATGGACTGGGCTCATGCTGGGTGTGCTTACACTTCCCATATGGAGCCTGTGGAGGAGAATTCCATATCAGAAGTCGGAAAGCCAGATTGGGCCCCTGGGAGCAAGGATGAGAAGTGTGTGTGTGTGTGTGTGTGTGTGTGTGTGTGTGTGTGTGTGTGTGTGTGTGTGTGTGTGTGTGTGTGTGTGTGTGTGTGTGTGTTTTGTATAGTACAAACAGTCAGCAGGTTGCCATTAAATGATCAGAGTGTGTATAAAGACACATGGTTTATGTCTCAAAGTGTGTGTACGTGGCATGTGTGTGTGTGTGTGTGTGTGTGTGTGTGTGTGTGCGTGTGTGTGTTTTCATAGAATGAGTCATCAGCTGTGTTTTGGGTCAGGCTTGAATGTGTGAACAGTTCTCACTGCCATCTTGTAAAGATTTTGATGTTTTAGCTTCTGTTCATAAATTCCACACTCCTCCTCCTCCTCTTCCTCCTCCTTGCCGTTGTGAGCTCATCGGGTCCCGAGACCCTCGTGGAATTTTGCACTATCTTCCGGTGGGTTCCTCGTACCTGCACCCTGGCCTCGGTGAGCTTGGCCCTCTGGGCCAGCTCCTCCCGGGTGTAGATGTCGGGGTAGTGGGTCCTCTCGAAGGCCCGCTCCAGCTCCTCCAGCTGCTCCGCCGTGAAGGTGGTCCGACTGCGCCGCTGCTTCCGCTTCAGGGGCAGGTCAGGCTCCGACTCCACGTCCGACCCCTCGTCCGAGTGGCTCGCTGGTGTGAAGAACACAACGATCAGGATGAGACCATTTGATTCGTAAAGCACGAAAACATCCACTCCTCCACAAATGAAGCCTCCAGCTTCGACCTATAAAACCATAAGTGACCTCTGACCTCTGAAACTACGTCAGAGGACAAATGACTTCTACATTCATGTGATCTCTCATACGGACACACACACACACACACACACACACATGTCCACTTCTTCCTCAGGGTCTTGTGGCTAAACAGACTTCCATTCACAAACTCTGAGCCTGTGGAATAATCCCACTGGACGAGATTTCCAGGACACCGCAGGGGGGGCCAGTGGACTAAAAGCCACACAAAAGACTAATGTGGGTCCAGGGACTATTCTTTGAGTGTTCGTCCCTCTGTGTGTGTGTGTGTGTGCGTGTGTGTGTGTGTGTGTGTATGTGTGTGTTTTTATTTAATTTTAACAAACAATCTGTCCTCTTGCAGATTTTTTTTATTAATTTTTACACTTATCAGAATCAGAATTTTCACGTCTGAAAATCTGCAAAAAAAACAAAATAATTTCCTTTAAAATCTGCATCGATTTGACGTCAGGTGACCGCTGATAAACCAATAATTATTGGATCCCGATCGTTTGTCTTCTGCTCGATTGAGCTGCAGTGATTTCACATCACCTGACAGCTTTTGTCCATTTACTTCTGTCCGCTTCAGATCGACATTAAACATTATTGTGAACTTTTTTTTTTTTTATAAGCTTAGTTTTCAAACTCACCACTTCAAACACTCCATTGGCTCCCTTCTAAAAGTTCGCCGAGGCCAATGCACCCAACTTTTTTTTTTGTGTGTTACACTTAATTAATTCCCCCTCAGCGTAGGGGAAGTTTTGTGTGCAACACTGTATTAGTTCCCCCTCAGAAGCAACAATAAAATACAAGAGGATCCAAATAGCTCGGGGCCTCTCATGTGAAACGGATCCTCTCTCTCTCTCTCTCTCTCGCGCTTCCACCCCCCCTTTTGGTGATTTTCTCCTTGCGACACCAAAAGCAGTGGGAGTCAACTTAACATGCATTAGGAAGCAAATTGGTAAAGACACATTCAAGCATGGGGGGGGAAGTAAAATATTTCCAAAAGGCTGAGCGAAAGAAAGAAATAGAGACGTTTCCTTTAAGCCTCGGCTGAATTTATCTTAAATCTGACGACGTTTCTTGCGACTTGTCGAGTTCAAGGACTCTCGGAATTCAGGCCTTCGATTTTTTTTTTTCCAAACAGGATAGAAAAACAAGAGATGGGGCCTTTTTTTTTTTTGTGGCCTCCCCCCTTGAGTTCCTGCATGGAGGAGGGCCACAAGGAATGCTTTTTCGCTCCCCCTCGACTTTAGCACCGTGCGCGTTCCTCGGCATTTCACAGGGATTTGGCCCCTGGGAAAGCTGAAGCGGCCGGGGGAAAATCCTTAATCACTTTGGAATTACCTATCAGTTATGACTGCTACCGGGGGTTTTTCAGGAACTTTTCAAAAGAAGGGACAGAATGGCACCTCAGAAGTCTGGAGGAATTTATCCGCGATACAATCGGATTCTTCACACAAGGGCCTCACGGCCGGCGCGCTTCGTTTCGCCGCGCTTCGGTTCGAATTTGTGGAGATAGAACAAGATAAGACCGAACCAGAGAAACTCTGAACAGGAAGTGGATGAAAAAGCGTGGAGGAAGTGCGGAGAAAATGTTCGACTCGCACATTTTTCCCCCCTTTCGGATGTTCACACGCTCTTAATTCGCCCCAAACAAACTTTTTTTGCGATTCAGCACGCCTTAAACAAGCACCACCTCCTCCTGTCCTTCGTCCTCCCTCCTCCTCCTCCTCCTCACCCTCCCTTTGTCTCCCTCCTCTCCCATCTCTCTCCCCCTTTTTTTTTTCCACCCATATTTCTCTCTGTGACTCCCGGGTTCTTTGTTACTCCACAGAACCGACGGTCTTTGCCCGCGATTTCCACGCTCCATCTGTGGAATCCGTCATGGCTCCCTTGGCCCTTCACAGCGGAGGGCTGTCACCTGCCCCACGGGGGAGCCGGAGGGGGGGAATAAAGAGGTGGGGGTGGATGAGGGGCACAGCCAGGGGCATTCTGGCTCTCCCTCCCCCCCTAAAAAAAAAAAAAAAAACCTTCCTCCAGAGGGAACTGTAAGAGCACCTGAGGGGCAACAGGGGCTGTTGTTGCCAGCGTAAATGTACCCATGGGGGCAGTTTGTCTGGGCATCTGTGTTGGGTTTTGTTGGTGGTGGTGGTGGAGATGTTTTTCCTACGGATCGAAGGCGTTAGGACGCGATATTAGGTGCGAGGGAAATTAAAATAGAACAATATTTACAACATCTGATCATCTGAATGATAAACAGATGAAACAGATCTGAAACCTGTTGGACAAAATCAACACAAACTAGACTTCTAATGAAGTTTGATTTGATTTTTTTTGAAGATCTCATCACAAAAACACCTTTTTTTTTGGCTTTATAGTTTCCTGTTTTTACAGAAATCAACACTCAGACCAGCTTAGAGTTAAAATCTGCTGATAAATTGTATTTAACAGAAAACAGTTTAAGTAAGAAATCTCAAAAAAGTTTTTTTTAAAACCCGGATAATTTTTAAGGCGCGCTTAAATTTCACGTCATTTAATTTAAAGTTTATTCTAAAAAATTGTAATTGTTAGAAGAAGAAAAAATCCCTGGGAGGAGAACGCTGCTTCCACAGACGACACACACACACACACACACACACACACACACACACACACACACACACACACGACTCCTTCAGCATCAAACACACACCTAAGATGTTCAGATTGTTATCATGGAGTCCAAATTAAAGCGGCAGGTGATGAAGACCATTGTGGTGGGGGCATGGAAAACTTGTGCCAACATGGAGCGCAGCCACCTCATCAAACCTGAAGCTCATTACTTTTTATAGCTTGGCTCAGACACTAGACAACACACACACACACACACCTTCACACTTCTGGACTGCTATTTTACAGCTACAATAATCCATCTTGTCAGCCTTGAGGCTCCCCCCCCCCCCCCCAGCATCCATGAACACTCCTTTCTAAAATAACAGGAGGACGATCAGCATCAGTAACGTGTGTGAAGAGCAACGGGAGGAGAAGGTGGTCCCCCCCTCTCCCCAGATCTGTTCCAACCTATAAACCTGTGGTTTCAGAGTGCCCCCTTTTTGCCGTCCTCGCCCGGCTACCCCCCAGATCTGATCGCATCGATTTGGCACCGTCAGATAGCCTCAGCCAATCAAATTATCCACTCTAAGCATCATATCTGCATCTTAAAACCCTGTATTTAGAGTCCCTGTAAACACTTGACTTCTCTCTGTATAACTTGTGCTCCACCTCAACTTTAAGGGGCAGGGGGGATGGGGCAGAGTGGGGGGGGGGGGGCGCTTGCAGACATGGCACTGCTTCTTGTCAGTTCATCGAAATATGAGAAAATATGAGCCTTAAAAGGGTAAAATTATCTGAGCAGGAGACGGCCTGGAAAAGCAAAAAATCAGCCGGGAGCCGGGGGGCATTAAGCTGCAAAATAAGAGAGGAGTAGTGTGGGGGGGTGGGGGGGCAAGGGTTTAGAGGAGAAAAGAAAACTGTTTAATTTAACCAAACTGAGTGGCACACGGCGAAAATAGACGCCAGTCCAAAACAGAGAAACAGAACGTCCAAAATGGATCCCACCATGCACTGCCATCCCATAATAACCAGGAGGAGGAGGAGAATGGAGGATTTAGCTGAAACAGACTGTTGGAAAGTTTTTGGTGTTGCTGATTTTTTTTTTTTTTAGATAGGGGGGGCAGTCGCACAGGGACACAAAGGCTTAAATATGTCCACTGAGACAACAGACAGTACACATTGAGTGTGTGTGTGTGTGGGGGGGGGGGCAGATCGAGGGGGTGTGAAAGGGGACGTATCAAACTTGTGGTTTTGGGACTGGGGGGGGATTGGGTGACCATATGTGGACTATTTACACCCCTCCTCGGACATCACACTAACTCTTCTGGGGGCTTTGGTTAATTTGGAGGGTAAATCGAGCCTCTGACATTTTGCTCCCCCCTCACCCCCACCCTCCCAACTCCTCTCCACCTACCCCACTTAAAAAACACAAAACAAAAGGCAGAGGAGACAAACGGGGCATTTATTTGGGCGGGCCGGCCGCGCCGCTCCTATTGAGGGGCGGGGGCACCGAGTGACCGGCGACTGCATTAAACAGTATATAGAAGTCAGGACAGGCAGATGCTGGGGCAACTAATGGCTTTACTGACAGCTTATGGACCCATCTGTGACTCTTTCTGGTGGGCTGGGAAAAAGACAGTGTGTGTGTGTGTGTGTGTGTGTGTGTGTGTGTGTGTGTGTGTGTGTGTGTGTGTGTGTGTGTGTGTGTGTGTGTGTGTGTGTGTGTGTGTGTGTGTGTGTGTGTGTGTGTGTGAGGGGGTTTAGTCGGGGTACACACTTGACTTGCTAAGGAGGAGTGTCAACCGTCACAGCCAAGTGTGCCACTGGCCTATGTGTGTGTGTGTGTGTGTGTGTGTGTGTGTGTGTGTGTGTGTGTGTGTGTGTGTGTGTGTGTGTGTGTGTGTGTGTGTGTGTGTGTGTGTGGTGGAATCAGGAAACTGTTACCTGTCAGTTGTGTCTAAATGTACTTCTAACCCCGTTTCCTGTGCGGCGCTGGGGGAGAGTGACCCCCCACCACAGCCCCGTGACCCCGGCATCTCTTCTCTGTCTTTTAACTCTGACAGTGACTCATAACTGAGGCCGATGGGGGAAACTGTTGGCGTCCCAGGAGGAGGCGAGCCGCTAACAGGCTAAGTGTCATTCCCAGTAAAGAGGATGTTTCAGCTACGTTTATATAATAACACAAAAAATAGACAAAAAATTAATTTTAGAAGGAATTGGATTTAATTCTAGTAAAATGAACTATCAAGATAAGTCAGCATAATTTTATTTCTCCAGACATCTTAAAATAAGTTCAGTCAGGAAAAAAACAAAACAAATATGAAATAGTTTTTCTAAACGAGATGATTAATCTCGTGTTCCCAGATCTAACGTTTAAACGATTTAACTACTTTAACTGAGTATTCCTTCATTCTGGGAGCATAAATAAAGATTTTTTTTTTTTTTTAAATTCCAGTGCAATTTCATTTCTGGAATTTGCAGCAGAAAAAAATGCTGAATAAGGAGTCGGTCCGGACTTCTTGTGCTTCCATGAATGAATTGAATAGAGAAATTGAATGCATGCAGACAAACGGAACGTGCTGCATAATGCTGCATTCATGTTACACCAGCGCATGGGGAGATGGGAGTTCCTTTACTTTTTGTACGTCAGGGTTTCAGATGGTAAATATTTCTGCGGAACCTTCTGGTTTTGGCAGTGGATCCCTGTTTGAACAAGGAAATGCCAGTAATCAACTTTTACAGAGCAGTACATTCATATTGGATAGAACCTCCAGCGAATTATTTCCATCGGACGCAGCGTTTTTTTGGAAGCTGGAAAGTCGATACGATCGAAACGTGAACCACAAATCTATCAGGATCCTTGAGTTTTTCGATGACTTTTCAGCATTAAAACACATTTTATGTGGTATAATTACTTAACAAAGCTCTGAATGAAAGTCAAGCTTCACCAGTCGGGTGATTGACAGCTGCCTGTCCCCCCCCATCAGCACCAGAGACGATGCGTTCACTGGCCTCTGGAACTCTGACTCAACCCTCAACCCTTGGACCAACGCACACATAGACAGGCATTAAAAAACAAGCATGCTCGCAAACACGCACACATTCTTCCTTACTTTCTCAGAAACACATACAAACACACTCATGCAAACACATTTAAACCCCCCCCTTGCCACCCTCCCTCCTGGGCCGTTGTGCCTTTAGCGCATACTTGCAGCAGATAAAGAGGGGCCTTATTCTAAGGCGAGCCATTCTACTTGACCTTCGCTGGGCCTTTTCACTCTTTCACTCCCTTCAAACCGTCTTTGGGGCTCAATGTGGCTAGTCCATCACCGCTGAAGGCTGGGGAGCTACAGCAGGGTCCTCCAGGGAGGGGGGGGGAATACCCCAAATACCCCCCCTAACCTCTGTCAGACGCACACATGCACAAAATCACACTGACTTCAAAGTTGGTGTGCATTCATTAATTGCCCTTTGAATTGATATCAGAGGGTGACAATACGAGTGTGAAAGGAGAAGGAGGCTTTAATGAAGCATAGAGCCGCCATTCATTTGCAGATAACGATGTTTTCATGCTTCAACAGTCATCACGCATGAGCTTATCGGAAAAAAAAACTGAGAACAGAGTGGGGGGGGACGGCCCCAGGGCAGAGGAGAGTGATTTGGTGCTCGCCACTTGCCCCCTCGTGCCCTCTTCTGGCCCTCGTGCCCAGAGACGCACTGAGTGACACATTCATGGTCGGCATGGACAGACGGAGCCTTCATCACCAGACGGTCGCCATGAGGTCCGTCCACAGGTTGTTGGTTCACTCGACGTCACGTTTGAGGGGGTAGGAATAGGGGCTGGGGGGGGGGTTTCCAGGTCAGTACGCAAATTATTGATTCAATATTAATTCATCTGATAATAATTTACCTGAATAATTGATTTAAGAGTTGAAAATATAACAAGATAAAAGCAGAAAGTCCGGCAGAAGGAGCTGGAATCAGTTTGGAGGAAATTTACCAGCTGTTAAAAAAGTCAATCAATCGATCAATCAAAGTTGTAAATTAAAAACACCTTTCAAGAATTTTACATGTGCTTTTGTTCAGAGCAGCAAGACAATAAACACACTGAACACACCAACAGTGAACGCACTAACACTAAACACACCGACACTAAACACACCGACACTAAACACACCGACACTAAACACACAGACACTAAACACACCGACACTAAACACACCGACACTAAACACACCGACACTAAACACACTGAACACACCTACAGTGAACACACCAACACTGAACACACTAAACACACCAACACTGAACACACCAACACTGAACACACCGAACACACCAACACTGAAAACACTAAACACACCAACACTGAAAACACTAAACACACCAACACTGAACACACCAACACTGAACACATTGAACACACCAACACTGAAAACACTAAACACACCAACACTGAACACACCAACACTGAACACATTGAACACACCAACACTGAACACACTGAACACAATAACACTGAACACACTGCACACACTAAACACACCATATATGCTGTACATGCTAAACATGCTGAACACACTAAACACACTGAACACCAGCTCAGTATCTGCCTCCATCTCAGCTCCCTCTCCTCTGCCTACCACTCCTCTTCTTTTTCCTCTTCTTTTCCTCTACCTATCCCTCCTCTTCCTCTTCCTACTACTCTGCCCTGGCACCATTCCATTGTGTGCCCACACATCACATTAGCAGCACGCCATCCTTCACCCCGAGTGGCAGACAAACCCAACTCCTCCATTCAGCCACATTATTTACACAAACAAAGTCCCGCTCCGTTTCTGTGACAAAGCAGCTAAATCTTTACGGCTCTTTCATGTTTTGTCTGCTGTCGGTCCCCTTTTGTCCCCCGGCCCTTAGCCCGGGCCCTGGATACAATGAGCCCGGGGGAATGGAGGCAGATTGAAGGAATGCGCCTCAATAAACCTAATTATGACATGATGACTGCGCTCACCATGGTAGGGGTTTTTCAAAGATCCCGGGCTTATTCAATTAGCCCTTTCCAGGATCCCCTTTCACCAAATAAAGTTATCCCTTTGACTGTTTGCATTGCAGAGTGGAATGTGTGTGTATGAGTGTGTGTGTGTGTGTGTGTGTGTGTGTGTGTGTGTGTGTGTGTGTGTGTGTGTGTGTGTGTGTGTATATATATGACTATGCATTTGTCTATGTGCTCACACACACAGCCAGCCAAAATGGAAGTGTATCAGCCCTCAACAAGGCTCCTCTGTATTATCTGGCTAATTTCACCTAACAATGTATGGACTCTAAAGATACACTGTGAAAATGTGAAGCAGGAGGAGGAGGAGGAGGAGGAGGAGGAGGAGGAGGAGGAGGAGGAGGGACACAGTGACTGTTTTAATCATTAACTTTGTCTTCAGAGTTAATCACTATGGTTTGGGCCTGGAGGGCCAGCGTCACTGCCAAATATATAAAAATGTGATTTACATGGAGGGAGAGGGAATGGGAGAATGTGAATTTTATGTTATATTTACCACGGCAGGGGTATTTGCAAGAATTATTTATATTTAAAAAATTAACCTGTGGATTATATTTCCATTATTTCCAATCAATAATTAACTAGACAAGAAAAAAAAGTTTTTTTTTAAACAGTAACAAACTTTTGTCTATTTAAATAGATATGAAAGCTTAAAGCATTACAAAAAGTCATTATTTATGCAGCTTTCTTGAATCGGTTTTAAAGTACAAAAATAAAGCTTTATAATGAATCTGTTAGATGGATATAAATGAAAGGTTTATTTATAATTGAAATAAGTAATTTTCTATATCCTTAAAAGTTGAAAATAACAAAAAAAATCTATCACAATCAGTTAAACTGTTGTTAACCAATATTTCTTAGAAGTCACTGTTTTTTGCTCTTCTGGGCTTCACATTTTTTAAAATTGTGAGAAAATAAATTGATAATCAAACAGCGAAGGGTTCAAACAGAACTTCATTAGTGAGTGGACTGACTTCTCTTTGTGCGCTAAAGGATGCGTCCCAGATATGGAACGAGCTTTGCGCCGCAGGCTGGAGGAACCAGAGAGGGAGAGAGAGAGAGTCCGGGACGGGGGGGACGGAGGGAGAGGGGCGGCGTTACGCTCCAGATGAAAGTGAGATGAAATAAAAGAGTCGATTTAATCTGCTTGAGGAGATTTGAGGAGCAAGTGGCTGAGAATGGACGAAGGGGGGGTGAGGTTTCGGAGTTTTTTTGCGCCGCTGCTGCGCGCTGACGGGTGGGCCGAGGCCCCCTTTGTGAAGCTGCGCTCCGGGCCAGACCGGGGTCTCTCCGGGGAGAACATTGGTCCCCATTCAGCACAAACACGCTTTAATACACTCCCTCCCGTCATTAAATGTGACATAGCACAATATCGACATCATGTAACGGACATCATTAATGTTGGAGGAGGAGGGCAAGGCCAGGACTTATCAAAGAATCAATAACGTGAACGTCATCCTCCCCGGGAGAGGAAAATCACTTTATTGATCAATAACTGAGTATTCAGGCCCAGGTATTAGACGGCTTCCAAACTGATGCGTCTGGAGGCACAGATAATACTAACGCGCCAAGGAAATGTAAAGATTCCAAACCGAATACACTCCGGTAAATACACACCTTATATTACACGGAGCCCCACGCTCTTCCTCACTTCCTCTTCCTCTCAGTTACGCCTGGAAATGTGCGAATTATTCAACACCACTCCAACATTTCTCACTTTTTAAATACTACTCCGTCTTACATGGAGGATGGAATGTTTTTACGCGTTTTTTTACGCGCGCACATGCGTGCGTGTGACCACGTGAACTCACGCATCCCGGAGCGGGGGAGACGTGAGTGGATTTCAGAGGTCCTCGATTGTGATGGTGAATGGCGGTCGGCCTCTTTTTAGCCCAAGCCGAAAAAAGGAAACATTTTGTAGGTGAAAACGGCCATTTTCCCCTCGCTGAACGGGCCCTCGGAGCCTCCCTGAATAATTCATCCTTCATTGCGGCCTCATAGTGGGTTTTGTCGGGCTTGAATCTACCCCTCTCCCCTTCTTTTTTCTCCTCTGGCTGAATTATAAACAGGTTGCCTTCTTCTTTAAGCAGCAGTCAAAGCTGTTTCCAAGCTGCTCTTTTGTCCGCGCTCAGCCCAAGCGTGAGCCCCAAATAGACTCTTGCGCTTTTGTCTCCCAAGTTCATCCCTGCGCGTCCCGTTGTGTGCGCGGGGCGCGTCTTTGTCAGGAGTTGGAAACCGTTGAACAAATGTTTGATCAACTCATCTGGGGGACATTTTGTCTCCTCAGACTAGCATCCTTTATCTGCCCCCCCTCCCTTACTTTACTGATGCGGAGACGAAGGAAGCGCAAACAGGCAAAAAGGGGCAAAATGTTGACATTTCGCTTTTCCAACAGGCGAAACAATGGAGACAGAACGGATGGAGACTGTTAAAGACGAAGGATGCGTTTGACCTCAGGTGCGCCAGGTAGAGTGATAAAACATGAAATATTATCACAGAAATCTGATAAAATAATAACAAAAATCAAAATTCAAACTGAATGGTTGTCATATGGGTCCCTGGAATTAGCCTTCCCCATTTATTTATTTCTTGATAAACGGGAAAATAAAACTTTTTTTGTTCAAGAGCGAAAGAAAAATAGCTAAAGAAATATTTCATTAAGTCCAAAAAAAAAAAAAGTCCTCCAAACGCGCAAACTCACCTTCTCACCAAAGAGGAAAACGCAACTCATTTGGGGGGCTGTAATTGGAAAGTGTCAGATTAAACGAGCAGCCAAGCGTGACCAATTCGCCCCCTAATGACGTAGGCAAAAAGTCACGACGTACAAAACAAACCAATTAGACCCGCAGCAAAGAAAATGCACATCTTCCAAAAAAAAAAAAAAGAAGAAGAAGAAGACTGTCACGTTTTAGCCCTCCGGGCCCGCAGCGCATCAGGGACCAGGGCACAATATTCAGTTAAAAACATTTTAAAGTGTTTATCATTAAGGGGTTTATTTATTTTTTAAGGAAGCAAACTTTCTTAGGCGTGAGATAATTCAACGTGTTTGCCTCGATTTTTTACTAGAAAATTATTTCCCCAAAACAGCAACAACAACAACAACAACAATCATCACTGTTTGACTTCCACTCAAAAAAAAAAAGTATCAACTCCACTGAACAGACGGTTACTTTTTGCAGTGGACACACTAGTTTAAAACACAAATTAAAACTTATTTGAAGCTTCAAAAACAAGAAAACTCGACTCAAATATCCCATCATGCAACGCGCAGAGAGAAGCGTGGACCACATTTCTAAGAATTTATTAAAAGATCACACTTTAAAGTCGCAGCTGAGACTAAAAAACTTTGGATTGCTCTAATCCACTAGAATAATTCTGCGAACATTGCCATCACACACACACTCACATACACACGCACACACACACACGCACACACACACTGAGCCATCACCTGCTGTTTGATTTACGGTATGGCCTCATGGGAAAATCATTAGCCGGGGAGTATACGGTCGATAAAGAATTCCTCACAAAGGACGACACGCACTCTCCACCCCCACCCTACAAGTTTACAGCATGCTAAAACTTCACACGGTTCGTTCAACGGCAAAATAAAAACCAGTCTACGTCACAAGCAATCAACAGGTTGAAGTTTTTGGAGGACAGAGTGAGATTTCATCCAGTGGAAATGATTCCAAACAGAGAGTGTGTGCGTAAAGACAGACGCGCTCTGCGTTGAGATTTCCCAAAGTCTACATTCAATTCACGGCTCAGCAAATGCCAAATTTACACTCCTTACATCTGGACTCAGTGAGTTGATATCTGATCAGACAGGCTCCAGTGTGTGGAGGCTCACACACACACACACACACACACGCAGTTCACTCACATCTGTCTCCCAGGATGCCTTCAATGCTGTGTTTGGCTCTCCTGTCGCTGTCCTCCAGCTCCTTCTTCTCCATGTCATCCTCATCTTCCTCTTCATCGCCTTTGCCTCCGAACTTACTCCGCATGATGCGACTGATGGAGCTCACTGTGAACGATCGTTCAAATAGTGGAAATTATAATCCAAAAAAATCAGAAATTTAAGAAAATAAAAGCAATGGTAATCAGGAAGTTATATTTGCAGCTAGATTAAAATAAAACAATTATATCTGGGATTAATTAAACTTAAAACAAACGTCAGATAAAGTCCTATAAAATGAAAACAATGAATAAAGAACATGTGTCAGAAGTTCTAAAAGTTTTTTAAAAAATGTATTCCTCAATAAAATAAACTTTTTCAAATCAATAATACCTGTTGACACCTTATAATAGTAATGATATTAATAGTAATAATAATAATAGTAATAATAATAGTAATAATAATAATAATAATATCAATCTTTGATTTCTGCCCTTTTTACCTGAAGGAACGTTGTTGCGGTCACATATCCCGTCCTTCAGTAATTTATCCCGAATCTCCCAGCTAAACATACCCGGGTTTTCCCGCTTGTACTCTTCTATTCTCCTCTCAACGTCAGGCGTTGTTCCCTGCTTCAAAAGGTCAGAAGAGTCGCAGTGTTCATTCACTTCATCGTGGGCTTGGGAGCACAATGCCACGGGCTACTTTGTTCAGTGGAACCGTTAAATGTGCGTCTTACCTTGGGTTTGCTGCCCCCGATGGCCCCGGGTCTAATGGAGCCCGTCTCCTGGTACCGGCAGAGAATTTTGGACACGCAGCCGTGAGAGACCCGGAGCTGCCTGGAGATGACGCATGGCCTGATGCCGTGGTGGGCCATCTCCACGATCTTGTGTCGGATGTGGTTGGGTAGAGGCCTGCCATTAATGAAAACCCCTCCGAGCTGGTTCACTCGGCCTTGACCCAGCGGAGTCGACACTATTAATATATTTAAAAAAATATGATGAGAGGATATTATCACAAGAGTTACCCACGAGAATGCACTCAGGGGTAAAAAAAAAAAAGTTTGTGTTAAAAAATACATGAGACTAGCATGAGTGGAAAATGTGACCGTAGAATGGAAATAAAAACAGATTAAACTCCTCAGATCGCAGGGGAAAAAAGTGAATTGCGAAAAAAATGTCACTTAAATTACAGGATGCACAATACCGCAACACCAAACACAATTAAACGGGCCCACACATAAAGGATTGCACAACAAATATTCTCCTTTTCTAGCACCACATTTTAACAATTCTGGAAGTGAAACAAACGCAAAACATATAGCATCATTTTAAAGTCTGCAAATAAAATAATAACTAATTTTAAACTTTTATTTTCTGTAGCCAAAACTTGAAGTATTTCTAAATACTGTATTCTTTGCACAGGACGGAGTGACAGGTCTCTGGTCCCTAAACGCATCATCCGTCCACATCCCGGGCTGCCCCCCCTCCCTGAGGCGATGGTGATTTACCTTCCAAAGGGAAGCCACTGCGGGGGTAGTTCTGAGCCAGCGTGGGTCGCATCATCCTGGATATTGACCCCGCCAACGCAGTCATACCCTCCAGAGTACCCCCGGTGACCACAGACACCTCCTCCCGACGGGACGCTCCGACACGCCAGGGAAAAAAAGTCGCTCGTCCCGCTCAGGGGGAAGCTAGCCTCGGTTAGCCGTGTTGGGGTTAGCCTCTCCCGGGCTACAGCCAGGCAGCGTCTCGGGGAAGCCCCGAGACTTCTGGAGTCAAATGTGGCGACAAAAAAGAAGATATTTTGATTATTGAATGTTAATAAATTCTAGTTTTTCATTCTTCTCCCGTTAATTCGCCGGTTTTTCCGGTTCTATTTTCGCCAAAAAGTCGCCCCTAGCAAGAAAACATTGATGTTGTTGTTTGTTGACACCGGTTCAAAGTGAAGGGAGTCCGTCAAAAGTAGCCGAGCTCGTCTCAAGCACCCTCAACGCTCCGGGCTGTGATTGGTCGAGAGGATACACACGGTATGCAGCTGAGCTCTATGATTGGCTGAGGCTGAAAACTTTAGTCCTATCAGAGAGGCTGTCACACACCGGACCGGAGGCTCAAAATCAATCTAAATATTGAATCTACGGAGTTTCTGACCAGGAAAAGTGTCAAAATATGACTTAGTGCTGATGAATCTATCAGGAATGAAGTATAGCAGCAAAGCGCCACCCTTAAATAGTGTTTTTATCCGTTAACGTGTTAGAATTTGTATTAATTCAACCAAACTATTGTTTACATCCCCATATATCGGTCTTTTCCAACAGCCTCAACGATAGAAGGAATATTTTGTTCTAATATTACTAAATAATAAGTAATTATACTAAATAATAAAGATGGAACTAACAAATAAGTAGTTTTGATTCCTAAAATCCACTCTAATACTTTCTGAGGCAACAAGTGACTACTTTTCTATAACTCCTGATTAATATTTCAGTCTTAATTTGTTGGAATGAAGCGGATGAATTATTAGAAAATACTTTCAGTCTAATAAGTTAACAAAACAAGCAGGATATTTAATTGATGTGAAGAAAAACAATTCTCAACAAAAATAGAAAACCAGGCAGTTGTAATTTATCGTGTTAGGATGATTTTATAGATCATATTTAACTTATTTATCGACTCTCTTTATTTATGGGTTATTTGACAAAGAAACTCTCTATAATCTTTGTGATGACAAGCTTTTCATATTTGCTCAGATTGCAGGTTGTTGTAGGCAGCATGAACATTACTTTCTTAATCATAACAGTTTCTATTGATTTCTGCTCTATCTCATCTATCGGATTTGTCCTAATTATACAACATGAATATTAAAGATTACCAGAGCGGATGGGGGTAAAGCAATAATTCCTGATTTTACAGGTCTTTATGCAAAACTTCCAAAATAAAATATGTATATAAACTAGACTACCCCTTTTCTATAAAAATCTGCAGTGTTTAATGCATTCTATCCTGCACGACCCTAATTTGTTCCCACCCCTTGGTCTCATATATGACACAAATGGTGCTAAAGTGTGTGCACCTCAAGGAATTTATTGTGGTTTTCAGACTGAGCACCAACCAGCAGAGAACAGTCTGAAGGGGGACGTGCGCCACAGCAGGATACGACGCCAGGGCGGCCGTAAAGCCAGTCTAGCATCGGACCAGTGGGTGTATGTTCATCCCTAAATGTCTAATCATCAATAATGTCAGTTACAAAAGAGACAAAAACAATACACCCAAGTTAATTTATGGATATTTGCGGGGTTTTTTAGGTACTGAATAACGTGAGCCACCTTCAATTTCTGACCAATCACTGAATTGATTCCGCTTTTGCGCATTGAAATCAGACAAAAGCTCGTTTTATCCCGGTGTCCATCATCTCAAATAACGCAACTCCAAAGTTGATCCTCTGCGCCAGAGCGCACGAAGAAGAAATGTCTCAATATTTGTCTGAATTAATATTTAACACATTTATTTCAAGTGAATCCCTCAGAACAACTTTGGTCGGGCCCTTCCTCGTATGGATCAAACATGACTATCTAGAATTAATGGATTTACAGGAGTTTAAGAGTAAATATGAGTCCTGATCAGAAATGTATGTAAAATATATTATCAATTAAAAGTTGTCCTGGAATGAAATCCCAGGATTCTTCTCGTGATTTATGTTAATCTAAAGTCAAAAAGCCCCACCAGCACCTGATTAGCCCTTTCATGTCTCAATCCACTCACCTATGCGCTTTGGAGCAATAACGGGGCCCTGCGGGGGGGGCCACCGCGGTCCCTGTCATTCACCTTAATTTACGCGGAGAGAAGAGCTTTATACCCCACGGGCTAAGTAGGTTTCAATTAACATTCGATTCTATAGTGGCTTTAGGGGGGGGAACGCACCTCAGATGTTGACTCTGCTGTCAAAAACGCGCGTTGACAATGGGTGGACGCTGCGTTTAAATGAGTGGGGTCAGCGGGGGTCTTTCACCTGCTAAGGAGGATGTCATTATCTTCAGGCCACAGCATCTCCGTGGAATTAACTGAATCCCGTGGGTTGTCATAACACGGGAGACGGTGCGCCTTTTTTTGTGCGTTTTTACGCATGTAATAAAACCAAAAGCGGCGTCAACTGAGAGGAACTGCTTCTCTGGGCTTCCGTAGTGCTTGGCGATCAGATAATTAATTGAGTCGCGGTCCAAATTATCATCTAACGAGTTCTATTCTGGGACAGAGCAGAATTCTTCTGCTGTAGGCAGAAGAAATGAATGGAGCATTGTTAGCACGTGGACCTTGTAAATGTTTTCAACAGTTTGAGTCACAGAATTAATGTGAGGCCGAAGCCTGGATGCTCGCCTTTCTTGCGTTTCTGACTGACCTTTCCCTCTAAAAACCATCAGTTTTTACGCTGCGACGTGACGATTTGGGAGTGTCAGTGATCTTATTGAAATTGGATATTACAGCCGAGGGGAAAAAACAGAGGGAGCAAATGGAAAACAGAGAAAGCCATGATGCATACCTCGACCCTTTCTTTAAAAGCGACACTGAATCTCCGTATCCAATCCATTACCGGAGGATGAAATCCAAAGTCAGAAATCTGGCTTGATGAGAAATAAATTAGGCCTCGTTGCATCACATGCTCTGGAGGGGGACATTCACAAATACATATTCGTCAAATCAATTAGTTTCCGTCGCACCACAGTAATAGTTGTATGACAAAAGGCTCTAAAACAGGGCATTGTTAATGAAATAGGTTAATTTATACTCGACTGTGACTTCAGAGAGACCAAACACAAGCTGATCTATTGTACTGTTTATTTTATGGTTCTATTTAATGATATCTAACATATTTTAGTTGTGTTTAACATTTTTTATCTGTCATATCTATAAAGCTATCGGACCATAAGTTGTATGTGTTGAAAATGTATGCTTTTCCTAAATTCAATCGACAACAGCCTCCAAACAGTCTTTTTTTTTAACCTAAATAGTCTCCTTTCCATATTTAAGCATCATTTATTAATATGCAGCCAATTCAGTAATATATTCAAATGTACTAATAGATTCCAAAACTTCTGTATTATTACTTTCAACAACTTTAACTGCTGGACAGTTTAGGATAAAAGAGTATAGACCATCATAGATCTGTAAATTAAATTGTAGAATAAAAAGTTCTATTTTATTGTCGATGGGATAGATGATGGGATTAAATGTAACTAGTATTGCATTAAAGTAAGTATTAAAGTGAATAAGTCGTTGCCGTCGTAATAGACTGATATTTTAAAACTTTTAAAACTATATTTTACTGTCTGAAGTTTTGTTGAGTTTTCATGGTCTTGTTTTAATGCCTTTTTTTTTTTTTAAAACAGCATGCAGAAATAATCTTAAAACGATAAAACACTTATGAAGATGAGATGTGGAGAGAAAAAAACCACTTAAAAATAAAAGCAAGCAGACCGAATGCGCACCGGGAGGGATTTTGGGGGGTTTTGTGGCGCAGTAGTTCCTCCACCAGGGTCTCAAGGGGATTTATGGTTATCATTGTAAAATGGTCCAATTTGAATGGGCATTTCCCAAACATTTACCGGGTCTTCCCCCTGATAATTCCCCTCAATCTGTTTATCGATTATCTACGCAAGTGTGGCTGATTGGAATATACAGCTATAGTGAAGGATAAAGGTGCGTAAAATATTAAAAGGTTGACTTATGGGATTGAAAATTTAATTCAAGGGCGATTATGGGTCAATATAATGTGGACTTTATTCTTTAATGTTTAAGTAATCATCTAAACATGTTGACTGGTCAAAAGTTGTTTTAATTAGTTCCGTTTATTTGCCTTTTTTTATAAAATAACATTTTAACCACAGGTAAAACAGTTTGTGACGCGCGTCAGGACTGAGTCCACACCGAAAACACCAGCGGATTTACGGGCCTTTAGAAGCTGAAAGTTGACAGAAGGTTGGGGTTTAATGTTTTTAATAGAATGTAGGAGTCTTTATCTTACAGTAGGGGGCGTGTTCGATGCACAGCAGGAAGCTTCAGCCTCACCTAGGAGGGACTGACTGAGAAAAAAATATTGATTTAGGCTTTTGTGAGCCATTCAAACGTTCCCTGCAGCCTCTGATTGGCTGTTCAGTTACAGGTTGACATTTTATGGATCGTTTAAGAGCAGTTGAAAGGATGAAGGACTTTTGTTTCACCCCAGATGTCATTTTTCCTTCCTGTGGACTTGACAAAGAAAGAATCCGGTGGGTAACCAGGTTTCCTTTATTACTGAAATGTGTTTATGCATGTAAAACAGCACATCAGGAACATTTCTCTGTGCAAATACATTTGGTACTTGAACAACAATCACAGATTCCCATTAAAAACCACCATCATTTCTATAGGTCCTCTTCAAATAAATACAATAAGCTTAGATTTCCATAGGTAGACCCCGTTACTTGTGACAAATAAGAGGGTGAAAGTGCATCGCTGGACAGTTGGGGAAAGGTAGCGCAGGATGATTGAAGCAAACATTGGTATCAGGAGGAAGGGAGGGGAGGTTTAAGAATCATGTTGGACTGTTTTCGCTTTGTTTCGCCCCCTTGCAGTGAAGTAGGGGCACCATGATTGTGCAAGGGCAATAAGTGCTTAGAACAAACCACATTGGTGTTCGAATCAGCTCCAAATTCAACAAATAAATGCTGCTGGGAAGGTCAAGGAGGCCGATCACGACACAGGAGTGCAACGCACACGCCTCTCCACCACTTAGGTATCACTTCCTGTCATAGCCAAGAACAACAAATAAATAATTCTACAATTATATGTACAAAACGGCTCACAGTGATATCCATTAGCGAAAGCTAAGAAGTTAGCCTCGATGACACTGTTGCCAAAAAACTCATCACACTAATTCAGTGTTTCTATTGGGGGGTGGGACAACACAAAAACCTCATTGTCAAGCTCTACTTCATTAACATCTAATAATTGCATTATGTTAATGCAGGCACTGAAATAATACAAACTCGCCCATCCGATACTTTGACGGTGCAGCTCTCTGAGTTTGCAAAAGTGCTTGATTTTAGGTCTCAGAGGAGGCAAGATTGTCCTCTAATAGGTCGATTCCATGGTCAAGAAAATCACATTTCAGAAAAACATGGATCCTCAAAGGAGGAAGAGGATGGAACTCCAACACGGGAGCAGCTGAGGCCTGCATGGCTCTCAAATTCATCCCAACTTATTCCCACATTTTTCATCGGCGTAAAAAGCCAAAGTGAAAGAGCGCTCCATGCTGGAAACCCAGTTTTCAGCTCCTATGATGTGTGACTGATTTGACAGGGAGAGCAAATCCCTGCTGGCTGCATGGAAAAAGAGGCAGGTGAATGGTTTCCATCGCTGAAGCCATCATTCAGCGACGAGGTGAGGCACACAGTTTCAGGATGAGTATGGTTCCGTCTTAAATGAAAGTCAAAAAGAGATCATCTGGACCTTCTCAAGAGCCCAACATGCATCAAAAGTAGTCAAATAAAAAAATCACAAGCTGTCCTGGATGGGTGCAGATTTCAGTGTGGAAAGGAAACAGTGACACCCTGTGGGAGAAGTTCAAGAACAAAGATGAGGATTTTTTTTTTCTTCTTTTAGAACCCATTAAACCCCCCCTTTTTTACTATTTACAGTTTAAATTTTGGCTTGTTTGTAAGGAAATGACATTTTAGAGGATTCTCACTTCAACATATCAAGCAAAAATATTAATAATAATAAAGAATAATCACCTCAGAGGTGAGCATCAGAGATCTGTACAATACAGCAGTGCTTTGCTGAGCTATAGGGTGGATCATCATGGCCAGTTTATCATACAGTGAGTGGACATAGTGGGATATGCATATTAGTCATCATGGTGAGGTGGTGGTGGGGGGAAGGAATGATTAATTAACACGTCACATTCAGTCATCAAACCCACCACATCTTGGACACCCCCTACCCCACCAGGTTCACCCCTCCAGACGCGCAAACATCTGCGCCCTGCAGGAAATCCAAGCGCACCACCGAAGGGATCATGTCGGCCTATTGCTCCAAACAACATGAAGGCCTTTGGGTGTTTGCTGATTAAAAAAAGTCCATATAGATTCCTGGGAAAAGTAAAGGGAGCGTATTATTATGTAGAGACCCTCACACACACTCACACACACACGCACACACACACACAGCGGTTCCATCGTCAGGCGTTTCTCCGGGAGTTACTGGTGGCGGATGCGCGGCCGGTCTCATGATCCGGTCTGTACTTGAGCCAGCAGATGAGCCATGTGACCACCACGGAGAACATGGCCAGGATGCTGGCTACCGATAAGCAAATGGGTCCGGCCGGGGAGGGGGCGATGCTGTGGCTGTGCACGAAGATCAGGCCCATGAACAGCAGCACCAGCATGGAGAGGAAGGAGAAGATCACGCACACGCAGCCGGTGGTCAGCGCCACCCGTTTGCAGCTCTGACAGCTGTCGTAACGCACCGAGTCCTGGGAGAGCGTGGTGGCCGTGGACACGGTGGTGGACGGGGTGGCTTGGCTGACGCTGGACGCGCCGGACGCTTCCTCCCGGCGGAGCGCGACCAGGGCCGGGTGCAGCGGCGGAGGGTACGGCGGGAGCGCGTCCTGGGGAAGCGGGTCCGAGTCGATGTAAAGCGGGAAATCCTCCGTCACCTTGGTGTTGTTGGGGAGGTTTTGGATCCGGTAGTCCGGCACCGGAGTCCGGTGGCGACAGACGGGGCAGCTGATGCGCCATGGCCGCTCCTCCCGGAGATGGAGCGTGTTCAGGCACTCCTCGCAGAACGTGTGGAGGCACTCGAGGATTTTCGGAGCCCGTCGGTCAAGGTCGAAATAATTATAGCAGATTTTGCATTCGTATTCCTCGTAAGGGAACGCCGAGGAGGCCTGGCCGGGGGGCTCCGCTCCGTTCGGTGCCAAATCTACCTCTGCCATGTCATCTTTCGCCATTTACATTCTCCTGTGAGCACAAAGGGAGCTGGCGGACAGATGCTGATGACGGTGCACGTCTCCCCCTCCTCTCCCCCTCCTCTCTTTTCCGTTCATCGAAGCGCCATCACCACCCCCCACCCGCCAAACCCTCCCCGCAGACGTCAGTGATGGAGTTTTAATAATAATAATAATAATAATCCGGAGCCCAGCGGAGCGCGCACTGCTCGGGAGGAGTCGAATGATGGTTATAAAAAATAGAAATAAAAAAATAAAAAGCGTGGGGATGATGATGTAATGATGGAGGAGGAGGAGGACGCGTCTCGTTCATCCGGAGAGTCCGAGCATCCCGCGAATGAAGGTGGGAGAGAGGAAGAGGAGAGATGCGTTAAAGCGAGAGAGAGAGAGAGAGAGTTGTGTGTGTGTGTGTGTGTGTGCGTGTGTGTGTGTGTGTGTGTGTGTGTGTTGTTGTTTTCGTTGTTGTTGTGGGTGTGTGGACGCGCAGGGACAAGTCTCTGACGCAGATCGTGTCACAACACAGGAAGCGCCAATTTGGTCCTCTGGGCTTCCTGTAACGAAGCATCTGAGGTCATTGAGCTTCCAGTCAGGCGCAGGCCTGCTGCCCAACATCACAGACAGATGATTATGTTACTCAGTCCGCATTAGGAACATCTGAGGAGGAGCAGAAGCTCCACATGTGTTCCATAAACCTTTTGGAGTTGGGTTGCTGGCAAAAATATATATGTTTAGATAAATAAAACATGTTTTTATAGCTTGGTTGCTGGTTTTGTGAAGCTTTGTGGTCCCCAAAAGGTCTCTGCAATCCAAGAGCAACACTGTTGTGATATAGGTTTCATTCATTTTGCATATAACAGTGTATAAAAATGTTTTTAAAAATTAAATTATAGATAATTAGGGATAACTTGTTCAACCTGGAGGAACCACAGAGGCACCAGGTCTGAGTTTGAACCCATAACCTCCTGTCGAAGTGTTCTAAAGTGATCGTACGAGTCTGAAGCTGAAGGCTTCATGGTTTACAAGCTGAGGATGGATGGATTTAAGAAGAACAATAGTTGGACAGTAATAAAAGTGCACTTAAAACCAACTTTCAGGCTCAAGTTAACACAAGTGTGCAGTTTTATCCCAACTTCTATTGAAATTATGTTTAACCAGCAAACCACACAGAAGCAGGAGGAGCTTTTCCAGCATAAGTACACATGTTTAGGTAGATTGTTCAATAAAATGGAGCTGTTCCAATTTTTTTAAATGTTGCATCACCACGATGACGTTGATGAAGATGAATCATCTTTTAAGAGCACTGTCTTTGTTTTCTTATTGTTTATCTAATTCTACATAAAATGTGCAGCCATATTTTTAAAAATAAAGTTAAAAATAGGAATATGCAGGAAACCTATATTTATCATAAACAAAGATGTGTCAAACTCAAGGCCCGGGGGCCAAATGTGGCCCTCCACATCATTTTATGTGGCCCGCTTCAGCATAAAAGGTCAGACTGTCTAAAAACAAATACATATAAAAAAGTGTACTTTGACCAAAAACTACATTTCCCAAAATGCAGAAATTAATCCCATTTCAACTTTGACAAAACCAATTTGAACAAAGTTAATGTGCTAACTTGTGTTTGATGTCATTTTTCTTTATTCATCAATAGATTGATCCTTGATTGATGGAGTTCTGTGTGTTTAATAACCTGACAGATTAAAAGGATTCATGTTAGAACAGAGACACAAACAAACAGGGGTTTTTTCTGTGAAACTATAATGTTTGTAACTTGAAAAATTAATAAATTCAGCATTATTTAACATCAAGGAGTCACTTTTTTTTTTACATCTGGCCCTGTAAGGACAGACATTATTCTCATGTGGCCCTTGATGAGGTTGACACCCCTGGTGTAGAGTATAGAGTCTGAGAAGTGAAACATCTCCATTCCAGTCTTCAAATAGCTAATTTATAAAACATGTGACCCAGAATAGAGGTTGTACAGAAACATTAAAGCCGCTCCAGCCCCTGGCGGCCACGCCCCGTCGCGCACACCTTGTGGAGCCGCCGCACCTGCGCGCTACCTGGGGAAGCGTCTCCACGGACCGGCTCCAGCTCAGAGAACCCTCATCCGCTCGCTGCTGCGTTCGTGTCTCTTCAAGGTGACACCCTGGAGCTGCTGTCGTACCTCCAAGACTCGGAGCTGGTGGCCCGATTCCAGAGAGGATGCGGACTGTTCCTGATCGAAGGCGCGCATCACGGCGGCCCCGGGAGGACGCGCACTCCCACCGGAGCCGCGGGTCGTGAAGGCAAACCACGTGGGCGGACGAGGGAGACCTGGGACCACCAGGATATGAATTCGAACTTCCAACACAAGGAGAACGGAAGTGCTGCCGCTGTAAGTTGTTTACCGCGGAGAACGAGTCGGTACGCGTGGAGCGGGAGGTGCGCGGCGACAGGCTTTTCCCGTTTGTCTGGGTGTCTGTCAGCCTCATCCTGGGCTTCACAAAGGCAAGCAGTGGTGTGTGTGTGTGTGTGGGGGGGGGTGTTTACATTCTTCTCTCTAGTTTGAAGACAAAAATGTGTCCTCCCCAGGTTGAATGAACACCGTTCCACTTATTTCTCACCTCATTTATTCTGATGATAGCCAGATGGTGTGAGGTGTCCACAGTCAAGAGCTTTTTCTAGAAGAAAATGAGCATGGTGACGTCATCAAGGCCATCTTTACTTTGCCTTGTTAAAATCCAGACGTGGGGGGTTGTGGAAACTTTGCACCTGATGCAAACTAGATACCATAGATGTTTCTCAAAACCTGTCCACCCACTTCTAGCCTGTGTGTGTGTGTGTGTGTGTGTTCGCACATCCTCACGGGACGTCCCATCCGAGTGGGAGTGGGTCATCACCCCCCCCCCACATCAAGTCCACACTTACAACTTATTTAAGATTATCACAGAGATGTTAACTTCAACACTACATTGTCGTAAACGTCAAACATGCTTGAAAAAAGAGATTTTCGCAAAACAGAACAATAATAAACACAAGGCTGTGAAAGATGCATGATGTGAAACCATGGTGACCAAATTACCATGGTAGCCCCCCTCCTGCTGTATCTCCTCCTCTATTCTGAGGAAAGCTTCAAGATGACGCATCACCACCACCACCACCCGTCTACATCCTCAGATTCTCTTCTGGGTCTAACTTTTGAGTCACGTCGGAATATTTCTCTTTTCGAAAAGTTCCTAGAAGTTTCTGCTTCTCGAACCAACTTTAAGTGGTTCTCTTGTGAGACGGTTAACTTCTTTGAAGTGTATCCTTAAATCGGTATTTCTTCATATCCTGCCATAAAAAAGTCAATAAGTAGATCCAATTAATTAATTAGGACCTGACTTCTGGTCCACATGGCAAACAGTAAAACCAACATTCTGCAGTAACAGACAGGTGCGACGCTAACGCGAGGTGCGATATGCAGATTGTTTATCTGATATGGCGTGCTTCCAGTGGTTATTGTGGCAATCACAATGTATGTTCATTGTGTGTGTCCATTGTGTGTGCAGGACTGCAGCGGGCCTCGGTACGAGGTGAGGAACAAGATCTTCTACTTCCTCTTCCTGCTGTCGGCAGCCATGGGACATGAAGTCTTCTACATCACCTGCCTGCCCTGCATCCACTGGAACCTGGACCCGTTTCTGTGCCGACGCCTGGTCAACATGTGGACTGTAAGTCGCACACAGAGGGATTGTGGGTGTTTGCGTGTCGGACCACGTCAGCCGACGCCAACACGAGTCTTAAATCTGAAGTCGGTCTCTTCCACAATGCCAGCCCTCTTCTCTCTGCTCTCTGTCCCCCTTTCTTCACCTTTCAACCTCCTTTCATCCTTTGACCTGTCTCTGACACCAGCATGTTCATATATCCCCAGGCCGGGGGGGGGGGGGCACTGGGGCCAGCCTGACCAGGGCCCCTGACATTGGAGAGGCCACACATGAGGACACATCAGTGGAAAGAGCCAGAATTTTCCCCTTTAGATGTTTGTTCTGATAAAGTTCAGCACATTGCGACAACAGACCCTGAAAGACGTAACACGTGATCCCAGTCGGAGGGGTGTTTGACACGTCCACGGACAGTCGTGGCCCCCCAGTCCTGCTCCGTGTGGAGCGGGGAGGGTGTTTTTGTGCCCTTTGTGTCCCTGCCTCCAACGCTTGGTGGGTGCCCTGCGCCTGAACCCCGTGTTTGGCCCCCAGGGGAAAGGGCTACCATTCTTCTGGCATCCTGGCTGCACCATGCAGGCCCCTGTGTGAACTTCTCTCAAACACACATAAACACCAACACACACACATAGGCTCACACTCCCCACCTCGCCCACTAAACACATTCATTGCCCTCTCGCTAGTTAGACATTATAGCAGCTTTACTCCTCCAGCGGAGTGTCTTTATTGGCCTCATCAACACTCTTGAGCTTTCACTACTCCGTCCATTTGGTCCGTGGGCCCAGAGGGGACGTAACCCCACTCTTTTAACTTCTAACACCACCCTGCGATTGTGCTCCAAGAGTTCTAAGGTTGACAAAAAGGATTTTATTGCCTCATGTACAAAACTGGCACAAAATGACTAAAAGACACATCTAGAAAAGAAGACTTCCATACCCATGTCCTTCACTGATCGCTGCTGCCTTGCTTACAATGGGACTGTTGTTGACTGAAGAAATAACTGTCATTAACTACACAGCCATGACTTATATTGCAGTGTTGTGTGGTATTATTGTCGTTCTGCGTCATGCAAATACACCTACACTGTTGTTTGGAGCATAAAAACATTAGAAGTTATACTTTAACAAGGTGTGCACAATAAATCTGGTTAGCAGAGGAATGTCTCCAAAGAAAAAACGTATAGGCACGACTTTATCCGCAACATCACCAATCAAATTCAAGGCAAAACAAGTAGTTTGTGAACTATAATAATAATGTACAAAAGTATTAACGAACAATTAGCTATTAGTTAAAATTAAGTATAAGTTGTGATGACCTGATTATGAACCTGGCAGGAACGGGACAGGTGATGGCGTTATTTCTGAATATCATGTCCTCAAGTCCTCTTTTATAAAAGACTTTTGTTTTGGACACTGTTCCTTCAGGTCAGCTAACCATGGATTGGAAAAGGAGAAAAGAGAGACATTTAAAGGGAATCCCATGCAGCAAAAGGGCCCTGGGTCAGAATCTGAAATGGGCCACTGTCACTGACCCGGTCCAAGAACATTAGTCTGACAGTTTTCACAGGCTTAGAGTTAGAACTGTAGGATAAAGATAACAATCTGCATAACAATCTGTAATTTTCCTGAGCAGAAACACAGTAGTACCTCGAGATAGGAGTTTCATTCAATCCATGACTGAGCTCGTACGTCAATTTACTCGTATCTCAAACGAATTTTCTCCATTTAAAATAATTAAAACAATTTTAATCCATTCCAGTCTTGTAACAAAAATCTCTAAACCCCCTAAATGATGAAAAGAAGACTTGAAGCTATCCACATAGACCTCCTTCTTCTTCTCCTTTCGGCTTTCCCTTTCAGGGGTCATGACAGCGAATCAGTTGCCTCCATCTAACCCTGTCTTCTCATCCTCTTCTCTCACACCAACTACCTTCATGTCCTCTGTCACTACATCCATAAACCTCCTCTTTGGTCTTCCTCTAGGCCTCCTGCCTGGCAGTTCAGAACTCAGCATCCTTCTACCAATATATTCACTATCTCTCCTCTGGACATGTCCAAACCATCTCAGTCTGGCCTCTCTGACTTTATCTCCAGAACCTCTAACATGTGCTGTCCCTCTGATGTACTCATTCCTGATCCTATCCATCCTGGTCACTCCCAGAGAGAACCTCAGCATCTTCATCTCTGCTACCTCCAGCTCTGTCTCCTGTCTTTTCCTCAGTGAATTCACCTCGACCATGAACGTGTTAATGAAGTGTTAACTGAGGAAATAAGTGGAGTGAGAGGTCTGGTCATTTACTCATAAGTTTACAAAGTTAGACATCTTTCTGCAACCAGCGGAGCGCCGTGCTGGCTATTAGAAAGAATGCAGGTTTAAGTCATCGTGTTGACTGCACTGGACAAACCTTTCATGCATTACTCCCCCATTACTAACTGTACCAATCGACTTCTTATGGTTTAAATATAAAGGGTTTTTATCTGAGTATGACGCTAGTTCAACTCGAATCTTATAAGCAGCTGAAAATATAATGTTATCACCAGTAATTCAATCAGTGTGACGTTTTTTTTGCAGCGCCTTGATGCAAGACTGTCTCGCATCTCATCTCTAAGAAAATGCTCTTGTAATCAAATTAAGAGATTTAAAATGTCGATATAAGTGCAAAACAAACATTTTCTGAGTTTAATCATGCAAACAATGAGCTGTGCAATAACTGCTGTTTTCTGAATCTGCACACACACACACACACACACATACACCCTCATTGTGATCCACATGTTGACAGATCAAAGTCCAGAGCTGCTCTGCCATGGATCAATAGACGTATTCAGGAGGAAACATACAATCTGGCTCGGCTACATGCCTGTTTGCATTTCTTGGCCTGTCTTTAACTCTTCCACTAATATGAGCAGACAGGCTCTGGGCCACTCCTGTCATCTGACCGCTACAAAGGCATAAGTCAAGCTCTGGCTTTACTGAATATGTTGTGTTAATGGGGTGGGGGGACACGGGGTGGAGCGGGGGTATCACATCACGTGCACACATGAGCTGGTGGGCAGATTCATTGTGTCGGGAAAGAGCATGGAGGGTAAAACGCACACAAGAAAACGCTTGTTGTGGGAATACACAGAAATACCAATTGGATTGATCAGATTCAGATTTAGTAGTAAACAGGAAGACTTTATTATACTTTATTTTTATCATTCATTCCCTTATTTGTGCTCATTTTGGTCATTTTGATTAAATTTACGTTGTTATTTGGTTCCAGGAGACGTGGAAAAAAAAGTCTAAAAATAACGTTAAGTCGAATTAAACTGTATAAACTGAAAATAATCATTCCCAGTTCTGTCCTGGACTTTATTTATGAATGCATTTTCAATAATATTTGGTTAATATGAATCTATTTAAGCTGACGATGAAACTTTATTTTTTAACGACAAACGTAAAGTCAAGTAAAATGACGTAAACTTGATTTTTATTTTTCCGTGTTTTTTTTTTTTTTCACAAATTCCTGTTATTAGCTGATGATCGGTTGTCCACAGATCCGCGGTGACTTTGAACGCCTCGCTGCGTGTCCTCCTCACAGATAACACCAACATATTTTTATATCTCCATTGCCATGGTAACAAGGACTTCCAGATTACAGTGCCACTAGAGTTGGTAATAACACCCTCTCATTTCTCAGCCTTAAACACACACATTAGCGTCCTGCTCGGTGTCTCCGCTCTGCCTCCCTGCCCCTCGCTTAGACAGCCGGTCATTAAATATACAAGGCAGAGCTTTAAATAAACCTGGAGCAGCCCCCCCCACGGCCGCTGGGGAGCTCATGAAAGGGAATCGGTAGCACTTTTTTGCCAGGACACACACATAATACCTCTACCACCACACACACACACACACACACACACACCTTGTAGTGAGCGTCAGGAGCCCTCAGTTTGACCCCACCAGGAGAAGATGCTGTGTCAGCAAATCAGACCTGCTTCATTTCTCGGTATCTGACAGTAGATGTTGTTACAGGACGACAACACAGTCTGGACTCCATACCGGGGGGGTGGGGGGTGGGGGGTTCTGCTGTTTTCTATTGTTTGTGAGTAGGAACAGTGTTGACTCATTAATGAGGGTGTGGTCACGTCTAGAGCAAACTCTAATCAGGAGTTGACTTCCTCTACTTTATTATCCTCTTCCTACATCTCTGATTAGTTCTCCGGGGGCTGGCAGGCTGTTTCAGTCACGCTGGTGTCCGACTGGGGGAACGTCAGAGGCTCGACTGAGTGACATCAGCAGTAGAAGAAAAAAATCACGTCAGAAATGATCAAATTAGATTAGAGACGGTGGTGAGGACAGTCATGATGGACGGATTAGAGACAGTGGTGTTGATTAGAGACAGTGGTGTGGATTAGAGACAGTGGTGAGGATTAGAGACAGTGGTGAGGATTAGACACAGTGGTGAGGATTAGAGACAGTGGTGAGGATTAGAGACAGTGGTGAGGATTAGAGACAGTGGTGAGGATTTGAGACAGTGGTGTGGATTAGAGACAGTGGTGAGGATTAGAGACAGTGGTGAGGATTAGAGACAGTGGTGAGGATTAGACACAGTGGTGAGGATTAGAGACAGTGGTGAGGATTTGAGACAGTGGTGAGGATTAGAGACAGTGGTGAGGATTTGAGACAGTGGTGATGGATTAGAGACAGTGGTGAGGATTTGAGACAGTGGTGATGGATTTGAGACAGTGGTGAGGATTAGAGACAGTGGTGAGGATTAGAGACAGTGGTGAGGATTAGAGACAGTGGTGAAGACAGATTAGAGACAGTGGTGAGGATTAGAGACAGTGGTGAAGACAGATTAGAGACAGTGGTGAGGATTAGAGACAGTGGTGAAGACAGATTAGAGACAGTGGTGAGGGCAGTCATGATGGACGGATTAGAGATTGTGGTGATGGATTAGAGACAGTGGTGAAGACAGATTTGAGACATTGGTGAGGACGGCAGCATTTGGGGGGACATTTGGGACATTTGGGATTTGGGACATTTGGGGGGCGGCAGTGGCCTAGCGGTAGAGCAGATGTCTTGAAGACGGATCGCCCGGCCATCGGTGGATCGATTCCCGCTCCCGCCACGACATCCCCTGGAGTGTGAGCTGACAGTGGGAGGTGTCAGCTCACCTCCCAGCCACTGCCGAGGCGCCCTTGAGCAAGGCGCCGTCCCCACCACAAGCTGCTTATTGGGGCGCGACCTCCGAGCGCGACCCGTCACTCTTCCTCCCTGGACTAACTGCATGATGACAGGCCCCTAGTGTGCTGTGTGTTTCAGGGGCCTTGTTCACAACGCTGTGTGTGATGTGCTGTATACTAACAGAAATGCATGTACTAAAAAGAGTGTAAAGTGAATTTCCCCTCTGGGGATCAATAAAGTCTGGATTATTATTATTATTATTATCATTATTATTATTATTATTAGGACAGCCATGATGGACAGATTAGAGATGGACGGATTAGTGGTGAGGACAGCAATGATGGATTAGA
The DNA here is from genome assembly GCF_040054535.1 of Antennarius striatus. Classification (NCBI taxonomy): domain Eukaryota; kingdom Metazoa; phylum Chordata; class Actinopteri; order Lophiiformes; family Antennariidae; genus Antennarius; species Antennarius striatus. Next base: position 24,676,410 of record NC_090781.1, on the reverse strand, counting down.
GGCAGTGGTGAGGGATTACAGACAGTGGTGATGGATTAGAGACAGTGGTGAGGGATTACAGACAGTGGTGAGGATTAGAGACAGTGGTCCCTAATCCATCACCACTGGATTAGAGACAGTGGTGATGGACGGATTAGACACAGTGGTGAGGGATTAGAGACAGTGGTGAGGGATTAGAGACAGTGGTGCTGAACATAGGACAGGAAGTGGAGCTGCAGGTGGAGGAGGTGAAGATGTTGGGGTTCTAGCAGTGACCGGGTTGATTCCTCAGACAGTCTCTACTCTCTCTCCCCCCCTCAGGTGGTGATGTACATCGGCCAGGTGATGAAGGACCTGCTGAAGTTGCCCCGCCCCCTCTCGCCCCCCGTGGTCAAGCTGGAGATGCGTGTTGACGCCGAGTACGGGCTGCCCTCCACCCACGCCATGGCCGCCACCGCCATCTCCTTCACACTGCTGCTGAGCGCCCCCTCCAGGATACAGGTGAGCAGTGCCGACACCACCACACAGCTCCATCCATCCATCCATCCGTACATACTGTACATACATACATACATACATACATACATACATACATACATACATACATACATACATACATACATACATACATACATACATACATACATACATACATACATACATACATCTGTACATATTTATTTATTTTCATTTATTATATATTTTTTATTTATTTCTTTTAGGGATTTGTATTTTTTTGTAAGGTTTCCATTTAGACTCTCTGTGTTCTTTTGACCCACACATCTTTGATTTATTTAATTTACTTTTGAACACTGAATGTCTCAGATAACTTCATTCAAGTCTTTCTTCATTG